>NW_027142386.1:8565864-9265891 GCF_026170545.1 Melanerpes formicivorus | reverse complement strand
TGGGCTAGGGCTGGGGCTGGGGCAGGGCTGGGCTACGGCTGGGCTGGGGCCGGGGATGGGGCCGGGGGTGGGGCAGGGCTGGGGCTGGGGCTGGGCTGAGGGCAGGGCTGGGCTAGGGCTGGGGATGGGGCAGGGCTGGGGCTGGGACTGGGACAGGGCTGGGGCTGGGTGTTGTTGGACAAGAGGGGACATGGGTCCCAGGAACACCTGTGCAATTCAGGCCTTGAAGAATTCTTTGTTGATAATATAGTAGCAGAGTAGGAGATGTGAGAAAGTGCTGATTGCTTGGTATGCTGAAACCCAGCTGCCCCTGAGATGGGAGGCAAGCAAGATAAGGAGGAGGCGAGATCTGGGAAAGAGAGCAATTAGGCCGGATGGAAGAATTCCACAGAGTTGTGAAAACAATGATGTAACCTTTTAGAGAGCAACCAATAGTATGTTGCCAAGTGGGCATAATTATAGCAAACTGTATATAAGATGTGTCTGATGCTCAATAAAGTTGGAATCCGCTGATCAAATTGGTCGTTAAAGCGGCCCCCTTCTTGCAGTAGCTGGGCACAGAGCTAGGGCTTGGGTTGGGTCTGGGGTGAGGGCAGGGCTGGGGCAGGGCTGGGTCTGGGCTGGGGCAGGGCTGGGGCAGGACTGGGGCTGGGGCAGGGCTGGGGCTGGGGACAGGGCTGGAGCCGGGGCTGGGGCTGGGGCTGAGACTGGTGCTGTGGGCTGGAAAGTGCTGGGGGCTGGGAAGTGATGGGGCTGGGGCAGGGCTGGGGCTGGGTTGGGGGCAGGGCTGGGGCAGGGGGCTGGAACCAAGGCTTGGGCAGGCCTGGGGCTGGGGCTGGGGCAGGACTGGGGCAGGGCTGGGCTGGGGGCCGGGCTGGGGCTAGGGCACTACTGGGCTGGGGTTAGGGCTGGGGCTGGGGCAGGGCTGGGGCAGGGCTGGGGCAGGGGCTGGGTCTGGAGCTGGAGCTGGGCTGGGACTGGGCTGGGGTCAGAGCTGGGGCTGGGCTGGGGCTGGGGCTGGGTAGGGGGCAGGGATGGGGCCGGGATGGGGCTGGGCTGATGGCAGGGCTGGGCAAGGGATGGGGATGGGGCAGGGCTGGGGCAGGGCTGGGGCCAGGCTGGGGCTGGGGCTGGGCTGAGGCAGGGCTGGGGCAGGGCTGGGACTGGGGCAGGGACTGGGGCTGGGGCATGACTGGGCTGGGGATAGGGCTGGGGCTGGGCTGGGGGCAGGGATGGGGCTGGGGCTTGGGCTGGGGGAGGGGCAGGGCTGGGGCTGGGCTGGGACCGAGATGGGCTGGGGTAGGGCTGGGGCAGGGCTGAGGCTGGGGCTGGGGCTGGGGATGGGGCTGGGGCTGGGGCTGGGGATGGGGCTGGGGCTGGGCTGGGGCCGAGGCTGGGGCCAGGCCTGGGGCAGGGCTGGGGCTGGGCTGGTGCCGAGGTTGGGGCTGGGGCTGGGGCTGGGGCTGCGGACAGTGCTGAGGCTAGGGCTGAGGTAGGGGTAGGGCTGGGGCTGGATTGGGGCCAGGGCTGGGGCAGGACTAGGCTTGAGGCTTGGCCTTGGGCTGTCTGGGTTGGGGCAGGGCTGGGGCCAGGGCTGGATCCAAGGCTTGGGCAGGGCTGGGGCTGGGGCTGGGGCTGGGGCAGGGCTGGGGCTGGGGCTGGGGCTGGGGCAGGGCTGGGGCTGGGCTGGGGCTGTGGCAGGGCTGGGGCTGGGTGCATGGCTAGGGCTGGGCTGAGGGCAGGGCTGGGCTAGGGCTGGGGCTTGGGCAGGGCTGGGCTACAGCTGGGCTGGGGCCGGGGCTGGGGCTGGGGCTGGGCTGAGGGCAGGGCTGGGGAAGGGCTGGGGATGGGGGCTGGGATGGAGCAGGACTGGGGCTGGGGCAGGGGCCGGGGCTGGGGACAGGGCTAGGGCCGGAGCTGGGGCAGGGCTGGGGCCGGGCTGGGGCTGGGTTCGGGGCACGGCTGGTGCTGGGTCCAGGGCTGGGGCTGGGCTGAGGGTAGGGCTGGGCTAGGGCTGGGGCTGGGGCAGGGCTGGGCTAGGGCTGGGCTGGGGCTGGGGCTAGGGCTGGGGCTGGGTCCAGGGCTGGGGCTGGGCTGTGGCAGGGCTGGGGCTGGGGCTGGGATGGGGCTGAGGGTGGGGCTAGGCTTTGGGCTGGGGGCTAGGCTTTGGGCTGGGGTCTGGGCCTGGGGCAGGGCTGGGCCCGAGGCTAGGGCAGGGCTGGGGTAGGGCTGGGGTCGGGGCTGGGGCCAGGGCTGGGGCAGGGCTGGGCTGGGGATAGGGCTGGGGCTGGGGAAGGTCTGGGGCAGGGGCTGGGATTGGTGCTGGGCTGGGACTGGGCTGGGGTCAGAGCTGGGGCGGGGCTGGGGCTGGGGCTGGGCAGGAGGCAGGGATGGGGCAGGGCTGGGGCCGGGCTGGGGCTGGGCTGACGGCAGGGCTGGGCTAGGGCTGGGGCTGGGGCATGGCTGGGGCTGGGGCTAGCCCTGGGGAAGGGCTGGTGCTGGGCTGGGGGCAGGGCTGGGCTAGTGCTGGGCTGGGGCTGGGGCTGGGGCTGGGTTGGGGCCAGGGCTGTTGCAGGACTAGGCTGGAGGCTGGGTAGGGCTGGGCAGGGCAGAGTAAGGTAGGGCAGGTGTGTTGGGTTGGGGCAGACCCCCTCCCCACCACGCGCAGAAATAATGACTCAAGACAAACGGATTGCAAAGGTGATGGAAAGTTTAAATAGAACGGTGAGTGCGTGCAGGAAAAAAAACTAGAAATACAGTGACGAGAGAAAAGAACCCAAAACAGACCCAGAGAAATCCCATCCCTACCTGAGGGTACACCCGAGACCCCCAGGGCTCCCATTGCTAGGCTAGTCTCAGCTGGCCAGATCTGAGACTGCCCATCCCCCCGTGGCCTTGGGCCTAGCCAGGCCCAAAGCCAGGAGATCTCTCCCCCATGTTACCGGCTGACGGAGGAGGAAGAAAAGAGCAAGTGCCAGACCCCGCCGCGAAACTTATAGTGGTGCAAGGGATCATGGTAGAAAATAACCTAATTTCCTGTGTCCACCCACTGGGCTGGACTTCTGGACACAGGAAACACCCCTGTAACAGAGGGCACCCAGCCCAAACTACGACAGGAGGGCAGGGCAGAGCAAAGCAGAGCAGGGTAAGGCAGAGCAAGGCATTCTAGGGCAGGGCATAGCAGGGCAAGGCAGTGTAGGGCAGGGCATAGCAGGGCAAGGCAGTGTAGGGCAAGGATGGGCAAGGCAGGTCAGGTCAAGGCAGGGCAGAGCAGGGTAGGGCTGGGCAAGGCAGGGAAAGGCAGGGCAGGGCAAGGAAGGGGAGGTCAAAGTAGGACAGGGCAGGGAAGTGCAGGGTGAGACAGGGCGGGGAAAGGCAGCGAAAGGGCAGGGCAGGGGAAGGTAGGGCTGGCAGTGCAAGGCAGGGCAGGGCAGGGAAGGGCAGGGCTTGGGAAGGCAGGGCAGGGAAGGGCAAGGCAGGGCAGGGCAGGGCAGAGCAAGGCAAGGCAGAGCAGGGCTGCGCAAGGCAATGCAGAGCAAGGAAAGGCAGGGTAGGGCAAGGAAAGGCAGGGGAGGGCTGGGGAAGGCAGGGGAGGGCTGGTGAAGGCAGGGGAAGGCAGGACAAGGCAGCGCAGGGCAAGGCAAGGCAGGACAAGGCAGGGCAGGGCAGGGTCGGGCAAGGCAGGGCAGCGCTGGGCTGAGTAAGGCAGTGCAGGGGAAGGGAGGGCAGGGCAAGGCATGGCAAGACAGGGCACGGGTGGGCAATGCAGGGCAAGGTAGGGCAGAGCAGGGCAGGGCAGGGCACAGTAGGGCATGGCAGGGTAGGGCAAAGCAGGGAAGGGAAAGGCAGGGCAGGGCAAGGTAGGGCTGAGCAGGGCAAGGCAGGGCAGGGCAAGGCAGGGGAGGGCAGGTCTGGGCAAGGCAAGGCAGGGCAGGGCAGTGCAGGGCAGGGCAGGGCAGGACAAGGCTGGGCAGGGGAGAGCAAATCAGAGCAGGGCAGAGTAGGGCAAGGCAAGGCAGGATAGGGCAAGGCAGGACAAGGCAGGGCAGGGCATGGTAGGGCAAAGCAGGGCAGGGCAGGGTAGGGCAAGGCAGGACAAGGCAGGGCAGGGCATGGTAGGGCAAAGCAGGGCAGGGCAGGGTAGGGCAAGGCAGGGCATAGCAGGGCATGGCAAGACAGGGTAGGGCAGGGCTGGACAGGGGAGAGCAAGGCAGAGCAGGGCAGGGTAGGGCAGGGCAAGGAAGGGCAGGGCAAGGCAGGGCAAGGCAGGCCAGAGCAGGGCAGGGCAGGGTAAGGCAGTGCAGGGTAGGGCAGGATAAGGCAAGGTAGGGCAAAGCAGAGCAGGGCAACGCAGGGGAGGGCAGGGGAGGGCAGGAGAGGGCAGGGCAGTGCAATTCAGGGCAGGGGAGGGCAGGACAGGGCAGTGTAAGGTAGGGCTGGGCAGGGCAAGGCAGGGAAAGGCAAGTCATGGTAGGGCAGGGCAAGGCAGAGAAGGGCAGGGCAGGGCAATGCAGGGCAAGGCAGTGCAGGGCAGGGCAGGAGAGAGCAGGGCTGGGCAATACACAGCAGGACAGGGCAGGGCAGGGCAGGGCAGATGAGGGCTTGGTAAGGAAGGGCAGGTCAGGGTAGGGTGGGGCAGGGCTTGGCAACGCGAGGCTGGGCTGAGCAAGGCAGAGCAATGCAAGGCAGGTCAAGGCAGGGCAAGGCAGGGCAGGGCAGGGCAGGGGAAGGCAAGGCTGGGGAAGGAAGGCCAGGGCAGTGTAAGGCAGGGTAGGGCAGGGTTGGGCAGGATTGGGCAGGGCAAGGCAGTGAATGGCAGGGCAGGGCAAGGCAGAGCAGAGCAGGGAAGGGTTGGGCAGGGTTGGGCAGAGCAAGGCAGGGAAATGCAGGGCAGGGGAAGGCAGGGCAGAGCAGGGCTAGGCAGGGAAGGGCAGGGTTGGGCAGGATTGGGCAGGGCAAGGAAGAGGAAGGCAGGGCAAGGGAGGACAAGGCAAGGCAGGGTAAGGCAGGGCAAGGGAAGGCAGGGCAGAGAAAGGCAGGGCAGGACAGAGTAAATCAGGTCAGAGCAAGGCAGGGCAGGTCAAGGTAGGGCAGAGTCAGGCAGGGTAGGGCAGGGCAGAGCAGGGCTGGACAGGGCAGAGCAAAGTAGGGCAGGGCAGGGCATGGCAGGGCAGGGCAGGGCAAGGAAGGGCAAGGCAGGGCCGGGCAGGGCAGGGCTGTGAAAGCAGAGTAGGGCAAGGCAGTGCAAGGCAGGACAAAGCAAGGCAGGGCTGGGCAGTGCAAGGCAGGGCAGAGAAGGGCAAGGCAGGGCAGGTAAAGGCAGGGTAAGGCAGGGTAGGGCAGGGCAGGGCAAGGCAGGGTAGTGGAGGGGCAGATTTGGCATAGGCATGGGAAGGTAGTGCAGGGCAGGGGAGGGCAGTGCTGGACAAGGCAGGGCAGGGCAGGGCAGGGCAAGGCAAGGCTGGACAGGGCAGGGCAGGGTCGAAAAGGGCAAGGCAGGGCAAGGGAGGACAAGGCAAGGCATGGCAGGGCTGGGCAGGGCAGGGCATGGCAAGGCAGGGTGGGGCTAGGCAGGGCAAGGCAGGGCAGGGCAAGACCAAGGAGGACAGGGCAGTGCAGAATAGGGCAGGGCAGGGCAAGGGAAAGCACAGCCAGGCAGGGCAGGGCAAGGCAGGCCCAGGCTAGACAAGGCAGGGCAGGCAAGGGCAGGGCAAGGCAGGGCAGGGCAGAGCACAATAGGGCAGGGCAGGGCAACTGAAAGCATGAACAGTCAGGGCAGGGCAAGGCAGAGCAAGGCAGGGCAGGGCAGGTCAGGGCAGTGCTGGGCAAGGCAGGGCAGACAGGGCAGGGCAGAGCAAGGCATTGCAAGGCAGGGCAGGGGAAGGCAGGGCAGGGCAGAGCAGGGCAGGGGAAGGCAAGGCAGGGCAGGACAGGGCAGGTTTGGGATAGGCATGGCAGGGCAGGGTAACGCAGGGCAGGGCAAGGCAAGGCAGAGCCAGGAAGGGCAGGGCAATGTAGGACTGGGCAGGACAGGGCAAGGTAGGGCAAGACAGGGCTGGGCAAGGCAGGGCTTGGGAAGGCAGGGCAGGGCAAGAAAGTTTAGGGCGGGGCTGGGCAGGGGAGAGCAAAGCAGGACTGGGCAGGGCTGGGCAAGGCAGGGCTGGGCAGGGCTGGGCAAGGCAGGACAATGCAGGGCAGCACAGGGCTGAGCAAGGCAGTGCAAGGGAAGGGAGGGCAGGGCAAGGCAGTGCAGGGCAGGACAGGGCAAAGCAGGGCAGGGCAGGGAAGGGCAAAGCATGGTAGGGCAGGGCAGGACACGGCAGGGCTGGGCAGGGCAGGGCAGAGCATGGCAGGGCCGGGTAGGGCTGCAGAGGTCTGGGCAAGACAGGGGAAGGTAGGATGGGGGGGGCAGGGTAGGATAGGGCAGGGCAGTGCTGGGAAAGGCAGGGCAGGGCAGGGCAAGGCAGGGCAGAGCAGGGCAAGGCAGGGCAGAGAAGGGAAAGGCAGAGGAGGGCTGAGAAAGGCAGGGCAATGCAGGCAAATGCAGGGCAGCGCAGGGCTGAGCAAGGCAGTGCAAGTGAAGGGAGGGCAGGGCAATAAAGGGCAACACAAGGCAGGGCAAGGTAGGGCAGGGCAGGGCAGGACAGAGGAAGGCTGAGCAGGGCAGGGCAAGGCAGGGCAGGGCAGTGCTGGGCAAGGCAGGGCAAGGGAAGGCAGGGAAAGGTAGACGAGGGCAAGGCAGGGCAGTGTAGGTCAGGGAAGGGCAAGGCAGGGCAGTGCTGGGCAGGGCAGGGCAGGGAAAGGCAGGGTAGGGCAGGGCAGGGCTTTGCAAGGCAGGGCCAGGCAGAGCAGTATGGTTATCAGCGACGGAGATAGGAATCAATACAACTGACCAATGTGATCGAGTATTGTTCCTTTATTGTTCCAGTGTTGCAGGCCGATGGTGCAGGCCTGAGGTGCAGGCCTATGGAGCAGGCCTGTAGTGCAAGTATAGCACAGTAAAAGTGTAGAAGAAGAGGAGACAGGAAAGGCAGAAGTGCGTAGCAAGGCAACTGCTGCAACTTATGTAAGCTCGGAGTGCCCTGTTGGCACAGCTTCATTGGTTCCCTCTGAGTGACCACACATTGCACTATTACAGATGATTGGTCCAACTACTAACGACACACGAGGTTTGTTGATGCAGGTGCATGTCCTGTTGTCCCAAGATAACTGTCCATGTTTATAGCTACCAGTGTCTTGTTTTAGTTCCATGCTGCAGGCACAGCACTGTTTTGCTCCACTGCTAGCTGACTCTGCATTTATGCTGAGCATGGCCTACCACCATGTCAGGCTCTAGGCCTGCACTGCCAGATTGCTCACCCTGCTCGTCGCTGGCATTGCCACAAATCCCCCTTTTTGTTTTTGTGAGCAATCTGGTCATGGGAGTTGTTCTCATCCCATACAAGATGCTACTGCAAACGCAGAAGCAAGCAAGGTAAAGCTAAGCTGTGTAGCAAAAGCAAGAGTTCTGTAGTGCAGCATGTCTAACAGACTGATTGTGGTGGTTTAGGCTGGGTGCTGGCCCGGATGCCACTGCACAGAACACACCTGGGAGGTCCCTACGGGTGGGCCCAGCCCAGAGGGTGGTCACAGGCAGGTATTCAATCCCATAATGCCCTGCTCCCCTATAAAATGCCCATGCGGGGTCTCCACTTCCTCTTTCATCCCCAGCTACAGCCTAGGTAAAATGGCATGAGCCGCCTCCCTTGGGCCTGCCCAGGCCCGAGGCTGGGTTGGGGGGGAGGAAAGAGCCCTGGGTGGGGGGGGTTGGGTGTACCCCCAGGTGGGGATGGGATGCTCTTGGGCATGTTCTGGGATCTCTCTCTTTGTCACGGTGCTTGTGGTTCTCTGTAAAGCTTTCATTGGTGTTTGTTTTTGAATTGTTTTGCTATTTAAACTTTCCATCCCTTTTGCAATCCCTTTGTCTGAGTCGTTGTTTCTGCCCTGCGGTGGGGAGGGGGTTTGCCCCAACCCATTACATTTTGGTGCACCAACATGGGGCTGGCTGCTGTGCCCACTCTGCAGATCGATTGCAAAAGATGGAGAGTTTGAATTTAGTTCTGGGCGTCGGTTTGGGTTTGCAAGTTGGGGGCTCAAGTTTTGTTGCTGGGGCGACTGTGTGAACTCTCCTGTGGACTGCAGAAGGACTCCTGGTGCGTGCTGATAGCACGGAAGTCCCTCGTGTTGCTTGGGAACAGCGAGGGGTGGCTCTTTCTGTGACTTTTCTGCCCAGGGCGGCTTAAGAATGCTCAACTAGCCTAAGAAGGCGAGACCTGCCTTCTCCTTCTCGTTCTCTGCGGAGCGACGAGTGGCAGGGAGCGGAACGGAGGAGGGGCAGCGGCAAGCAGAGCAGGGTCGGCCCACGGCCGCTGCGGGGGATGGCCTCCCGCGGCGAGCGGGCAAGCGACGGCTTCTGAAACCCGAGGGGGTGGAGGTGACTTGGACTCTGCATCGCGGCGACAGAGACGGCGGGGGCCGGGCCGGCTGCGTTCAAGTGGCAGCGGCACTGCCAAGCCGGGCTGCGTTCAAGTGGCAGCGGCAGCTGTAAAACTTTCCCTGGTGTTTTCGGACATGCTCCGAGAATGGCGCCAAGCACCTGGCTCCGCCTCTTCTCTTCTCAGCGAGTTGTGCTGCAGCCGCCCCTCTGCTGGGGGAAGGCTGTGAACCGGATGCGGTGATGCCTCGGTACGCGAACCCCCCGGGGGGGGCGATGTGCCGGCGATGTGCCTGCGATGTGTCGGCGATGTGCCTGTGATGTGCCAGCGATGTGCCTTTGTGTAGTTTCGGACCGCAGCTGGAAGCAGTCGGCTGAGGCTCCCTGGAGGGATGGAGAAAAGCGGTCGTTGCTCTGACCGGCTTGCCCCAGGGGTGGAAAAAAGCCACTGATTAACTGTAAAAGCAAACAAAGGCTCGGCTGAGAAGTTGTGGGGTATTGCCAGGTGACCAGGATGTCCCAACGAGTCCACAAGGAATTCACACTGCAGGAGAACGACTCTGTGTCACTGGGAGGTTGCATCATATGAGGAAGAAGAACTGGAATGGACTGGTACTTGAGCATGAATGAGAGACTGTGTGGAAGGACGCCCAGATGAAGACCTGGACTGTTGCTAGACATGTCATCAGAAGAGTTCTAATTTGATGCTATGTTCTGGGTGCAGGGAATATGGTACTGAATAAGGGGTGGCGTGTGGTGGTTTAGGCTGGGTGCTGGCCTGGATGCCACTGCACAGAACACACCTGGGAGGTCCCTAGGGGTGGGCCCAGCCCAGGGGGTGGTCACAGGCAGGTATTCAATCCCATAATGCCCTGCTCCCCTATAAAATGCCCATGCGGGGTCTCCAGGGCTCTTTCGTCCCCAGCTGCAGCCTAGGTAAAATGGCATGAGCCGCCTCCCTTGGGCCTGCCCAGGCCCGAGGCTGGGTTGGGGGGGAGGAAAGAGCCCTGGGCTGGTGCTGTTCAAAGGGAGGGCTGGGGCAGGGGCTGGGCCAGGGCTGGGGCAGGAGCTGGGGCTGGGGCTGGGGCTGGGCCCGGGTTGGGTCTGGGCTGGGGCCGTGGCTTGGGCAGCCCTGGGGCTGGGGCTGGGGCTGGGACTGGGGGCTGGGCTGGGGCTGGGGCCGGGCTGGGGCTAGGCTGGGGCAGGGCTGTGGAAGGGTTGGGGCCAGGGCTGGGTCCGGGGCTAGGCAGGGGCTGGGGCCAGGGCTGGGCTGGGGCAGGGCTGGGGCCGGGGCTGGGGCCTGGGTTGTGGCTGGGGCAGGTCTGGGGCCAGGGCTGGGGCGGGGCTGTGGCAGGGCTGGGGCTGGTGTGGAGGCCGGTGCAGGGCTACGGCTGGGCATGGAGCTGGGCTGGGGCTGGGGCTGGGCCAGGGCTGGGGCAGGAGTTGGGGCTGGGGCTGGGGCTGGGCCCGGGTTGGGTCTGGGCTGGGGCTGGGGCAGGGTTGGGCTGGAGGCTGGGCTGGGGCTGAGGCTGGGCTGGGGCTGGGGCAGGGCTTGGGCAGGGCTGGGGCAGGGCTGTGGCTAGGGCCAGGGCTGGGGCAGAGCTGGTGCAGGGCTGGGGCAGGGCTGGGGGCTGGGTCCTGGGTTGTGGCTGGGGCCCGTCTAGGGCCGGGGCTGGGGCAGGGCTGGGGCTGGGGTGGAGGCCGGTGCAGGGCTACGGCTGGGCATGGGGCTGGGCTGGGGCTGGGGCTGGGCTGAGGGGCCATGGCTGGGGCAGCCGTGGGGCTGGGGCTTGGGGCTGGGCTGGGACTGGGCTGGGGCTGGGGCAGGGTTGGGCTGGAGGCTGGGCTGGGGCTGAGGCTGGGCTGGGGCTGGGGCAGGGCTTGGGCAGGGCTGGGGCAGGGCTGGGGCTGGGGCTGGGGCAGGGCTAGGGCTGGGTTGGGACGAGGGCTGGGGCAGGGCTGGGGCAGGGCTGGGGCTGGGGCTGTGGCTAGGGCCAGGGCTGGGGCAGAGCTGGTGCAGGGCTGGGGCAGGGCTGGGGGCTGGGTCCTGGGTTGTGGCTGGGGCCCGTCTAGGGCCGGGGCTGGGCCAGGGCTGGGGCTGGGGTGGAGGCCGGTGCAGGGCTACTGCTGGGGATGGGGCTGGGCTGGGGCTGGGGCTGGGCTGGAGCCTGGAAGCGAGCTGGGGCTGGGCTGGGGCCATGGCTGGGGGCTGGGCTGGGGCTGGGCTGGGGCAGCGCTGGGGCAGGGCTGCGGCTGGGGCTGGGGCTGGGGCTGGGGCAGGGTTGGGGCTGGGCTGGGGGCTGGGTTTGGGGCTGGGGCTGGGGCAGGGCTGGGGCTGGGCTGGGGGCTGGGTTTGGGGCTGGGCTGGGGCAGGGCTGGGGTAGGGCTGGGGCAGGGCTGGGGATGGGGCCGGGGCCTGGGCCGGGGCTGGGACAGGGATACGCTGGAGGCAGGGCTGGAGCTAGGGCAGGGCTGGGGCAGCCCTAGGGCTGGGGCAGGGTTGGTACTGCAAGAAGGGGCCGCTTATTCGACCAATTTGATCAGCGGAATCCAACTTTATTGAGCATCAGACACATCTTATATACAGTTTGCTATAATTATGCCCACTTGGCGACATATTATTGGTTGCTCTCTAAAAGGTTACATCATTGTTTTCACAACTCTGTGGAATTCTTCTATCCGGCCTAATTGCTCTCTTTCCCAGATCTCGCCTCCTCCTTATCTTGCTTGCCTCCCATCTCAGGGGCAGCTGGACTTCAGCATACCAAGCAATCAGCACTTTCTCACATCTCTTACGGCGCCACTATATTATCAACAGAGAATTCTTCAAGGCCTGAATTGCACAGGTGTTCCTGGGACCCATGTCCCCTCTTGCTCAAAACAATCCACAACAATTTCCCCCGGTTTTCTTTTGTGCAAGTAAGGCCTTGGAGGCTATTCTTTGAACACTTTGCATAATGCAATTATAACAAGCTTAACAATAATCAAAATGAGTACAATGATACCTAAGAACCTTAAAACTTACTACTATAATTAACAAACATATTTACATTAAGTCTGGGTATCCCTATCAGACACGTCTGAAAAAGTTCAATCAATTCATTATTACCTGTTATGTTGCACCTTTATTTTCTCTAGGATGGTCAAAAATCATAATTTGTTTAATGGTAGCAAGATTTCTTTAATCTGTAAAGGTAGATCTGGCCAGGCTCTAGCTTCACAGACAGAAAACTTGCAGGCAATCAGCAAGAGCAAAAGAGCTTCATTGCTTTGCCCAATATAAAATTACCCATAATAATGCATTTTTGCTCATCCTAGTAATACTGATCTCTTATTGGTACCATTTGTTGATGTTTTCAACCGAAAATGAAAATGCATGTTGTGTTGTTATGAATTTTGATTTTCCCTCTAGGTGTGTAAAATTATAGCGAACTGGTGAGATAACATATAAATCCCTTCTCCCTACATTCAGTGTGGTAAGGGTCAAAGCATCCACTTTCACGCATGCTCAATTGTGCAGGCTTCTTATCTGAAGAAAACAAATTCCTAGTTCTGAATGTTTATCTTTAAGACAGCTCCTTTTCAGCCGTGATGTCTCCAATTAACCAGACAGTGTCCTTGCAAGTCTGCAAGATAGGTTTCTTTCTCTTTACCCTCTAAACAGGCCTCACAAGATCCTGACCCTTAATCCCAGTGCACTCTAAGTCTTACAATTTTGACACAAATCACCAGTATATTCATCACAATTCCCCCCCCTTTTTTTTTTTTGTCACCATTGATTTGTGTTAAAATTTCCAGATATTTCAGAACCTTCTTAATTGGATCATAATTAAGTTCATCTGTTCTGATCACATTCTGATCATAATTCTCTACTTGTAACTCGTTGACATGAGCAATCTTACTTAAAGGTCTTAGTATTTTGTAACAACAATTGCAGAGTATTATGCATAGCAATATTACAATTATTCCAACAATATTACAAACAAATGTTTAAGCCAATTTAGATTTGGTAACCAGAAAGTTAATTTATCCCATATTTCTTTAAATCCACAAGAAGTATCATCTAAAGAAATCTGATGTAATATCTGATTGTGGTTTACAATCGCCTGTAAATCTGTTTCCACTCGTTTATCTAGATTAACATAACTACAACAACTTACATTTATGACTACACATACACCCCCTTCCTTAACATATAAAAAATCCAAAGCTAATCTATTCTGAGTAGACATTTTCGAGAGACTATTGATTTCAATTTGCTGCACTTTTATTACATCTATGCTTGCATTCATCATGATTTCAACTGTAGCAGAAAAATTTACCATTGCTTTTTCAAGTTCAAGTCTTTTCTCTCCGGTCTGATCAAGATTCCACACATGGGAATGTGGTTTTTGATTTCGATTGGACTCCTTATGTACAAATAGGGTTAGGATCAAAATTAGGCTCCAGCAGTATATGTGAACTCTGCCTCCTCGGCCTGCTGGGGTGCAACCAGCAGCCGGGTGTATTTTCTTCTCGGCAGCAGTTACATTCTTCAGGAGCCCTACAGATTTTTTAACTCCTTAACCCACTTCAAAATTCCATTTGGAGTTTCTTCTCTACTTCCTTGGTTAGTTTGTTTACCATTTCCCATTGTGCTTTTGCTATTTCAATTCCTCTTCCTTCAAAATCTTATGTCTCTTACTTTTCCTTTTACTAATCCTTTTAATTATTCCTGAGATTTCCCAACTAAAATTTCTCTAGTCTTTATTTCCCACTTATGCCAATCCCTTTCAATAATTTTCCATGGGGATTTAAATCCTTTTTCTCACCACAAAATAGGTTTTCTGTATTTACCAGCCCAAACTGCCTATTTTCAAATTCATCATTCAGGACAAAATATTTTTTTGATTGATGCTTTTGACCCCAGATTATCAGAACAGTTATTGTGATCGATGTTCGACTTCATGGGAAATGCTGTTTCCTCTTAGTCTTGGTTCTTCTGCACATTAGTGAAGGAATAGTTGTTAAAATTAATACCTATTTACTACAAACTTTAACTTATGCTAATACCAAAAAATCCTTAAGACCTTAAAAAACTATGTGAAAATTAATCCATCAAATCAGTGTCTAAAAAGAAATAAAATTGGTACATTAACTAAAAAACACTTTCCAAAATTAAAACCTGTTTATACATTCCTTAACTATATTACATGGAGCTCCTTTGAAATGCCTAGGCAGACAACTAAGAAGGTTCGAACCAAAAGAAAATCTTACAATTTGAACTCTTAACTAAGTGCATACACCTTACTGCAATTACTACGTACTAAGTACTTATAAATACCAAATGCTTACTTATTCATTATGCTTATTAGAAAAACTTAACAAAACTCTAAATAACAAATCTCTGAAAGACGTTACAATCAGAAATGACAAAATGAGTACTGTTGCTTTAAATCAAAACAGAGTAGTGCGGCTAAAGCCGCTGCAGGGGAAAGGGGTGGGGGCTGCTGCCGTGGCAGCTGCTCCGCTGCTACTGTCGGCGCTGTCGGTGTCGGTGGTGCGTCAGCCGGTACCGCCTTGGTCGGAGCCGTCGGTATCCGCGGGGGCCGGCAGGGCTCGCGGGAGGAGTGCGGTGGCAGGAACACTGTAACCGCGAGCCTCCAAGCGCTCCATTTTTTCTAAGAGGGGCCGTAAAGCAAAGTCGGCGCTGTTTGAATTCCTCGCTGCCGGTGTTGTCTTCCGAATCCGAGCCGTCGCTGGCGATGTCAGAGGAAGGTTCCCCGCTGTGTGCAAACGGCAGTGGTGACGGCTGGTAAACGCGGTGTGGTCGCCGCAAGATGTATCGGGGACGGCCCCGGTCGATCGGTCGACAGTTCTCAGACACATCTTTCAGCTGCAACTCAGATACACCTGGCGCTGCGTCTCGTCCTGACAAAGTTGCTCTAACTGCAGCAGCCATTCGCTGTTTCAGTTCGTAGGTTTTAACACAGTTCATGCATTCCCGCCACGACTTTTGCAGCTTTATAGCAGTTTTATCACCATCTATAACCAAGTCCCACAGCTTGTTCCTGTATTCTCTCCAACAAGCTTCATCAAAATAACTCTCTCTGCTAGGGAAATGCCCTAAAGCGGATCTATGGGCCAAAAGTCCAGGCATTACTTTAGACGATATCTCCGCCTTACGCTTTTCGATGACACTGTATTTCGTCTGATGACTGCTTATAGGGTCGGCCCTGCCCTTTCGAGTCTGTGCGCAAAGGTACTAAGGCTGCCATAACCTGCTGACTATGCTCAAGCTGTTTTGTCATTGTCATTGACAGCACCTCAGCCTGTTTTTGTAATCCCTTATCAATCACCTCCGTCAGCATGGCCATCGGATTGCTTGGCAAGTCCTGAGCCCTCTGCAACAATTCGGCTACCGTCCATCTAATATCTGCTGATGTAATAAGCTGTTGCGTCTGCTGGTTCCCATTCTGCATTAAACACTGCCTTAAAATTGCCTCTCGGATACCTTCTCCTACGCTTGCTGCTCTAAGTGCGGCAAGCAACTTATCCACAAATTCACCAAGAGGTTCCTGTCTACCTTGCTTAATTCCCATATAGTGAGGATTTGCATTTCCATCCTTCTGCTTGTCAAAAGCCATCCTCACTATCTGGGCTGATGCTTGCAAAACAGGCGGCTGTAAAAGTGCCTGTAACTCTGGTCTCTCATACTGTCCTGTTCCACACAACTGATCTACTGTTACACCAAATAGTGGGTCATCTTGCTGTCTTTGTACTCCAGCTGCTTGTCTAGCTAGGTGTTCCCACTCATTCAAAAATGTCATAAATTGAGATGCTGTTAGGATCAGCTTCATAACATTATAAGAATCTCTAGGTAACATATTATAGTTCATGTAAATAAAATCAATCATCTGTCTAGCTGGTTCAGATTGAACCCCAAATTGACTCGCAGTCTGTCGTAATTGAGATAACAATTTCCATGGCAATTGGGTTACATCAGCCTGAAAAACATTTTGCTCCCCAGGGACCTGTGTGTGCATCACTGGAAAAGCTTGATGTGAAACAGCCAGCCGGCTAAGCGCTTCCTGATCTCCTTCGGTGTTTAAGTGTTCTGCAACCTTTCGCCAATACTCTGTGTGCTTTCTTACATGATCTTTAACACCACCTCCAGGATCTATCGCCCTGTTTGTCTCCTCTCCCTCACCCACTTTCTTGTCCTGTACAATTTGCTCAGCTAAAAGAGACGGGGAAGGCTCCTCAGCAGAGTCCTGTGTTACAGATTGTAATTCGACTCTGCCACCTAACCCTTTTACACACGCAGCCTTCTCCTTTCTTAAATAATCCTGAACCTCTTCTGACAAAGGCAACCCAGCATGTGTAACACTTGCTCCATTTGGGTCCGTATAATCTAAACGTACCCTGGCTTGATAAACTGCCACTTGCTCAGCACGATGCTGATCCAATGCTCTCATAACCATCTTCCACCATTTTCCACACTCCTTTGCTCGTTTTTCATCATCTAAGACATGCAGCCACAAGTCTTGTCCAGACTTTTTCCACTGCAATCTTTCAAACACCTCATTTGGGTCCTTAAAATATCCTAACTCTTCTGCATAGCTTAACAGCGGCACCAACTCCTTTGTAAAATTTAACTTACACTGTCGCTTTTCTAACAAGCATATAAATAAATCATACGCTGCCTGCCTATCCATAACCGTATTTAAACGTTAATACCTGTGCGCACAGACCTCGTTTAAGCAGTTTCCGGCTCTACAGCGTCTTCGGCTTCAAGGCTGTCTTCCCTTTTCTTGCAGCCTCCGGTACTGCTATCCCGGGCCGGCCGTCTTCTTGCCTCCCGGCTTACTGCGAATCTCCCAACGTCCCGAAGAACTTCTTAAACCCTAACGTTTGTCTTCATTAGGGTCCCGTGTTCGAGCGCCACTTACTGCAAGAAGGGGGCCGCTTTAACGACCAATTTGATCAGCGGATTCCACTTTATTGAGCATCAGACACATCTTATATACAGTTTGCTATAATTATGCCCACTTGGCAACATACTATTGGTTGCTCTCTAAAAGGTTACATCATTGTTTTCACAACTCTGTGGAATTCTTCCATCCGGCCTAATTGCTCTCTTTCCCAGATCTCGCCTCCTCCTTATCTTGCTTGCCTCCCATCTCAGGGGCAGCTGGGTTTCAGCATACCAAGCAATCAGCACTTTCTCACATCTCCCACTCCGCCACTATATCATCAACAGAGAATTCTTCAAGGCCTGAATTGCACAGGTGTTCCTGGGACCCATGTCCCCTCTTGCCCGACAACACTTCCTGAGGGGCTCAGCTGGGGCTTGGGCTCTGTCCTGACAGACACAGGTCCCCCTGCATTGTCTCCTCCCCTTCCTCACCAACCTCCATGGGTACCTCTGAATATTCATCTGCCTCAGGCATATCCTCTCTTGCAAGCCTGAGGTGGCAGCTCCTAAGCCAAAAGTCAAGCAGGAAAGTGCATTGGCCCTGCCCTGGGCAGCCAAGCAGCCTCACAGGACAGCTCTCTGGCCACCCCTGCTCCCTCTTCTCTGCTGGCAAGAGCCATGGGGCAGGGGGGCCCTGGGCACATCCCCAAGAGGAGCTGGCTGGAGGTTGGTGACTCCTTTGCCACCAGCTGCCAGTGGCAGTGCCAGGCCTGTGTCTGCAGCCACCTGGTCCCTGGGGATGGGGCTGTGGAGCCTACAGAGCTGGGATGGGCTACAGAGCCCCTTGGCCTTGGGAGGGCTGGGAAGAGCCTGACAGCTCCAGGGTGAGACAGGACCCAAAGTGGTAGCAGTGTTGCTGTGCTGCAGAGCCAGCTCGCCTGGCAGCTGCGGTAACTGCAAGCCAGCTGCTAGCAACTCTTCCTCTGCTTGGACAGTATTTGAGTGAAGGCTCCACAGCTCAGGGTTTCCACTGCTTCTTGCCCAGCTCATGGCCTTGCCCTGAGAAGGGAATGAACTGCCTTGCAGCTTCCTCCTGGAGAAAGGGAAGAGGGACAAGAGGTTGTTAGCTCTGTGTGCTGCCTGTGCGTGGGGAAAGCTGAGCCACTGACACAAAGAATGCTGCAGCAGCACAGCAAGGGGCTGTGGATGTTCCCCATCCTTCACCTACAGCCTCACACTTTCTTGCTGCCCATAAAGCAGGAGCCTTTCAGGGCCCTTTCAGCCAGCTGCAGCACACAGCTGCTGGCTCTTCCACCTCCTCTCAGGCCAGGCTGCTGACAGCAGCAAGCGAGGCCATGGCAGGCTCCAAGCCCTGTGCAACTCCTCCCCCCTTTGAACAGCAGTGTGCTGGCAAAAGCCAGAGGAGCACAGCCTGGGGCAGTAGGTTTGCACAGGGCCCTGTGCATCCTGGGGCTGGATCCACTTTTCCTTACCTCTCCTCGGGCTCTCCCAGCTGCTGGCTGAGAGTCTCTCTGGAAGGTGATTCTGCCCAGCTTGAAGTCGTAGTTTGGGATTCCTCTGGAAAAGAAGCAGCAGAGTGCCATGAAAGGAGGAATTTGAGAGCAGCTGAAGAGAGAGGCTGAGAGAGTTTGGGCAGCATGAAGTCAGCAGCTGCAGCTGAAGGAGCCAGGGATGTCCCAGGCAGCCTAGCAGGGCTCCTTCCCTTGCTGAGAAGTGAGTGAAAGGGACATACCTTGGAGCGGCTGCTGGAGCTGCACGAGGCTCAGCATCTTCCTCCTCCTTGCCATCCAGCAGCCTGGGGCCTGCTGCAGGCAATGCCTGTGGGGACAGGAGGAGCTGCCATGTACCCACACCTTGGAGTTGAAAGCCAGTGCTGAGCCCAGCCTGGCCTTAGGGTTACACTTGGGTTGCTGAGCCCTAAGGAATGGCTCCCTGCCCAAAGCAGGTGGGTGCTGAGGGCAGCAGGATGGGGCAGCTGTGCCAGCAGCAGGGAACAGCCTGCTGCATTCCAGCAGTGGGGATCCCCCTCCTCAGACAGGGCTGCAGATTGGCAGCAGCTGACCAACCCAACTATGGGCACAGGATGGGCAGCACCCAGCTGTTTTGATGGGGGCCCTGGACCTCCTCCCTTGGATATTCTTCCACTTCCATCTTCTCCTGTCCAACCATATCCACCTGCATCTCCTCACCATCATCCACTTCCAGTTCCTCTCCACCTTTCAGCTTGAGGGGGCACATCCTAAGGCAAAGCTCAAGCAGGAAAGAGCACTGGTCCTGGCCTGGCCAGCCAAGCAGAGCTGTGGGACAGGGGGCTTGGCACCTCTGCCCCCTTTTGGCACCTGGCAAGAGCCACAAGGCCATGGAGCCAGCAGCAGTAGAGAGAAGTGGGGAAGATGCTGGGAGAGGTGAGAAGGGCTGGGGATGGCTTCGAGGCACTGGGAGAAGAAGCCAAGGGCTGCAGAGGGAGCAGGAGCCAAGGGCTGCAGAGGGAGCAGGGCAGAGGAGCTGTGTTGTGCCCAGTGCCAGGTGCTGGCAGGTGCAGCTGGCCAGGGGAGTCTGCTACTGTGGCATAGCTCATGCAAGAAACTTCCAGAAGCTTCCTCCCCTCCAGGCTGGAGCTGCCTCTGGCCAAGGCCAGGCCAATCAGCCCCTCAGAGAGGACATCCCTGCAGGAGTGGTCCAGGGCTGAGAGGACTGCAGCCTGTGCAGGGACTGCTGCTGGTAGGAGCAGTTGGTGGGGCAGGGTCTGCTGTGGCAGGGCCATCCTGGAGCTGCAGGCAGGCCTGGCAGGAGTTTTCTCTCATGCCAAGCAGCCCCATTGTTCAATTCCAACTGTCACTTGCAGCACAATGCAGAGCAGCTCCCATTCCAGCCCAGCCTTCAGCTGTGCCACGAGGCCTCCCCTCAGCCTCCTCTGTTTCACACTAAAGTACTTCCTGCCCTGCTTCTCCCCTGTGCAATACTCAACTCACCAAGTCATAGCCACTGTCACCAGGGCTGTTTCCAAACTTGATGTCCCCAACCAGTCCTTCTCTATTAGTTCCTACAAGGTGCAGCAGTGCCTCTCCTTGTTGGCTCCTCCACTACCTGCATCAAGAAGTTATCATCCATGCAGTGCAGGAGCCTTTTGGCCTGGCTGTGCCTGGCTGTGTGGGCCCCCAGCAAATGTCAGGGGGATGGAAGTCACCCAGGAGTACCAAGCAGTGTGTGCTAGAGGCTGCCTGCAGTTGACTGGAGAAGGTCTCAGCAGCATCTTCTGCTTGATTTGCTGCTCTAGAGTAGATCCCCACAACAGTTTCACCTCCCTTCCACATCCCTTCATTTTGACCCACAAGCTCTCCACCTGCTCTGCCTCCCCCCTGGGTGGAACTCAGCACATTGCAGTTGCTCTGGCAGCCAGAGAGCAACAGCACTGCCTTGCCTGCTTGGTCTGAGTGTCCTGAGCAGGACAGAGCCAGCTGTGACAGCACTCCGGCCGTGGCAGCTGTGCCACCATGTCTCAGGGACTGCAGTGGAATCATAGTCATGCAGCCTAAGACAGATCTCCAGCTCCTGCTCACTCCCCATGCTCCATGCATTGCTCTGGAAGCATTTCAGAGGGAGCTAATCCTTTTGTTTTCACTCCTGCTGTCCTGCTGCTCCTGGCCACCTCCATGGCCACCAAGCTGCCAGGGAGCCCTGCATGTGCTGATGGTTCCTTGTTGGCTCTTGCATCTCCCCCAGCACATGGCTCCCCATGCCCTGCCTGCCCTGCAGTAGCAGTGCAGCTGGCACACCACCTCTCCAGCATCCCAGCCTTGTTCCCAGCCAGCCTGCCTTCTCCCCTTTGCCCCTTGGAAGCCAGTTTCAAGCTGGATTGATGAGCCCAGCCAACCCCTGCCATGTAAACCTCCTCCCCCTTGGACAGAGATGCACCCCACCTGCCAGCAGCAGGCCTGGCCTCATGTGGGGTGAGCCATGGTCAAAACCCCCAAAGTGCTCTTGGAGGCACCAGGCTCAAAGCCAAGAAGCGATCTGCTGAGTCCTCCTCAGTCTTTCTGGCTTGGGGCCTGCCCTTGGGAGGATAGAAGAGAGCACTGCCTGAGCTCCCACTGCCTTCAGCAGCTGACCCAAGGCCCTGCTGCAGTCTCTTTTGCCCCAACTCTAGCATATCAATTTCTTCTTCAAGCCCCTTTTTTTCAGTCCCTTTGCAAGGAAAGGCTCTGCTGGCAGCATTCCCGCAGGCAGGAGGTGAGGTGAGGGGGGCTGGGAAACTATGCCCAGGGAGCACACAAGGAACACACAGTGCACAGTGGAGAGTTACTTCTCAATGCACAGGTTTAGCTGAACGATTTTTCTGGGTTTGTGAGGCATTTTTAATAAGAGCAAGGCCAATGCCAAGTGCAGCCTTACATCCCACGTCCCCTTTCAGACCAGGGAAGTCACAGGTTCACGCAAAAAGCAGGCAGGCAGCCTGTAGGGAAGGCAAAAGGACAACCTGGTGGAGTCGCCGTCACTGGAGGTGTTCAGGAGGAGACTTGACAGGGTGCTTGGTTACATGGGTTAGTTGATTAGGTGGTGTTGGGTGATAGGTTGGACGTGATGATCTTGAAGGTCTCTTCCAAGCTGGTTTATTCTATTCTATTCTATTCTATTCTATTCTATTCTATTCTATTCTATTCTATTCTATTCTATTCTATTCTATTCTTTGGAGAGCCCTCAGCTGCCTTCTTTCAAGGGCCTCCTCACCTCTCTGGAAGGTTAACAATGGGCAAGAATCTGTGGGCTGTAGCAGGGGAGGAAGCCTTCTGAGCACATCCTTGGCCCGGGCCCTGGGCAGAGAGCAGAGTTGCCTTTGGAGTGGCTCAGGTCTGCAGATTGGACCTTCTGTTCCCCTCAGAAGGGAGTCAGCCAGAGCAATGCCTCTTCTCTCCTTCTGAGAGCAGATGTTTGGCTGCTAGGCTTGGGCTTGCTCAGGCTTGGGAAGCCTTCCAAGGCAGATGCTTGATGTCTCTGCTGGGCTGGCTGCACTTGCAGGGCATCCTAGCTGTTCTGCAAGGGCACCTGGGGGGCTGGGGGAGTAAGCGAAGCAACTCTGCTGCCACGCCGGGCAGGAACTTGTTGCCACTTGCCCCCGCTGAGGGGCAGGGGGGAGCTGGGCAAGGCAGGAGTCTCTTGGCTGCCTTGCCCATGGCCCTGCTGCACTCCCTCCTTTGCCTTAGGTTACTGCCTTCAGCCTGGGGGGGCAAGGCTACAGGGGCTATTGCCCTTCAGTGCTATTGCATAGGTGTTCCTGACTCTTCTTCAGGGCAGTCAGAGCCTGGCTGCAGCAGGCAGTGTCGCCCTCAGCTTGCCTGATGCTCCTCTAAGGCCAGCAGCTTCCTCTGTCAAGCTGTCAGCCTTGCTTTGAAGCTGTGCTGCAGGCCTGAGTAGAACTTGCAGCTGCTCAGCATGCACAGCTCCCTGCTAGCAAGGAGAGCCTGAGGCACTCCCTACAGCCAGCACCTGAACCACTGCATCCTCCTGGGGAGCTCCGTCTGGGTACCCACCTCCATTTGGGCTGCCATTAAAGGATGACCTCCTTCTGCCAGGCACAGCCCACACAGATCATTCTATTTGCACTGAGACCAGGACAAGGAATTATATATATTTGGGGGGGTTTTTATTGGTTTTTTCATTTTTTTTGGGGTATGGGGTGGTGTTTTTTGGGGGTTGTTGGGGTTGGGTTGGGTTGGGTTTGGTATATCTACAGTATTTACACAGTAGTTGAGTGAAGGCTCCACAGCTCAGGCTTTTCACTACTTCCTGCCCAGCACATGGCCTTGTCCTGAGAAGGGAATGAACTGCCTTGCAGCTTCCTCCTGGAGAAAGGGAAGAGGGACAAGAGGTTGTTAGCTCTGTGTGCTGCCTGTGCGTGGGGAAAGCTGAGCCCCTGCTAACTGCAAGCCCTGTGCAACTCCTCCCCCCTTTGAACAGCAGTGTGCTGGCAAAAGCCAGAGGAGCACAGCCTGGGGCAGTAGGTTTGCACAGGGCCCTGTGCATCCTGGGGCTGGATCCACTTTTCCTTACCTCTCCTCGGGCTCTCCCAGCTGCTGGCTGAGAGTCTCTCTGGAAGGTGATTCTGCCCAGCTTGAAGTCGTAGTTTGGGATTCCTCTGGAAAAGAAGCAGCAGAGTGCCATGAAAGGAGGAATTTGAGAGCAGCTGAAGAGAGTGGCTGAGAGAGGTTGGGCAGCATGAAGTCAGCAGCTGCAGCTGAAGGAGCCAGGGATGTCCCAGGCAGCCTAGCAGGGCTCCTTCCCTTGCTGAGAAGTGAGTGAAAGGGACATACCTTGGAGCGGCTGCTGGAGCTGCACGAGGCTCAGCATCTTCCTCCTCCTTTCCATCCAGCAGCCTAGGGCCTGCTGCAGCACAAAGTCCAGAGCCACAGGCACTGGGGCCTGCTTCAGCATCCTGTGAGGGAAGAGTCAGGTCCTGCATGCTGTTCCCGTGGGGATATGCAGAGCACATGGAAACAGCTTCCCAGAGCTGCAGCCAGAGCGCACTTGAGCAAAATGCTCTTCCCCAAGCAGCAGGTGGTAAGCAAGCACCTCCTAAGGAAGGCCAGCAAAAGCATGGGGCAAGGAAAGCTTAGCCTTCAGAAAGTCTTGGCAAAGCCAAGTCTGTTGGAGCTCAGTGCTCCCCCACAAGCAAGGCTGCTCTTTAGAGACTGGCATTTGGAAGAGCAGAAGCTTCACTTACTGTGCTCTCTTGATGCTGTGGCTCTTGGCAGCCCGGGGGAGGGACAATAACCACCTGGGGACAGAAGCAGCATGAAAAGAAGCATGACTGAGATCTCTTTCTCTTCATCACCAGCTCTGTCTCACTCTCCCCCAAGACTCCACAAACCAGCACTCCTCCATTTGGATCAGCAAAGACCTCAGCTTTGCTTCTTCAACACCAGCTGAACTGGGAAGTAGACAAACTAAGCCTCCCAGCAACGACTCTGAGCATGGCAAGGCAAGAGAGCAGCAAAGCAGCAGCCCACAGTAGCATTGGGCTTTGAATCAAGGCAGGGCTGCTACATCAGACCCAGGTGCTGAACCACCTTGACTGCAGGCCTCCAGTTCTGGCCACTAGAGACACCCGAAGGGACCTGCCGTGCAGCTCAGCCCCCTGGCCAGGGGTGGGGTTGCAAAGGAACCTGGGGGACTCTCAGATGATGTCCTCTCCTTTGGGGAGGACACAGCAGCAGCAGAATTCTCTCTCAGCCTTGACTTACATGGATGTCACAATCGGTGATGGACACCGCCTCAGCAGGTCTTGTCTGCATCACCCGAAGCTCATAGACCTGGCAGAGTGATGGAGAGAGAGAGATTGCCCATGGCACAGCTCCCCTTGTGCAGAGGGAAAGCTCTGCTGAAGCACAGCACCTTCCTCTCTTCCCTGGGGCAGGATTTCCCTTCTCAGCTCTACTCTACCTTCTCATTGTAGGTGATGGGCACAAGGTCTCCAGTGGTGAGGCAAGGCCAGTGCCTCAAGTCCTGTTCCGAACTTTGCAGGGGGTTAAGGTCAACCATCTGTGTGCAATGGCACATCAACACAAAACTCTGACCCTTCATCTCTCCAAGGTGGCCTAGAAGTCATCAGGGCTGCAGAGAGCCTCTTGTGGAACAGCAGGCTGTGCAAGCTCCTCTAGAGCACACTCAGGCTCCTTGCACAGCCAGCCCAGGTTCAGGCTGCTTGCCTGCCAGCTCCCCTGTGTCCCAGGAGCTGGCAAGAGCTCTGCAGAGGAGCTCTCCACACTTTGGCTTTGCACAAACAGCAGCAGGGAGAGTGTGAGGCAAGCCTGCCCAGCTCTGCCTCAGCCTTGCAACGGGGAGAAAAGTGCTCCCTGGCTGCTAGGAAGGATACATTGCCCTGACATCAGTGATGCCCCAAAACTCTGGGCTCTGGGGCTGCAATGTGACCTGAGTGCACATTTGCAGCCGGACGCTCTTCACCCGCAGCAGCTCTCCCTCTTCCAGCTCCAGGAGCTGCATCACCTACAAGAATGAAGACAGTCCCCAATGTTTCTCAGCCCCTTGCCTTGCTGGGGCTGCTGCCAGGGAGCACAGCCTGCTGCAGCGCAACGAGCAGGCTGCTTTGCTCGCTGCATTCAGCTCTCCTGGAGGGAAGCCTGAGCTGGGCCTGGCAGCTCGGGGAGGAACAGGAGCAGCAGAGACAGCCAGGGGCTCTCAGCAAACCTTCTCCCTCTTTCCTCTGGCACTGCCCATTGGCTGCTCCTGCTCCTCACCTTGCCAGGCCTGGTTCAGCCTCAGGCAACTCACCCAAGGTGGGAGGTAGCAGATGCCTTCCTCAGCCACAAATTCCAGCACCCCACAGTGAGTGCTGCGGTTGCGCCTGGCATTGGTCAGCTTGAAGAACATTGGGCAAGGGAGGTTGAGTTGGCCTGGGGAGAAAGCAGGACCAAATTGCCTCTGTTAAAGGCCAGTGCCACACTGCTGAAGCCTTTGGAGACTGCACATTACCAAGAGAAGAGGGCAGAGCCTAGAGGAGAGCATTGCCCTCACACCAGGATTGCAGCTCCTCCAGACCCCAGAGGCCAGGAAGGAGCCTGTGCAGCACTGAGCCAGTGATCCTCCTCCCCGCTGCAAAGCTGTCACTGCTTTTGTCCTCAAAGTCACTTTTGCAGCAGCCACAAGCAGCAGGTTGAGACCAAGAGTTTCCTGGCTTAGCTGTAAGCATTGCCCTGTGCACTGCTGAGAGCTGCTCAGCAGCTTGGCTCGTGCCCTGGGCAGCCCAAGTGTGTTGTTCCCCAGTCAAATATTCACTTACTGAGCTGAGCCAAGGCCGAGGGGGGCAGAATTACTGCAGAGAAGAAGGAGAAGACAGGATTAGGACGAGTGGCAAGGAGCAAAGAGCAAATCCCACCCCATTCTATTGTCCCTTTCTGAAAGTAGGATCTTCTCTGTTGGCCTTAGGGATGGAAAGACAGCAGGCCACGCTGTGTAACCAGACAGAGGGAGGAGATTGCTGTGAGCTGCTTCTGAAGGCAATGCTTCCTCCAGGCACTCTCTTGGCTTTGGCCTTACAGGTGCCCTGAACTGGAGGCCAGCTGAAAGCAAGCTGGCATCAGGCTGGCAGCCTGAAAACTCCCTTGGCCGATCTCTGGGCATTGGTCAAGCGGAGAAGTGAGGTGCAGCAAGGAGGGGCAAGAAGTCCTTAAGCAGGAACTGCCAGGGCTCCTAATGGCCCTGAGCTTTGAGCAGCAAAAGAATGTCCTGTGCTGCTGCTGAGAAAGCAGGCCCCACTGGGTGGGACTTTTCATGACACACTCGTGGGGATCAAGCCCTCAAGGCCTCCTCCTTCCTGCTTCAAGTGCCCCCGGGGGTGCCTGTAGCTGCAGCTGCCAAGCCAGCAGCACCTCTGCAGGCTGTTGAAGCTGCTCCTGCAGTCTGGGCCTAAAGCTCTCTCACTCTCAGGATTCAGAAGCCCTCCTCCCCCAGGCTGCAGCCCCAAGCCAAGGGCACCTACTCTTCCCGCCTGTCTGCACAGCAGGCCTGTGGCTAGCTCCAGCAGCCCTGAACACTGAGAAGCAGCGGTACTGGCAGGAGAACTGGAAGAGAAGAAAGGAGCAGAGCATGAGAAGAGGCATGGAGGGCACCCTGCAGGGCTCCAGCACGCAGCCCCGCAGCTGAGCTAAGGCCAGGCTGGGATCTCACACCGGCTTCTGGCGCCGTGCTGGACGCCGCCTTCTTCTGCGTCTCCTTGGCCGCTGCTCTTCAGCCAGCAGCTGCTGCTGCTGTGGCTCCTCCTGCCTCTCAGCTGGACTCCCTGAAAGGCCAAAGCAAACTCTTAGCCCTGGCAAGGGTGGCAGAGATGGCAGCAGAAGCCAGCAGCGTCTGGTGCTTCCAGCTGCCACGCTCCTGCTCCCCCAGGAGCCTCCCTTTTCCCCTGGCAAGGCCTGGGAATGGCTTGGGCACTTTGCCCTCTGCCAGGGAGGCTTCAGACAACTGTGCCCTGGCCCCAGCTGCCCGGGGCAGTGCTCTGGGCTCACCTGTCTCCTCAGGAACCTGATGGAGCCTTCTCCTTCTGCTAGGGGGAGGCCCATCCAAAGGTCCTGCCTGCTCCTCCTGCCTGCTGCTGCCTGCTGCAGGATGCTGGGCAGGGCTGGCCCGGGGCCTCCTCTTCCTCACAGACCTCAGTGGCATCTCCACAAGTCCTTTGCCACACAGCAAATGCCTGAGCCTGGGCACCTTGCTGCAGCCAAGAGCAACCTGATGCTCCAGCGGCCCTGGCAAATGCTCCACTCCCCTGGGGGGGGTTGTTTGGGGGCATTTGTGCCCCCCAGGGCCTTTGTGACCTCACAATCACCCCAGGCTGTCACCAAGGCCCCAGACTGCATCCTGTCACCATGGGGGCACAGGGGGTGGCAAGCAGAGGAGCCTGGGCCACAGCAGGGCTGTCCCTCTAGCTTCCTTTCAATCCCTGCTGCACTCACAGCAACTCTGAGGCTCTGGCTTCTCTTTCGGAGGCTCTTGGCAGTGGGGCCAGGGCAGGCCTTGCTTGCCTGCTCCTTTCCTCTCTCCTGGGCACCCATGCTCTGCCCTGCTTGCTCTTGGCCTCTCTCCCAGGCCTGGCCTCACTCCTGGGGCCCTGCAATGCTGCAGTGCTGCCAAGGTGCCAGCTCAGGCCACCTCCCCAGTGGAGACCCTCTCACCACTCAGCTCAGCTCCCCCTGCCCCCAGGGTGGCTGTGCCAGCACCCCCAGCTGCCTCCAGCCCAGGAACCACAGAAGGTTCCAGGGAGACCCTAGAGCAGCCTGCCAGAACCTGCAGGGGCTCCAGGAGAGCTGGGCAGGGACTTCTGACAAGGGCTGGCAGTGCCAGGAGCAGGCACAATGACTGCAGCTTGAGGACAGGAGCCTGAGACTGGAGATGAGGAAGAAATTCTTCCCACCAATGGGGAGAGGCAGGAACAGGCTGCCCAGGGGGGCTGTGCTTGCCCTGTGCCTGACAGTGTGCAAGGCTGGGTTGGATGAGGCCTTGGGCAGCCAGCTCTAGTGGGAGGTGACACTGCCTCTGGAGGAAGTGCTGCAATGAGATGATCTTGACAGTGCCTTGCACCCCAAACTAGATGCTTCTTGGGGTCCCTTTCAAACCTGACATCTTGACAGAAAGACAAAGCCAAAGCTAGTTACAAAAGGACTTCCAGAAATGCCTTTAGAAAAATAAAGCAAGCCACAAGCAAACAGCAGAGAACAAATCTTCTCTAAATTCCTTTGTTCTGCTCCAGACCCCACAGCTCTGATCAACCTGGAGGCAAAGGCAGGGATGTGGCTGTTGGCCCAAGGAGCAGCCCCTGGCCCAGCACAGCTGAGGCCTTCCTGAGGGGCTCAGCTGGGGCTTGGGCTCTGTCCTGACAGGCACTGGATGTGCCACAGCCCTGGGACACGCTGGGCAGAGCAGGACTCTGCTGCCAGTGCTGAGCCCTGCCTGGCCTGAGGGTTACACTTGGGTGGCTGAGCCCCTTGCCCAAAGAGGGGGAGTGCTGAGGGCAGCAGGGTGGTGGCAGTTGTGCCAGCAGGAGAAGGGGAGCAGAGAGGTTCTCAGGGCAGCAGAGTGGTTGGGTTTGTGCCACCTTAGGAAGGGCACAGGGTGCTGTGTCCCTGCAGTGGAGATCACCGTCCCCAGCTTGGCAGCAGCTGACCCAAGCCAGATCTGGGCCGAGGATGGGGAGCACTCCCCTGCTTTGGTGGGGGGCCCTGGTCCACCTGCATTGTCTGCCCTCCCTCTCCATCAACCTCTACTGACCCCTCTGAACATTCATCTACCTCCAGCATCCCTTTCCCTGCCTGGACACCATGCCCCCTGTGTGGCAGTGCTGTGTCTAGCACTGCACAGAGACTGTGAAAGAATCCCTGCTGGGCAGTCTCAGCTGCTGAGTAGTTTCTCTCTCTCTGATTCACATCTTGCCTTGGATCAGCTACAGTGTGGCCCCAAGGACCAGGCAGTGATCTTAGCCCTGGGGAGGCCACACCTGGAGCACTGGGCTCAGTTCTGGGCCTCTCACTAAAAGGACATTGAGGGACAGAGCTGCTCAAGAGAAGGGCAACGAAGCTGGGGAAGGGGATCACAGTATCACAGTGTCACAGTGTCACAGTGTCACAGAATCACAGTGTCACAGTATCACAGTATCACAGTATCACAGTGTCACAGTGTCACAGTGTCACAGTATCACAGTATCACAGTATCACAGTGTCACAGTGTCACAGTGTCACAGTATCACAGTGTCACAGTGTCACAGTGTCACAGTGTCACAGTGTCACAGCATCACAGCGTCACAGTGTCACAGTGTCACAGTGTCACAGTGTCACAGCATCACAGTATCACAGTATCACAGTGTCCCAGTGTCACAGCATCACAGTGTCACAGTGTCCCAGTGTCACAGTGTCACAGTGTCACAGCATCACAGTGTCACAGTGTCCCAGTGTCACAGTGTCACAGTATCACAGTATCACAGTATCACAGTATCACAGTGTCACAGTGTCACAGTATCACAGTGTCACAGTGTCACAGAATCACAGCGTCACAGTGTCACAGTGTCACAGTGTCACAGTGTCACAGCATCACAGTGTCACAGTGTCACAGTGTCACAGCATCACAGTGTCACAGTATCACAGTGTCACAGTGTCACAGCATCACAGCGTCACAGTGTCACAGTGTCACAGTGTCACAGTGTCACAGCGTCACAGTGTCACAGCATCACAGTGTCACAGTGTCACAGTGTCACAGTGTCACAGTATCACAGTGTCACAGTGTCACAGTGTCACAGTGTCACAGTATCACAGTGTCACTAAGGTTGGAAGAGACCTCAAAGATCCTCGAGTCCAACCTGGCACCACAGACCTCATGACTAGTCCATGTCAGCAAGTGCCACATCCAATCCCCTCTTGAACACCTCCAGGGATGGGGACTCCACCACCTCCCTGGGCAGCACATCCCAATGAGCAATGACTCTCTTGGTGAAGAACTTTCTCCTCCCCTCGAGTCTAAACCTCCCCTGGCACAGCTTGAGACTGTGTCCCCTTGTTCTGTGTGGAGAACAGGGCTGGGGAGGAGCAGCTGAGGGAGCTGGGGGTGTTGAGTGTGGAGAAGAGGAGGCTGAGGGAGCTCTCCTTGCTCTTGTGAGAATTTGTTTTTAATGTTTGGCTTTGGCCAGGGGAATTGCTGGGGACGGTGAGGTTGGTTGGTTGGTTGTGGTCTTTATTGTGCGGGGTTTGGGGAGAGAAAGCAGGAGGCAGAAGGCAGGAGCCTTTTGGCCTGGCTGTGCCTGGCTGTGTGGGCCCCCAGCAAATGTCAGGGGGATGGAAGTCACCCAGGAGTACCAAGCAGTGTGTGCTAGAGGCTGCCTGCAGTTGACTGGAGAAGGTCTCAGCAGCATCTTCTGCTTGATTTGCTGCTCTAGAGTAGATCCCCACAACAGTTTCACCTCCCTTCCACATCCCTTCATTTTGACCCACAAGCTCTCCACCTGCTCTGCCTCTGGACACAGGACTCAAGGTGTGGCCTAACCAGTGCAGTGTACAGGGGCACAATGACTTCCCTGCTCCTGCTGGCCACTCTGTTCCTGATGCAGGCCAGGATGCCATTGGCCTTCTTGGCCACCTGGGCACACTGCTGCTTCATGTTTAGGCAGCTGGCAATCAGCACCCCCAGGTCCCTTTAGGCCTAGAGAGGCTCTCTAGAGGCTCCCCAGGACTCTAGAGAGGCTGCATTTGGGCTCTAGAGAGGCTCCATAGAGGCTCCATAGGATGCTACAGAGGCTAGGGTTGGGTAGGCTAGGCTAGGGTGGGGTAGTCTCTATCTGGCAACAGAGGCATCTGTAGAGGCTCTCTCCAGGCTCTAGAGAAGCTTCTTAGGGCTCCTTAGGGCACTCTAGAGGCTCCACAGGGCTACTTAGAGTTCTAGAGAAGCTCCATAGAGCTCCATAGTGCTCTAGAGAGGCTCCAAAGGGCTCTAGAGAGGATCCAAAAGGCTCTCGAGAGGCTCCATAGGGTTCTAGAGAGGCTCCATAGGCCTCCAGAGAGGCTCTAGGGAGGCTCTAGAGGGGTCCATAGGGGTGTATAGAATCTGTGTAGAGGCTCCCTAGGGCTCTCTACAGGCTCTACAGAGGCTCCTTAGGGAACTGTAGAGCCTCCACAGGGCTACTTAGGGCTCTAGAGAAGCTCCATAGGGCTCCACAGTGCTCTAGAGAAGCTCCACAGGGCTCTCTAGAGGCTCTAAAGTGGCTCCATAGGGATCTATAGAGGTTCAATAGGGCTCTTTAGGGCACAGTAGAGGCTCCATAGGGCTCTATATTGGCTCCTTAGGGCTCTCTAGTGGCTCTCTAGAGGCTCTGTAGAGGCTCCATAGGGTTCCACTGGGCTATATAGAGGATCCTTAGGGCTCTAGAGAGGCTCCTTTGGGCTCCATGGGGCATTAGAGACGATACATAGGACTCTCTAGAGGCTCATTCAGGCTCTCTAGTGGCTTTCTAGAGGCTCCATAGTACTCCATAGGGCTACACAGCAGCTCTATAGAGGCTCTCTAGAGGCTCCATGGGGCTCCATAGGGCTCCATAGAGGCTCCATTGGGTATTATAGAGGCTGCATTGGGCTCTAGAGAGGCTCCATTGACACTATAAAGGGCACTACAGAGGCTCTCTAGAAGCTCCATAGGGCTCTAGAGAGGCTCCATAGGGTTCTATAGCAGCTGCATTGGGCTCTCTAGAGGCTCTCCACAGGCGCCTCAGGGCTAGGCTAGGGTGGGGTAGGCAATGCTAGGTGGGGGTAGGCTCTATCTGGCAACATAGGCATCCATGGAGGCTGCACTGGGCTCTAGAGAAGCTTCTTAGGGCTCCTTAGGGCACTCTAGAGGCTCCACAGGGCTCCATAGGGTTCTATAGAAGCTCCATAGGGCTCTAGAGAGTCTCCATAGGATGCTACAGAGGCTCCATAGGGATCTATAGAGGCTCCATTAGGCATTATAGAGGCTTCATTGGGCTCTATATAGGCTATATAGAGCTCTCTGGAGGCTTCAAAGGGCTCCATAGAGGCTCTCCCGAGGCTCCATAGGACACTACAGAGGTGCCTTAGGGCTCTATGGAATCTCTGTACAGGCTCTATAGAGGTTCCATAGGGCATTATAGAGGCCACGAAGGGCTCTATAAAGGCTCTTTGAAGGCTTCTTAGGACACTCTAGAGGCTGCATTGGGCTCTATGGAGGCTCTATAGAGCACCATGAAGCCTCTATAATGCCTAATGGAGCCTACCTAAATCCCTATGCAGACCTCTGGAGCCTCTGTAGCATCCTATGGAGCCTCTACAGAGCCCAATACAGCCTCTATAGAACCCTATGGACCCTCCATAGAGACCTCTGGAGCCTCAATAGAGCCTCTGTAGAAGGTCTCAGCAGCATCTTCTGCTTGATTTGCTGCTCTAGAGTAGATCCCCACAACAGTTTCACCTCCCTTCCACATCCCTTCATTTTGACCCACAAGCTCTCCACCTGCTCTGCCTCCCCCCTGGGTGGAACTCAGCACATTGCAGTTGCTCTGGCAGCCAGAGAGCAACAGCACTGCCTTGCCTGCTTGGTCTGAGTGTCCTGAGCAGGACAGAGCCAGCTGTGACAGCACTCCGGCCGTGGCAGCTGTGCCACCATGTCTCAGGGACTGCAGTGGAATCATAGTCATGCAGCCTAATGTTGTCGGGCAAGAGGGGACATGGGTCCCAGGAACACCTGTGCAATTCAGGCCTTGAAGAATTCTCTGTTGATAATATAGTGGCAGAGTAGGAGATGTGAGAAAGTGCTGATTGCTTGGTATGCTGAAGTCCAGCTGCCCCTGAGATGGGAGGCAAGCAAGATAAGGAGGAGGCGAGATCTGGGAAAGAGAGCAATTAGGCCGGATGGAAGAATTCCACAGAGTTGTGAAAACAATGATGTAACCTTTTAGAGAGCAACCAATAGTATGTTGCCAAGTGGGCATAATTATAGCAAACTGTATATAAGATGTGTCTGATGCTCAATAAAGTGGAATCCGCTGATCAAATTGGTCGTTAAAGCGGCCCCCTTCTTGCAGTAAGTGGCGCTCGAACACGGGACCCTAATGAAGACAAACGTTAGGGTTTAAGAAGTTCTTCAGGACGTTGGGAGATTCGCAGTAAGCCGGGAGGCAAGAAGACGGCCGGCCCGGGATAGCAGTACCGGAGGCTGCAAGAAAATGGAAGAGAGCCTTGAAGCCGAAGACGCTGTAGAGCCGGAAACTGCTTAAACGAGGTCTGTGCGCACAGGTATTAACGTTTAAATACGGTTATGGATAGGCAGGCAGCGTATGATTTATTTATATGCTTTTTAGAAAAGCGACAGTGTAAGTTAAATTTTACAAAGGAGTTGGTGCCGCTGTTAAGCTATGCAGAAGAGTTAGGATATTTTAAGGACCCAAATGAGGTGTTTGAAAGATTGCAGTGGGAAAAGTCTGGACAAGACTTGTGGCTGCATGGCTTAGGTGATGAAAAACGAGCAAAGGAGTGTGGAAAATGGTAGAAGACGGTTATGACAGCATTGGATCAGCATCGTGCTGAGCAAATGGCAGCTTATCAAGCCAGGGTACGATTAGATCATACGGACCCAAATGGAGCAAGTGTTACACATGCTGGGTTGCCTTTGTCAGAAGAGGTTCAGGATTATTTAAGAAAGGAGAAGGCTGCGTGTGTAAAAGGACTAGGTGGCAGAGTCGAATTACAATCTGTAACACAGGACTCTGCTGAGGAGCCTTCCCCATCTCTTTTAGCTGAGCAAATTGTACAGGAAAAGAAAGTAGGTGAGGGAGAGGAGACAAACAGGGCGGTAGATCCTGGAGGTGGTGTTAAAGATCATGTAAGAAAGCACACAGAGTATTGGCGAAAGGTTGCAGAGCACTTAAACGCCGAAGGAGATCAGGAAGGTTTTAGCCGGCTGGCTGCTTCACATCAAGCTTTTCCAGTGATGTACACACAGGTCCCTGGGGAGCAGAATGTTGTCCAGGCTGATGTAACTCAATTGCCATGGAAATTGTTATCTCAATTACGACAGACTGCGAGTCAGTTTGGGGTTCAATCTGAACCAGCTAGACAGATGATTGATTTTATTTACATGAACTATAATATGTTGCCTAGAGATTCTTATAATGTTATGAAGCTAATCCTAACAGCATCTCAATTTATGACATTTTTGAATGAGTGGGAACACCTAGCTAGACAAGCAGCTGGAGTACAAAGACAGCAGAACGATCCATTATTTGGTGTAACAGTAGATCAGTTGTGTGGAACGGGACAGTATGAGAGACCAGAGTTACAGGCACTTTTACAGCCGCCTGTTTTGCAAGCATCAGCCCAGATAGTAAGGATGGCTTTTGACAAGCAGAAGGATGGAAATGCAAATCCTCACTATATGGGAATTAAGCAAGGTAGACAGGAACCTCTTGGTGAATTTGTGGATAAGTTGCTTGCCGCACTTAGAGCAGCAAGCGTAGGAGAAGGTATCCGAGAGGCAATTTTAAGGCAGTGTTTAATGCAGAATGGGAACCAGCAGACGCAGCAGCTTATTACATCAGCAGATCCTAGATGGACGGTAGCCGAATTGTTGCAGAGGGCTCAGGACTTGCCAAGCAATCCGATGGCCATGCTGACGGAGGTGATTGATAAGGGATTACAAAAACAGGCTGAGGTGTTGTCAATGACAATGACAAAACAGCTTGAGCATAGTCAACAGGTTATGGCAGCCTTAGTACCTTTGCGCACAAACTCGAAATGGCAAGGCCGACCCTATAAGCAGTCATCAGGCGAAATACAGTGTCATCGAAAAGCGTAAGGCGGAGATATCGTCTAAAGTAATGCCCGGACTTTTGGCCCATAGATCCGCTTTAGGGCATTTCCCTAGCGGAGATAGTTATTTTGATGAAGCTTGTTGGAGAGAATACAGGAACAAGTTGTGGGACTTGGTTATAGATGGTGATAAAACTGCTATAAAGCTGCAAAAGACGTGGCGAGAATGCATGAACTGTGTTAAAACCTACGAACTGAAACAGCGAATGGCTGCTGCAGTTAGAGCAACTTTGTCAGGACGAGATGCAGCGCCAGGTGTATCTGAGTTGCAGCTGAAAGATGTGTCCGAGAACTGTCGACTGATCGACCGGGGCCGCCCCCGATACATCTTGCGGCGACCACACCGCGTTTACCAGCCGTCACCACTGCCGTTTGCACACAGCGGGGAAAAAGCCGGAAAAAGGCAGCTCAGTGTGTTCGACCCCTTTTTATCAACACCTTCCTCTCACATCGCCAGCGACGGCTCGGATTCGGAAGACAGCACCGGCAGCGAGGAATTCAAACAGCGCCGACTTTGCTTTACGGCCCCTCTTAGAAAAAATGGAGCGCTTGAAGGCTCGCGGTTACAGCGTTCCTGCCACCGCACTCCTCCCGCGAGCCCTGCCGGCACCCGCGGATACCGACGGCTCCGACCAAGGCGGTACCGGTTGACGCACCACCGACAGCACCGACAGTAGCGGCGGAGCAGCTGCCACGGCAGCAGCCCCCACCCCATTCCCCCGCAGCGGCTTTAGCCGCACTACTCTGTTTTGATTTAAAGCAACAGTACTCATTTTGTCATTTCTGATTGTAGCGTCTTTCAGAGATTTGTTATTTAGAGTTTTGTTAAGTTTTTCTAATAAGCATAATGAATAAGTAAGCATTTGGTATTTATAAGTACTTAGTCCATAGTAATTGCAGTCAGGTGTATGCACTTAGTTAAGAGTTCAAATTGTAAGATTTTCTTTTGGTTCGAACCTTCTTAGTTGTCTGCCTAGGCATTTCAAAGGAGCTCCATGTAATATAGTTAAGGAATGTATAAACAGGTTTTAATTTTGGAAAGTGTTTTTTAGTTAATGTAACAATTTTATTTCTTTTTAGACACTGATTTGATGGATTAATTTTAACATAGTTTTTTAAGGTCTTAAGGATTTTTTGGTATTAGCATAAGTTAAGGTTTGTAGTAAATAGGTATTAATTTTAACAACTATTCCTTCACTAATGTGCAGAAGAACCAAGACTAAGAGGAAACAGCATTTCCCACGAAGTCGAACATCGATCACAATAACTATTATGATAATCTGGGGTCAAAAGCATCAATCAAAATAATATTTTGTCCTGAATGATGAATTTGAAAATAGGCAGTTTGGGCTGGTAAATACAGAAAACCTATTTTGTGCTGAGAAAAAGGATTTAAATCCCCATGGAAAATTATTGAAAGGGATTGGCATAAGTGGGAAATAAAGACTAGAGAAATTTTAGTTGGGAAATCTCAGGAATAATTAAAAGGATTAGTAAAAGGAAAAGTAAGAGACATAAGATTTTGAAGGAAGAGGAATTGAAATAGCAAAAGCACAATGGGAAATGGTAAACAAACTAACCAAGGAAGTAGAGAAGAGACTCCAAATGGAATTTTGAAGTGGGTTAAGGAGTTAAAAAATCTGTAGGGCTCCTGAAGAATGTAACTGCTGCCGAGAAGAAAATACACCCGGCTGCTGGTTGCACCCCAGCAGGCTGAGGAGGCAGAGTTAACATATACTGCTGGAGCCTAATTTTGATCCTAACCCTATTTGTACATAAGTAGTCCAATTGAAATCAAAAACCACATTCCCATGTGTGGAATCTTGATCAGACCGGAGAGAAAAGACTTGAACTTGAAAAAGCAATGGTAAATTTTTCTGCTACAGTTGAAATCATGATGAATGCAAGCATAGATGTAATAAAAGTGCAGCAAATTGAAATCAATAGTCTCTCGAAAATGTCTACTCAGAATAGATTAGCTTTGGATTTTTTATATGTTAAGGAAGGGGGTGTATGTGTAGTCATAAATGTAAGTTGTTGTAGTTATGTTAATCTAGATAAACGAGTGGAAACAGATTTACAGGCGATTGTAAACCACAATCAGATATTACATCAGATTTCTTTAGATGATACTTCTTGTGGATTTAAAGAAATATGGGATAAGTTAACTTTCTGGTTACCAAATCTAAATTGGCTTAAACATTTGTTTGTAATATTGTTGGAATAATTGTAATATTGCTATGCATAATACTCTGCAATTGTTGTTACAAAATACTAAGACCTTTAAGTAAGATTGCTCATGTCAATGAGTTACAAGTAGAGAATTATGATCAGAACGTGATCAGAACAGATGAACTTAATTATGATCCAATTAAGAAGGCTCTGAAATATCTGGAAATTTTAACACAAATCAATGGTGACAAAAAAAAAAAAAGGGGGGGGAATTGTGATGAATATACTGGTGATTTGTGTTAAAATTGTAAGACTTAGAGTGCACTGGGATTAAGGGTCAGGATCTTGTGAGGCCTGTTTAGAGGGTAAAGAGAAAGAAACCTATCTTGCAGACTTGCAAGGACACTGTCTGGTTAATTGGAGACACCACGGCTGAGAAGGAGCTGACTTAAAGATAAACATTCAGAACTGGGAATTTGTTTTCTTCAGATAAGAAGCCTGCACAATTGAGCATGTGTGAAAGTGGATGCTTTGACCCTTACCACACTGAATGTAGGGAGAAGGGATTTATATGTTATCTCACCAGTTCGCTATAATTTTACACACCTAGAGGGAAAATCAAAATTCATAACAACACAACATGCATTTTCATTTTCAATTGAAAACATCAACAAATGGTACCAATAAGAGATCAGTATTACTAGGATGAGCAAAAACACATTATTATGGGTAATTTTATATTGGGCAAAGCAATGAAGCTCTTTTGCTTTTGCTGATTGCCTGCAAGTTTTCTGTCTGTGAAGCTAGAGCCTGGCCAGATCTACCTTTACAGATTAAAGAAATCTTGCTACCATTAAACAAATTATGATTTTTGACCATCCTAGAGAAAATAAAGGTGCAACATAACAGGTAATAATGAATTGATTGAACTTTTTCAGACGTGTCTGATAGGGATACCCAGACTTAATGTAAATATGTTTGTTAATTATAGTAGTAAGTTTTAAGGTTCTTAGGTATCATTGTACTCATTTTGATTATGGTTAAACTTGTTTATAATTGTATTATGCAAAGTGTTCAAAGAATAACTTCCAAGGCCTTACTTGCACAAAAGAAAAACGGGGGAATTGTTGTTGGGCAAGAGGGGACATGGGTCCCAGGAACACCTGTGCAATTCAGGCCTTGAAGAATTCTCTGTTGATAATATAGTGGCAGAGTAGGAGATGTGAGAAAGTGCTGATTGCTTGGTATGCTGAAGTCCAGCTGCCCCTGAGATGGGAGGCAAGCAAGATAAGGAGGAGGCGAGATCTGGGAAAGAGAGCAATTAGGCCGGATAGAAGAATTCCACAGAGTTGTGAAAACAATGATGTAACCTGTTAGAGAGCAACCAATAGTATGTTGCCAAGTGGGCATAATTATAGCAAACTGTATATAAGATGTGTCTGATGCTCAATAAAGTTGGAATCCGCTGATCAAATTGGTCGAATAAGCGGCCCCCTTCTTGCAGTACAGGTTCGAGTCCAGTTCCTCGATGCGTTGCCAACCTGCTGAGAGCCCAATGATCGCAGCTCTTGGGGATCATACGGTAACCGCTGAGGCAGTCCCTTAATCAATAATGCACTACAATTTGCCACTTCACTCTCATTACTACAACTATTACTACTATAATTAACAAACATATTTACATCAAATCTGGGTATCCCTATCAGACATGTCTGAAAAGGTTCACCCACAGTCTGAAGGCTCAAACAAAATTCATTGCTGCCTGTCCTGTTGGGCCATGTTCCCTAGACAAGGCACAAAGCTTAAGCTGAACTGGATAGAATGCTCTAACAGAGCTGGCATAATGCATGGTCAGAGAGAACAGACATTGTAAAGAAGAACTTAGATCTTAACAGTTCTGATCTTTACATTTCACTCCTCTTACTGACAGAGAAGACTTGCTTCTGCCTGAACACATTGCACACAGAGGTTGAGGCACAACTGCAATCCTCAGCACTGTCTCTTGCAATCTGCTTTAGGGTTATCTTGCATCTTTATTTTCTCTAGGATGGTCAAAAATCATGAATTGTTTAATGGCAGCAAGATTTCTTTCATCTGTAAAGGTAGATCTGGCCAGGCTCTAGCTTCACAGACAGAAAACTTGCAGGCAATCAGCAAGAGCAAAAGAGCTCCATTGCTGTGCCCAACATAAAATTACCCATAATAATGTGTTTTTGCTCATCCTGGTAACACCGATCTCTTATTGGGACCATTGGAAAAACACCTTTTTTGTTTTGCTATGGGCTATTCTCTCTCCCCCCTTTTTCTTTGTTTGTTTGTTTGTTTGTTGATGTTTTCAGCCCAAAATGCAAATGCATGTTGTGTTGTTATGAGCTTTGATTTTCCCTCTAGGTGTGTAAAATTACAGCAAACTGCTGAGATAACAGATAAGTCCCTGTGAACATTTCCTCTAATCACTCAGCCAACCATAACATTCAGTCCTAATTCACCTGGTGCTGTGGTACATGCTTCTGGGTGATGCTTTTGATCCCAGATTATCATAGCAGCTATCGTGATCCATGTTCGACGGCATGGGAAGTGCTGCTTCCTCTTAGTCTTGATTCTTCTGCACATTAGCGAAGGAATACTTGTTACAATTAAACCCTCTTTACTACAAACCTTAACTACATTACATGGAGCTCCTTTGAAATGCCAAGGCACGCAGCTAAGAAGGTTCCAACCGAAAGAGAATCTTACAATGTGAACTCATGACTAAGTACTTACACCTTACTGCAATCGCTATGTACTAAGTACCTGTAAATACCAAACGTTTGCCGTGCATTATGCTTACCAGGAAAACTCAGCACAGCTCTAAATAACAAAGCTCTGAGAGACATCGCAATCAGAAGTGAAGCAATTAGCACTGTTGCTTTCAATCAGAACAGAGCCATGGGCGACAGTAGCCGTACCAGAGACCGCTGGGGGTGTGGGGGGGTGTAGTGCAGCTGGAGCCGCTGGGGGGGGGTTCCGCTGGTGCCTGCCACCGCCGGGGGGGGGTCCGCTGGTGCCTGCTACCGCCGGGGGGGGTTCCGCTGGTGCCTGCCACCGCCGGGGGGGGTCCGCTGGTGCCTGCCACCGGGGCCAGCGCTACGGTCGGTGCTGCCTGTGTCATCGGAGCTGTCGGTGCCGCCTCGGCCGGAGCTGTCGGCGCCCGCAGGGGCCATCGGGGGTCGCGGGAGGGCTGTGCTCGTAAGAATGCCGTAACCGCGAGCCTCCAAGCGCTCCTTGTTCTCTAAGGGGGGCCGTAACGCAAAGTCGGCGCTGTGTCATAGTATCATCATAGTATCATAGTATCACAGGATCAGTCAGGGCTGGAAGGGACCACAAGGATCAGCCAGTTCCAACCCCCCTGCCATGGGCAGGGACACCCCACACTAGGTCAGGCTGCCCAGAGCCTCATCCAGCCTGGCCTTAAACACCTCCAGGGACAGGGCCCCAACCACCTCCCTGGACAACCCATTCCAGGGCTTCACCACTCTCATGGGGAAGAACTTCCTCCTCACCTCCAGCCTGAATCTCCCCACCTCCAGCTTCATTCCATTCCCCCTAGTCCTATCACTGCCTGAGATCCTGAGCAGTCCCTCCCCAGCCTTCCTGTAGCCCCTTTCAGATCCTGGAAGGCCACAATGAGGTCACCTGGGAGCCTTCTCTTCTCCAGACTGCACAGCCCCAACTCCCTCAGTCTGTCCTCACAGCAGAACAGCTCCAGCCCTCTGCTCATCCTCCTGGCCCTTCCCTGGACACCTTCCAGCACCTCCAGATCCCTCTTGTCATAGGGGCTCCAGAACTGGACACAGTACTCCAGGTGGGGTCTCACCAGGGCTGAGTTGAGGGGGAGGATCACAGTATCACACTATCACAGTATCACTTAGGTTGGAAAGGACCTCGAGGATCATCGAGTCCAACCTATCAACACAGACCCCATGCCTAGACCATGGCACCAAGTGCCACGTCCAGTCTCCTCTTGAACGCCTCCAGGGTCGATGACTCCACCACCTCCCTGGGCAGCCCGTTCCAATGACGAACGACTCGCTCAGTGAAGAACTTCCTCCTCACCTCGAGTCTGAACCTCCCCTGGCGCAGCTTGAGACTGTGTCCCCTTGTTCTGGTGCTGGGTGCCTGGGAGAAGAGACCAACCCCTTCCTGGCTACAACCTCCTTTCAGGTAGTTGTAGAGGGCAATGAGGTCACCCCTGAGCCTCCTCTTCTCCAGGCTAAACAACCCCAGCTCCCTCAGCCTCTCCTCACAGGGCTGTGCTCAAGGCCTCTCCCCAGCCTTGTTGCCCTTCTCTGGACACCTTTCAAGTCTCTCAATGTCCTTCTTGAACTGAGGGGCCCAGAACTGGACACAGGACTCAAGGTGCGGCCTAACCAAAGCAGAGTACAGGGGCACTATGACCTCCCTGCTCCTGCTGGCCACACTATTCCTAATGCAGGCCAGGATGCCATTGGCCCTCCTGGCCACCTGGGCACACTGCTGGCTCATATTCAGGCGGCTGTTGATCAGCACCCCCAGGTCCCTCTCTGTTTGGCAGCTCTCAGCCACTCTGACCCCAGCCTGTAGCTCTGCCTGGGATTGCCGTAGCCAAAGTGCAGCCCCTGGCACTTGGACTTGTTGAATGACATCCCATTGGACTCTGCCCATCTGTCCAGTCGGTCGAGGTCCCTCTGCAGAGCCCTTCTGTCCTCTGACTGACCAACATCTGCCCCTAACTTGGTGTCATCTGCAAACTTGCTGATGACTGACTCTACCCCCTCATCCAGATCATCGATGAAGATGTTGAAGAGGACAGGGCCCAGCACTGATCCCTGGGGGACACCACTGGTGCCTGGCTGCCAGCTGGCTGTGGCACCATTCACCACCACTCTCTGGGCTCAGCCTCCAGCCAGTCCCTAACCCAGCACAGAGTGCTGCTGTCCCAGCCAGGGGCTGACAGCTTGGCCAGGAGCTTGCTGTGGGGGATGGTGGCAAAGGCCTTGCTGCAGTCCAGGCAGAGCACATCCACAGCCTGCCCCACACCCACCAGGCAGTCACCTGGTCATAGAAGGAGATCAGGTTGGAGAGGCAGGACCTGCCCCTCCTAAATCCATGCTGGCTGGACCTGAGCCCTTGGCCGTCCTTCAGGTGCGCAGTTATTGCCGCCAGGACAATCTGCTCCATCACTTTCCCTGGCACTGAGCTCAGGCTGCCAGGCCTGGAGTCTCCATGACACTGCTCCCTGACCCCATCGCCCAGCTCCGGAGGCCACTCGTCCTGAGCTCCTCCTGCCTTGCTGTTAAACATTGAGGCACAGAAGGTGTTCAGGACCTCAGCCTTTGCCTCCTCTTCAGTCACAGTGTTCCCCTCCAGGTCCAACAGGGAGTGCAGGTTCTTCCTGCCCTTCTTCTTAGTGTTAATATATTTATAACAATGCTTTTTATTGTCTTTGTCAGAGGTGTTCAGCTTCAGTTCCAGCTGGGCCTTAGCCTCCCTAATTTTATTCCTACATAATCTAACAGCTTCCTTGAACATACCTGGAGAAGCCTTCCCCTCCTTCCAAAGGTGATACAGCCTCCTCTTCCCCCTTAACTCCTCCAGGAGCTGCTTGCTCATCCAGGCCGGTCGCCTTCCCCGCCGGCTCGCCTTCCGGCACGTGGGAACCGCCAGTTCCTGTGCCTTCAAGAGCTCCTGTTTGAAGTAGGTCCAAGCCTCCTGGACCCCTTGGTTCATGAGGGCTGGTACCCAGGGGACTTTACAAACAAGTTTCTTAAATAGGCTGAAGTTTGCCCTCCTACAGTCCAAGGTGAAGGTCCTGTTGGTGCTCCTCCCTAGCTCCCTGCATATTGAAACCTTCACTATCTCGTGGTCACTGCATCCTAGGCAGCCTCCCACCATCACCTCTCCCACCAGCCCTTCCCTATTGGAGCACAGCAGGTCAAGCAGAGCCTGGCCCCTGGTAGGCTCGCTTAACAGCTGTGTCAGGAAGCTGTCCTCCATGCGCTCCAGGAACCTTCTGGACTGCCTCCTCCCTGCTGAATGAAGTTCCCAGCAGATATCTGGCAGGTTGAAGTCACCAACAAGGACAAGATCTGATGATCTTGAGACGGCCTCCAGCTGCTTGTAGAATACTTCATCAGCCTCCTCATCCTGGTTGGGTGGTCTGTAACAGATTCCAATCAGGATGTCAGACTTGTTAGGCTGTCCTCTGATTTTGACCCACAGGCTCTCAACTCCCTCATCTTCCACCTCAAGTTGTGTGGCAGAGAGTGACTCTCTAATACACAGAGCCACCCCTCCTCCTCTCCTCCCTCGCCTGTCTCTCCTACAGAGCCTGTAACCCCCCAGTGCAGCACTCCAATCGTGGGTGCTGTCCCACCAAGTTTCTGAGATGGTGACTACATCATAGTTGCCCTGATGGATCAGGACCTCCAGCTCCTCTTGCTTGTTGCCCAGGCTGCCTGCATTGGTGTACATGCACTGCAGCTGTGCTCCTGACTTCTCAACTGACCCTGCCTTGTGCCCTACTCTTACCTCTGCAGAGGGACCGATTGCCTCACCCACCCCCTTCAGACCTAGTTTAAAGCCCTCCTAATGAGCCCTGCCAACTCCAGTGCCAGGACTCTCTTACCCCTTCTAGATAGATGCACCCCATCGAGACCCAGCAGGTCAGGTGCGGTGAAAGTTGTCCCGTGGTCAAAGAACCCAAAGTTCTGCCTCTGGCACCATCCCCTGAGCCAGTTGTTGATGGTGTGGGTTCTCCCATTCCTCTCAGTGTACACCCCTGCCACTGAGGGAACTGAGCAGAACACCACTTGAGCTCCTGCCCCATCAATCAATTGTCCAAGGGCCCTGAACTCCTTCTGAATTGCCCTGGTGCCCTTCCTGTCAATCTCATCGCTCCCAGCCTGTATTACCAGCAGAGGGGAATAGTCAGAGGGCTGGATTCATTTAGGGAGTCTCTTTGCAATGTCCCTAACCCCTGCCCCTGGTAGGGAGCAGACCTCCCTGTGGGATGGGTCGGGACGACATATGAGTCCCTCAGTACCCCCCAGGAGAGAGTCCCCAACAACTATAACCCTTCTCCTTTTCTTTGTGGAGCTGGTCCTTATAGCTGGTGAGGACCGCTTGGGCTTAGGCTCCCCTCTGGATGGCTGCTCCTCAGCCTCAGCCCTCTCATCCTTACTGCCCTCAGCCTGCAGGGCCTCATACTTATTATGCAAGGGCAGCGGAGGAGGAGGAGAGGGCCGGGGTGGATTTCTCTTGCCACCCCTGGCAGGGACCTGTATCCATCCCTCTCTGCTTCCAGGGACCCTTCCCTCAGCAGGGGAGATCTGCAGAGCCTTCTCCCTTGCCCTGCTAGCCACACTTCTCCTGATACAGCCCAGGACCTGATTGGCTTTGCGGGCTGCAAGTGCACTCTGAGAGCTCATGTTGAGCTTTTTGTCCCCCAGCACCCCCAAGTCTCTCTCCTCAGGGCTGCTTTCCAGCCAGTCACTGCCCAGCCTGCATTTGTGCCTGGGATTGCCTCGACCCAGATGCAGGACCCTGCACTTGCTCTTGTTGAACCTCCTGAGGTTGGCTTGTGCCCACCTCTCCAGCCTGTCCAGCTCCCTCTGGATGGCCTCCCTTCCCTCCAGCTGTCTGCTGCACCACACAGCTTGGTGTCATCAGCAACCCTGCTGAGGGTGCACTCAGTGCCACTGTCCATGGCACCCACAAAGATGTTGAACAAGACAGGTCCCAGGACTGATCCCTGAGGGACTCTGCTTGTCCCTGGCCTCCACTGGGACATGGAGCCATGGACAGCCACTCTTTGGGTGCAGCCATCAAGCCAGCTCCTTATCCATCTAGTGGTCACCCATCAAACCCATGTGTCACCAGCCTGGAGCCCAGGATGTGGTGCGGGACAGTGTCGAAGGCTTTGCTCAGCTCCAGGTAAATGACATCAGTTGCTCTCCCCTCAGCTATTGATGTTGTCACCTGCTCAGAGAAGGCCACCAGGTTGGTCAGGCAGGATTTGCCCTTGGCAAAGCCATGCTGACTGTTCCCAATCACCTCTTCACTATTATTCTGAGCCAGTAGTGCCTCCAGGAGGATCTGCTCCATGATCTTTCCAGGCACAGAGGTGAGACTGACTGGCCTGGAGTTCCCTGGTTCCTCCTTCTTACCCTTTTTGCAGATGGGGGCAATGTTTCCCCTTCTCCAGTCTGTGGGGACTGCCCCAGACTGCCAGGACTTTTGAAATATAATAGAGAGGGGTTTAGCAACCTCCTCTGCCAGTTCTCTCGGCACCCATGGGTGTATCCCGTCAGGTCCCATGGACTTGAACACTTTCAGGTTCTTCAGGTGATCACCAACCTGATCCTCACTTCCCAGGGGCAGTTCTTCCTCCCCGTCCCTGGCTTTGACTTCCATAACATCAGGAGTGTGGCTGGAGGCCCTTGCAGTGAAGACTGAGGGAAAGAAGTTATTAAGTACCTCAGCCTTTTCCTCATCACTTGTGGCCATGTCACCAGTTTCCTTTCTGAGGGGGCCCACACCTTCCCTAGGCTTCTTCTTCCCATTCATATGCCTGTAGAAGTTCTTAGTGTTCCCTTTAACCTCCCTGGCTAGATTCAATTCAAACTCTGCTTTGGCTTTCCTAACCAGGACTCTTGCTGCTCGGGCAGCTTCCTTATATCCCCCTGTTCTAGCTGTCCTTCCCTCCACTTCCTGTAGAGTTTCCTTTTAAGTAACAGTGTGCCCAGTAGCTCCTTGCCCATCCAGGCAGGCCTCCTAGCATTCTTACCTGCTTTTCTCTTTGTTGGTATACAGAGCTCCTGGACACAGAGGAGGTGGTCCTTGAATACTGACCAGCTGTCCTGGGTCCCTCTTCCCTCCAGGGCTTTGTCCCACGACACTTTGGCTATCAGATCCCTGAAGTGATCAAAATCTGCACGCCTTAAGTCTAGGGTCGTGAGCTTGGAATACTTCCTCCTGATTGCCCTGAGGAGATTAAATGCAACTGCTTCATGGTCACTGCAGCCAAGGCCGTCTATGAGCCTCACATTGCTTACCAGCCCTTCCCTGTTGGTGAGAACAAGGTCCAGCATAGCACCATTTCTTGTTGGTTCCTCTACCATTCGGAGGAGGAAGTTGTCTTCTATGCAGTCCAGGAACATCCTGGATTGCTGGTGCCTTGCTGTGTTGTCCCTCCAGCAGATGTCTGGGTGGTTGAAATCACCCATGAGGACCAGGGCTTGTGACCTGGAAGCCGCTTCTATTTGCCTGTGGAGGGCCTCATCTGCTTGGATCTGCTGGTCAGGTGGCCTGTAGGAGACCCCCACAGTAATATCTCCTTCCCCTGTCCTGCCTTTAATTGTAACCCATATGCTCTCAACCAGCTCATCATCCCTCCCCAGTTGGAGCTCCGCTGATTCCAACTGGCTATTGACATAGAGGGCAACACCTCCTCCTCTCCTTCCCTGCCTATCCTTCCTAAAGAGTTTATACCCATCTATCCCTACATTCCAGTCATGGGATTCATCCCACCAAGTGTCAGTAACAGCCACTGTGTCGTGGCACCCCAGCAGCACAGTGGCCCTTAACTCATCCTGTTTGTTGCCCAAGCTGCGCGCATTTGCACAGAAGCACTTCAGCTGGGCTGGCCCTGTCCTCCTCTTGTGCCAATTCCCCTCGGTTTCCACAGAATGTCCTGGTGGATCATTCGTGGCTTGCCTCAGGGCAGCAAGTTGAGAGCCCTTACCAGCTCTCCTTCTCTCTGCTGCTGGTGAGCTGCCCCTCTGTTTGTCACCGGCCAGCAGGAGACTATGAACCCCTTCCCCCTTCAAATCTAGTTTAAAGCCCTATCAATGAGCCCTGCCAATTCCTGCCCCAGGATTCTTATCCCCCTCTGGGACAAGTGTGTCCCATGAGTTGTTTTCAGCTCAGGTGCCTTGAAAACCACTCCATGCTTGTGGAACCCAAAGCCCTGTTGATGGCCCCAGCCCCTGAGCCCCTGAGTTTGAATCTTCCGAATGCGAGCCCTCGCTGGCGATGTCCGAGGAAGATGTAGATGAACGGGATCGAACACGCCGAGGCACAGGTTTCGCTGCCCTTTTCCGGCTTTTTCTCTGCTTGAGGCGAAACAGCAGTGGTGGCGGCTGGCAAACGCGGTGTGGTCGCCGCAAGGTGTCTCGGGGGCGGCCCCGGTCGATCGGTCGATACTTCTCAGGCACATCCTTCGGTCGCAATTCAGATACAACTGGCGCTGCATCCCGCCCTGACAAATTCGCTGTAACCGCAGCAGCCATTCGCTGTTCTAACTAACAGTTTTTGATGCAGTTTCTGCATTCTCGCCACGGCTTTTGCAGCTTTATAGCAGTTTTATCACCATCAATGACCCAGTCCCACAGCTTGTTCCCGTACTCTCTCCAACAAGCTTCACCAAAATAACTCTCTCCGCTAGGGAAATGCCCCGAAGCGGATCCATGGGCCCAAAGCCCAGGCATTACTTTGGGCGCTCTCTCCGCCTTACGCTTTCCTAGAAAGCACTGAAATAAGGAGAGCGCTCCCTCTTTGCCCATATTCACCGAGGTCCGTGAACTTCACTGCCGCGTTCCGGTACCCGCCGGTGTCCGCTGCTCCTTTCCTCAGGCCCGCCGCTCCCGGCCCGCCCGAGCTCACCGCCGGCCCGCCACCTCCAGCCCGCCGACGTTTTCCACTGGCATGCCGATTTCGGCCCGCCAAGACTGGCCCGCCCCAGCCTTCCTCCGCGGTCGGCTCGCCCGTAATCCCCGGGTGCGGTCTCCACTGTCGTGCCCGTCGAAACGGCTCAGAGTACCCGCAGAATCGGGTCCCTGCTCGAGTGCCACTTGACGAGAACGGAGGGACGACAGCACTCAGTATGAGTGATAGTAATCATCCAACTTTATTGTCCCACACTTCATCATTTATAGTCTTATCTCATGCATAGTTAATTCTAATTTAGCACACACTGTTGGTTTCTCTCTAAAAGGTTACATCATTGTTTTCACAACTCTGTGGAGTTCTTTCCTACTCAGTCTAATTGCTCTTTTTCCCAGATCTCGCCTCCTCCTTATCTTGCTTGCCTCCCTTCTCAGGGGCAGCTGGGCTTCAGCATACCAGGCAATCGACTCTTTCCCACAGCTCCTACTCCACCGCTCTATTATCAACAGAGAATTCTTCAAGGCCTGAATTGCACAGGTGTTGCTGGGACCCATGTCCCCTCTTGCTCAAAACGATCCCCAACAGTGGTGAATGGTGCCACAGCCAGCTGGCAGCCAGGCACCAGTGGTGCCCCCCAGGGGTCAGTGCTGGGCCCCATCCCCTTTGACATCTTCATTGATGATCTGGATGAGGGGATTAAGTCAGGCATCAGCACATTTGAATAGCATGAAGGGAAACAAGAGGCTGTATCCCCTTTGGAAAGGGGGGAGGCAACTGGAGATACATTTAAGGATGTTGCTGGAACGTGCAGGAGACAAATGAGAGAGGCAAAGGCCCAGCTGTTACTCAAGCTAAACTCTGCTGGGAAGGAGAACAAAAAGCAGCTTTCTAAATACATGAATGCTAAAAAGAGGGCAAGAAGAACCTGCACTCCTTCTGGGACCTGGAGGGGAACACTGTGACTGAAGAGGAGGCAAAGGCTGAGGTCCTGAACACCTTCTGTGCCTCAATGTTTAACAGCAAGGCAGGAGGAGCTCAGGACGAGTGGCCTCCGGAGCTGGGCGATGGGGTCAGGGAGCAGTGTCATGGAGACTCCAGGCCTGGCAGCCTGAGCTCAGTGCCAGGGAAAGTGATGGAGCAGATTGTCCTGGCAGCAATAACTGCGCACCTGAAGGACGGCCAAGGGCTCAGGCCCAGCCAGCATGGATTTAGGAGGGGCAGGTCCTGCCTCTCCAACCTGATCTCCTTCTATGACCAGGTGACTGCCTGGTGGGTGTGGGGCAGGCTGTGGATGTGCTCTGCCTGGACTGCAGCAAGGCCTTTGACACCGTCCCCCACAGCAAACTGCTGGCCAAGCTGTCAGCCCCTGGCTGGGACAGCAGCAACTCTGTGCTGGGTTAGGGACTGGCTGGAGGCTGAGCCCAGAGAGTGGTGGTGAATGGTGCCACAGCCAGCTGGCAGCCAGGCCCCAGTGGTGCCCCCCAGGGGTCAGTGCTGGGCCCCATCCTCTTTAACATCTTCATTGATGATCTGGATGAGGGGATTGGGTCAGTCATCAGCACATTTGCAGATGACACCAAGCTGGGGGCAGATGTTGGTCAGTTAGAGGACAGAAGGGCTCTGCAGAGGGACCTCGACCGACTGGACAGATGGGCAGAGTCCAACAGGATGGCATTCAACAAGTCCAAGTGCCAGGGGCTGCACTTTGGCCACAGCAACCCCAGGCAGAGCTACAGGCTGGGGTCTGAGTGGCTGAGAGCTGCCAAACAGAGAGGGACCTGGGGGTGCTGATTGACAGCTGCCTGAACATGAGCCAGCAGTGTGCCCAGGTGGCCAAGAAGGCCAAGGGCATCCTGGCCTGCATCAGGAACAGTGTGGCCAGTGGGAGCAGGGAAGTCATTGTGCCCCTGGACTCTGCTTTGGTTAGGCCACACCTTGAGTCCTGTGTCCAGTTCTGGGCCCCTCAGTTTAGGAAGGAGGTTGACTTGCTGGAAGGTGTCCAGAGAAGGGCAACAAAGTTGGTGAGGGGCTTGGAACACAGCCCTGTGAGGAGAGACTGAGGGAGCTGGGGTTGCTTAGCCTGGAGAGGAGGAGGCTCAGGGGTGACCTTATTGCTGTCCACAAATACCTGAAGGGAGGTTGTGGACAGGCAGAGGCTGGTCTCTTCTCTCTAGCAACCAGCCCCAGAACAAGAGGACACAGTCTCAGGCTGTGCCAGGGGAGGTTTAGGCTGGATGTTAGGAGGAAGTTCTACACACAGAGAGTGATTGCCCATTGGAATGGGCTGCCCAAGGAGTTGGTGGAGTCACCATCACTGGAGGTGTTCAGGAGGAGACTTGATAGGGTGCTTGGTGCCATGGGTTAGTTGTTTAGGTGGTGTTGGATGATAGGTTGGACTCGATGATCTTGAGGGTCTCTTCCAACCTGGTCTATTCTATCCTATTCTATTCTATCCTATCCTATTCTATCCTCATCTCTATATTGACTGTTGGAGACCATGTAGACCATGGTAGCCTCTATAGAGGGCTATAGAGCCTCTATAGAGCATTATGGAGACTCCATAGACCCATGGGGGCCTCTATAGATGCTTATGGAGCCTCTATGGTGTCATATTGAGCCCATATTGAGCCAGTGGGAGCAGCTATAGAGCCCGTGGGAACCTCTATAGAGGAATAGAGAGCCTCTGAAGAGCCCTTGGGAGCCTCTAGGGAGGCCCATAGAACCTCTATATTGACTGTTGGAGCCTCTATAGAGGTCTGTGGAGCCTCTGTCCTGGCCGTTGGAGGCTCTATGTAGACCATGGTAGCTTCTCTAGAGGCCTATGCAGCCTCTGTCTAGACAGTGGGAGCCTCTGTAAAGGCCTATGGAGCCTCTACAGAAGCCTATGGCACCTCTGTAGAGCCGGTGGGAGCCTCTCTAGAGGCCTATGGAGACTCTACATAAACCATGGGAGCCTCTCTATAGACCTTGGGAGCCTCTCCTTTGGCCTGAGGAGCCCATATTGAGCCACTGGCAGCGACTATAGAGCCCATGGGAGGCTCTGTAGAGGCCTAGGGAGCCCCTGAAGAGCCTGTGGGAGCCTCTAGGGAGGCCTGAGGAACCTCTCTATTGACCATTGGAGCTCCTGTAGAGGCTTATGCAGCCTCTACATACATAGTGGGAGCCTCTCTAGAGGCCTATGGAGACTCTCTCTAGACCTTGGGAGCCTCTCTAGTGGCCTATGGAGTCCATATGGAGCCAAAGGGAGCCTCTGTAGAGCCCCTGGGAGCCTCTCTAGAAGCCTATGGAGCCTCTCTAGACTCTCATGCAGACACTCTATACCCCTGGGAGCCTCTCTCTAGACCTTGGGAGCCCACAGTGAGCCCATGGGAGCGTCTCTAGAGCCCGTGGGAGCCTCTCTAGAGCCCTAGGAAAGAGCTGTTCAGGAGAAGGTTGGAGCCTGGAGCGGGGCCCAGCTGGGCACTCCTGCCCCCGAGCAGGCACTGCTTGGAGCTTGCCCTGCATCAAGCTGGGAAGGTAAAGAAAGGAAGATGAAAAATGGAAGACTGAAAAGCTTGGGGTCTAGGATCTGCCTTGAGAAGCTGGGGACCACCTCTCAAGCCTTGCTTGTCACACAAGCCCACAGCCTGGTTCCTGCTCAGTGCTGCAGCAGCAATCCTCAGCAGATGCTCCAAGGACTCTGTTCACAGCCTGCCCTCAGGCTCCAGGCTCAAGAAGGTCTAAGAATTGCCTGGAGGCTTTGTGTGCCAGAGTTCAGTTGAGTGACTCTCACCCCTGCTCCTGAAGAGCTTCTGCCCTTGCCAGAACATAAGGACAGCTTTGAGTCAAGAAACAAAGAGCAGCCCAGAGCAGAACACCTTGTGAGGCCCAGCTGGCACCAAGCAGGATGGCTGAGCTGCAGAGCCAACCACCTGTGCCTTTGTGCCAGGGGTACCTGAGCACTGCCTGCAGCTGCTGGCACTGCCCCTGCTGAACTGCCAGAGCAGGCCAGGAGGGAAAGAGAGCTCCTAAGAAAATGGCAGCTGCAAAGAATGTCCTGCTTGACAGACAAGCAGCTAGGGGAAAAGCTGGCCAGGAGCTCAGAGAATCACAGACTGCTAGGGGCTGGCAGGGACCTCTGGAGAGCAGCCAGTGCAGCAGCAGCCAGAGCAGCAGCAGCCAGAGCAGGTCCCACAGGAATGCAGCCAGCTGGCTTTGGAAAGGCTCCAGAGAAAGAGACTCCACCACCTCTCTGGGCAGCCTGCTCCAGGCCTCCAGCACCCTCACCCCAAACAAGTGTCTCCTCCTGTGGAGGTGGCAGCTCCTGTGCTCCAATTGGTGCCTCCTCTTCCCTGGCCTAGCCCTGGGCACCACTGAGAAGAGCCTGGCACCTCCAGCTGACTCCCAGCCCTCAGATATGGATAGACAGTGAGCAGGTCCCCTCTCAGCCTTCTCCTTGCCAGACTAAAGAGCTCTCAGTCTTTCTTCAGCACAGAGATGGTCCAGTCCCCTCCTCATCCTCCTAGCTCTCTGCTGGGCTCTGTGGCAGTTTGAGGCTGCTTGCCTTGAAGAACTGCAAAGCTCCAGCAGCTAGAAAGGTCCAGGAGGTGTCCCACAAAGTGTCACCTCTGGATTCCATGCCCAGGAGTCCTGCCCCCCTGGAACACTGCCTGCAAAGCTCCTTTCTTCCCTTTTCCCTTCCTCTCTCCTCCTGGGAAGATGTGCAGGTTCTTAGCTGAGGCCTGCTCAGCATTGGTGCTTCTGCCAAGCAGGCCTGGAGCAGCTGAACTGGGGCCTGGAGCTGCCAGGCTGAATCTTGTGCTGCGGCACAAGCGGTGGGGGAAGGGAGGGGAGAGAGGCAGTGGCAGGGAGGGGGCCGTGGAAGCCTGGGGGTGGGTGGCCTGGTAGAGAGAGAGGTCTGTGTGAAGCTTTGGCTTCAGGAGCTTCTGTGTGGAGCCCAGAGCAGGGATTTCTGTCTATTTGCTCTGCACTACAGCCCTGGAGCAGTGGAGTTTGTGAGCAGCCTCTCCAGTGCAACTTCCCCATCCTATCCCCTCCTCTCTGGGAGCCCAAGCCCTTCTCTTGCCCCTTGTGCAGCAACAGAGCAAGCTGCCTGCTCCTGAAAGCACCCCAGGCTCTTTCCAGCAGATCCCTGTCCCTCCTGACCTGGGCAGAGGCAAACCCACACCTGGGAACAAAACTCCCTGAGCAATGCTGCTGGCTTGGCTCAGGCCCCGAGGCCTGGCAGCACAGGAACAAGGGCACTCCTGAGCCACACAGGAGGAGGTTGCTAAGAGGATGTCTGGGGGGGCTGCACAGCTGCCTCCAGAGGAAGTCAGCCTTGGCTCAGAGCAGTTGAAGTGCAACCCAGTTGTAAAAACACCAGAGGGGGAAAAGCAGCCAGGCAGAAACTGCTGGGAAAGTCTGCCCTGGAGTCAGCTCTCCTGCTCCAGGCACCAGGGCATGGCAGTGATCAGCGCTCCCTTGGCAGCTGAGAGCTGGCCCAGCAGCAGCCTTTAGCAGGCCAGGCTTACCTAGCTTGTGTCCAAGGGAAAACTAAGCCCATGGCTGCTCCCCCTTAAGCCCAGGAGGGGCAGGAAGAAGCCAAAGGAACCCTGCCTGCTGTGGGCACTTGGGAAACAAAGCCAGAGAGCCAAAGAGAAACCCCTGTGGAAAGAGAGCAGGAGAAAGCTGGAAGGCAGCTGAAGGCAGAGCTGAGAGAACACAGCCCAGGCAGTGCCAGCTGAATACCTCTTGGCAGGATGTCCTGGGTGGACAGGACTAGGCCCAAAACAGGTTTCAGTCAGAGCCCCAAGAAGCTGGGGGAGACAGACCAAAGGAAAGATGTCCCAGCACAAAGCTAGCCAAAGCTGTTTGGCAGGGATCCTGACCACTCAGCGCTGTGCTGATGCCCAGCAGGGGATGGGCTAAGTTTCCAATCGCTTCTCTGCCAGGGCTCAGTTGTGTTTCACAGCAGCAGTTCAACAGAGAGGTTCTTCAGTCACCCGGCCCCTGTTTGCCTTTGCCTCTGGCTCCTCTTCAGCCAGCCAGGTGTGTGCCACTCGCCCATCCCCCTGCACCAGCATCCCCCACCTGTACTCCAGTTTCACTTTCAGTGTCAGGCACCGTGCTTGGGTCCTATTTGTACTGTTCCTTGGCTTTACAGAATTATACCCAGCACAGAGTTCTGGGTGATAAACTTTCCTGCCCGCTGCTCCCAACCCCAGGTCTGGGCCTGACTCACAATCTCCGGCCTGAATATTGCTTCACAGTGTCACAGGATCACCAAGGTTGGAAGAGACCTCAAGGATCATCCAGTCCAGCCTGTCACCACAGACCCCATGGCTAGACCATGGCACCAAGTGCCACATCCAATCCCCTCTTACTATGGTAGAGCCAAACACTGCATGGTTGGAAACTCATCCCGTACCTCCTGCTACTGCACCTAACACCATTCTTGGTCTGGAGAGACAAATCCTGTGGAGACATGGAACTCCAGAGAGGATTGAGTCAGACAACAGAACTCACTTCAAAAACAGTCTTGTGAAGAACTGGGCCACAGAGCAGGCATGGAGTGGATATTCCACATCCCCTACTCTGCACCAGCTGCAGGGAAGATTGAGCACTACAATAGTTTGCTGAAGACCACTCTGGGAGAAACATCTAGCAGCAGCAACCTGGCTGGTAAATAGCAGAGGCTCAGTGAATGGAGCTGGACCTGCACACTCAGGTTTGTCCCGAAAGGTAGAAGGTGATAGAGTTCCTGTTGTTAGAGAAAAGGATCTGTTAGGCAAAACTCTTTGGATATTTTCTCCTTCAGGAGAGGCCAAACCTGTCTAAGGGCTGGTTTCTTCTGAAGGTCCTGGTCACACTTATTGGGTAATGCAAGAGAATGGAGAAATTCAGTGCATTCCCCAAAGAAATCCAACTTTAGCTGAGAGAGTTTCAATTCAGAGTGCTGTACAGATACAACCTTGTGCCCAAAGGAGTAATCCATGAGGCATCTACGGAGCACGAACCCTAAGAGCCCTGAGAGCCCTGAGTCACCTGAGAGTCCCTGCTCCTTTTCTTTGCTGCAATGCAGAGAGACAAACTGTTTTCTGCTTTCTTGGTGCCTGGTTTCTGGACTCCTGAATCATCTCCATCGGAAAGTATCCAGAATGGACTGTGAACTTTATTTACTCATTGTAGCTGTTGTTTTAGATGAGATGGATAGTATTAGCAGCCACTGGAATTGTTTAGAAGGGGTGGAGCTCAGTGTGGTGAAGGCACATTATGCCCAGAATTGTGCCCAGATACTGAAACCTGTCCCAGCATGCGGACAAGTTCCCTCTCCTTTCATGAGGGGAACAAAGGCCGAGGCAGCACAGCCCACCGCACACACCCATGGCAGGGGATGCTGGTGCTAATACCAAGTATGGCATCATTCTAGCTTCATGCTTCCTGTAGGCTGCAGCCGATTGTTTACGGCATGCCCATTGGCCAAGTCTAGCCGCAAGAAACCTCTAAGTATTACCCCAACTTGTAAATACGTTGCCCTCTTTCACTTTGCTCTCTCTCCTTGCTCCAGCCTAACCTCATGCCATAGCCTTGCTCTTAAGCCTGCATCCAGGCAGGCCTGTTGAGCCTTGGCCCTGAGAGTATCTCCAGAGGAGTGACATACGCTCAGCGCCTGAGAAGCTACAGCCTTGTATTACCAGTCTCACAGGCCGGAAGACCCTGCCATGTCTTCAAGAGGACTGGACCCCTGAGGGTAAGATCTGCCCAGTTGCCAGGGAAGAGACTAGCCGAGTCCAGCAGTCCAAACATCTGCCTCAGCCTTAAGCAGCAGACTAACAAGCTGCACAACCCTGGGTGTCAGCTCAGAAAGCAGGACCAGTGCTTCATCGCATGCCTGCATGATGCCACTGTTGTGGGAGAGAAGAGGAGTCCATGCCCTGTGCTCCAAAGCTGGGACCACTCCGATAGGGTCCCGTCCACACCTTCGAGCCAAGCAAAGGGGAAGTCGCTGCTTCATGCAGCCGCACTTCCTCCCCAGGGCTGTCCACGCCGGCCCCGAAGGTCGTTGCCACAGGGCCGACCCCATCCTGGGACCAGCCCTGCCGGCCCTGCCAGGCCGATCCCACAGGACCGCTCCCTGCCATCTGAAGGGAGCCGCCACAGTCCTGCCAAGGGATCCTGCCTGCCAGCTAGCCTCCATTCCATCTCTTCTCTGCTGCTGTGGGAGGGAGAAGGCTGCCCCCCACTGTCACCATCTGGACCAGTCAGGAGCCAGCCCGGTGACAGCAGACTGCTACAACAAAGGACACAGTGAATCTTCCCCCGTGCTTTCCACTTACTCATTAACATTTGGTTCAAAGCACCCACGTCTAGCAAAGTCACCTCTGATGCATTGTAATGTCTCTCTATATAGTTAAGCAGCTGCCAATGTCCCATCAACCCGCCATCTGGTGGACAAGCAGTGGAATTGCACCCTTCTTTAGATTCATAGAAATTAACTCTGTAAATATTCCAATGGAGTCCAAATGATAAATACTAAACCACTTCTGGGATGTATTGCACAGCTGTGCACTAGAATATGTACATCAAATAGTGGTTATTAATTATTTTAATAATTAATACAATTAATATTTCTGTGTTTCATATTAATTAATAACCTCTTCATCACACTCTGAGCCAGTGACAACAGCGCTGAGGAAAATGTGCACCTCACGGCTGCTGCTCTCCAAGACAGTGTGAGTTGGTTCTGCCTTTGGCTCCAGCACCTGCAAAGAGAAGAGAAGAGTCACTGAGCAGGGCCCTGAGTGCCAGGCTGATCAGGGAGCCTCCAACAGCAGCCACACAGAGGGGCTAGGAAGGACATTCCCATGGCTCATCCCATGAAGACGGCAGCAGGAGACCCTTCTGCTGTAGGCTGTGTGTCACCTGCTGACCAAAGCCAGCAGCGCCAGCACTGCAAGCACACACGTGGGAACTGCCACTGGGTACCAGTGCCTGACCTTGCTTTTCCTGGCCCCTATAAACCTAGCAGCCTCCAGTTTCCCTCCTGGAGGCTGTGGGTGGAGAACCCCAAGAATGAACAGCTCCGGAAACTCTTTTTAGGACAAAGGACTTTCCGGAGAGATGTCTGGTGTGGGGCAGCCACCACACTGCTGGGGGCTGGGAAGGGGCATTCGGGGCTGGGAGTGAACTCATTTGGAAAGTCTCTGACTGCTCTGCCTCTGCTAGGCAAAACGATTTGGGTTCCAGGTCTTGCAGTGGTTCAGCAGCTGGGGCAGAGCCATCACCCAAGAGAAGTGTGTTGGGCAAGGAAAGTCAAAGCAGAAGCTGCTGCTGAGATCCCCACAGCCAACAGCAGAGGGCGTTGGAGTTGGAAAAGACCTGGATGATTGTCGAGTCCAACCATCAGCCCTGCTCTCCAGACCCTTGGCCAGCTTTGCTGCCTTGCTCAGTGCAGACAACGCTCAAAGCTCAGCCCCAGGGTGCTGGGGGGCTCCGCAGCACACACAGCAGAGTGCTGCTACTGCTGCTCTGCAGCCAAAACAAGAAGCAGGGGATTCAACTCCTTGGGAGTTCAAAGGCACTGAATCTAAACCAGATCTGAACTCCAGGGAATGGAGATCTGCTCAGTGCTGACCAACAGCTCAAGTGGGGGGCAGGAGGTTGGGGGGCAAGAGGATGAGGCCAGACTCTTTTCTCAGTCATGCCCAGTGACAGGACAAGAAGCAAGGGGCACAAACTGGAGCCCAGGAGGTTCCATCTGACCAGGAGGAGAAGATTCTTTGCTGTGAGGGTGCTGGAGGCCTGGAGCAGGCTGCCCAGAGAGGCTGTGGAGTCTCCTTCTCTGCAGAGATCTCAACCCCCCCTGGTTATTGTGATCCTGGGCAAGCTGCTGGGGGTGTCCCTGCTTTAGCAGGGCGTTGAGACTGGATGACCTCCAGAGGTCCCTTCCAACCCCCACCATGCTGTGCAAGTGGGTTCAAAACTGTGAGCTCCCATCCAACACAGACTGCAACACTTCAGCTCTTGGTTTAGGGTTGGCCTCTCTTGTCCAAGAGACTTCCCCATCTTGTCTGAGCCCTCAGATCCCTCAGCAGCATCCTTTCCTCTAACACATCCTGCTGGTTCCCATTCAGGGATGGATTCACTGTCAGGAGGAGCAGCTCAGCCAGCAGAGATGGAGATCTGCTGCCATCAGCAGACCTTCCTGTGGCAGCTCAGGGAGCTTTTGCTGCTGTGCTTCTCACCTTCTTCTTGACAGGCCAGGTGGCACCTGGGGCCCTTGTGGTATCCACCCACTTGATGGCATGCAGGCTGTCATCCCAGTCAGGGACCTCCTCTGGTGGCAGCTGGAAGGAGATCCTGGACACCTGACACTTCACTGGGTGCTTTTTAAAGGTGACCTCAACTTCTGATTGCAAAGTCACTGTGATGTCCTTCACACAGCCAGCATGGAGGTGTCCCACCTAGGGAGAAGCAGAGAGCCAAGACCAACCTGGGATCACTGGCAAGGGATCACAGGCTGTGGGCGTGGGGAGCAGCTGTGCCAGCAACACCTCTGTGAGGAGAGGCTGAGAGCCTGGGGAAGAGCAGCCTGAGAGACAATCTCTCAAAGCTTATCAAGAGCTAGAAGCTGGGGCACAAGAGGATGGGGCCAGACTCCTCTCAGTGGTGCCCAGGGACAGGGCAAGGGGCACAAACTGGAACCAAGGAGGTTCCATCTGAGCCAGAGGAGAAAATTCCTTGCTGTGAGGGTGCTGGAGCCCTGGAGCAGGCTGCCCAAAGAGGTTGTGGAGTCTCCTTCTCTGCAGAGATTCAAACACACCCCCCCGGCCATTGTGATCCTGGGCAAGCTGCTGTGGGTGCCCTGCTTTGGCAGGGGGGTTGCACTAGATGACTCCCAGAGGTCCCTTCCAACTCCCACCATGCTGGGATTGTGTCAAACTGCATCTTACTGAGGATTTATCTGGGTTTTGATGGAGAAGAACACCACCAAAAGATGCCATGTCCCACAACACGGAGCTCTTCTGGCCCCAGCAAAGCCAGGGATGGCATCTCCTAGGTGGCACTGAAAGGGGTTCTCACTGCTCCATGGTGGCTCCCAGAAAGCTGCCAGGCAGGGTCTGAGCAGCAGGGAAAAGCAGAGACAACCAAGCTCACCTGGGGGCAGAAGTGGAAGGGAGGCTCAGGCAGCCACTGGAAGCGCAGGGCCTGCCCCCTGCTGCGGTTGGCGATGGTGAAGGTCACGGTGCAGGGGGTGCCAACGGGACAGAACCCAAACTGGATGTGATCCCCTGGGTCAGCTGTTGGCAATGAGAGAGAGAGCTCTCAGCATGAGGGGAGAGCCCTCTGCCCCCCACAGACACACAGGACTCCAGCTCTACCTTCTCCAAGCCTTCCTTCCCCTGGGACATGCAGCCCAGGACATGTCTGGGCCTGGGCTGAGATCACAGCGCCAGCTCACCTCCAGATCTGCACCTTCCAGCACCCCCAAGTCCTTCTCTGCAGGGCTGCTCTGGGCCCAGCATGGACCCCTGAGGGACACCAGTCTCCATCTGGACATTGAGCTGTTGATCACTGTCCTCTGGCTGTGACTATCCAACCAATTCCTTAGCCACCAAGCAGTCCACCCAGAGAGGACACAAATGATCAGATGTGCTCTTCACAGCACCCCATGGGCTGGCAGACCTCCTTTTAGAGCTCCTCAATCAAAAGCTGCTTCCTTTGAGCCCTCCCTGCTGGCCTGCAAACTTCTCCCTTGACAGGGCACCTGCCCTGGGGCTCCCAAGCAAGGCTGCTCTGCAGGCTACAAAAGGTGACAGCAGCTGGCTGCTAAATCTGGGCCAGCCCTGTGCTGCCACAAGGTGTGCCCAGCCCTGGAGGTTCCTTGCTACACCCTGGCAGCCTCTCCTCTTACCCTCCAGGCTGTCCTCCTCCAGGCTGCTCTCAGGGAGCTTCTGCTCCTCCCTGTCTGCCACTAGTCCCTGCATGTTGTCCAGGGTGAAGTCATCTTCATAGCCTTCCCCCAGCAGCCTGCTGGTGGTCTCAGAGGGGTTGTCCAGCACGGACAGGTGGAGCTTCCCTTCCAGGCGTTGGGCCAGGGTGGGCTTGAAAACCACCTCAAACTCTGCTGTCTGCCCACGCTGCAGGAGCAGGGAAGCAGTGTGGGGCTTCCTCTCTGCACAGAGATGGACACCAGGGACAGGTGAGGCACTGCAAACATTTCCATGCTCCAGAAAAGGAACAGGAGCTTGAAAAACAGCTGTCTCTAAGCACAGCCTGGCTCACCAGTGCTTCCAGACCCTCCTCCCATGGTCACAAAGCTGTGACACTACCAGGGCCATCCCTGTTAGTTGTCTTAAGCTCAGCTCAGTGCTCAGCTCTGGCTCAAACTGCAGCCAGATAGCTCCTGCCTTAAGCAGAGCTGAGTCAGAGTGCTTTGGGCTTTTGCTGGCTGGCTGTGAGCTCAGGGGCAGCCTCCCTTCAGGCTGGAGACTCCCCATATGCAGCACAGACCTCAGATGCTCCACTGAAGTGGTGTTACCCCCCCCAGGACTCAACCCACCACCTCCATAAGAATGGAAAAGCTTCCTAGAGCTTGCCAGGTAGAAATCAACCCTGCAAAGAGTCCATGTGCAACAGCCCCAGAGAGCCCCAGGACACAAGCTCTGGCCAACAGCTGCTTGCTGCTTGGCCAAGCCAGCAGCAGGACACAAGTTTTCCCTCTGTGAGTGACCACATTTCATGGGGGATGAATTCACCTTCCCCAGCAGAGTCCTTCATGCCCACAGCTTGGTAGAGGCATTTGGTGCTGGGCCTGGCTTTCAAGAAGAAAACTCCCTCTTCATCCAGCAGGTCCAGCAGCACCTGGGAAAAGAGCAGGACCAGACTGGGGTGGGCACAGCATGGCCCAGGGCCTGAGCCCACACTGCTGCTGTTCCACCACGGGCAGCCCAGCACGCTGCCCCCCTTCCAACACAGCTCTGAGCACAAGGCTGGAGCGAAACCAGCCCAAAGCCAGGCATCCAGAGACACTGGGAGGGGATGGAAACAGAAGCAGGCAGGACAGGAAGGCTCCAGCCTGACTCTCTGAGTTGTGTTTCCCTGAGAAGGTCCCAAAATCCCCTTTCCCAGAGGAACTCCCTTCCTGGCAAGCAGAAGTCAGCCAGGGGCTTCCAACAGACTTTCTGAGGCCCCTTCCCAGGCTGTTCCCTGAGGCAGGGAAAACACAAAGCCCAGGGCTGGCTCAAGGCTGGCAAGGACAGCAGCAGAGCTTGCAAAGGAGGTGGAGGCAAAAGTGAAGGGCTGCTGAGGCACGAGCCTCTGCCCACTGCTTTGCCACAGCAGAAGCTCAGGAGGTCGTCCTCCTGCCACAGAGGGGCTCTGAGCACAAGCCAAGGCTTTCCTTTGGGCTCCAAGGGCACCTGCAGAGCAGTGGGGCCCCTGCCCACCCTCACCGGCTGCGCTGGGCCCTCTCCTGCCCAGCAGCAGCCTTGTTCCCAGAGCAGAGCTCCCTCAGCAGCTGCTCACCTGGGCAGGGACAGGGCCAGAGTTCTGCAGGACCAGGGGCAGCTTCTCCCAGGCCCCCAGCAGGAGCCTCCTGAAGAGCAGCAGGGGGTTCCCTCTCCTGTCCTTCAGCGCCGGGCGCAGGACCCTCACCTCCGGCAGCTTCCCCTCGCCGCTGATCTCAAAGCTCAGGCTCTGTGCTCTCACTGCTGCAGGGCTGCAGGAGAGGGGCAGCAGAGCCACTGCTCACTTGGCAAGCACTGAAGCCAGGGCCACCTGCTGCATTTCCCCTGCCTGGGGCTCCTGGCCCCCAGGACACAGCTCCCCCTTGCCCCTCTCCACCCAGTCCCATCCAAGAGGAATCTGCTCTGCAGAGCCAGAGCCTCCCAGAGCACCAGTTCAAACCATTCCACTCAGAGGAGCCCTGCAGGGCAGCAGAGACATGAGGAGGTGACAGAGGCCATGGGGCAGGTTCCCTGGCTGTGCTGAGGTGAGACAGAAGCAAGGAGCATGAGCAGAGCATGGAAAAGTCTCCAAGGAAGAAGGGGCAAATCAGTGACCCCAGCAGGGAAGGTGATCTCCACAGAGGCTCAGAGCAGGAATTGCTCCTTAGGGCAGCAGACTGATGGATCCAGTCCCAGCTCAGCTACTAAAGGGCTGGGCAAGGGCAAGGCAGGCCCAGGACACACACAGGGCCTAGGGCAGAAGAGCTGGGGTCTTTTAGAGGGGATCCAATGGCTCCTTTAGCATCAAAGATCTTCATGCACCCCAGGAGATCCACCAGATCACCTCCTGAGCACAGGAACAAGGAGGCAACAAGGGCAGCTGGCTCAGGGCATGGAAACAATCCTCTGTCCTTGGCATTCTCCAGCTCAGCTGAAGCTGCACACAGCTCCATTGCTTCCTGATTCATCCACTCCCTGTTGGCTTCTTGGCATCAGAGAATCCTGGAATGCTTTGGCTTGGAAGGGACCTTGGAAGCTCATCCAGTCCAAGCCCCCTGCAGGCAGCAGGGCCCTTGGCAACTCCAGCAGTTTGCTCAGAGCCCCAGCCAACTTGACCTGGCATGGTTCCAAGCATGGGGCATTCCCCACCTCTCTGGGCACCCTGGGCCAGTGTCAGTGTCCCACTGCCCTCACAGGCACTGCTGCAGGCTACAGCAGGGCACTGACTCCCCGGCTCTGCTGGATCTCGCAGCTACAGCTTCTGAGTTCTCTGCAGCATCTCTGTCAGCAGGAGAGGCTGAGAGCCCTGGGGCTGCTGAGCCTGGAGAAGGGCAGCCCCAGAGGGGATCCTGGAGGTGAGGGTGCTGGAGCCCTGGAGCAGGCTGCCCAGAGAGCTTGGGGAGTCTTCTCTGCAGAGATTCCACAGTCCCCTGGCCATCGGGATCCTGGGCAAGCTGCTGTGGGTGCCCTGCTCAGGCAGGGGGTGGGGCTGGATGATCCCTAGAGCTCCCTTCCAAGCCCCTCCCTGCTGGGATGCTGTAACGCTGAGTACTCTACCCCAGGCTACTCAAAGAGCTAGAAGCTCTCAGGAAGGTCCCCTCCCAAGCTCTCCTGAGGTGAGTTACCTTGTGTGGACATCGAGGGAGGCCTCAAAAGTGCAATGGTAGCTCTTCACCTTCCGTGGAGTGAAGGTGACCGTGGCAAAGGCCTGGGAGCAGCTGGGCACGGACAGCCGGACAGGATCCACCTCAAACACCTGGCCAGGGCGGCTCTTCAGCTTGGGGAAGCCCAGAGAAGGCTGTTAGGAGGAAACTTTTCTCCATGTGCTGCTGTCTCACCCATACAAGGATCATGAGGAACAGCCCCAGACAGTGTGGCCCCCTTCTGGCTTCCCTAGACAGGCTCCATCTGTCTCGGGGGGGAATCCAAAGCAGTGCTGCCCCAGGGGGCTGCCATCAAGCCCAGGAGTGCAAAGCTTGCTTTCAGCGCTGCTCAGACCTCCAGCACACATGGGAAGTGGGGACTGCATGGAGAACCCTGCAAAGAACCTGCCCCTGGCCTTTAAAGAGAAGGGGCAAAGAGCAGGGAGCCTAAGGAAAGCAGAGAATGGCTTTGGTTGGAAGAGACCTTTAGGATCATCAAGTCCAACTCTAAGCCCAGCACTGCCAGGTCACCACCAAACCATGGCCCTCAGCACCACAGCTCTGAAATCCCTCTAGAGATGGGGCTCCACCTCTGCCCTGGGCAGCCTGGGCCAGGCCTTGACAACCCTCAAGGGAAAGAAATTGCTCCTCATGTCCAACCTAACCCTCCCCTGGCACAACCTGAGGCCATGTCCTCTTGTCCTAGCACTTATTCCTTTTGAGAGGAGACCAAGCCCACCCCAAAAGGGTCTGCTTTGAGCCCTGGCACAAAGCTGAGGAAAAGCTCCTCCTCTGCCTGTGCTTCCAAGAGATGTTCAGAAGGGCTCAGGTCTCACTCCAAAGCCCCAGGGGCCTGGAGCTAAAACCTTGCCTGAGACACACTGAATGCAGCCCAGCTCTCACCTGCCCTGAGCTGCACTAGGCTGGGCAAAAGGAAGCAAGGAAGCTGGAGAACAAGGCAGATACCACACAGCCTTCAGAGACTCCCCAAGGCCTCCTGTTCTTACCTTGCTGGGGCTGGGTTTGATGGAGAGGAGCACATGGCAGGGGATTCTGTTCACATTGCAGATCTTGAAGCGTGCCGTGGCCTGGTGCCCAACCAGGACGTTGGTGAAGATGAACTTGTTCTCATCTGTGAGGAACACCCCCTGCTGCTCCTGCACTGTCTGGAGGACCTGGCAGAGGTTGCTGCTGCTGCAGATCTGATGCCCCTCAAAGATGGCCTCAAGGTCATCAGCCACGAATGCTGTGAGCAGAGCAGAGGGAGGGCTGAGGATGGAGAATCCTTCCTGCTGACCTGCCCTGCCCCTGCTGGCCTCTGAGAAGCTCTTTCTGCCCAGGGAGCTGCAAACCCCAGCCTTGGGTGGGGGAGCTGCCTGTGAGGATGGAGCTCAGGCACCCTCAGTCTGAAAGGGTTTCTTTTGATCCTTCCATGCATCCCTCCCAGCCTCTCCCACTGGTGGGCTTGGCAAGAACCTCTGAGGATTGGCAGAGAGATGCAACGTCAGGCTCAGGCTGTCTGCTCTGTCCCAGGACTGAGGCTGGGTGCCGAGCAGCAGCAGCCTGGCCACAGGAACCCGTGGGCAGCACTCACCTGGAAGGCAGGACTCGGCCAGCAGGGTGTAGGGGATGCCAAGAGGGTTGTCCCTGGGGTCTCTGTTGCTGATGTCGATGAGCAGCTGCTCCTGGCACGGCCCTGGCAGCTCCGCAGCACAATCTACTGTCACCAGCTGCTGCTCCCCAGGAAGGATGGAGCCAAAGGCAGGGGACACTGTGAACATGCCCAGGGTGAGGCGAGCCTGCAGAAAGAGTCCCAGCAGAGGCTGATGGCAAACAGCCTCACTCTGAGCATCCCAGCAAGGAGGACCCTGGGCCTTGGCCTCCAGCTGGGCCCAGGGCAGGCAGGGATGACACCACGGCCCAGAGCACAACCCAGGATGAGAGGAACAAGCTAAGGAGATGTGCAGGCCTAGCCTGAGTGGCTTAGAGAAAGGAGTTGGGCTGTAAAGGGTGAAGGTGGGAGCTGGGGTCCTTCAGCCTCCAATGTGAAACAGGAGAGCAGAGAGAACTGTGAGAAACCATCAGAGAGGAGAGCAGACTGGGCAGAAGGCAAGGCAAGGTCATCTCCTGTCCCTGGACTGGGAGTTCAGCAGGGACACTCCACAGCTGTGGCACTCACAGCCTTATTTTGGCCAGCAGCTCCCAGGTACAGATCCCTTCCCCTTGGCCCCACAGCTCCAGGGCTGAGCAAGAGCACAGCATTGAGCAGCTCCTTCCTCTGCTCATGGCTGGCAGAGGATGGGTCTCCCCCATGCAGCCCCTGTCCCATGCCGTGGGCACAAGCCCCCAGCCTGGGCACAGCAGTGGAGGAGCCTGTCCTGGGGAGCAGGAGCCACCCACCTTCACGGAGGGCTTGGTTTCCTTTGGCAGCAAGGGCTTGCTCTGCTTGGCTGCAGCAGACCTTCCACTGGAGCTCCCCTGCTTGTGGGAGTCGGAGAACTTCCTTTGATGTGCACCCAGAGGAGAGAGCAGAGAACATCCCTCAGGCTGAGCTCCTCCTGCCCTTCTCCACAGCCAACCCTTCCTCCCCAGGGAAGAAAGTCCTCCTGCTCTTCACAGCCCCCTGCACCACCTGTGGCTGTAGCTGATGGGCAGATGGGCTCCAGCAGCAGCTGCATGAGGATGAGCAGGAGGATTCTCTGGCATCTCTCTCCTCCCTGCTCACAAGCCAACTGCACAGGCAGACAATAACCCAGGGCTCACAGAACATGGACTTGTTTAGTTGGGAGAGACCTTTAGGGTCAGCAAGGCCAAGACTGACCCCAGCACTACAGGTCACCACTAAGCCATGGCCCTCAGCACCACACCTCACAGAGTCACAGAGGTGTTGGGGCTGGAACAGACCAAGCACCACATCTAAACGACCTTCAAACACACCCAGGCTTGGTGACTCCACCACCTCCCTGGGCAGCACATTCCTCTCCTGACCACTCTTGCTGGGACACAGTTTTTCCTAATGCCCAGTCTGAACCTACCCAGTCACAGCTTGAGGCTATTCCCTCTTTCCCTGTCACTAATTACCTGTGAGAGGAGACCAGCACCAACCTCTCCACAGCTCTGAAACCCCTCCAGGAGCAGGCACTCCACCACTGCCCTGGGCAGTCTGGGCCAGGCCTTGACAAGCCTCAAGGGGAAGAAATTGTTCTTCATGTGCAGCCTAACCCTCCCCTGGCACAACTTGAGGCTGTGTCCTCTTGTCCTAGCAGTTGTTCCTTGGGAGAAAAGACTAACCTCACCTGGCTCCAGCCTCCCTTCAGGGAGTTGTAGAGAGCCAGAAGGGCTTCCCTCAGCCTCCTCTTCTCCAGGCTAAACAATGCTAGGTGCCTCAGCTGCTCCTCACAGCCCATGTGCTCCAGACCCTTCCCCAGCTTTGTTGTCCTTCCCTGGCCACCTTCCTGCACCTCAATGCTCTTGGAGTAAGGGGCCCAAACCTGGCCCCAGGACTCACAGTGCAGCCTGCTTGTGTGTCCTGGCTGCCTGCCACACGCCAGCCCTGCTGTGGGGCCTCCTCCAGCAGGAAGGTTGCTGCAGGCCTTCTCACCTTTTCTTTGTGGGCTCAGCTGCAGCCTGCTCTGCTCTGCAGATGAGGAACTGGAAGGGCAGGAGGCCTCTGTTCTGCAGCAGGAAGCTGCAGGCCCTCCTGGTGCCGCTGGCCATGGCCCCGCAGTCGAGCAGCGCCGCAGGGCTGATGCTGTACTGGCTGAAGACAGCTCTGGCTGAGAGCCTCACTGGGATGCTGGCAATGGGCTCCCCTCCTGCCCTCAGCTTGGGCTCCAGCACCTGCAACCAGGGCAGGCCTTGGTAAATCCAGCAGAGCCCAACCTCTGGCTCTGGCCTGTGGCCACAGCCCAGGTGCCCATCAGCTCATCCCCCTGCTCTGAAGTCCTTCTCCAGAACTGCATTTTCAGCCCCTCTTAGAATCATGGAATGGGTTGGCTTGGAGGAGTCATTGCTTCCATTTTCCTGCAGTCAGCAGGAACACCTGAGGGCAGAGCAGGTGCTTCAGAGCTCCAAACAACCTGACCTGCAGTGCTTCCAGTGATGGGGCAATGACCACCTCCCTGGCCAAGCTGGGCCAGGCTGGCACCACCCTCAGTGTCAGACATTTCTTCCTCCTATCCAGGCTGAATCTTCCTCTTTTAGTTTCAAACCATCACCCCTTGTCCTGTCCCAGCAGGCCCTGATCCAAAGTCTGTCCCCAGCTTTTGGATTGGCCCCCTCCAGCACTGGAAGGGCCAGAGCTGGCTTCTGAAAGCCTTTGCTGTGTGCAAATAACAGAAGGTTCCCCAGCTAAAGCTTGCTTTCCAGCACAGCCATGTCCTCCTGACCCCCTCAGCCCAGCTGTGCTCACCCTGCCTGCCCCAGGCAGCTCACCTGGCACAGCAGGATGGCTTTGTCCTCAATGCTGATCTCCCTCTGGGGGTGGAAGAGCAGCTGGACACGGACAGGACGCTCAGAGGCAGGCAGCAGGCCCTGCTGGGGCTGCACAGTGAGGTGGGAGGCCAGGTCACGGCTTCCGGGGTCTGTGGGGCGCAGCCTGAACCTGGGGAGGGAAGGAGAAGAAGATCTCTGCAGTGAACAGCCCAGGGGCCAGCAGCACAGCCAGGACCTGGCATGGGACCAGTAAAAACCAACCAAAGAATTCTGCTGTGCTTAGGAGCCCCAGGCCCTGGCAGAGCCAGGCAGTGCTGAGTGCTGGCAGCTCCCCTCCACCCCCAGCGTTTTCATTCCTCCTCTAAAGAGTCTCCTGAAGAGAAAGGACTTAGCCCTGGAAGGACAGCAACAGAGCTCAGCAGGGACTGGCCTCAACTTCAGGGGCACAAAATCCCAGACCCCCAGCATGGGAGGGTTTGGAAAGGACCTCTGGGGATCATCTGGTGCAACCCCCCTGCTAAAGTAGGGCACCCACAGCAGCTTGCCCAGGAGCACAAGGGCCAGGGGGGGTTGGAATCTCTGCAGAGAAGGAGACTCCACAACCTCTCTGGGCAGCCTGCTCCAGGCCTCCAGCACCCTCACAGCAAAGTTTCTCCTCCTGCTCAGATGGAACTTCCTGGGTTCCAGTTTGTGCCCACTGCCCCTTGGCCTGTCCCTGGACACCACTGTCAGGAGTCTGGCTCCAACCTCTTGCCTGCCACAGGTCCTTTATCTCCTGCTGAGCATTGCTCAGCTCCCCTCTGGGGCTGCCCTTCTCTAGGCTCAGCAGCCCCAGGGCTCTCAGCCTTTGCTCCTCACAGAGCTGCTCCAGGCCCCTCAGCACCTTTCTAGTTTCTGCTGGACTCTCTCCAGTGGTTCCCTCTTGCACTGAGGAGCCCAGAGCTGGAGCCAGGACTCCAGAGGTGGTCTCCCTAGGGCAGAGGACAGGCAGAGGAGAATGTCCCCTGACCTGCTGGCCACACTCTTCTTACTGCACCCCAGAGCCCAGGGGCTCTCCTTGTGGTGCCTGCTGAGCTGTGCAGAACTGCTGGGCTGGGGCTGGATTCTCCATGCAAATGGAGCCTGGAGCTCAGGACAGTCCCAGTGGTCACACACACCATGAGGCAGCCAGCATGGGAACAGCTTCTAGCCACAGGAGCAGACTGCAGGCCTGGGCAGGTGCTGGCCCCAGGCACTCCCAGAGCAGGCAGCTGGACCAACCTGTATGCAAGCTTGCACTGCCCTTGGTTCCTCAGGGTCAGCACTTGCTTGGCACTCCCCAGGACCTCCAGGACTCCAAAGTTCACACAGCCATCTGCACCTGCAGGACACCCCCAGAGCGAGGGAAGGGATGGGGAGGATGCTGGAGCTGCTGCAGGCTGCACCCAGTCAGGAGACAGAGACTGGGAGAGCTCAGCTGGGACAAAGCTCTGCTCAGCAAGTCTCCAGCCTTGCAAGGTTTCTCTGCCTGCTTTGCTGCCCTTTGCTCTTCTTACTCAGAGAGGATCTGTAGGGCTTAGCAGCCAAGGAGCTCAGCCTCTACCTCCTTGCTTCCAAGCACAGATCAACCACTTGATGTGCTGTACTGAGCCTTCAGGAACTGCCAGCTGCTTGTTCCCACCCCTGGTGTTTCAAAGGGGCACACTTCAAGGTGTGAGAGAGGCAAGGCACTGTGTGACCTGACAGTGCTTTACTCCACACAGCTGGCAAGAGACCTGTGCCATGGATCCATGCCAGGCCTGCATTGCTGTCCCACCCCATCCCATCCCATCCCATCCCACCCCATCCCATCCCATCCCATCCCACCCCATCCCATCCCACCCCATCCCACCCCATCCCATCCCCCACTTGCCCCAGCAGTGCAATGCATCTGAACTCCTTTGCTCTGGGGCCAGCCACTGACCTTCAGGCAGGGTGATGTTCAGAGCAACTTCGTAGGCCTCAGCCACAACTTCAATGTTCTCCACCTGAACAACACCCTGGACATTCTCTGCATCTGAAACCTGAGGCAGCAAGAAGCAAACCCTAAAGTCATTCTCCTCAGTGTTCCTGCTAAACAAGAGGAGTCCTTGTCTCTAGCAGCTGTCTTTACCCAGCCTGGGAGGCAGTGTGATGTACAAACACCCACAAGAGTCCTGAGGTGTCCCAGAGCAGGTGGCAATGACAGCCAACTCTCTCTTAGCAGGCAGCAGCCTCACTGCAATGCAGCCTCTAAACCCCAGGGAACAAAGCCTTAATAGCCAGAGGAGGAGACTCCACAACCTCTCTGGGCAACCTGCTCCAGGGCTCCAGCACCCTCACACCAAAGATGTTGGAGCCTCCTGGCTTCCAGTTCCTGCCTCTTCCCCCTTGTTCTGTGCTGGCACCACTGCCTGGCTCCAGCTTCTTGCCCCCCACCCTCAGCTCTTGCTCAGCACTGAGGTATTCCTAAGCAGCATCCTTCAGTGAGGGTCCCTTGGTGCTAAGGGCCCAGACAATGTGGGCTCAAAGGAATCTCCTCAGGGCTCATCCTTTGGCCCTCTTTGCCTTCAGACACAGCCTCCATCCCCCAGGGCCCACAGCACTCTGCCCAGCTCTGCCAGGCAGGGCCCTGTCCCCTCACCTCCAAGCGGAGCTTCTTCTCCACGCCGAGAGCCTTGGTGCTCCTGAAGCACAGCTGCACGGCCAGCTCCGAGCGGGGCCCGACCGTGCCCTGCCTCTGCGACACCGAGAAGCCCTCGCCGAGGCTCTCCAGCCCGCTGAGCCTCCAGGCCACCGGCAGGGGGCAGCTGTTCCGCAGCAGCAGGCTCCTGCTGTGCTCGCTGCGGAGACACCAAGGCTCAGTGCCAGCTGCTGAGGGGCACAGCGGCAGCCCTGCCGCTGGCAGCAGCCCTCCCCATGGGGCTGAAACCACCCTGCAGGTTTTGCTCTTTGCCACAAGCCTGAGAGGGGAGGCCCCTAGGGAGAGCTTGGTGGCAGAAGGGGATCCAACAGCAGGCAGAGCCAGAGCCAGAGCCACTCTCTCTGCACCAGCAGAGGAGAAGCAAATGCATCAGGGCACCCACTGCTGGGGGGCTAGAGCTGGGGACTGTCATGGGACATCCCAGCCAGCAAGGAACGGTGAGCAAGAGGCTGGCAAGTGCTGGGAGCAAGAGGGCTGCTGGCCCAGCCTCCAAGCTGAGGAAAGGGAAGCTGCAGCAGAGCCACCCCCAGCAGAGTGCCCCTGGCCTGACTGACCTGTGCAGAAGCACCCTGTTGAAATGCAGCTGCTTGGGGCTGACCCCCAGCTTCACCTGCACCCCTTGGCAGCACAGGTGGAAGACCACTGGCTCTGGGTTGCCCTTGATGCAGCAGATGAGGCTGTCTTCCACCAGGCCAGGTGAAGTGGGGTATGCCCAGATGCTCAGCTCCTGGCCCCAGCCCCACAAAGAGAAGCACAGAAGAACATTCAGTGAGCAGGAGGGGCAGCTCCTGGGCTCTGCTGCTGCTCCCTGTCCCACCTGCCTGTCTCCTACCTGCTTCTCCTTAGGTCCCAGCTGCATGCTGGCAGGCTCCAAGAGGAAGGTGCCCCCACTGCCACCCCGCTCAAAGGAGAAGTGCACCTCTGCCTCCCAGGGGCTGACATTGCAGATGGAGAGCTGCTCGCAGTTGTCATCCTGCAGCACAGCCTTGGACCTGGCCACAGAAAGGGCAAAGGCTGCAGGGGAGCTCTGTCAAGCAGCCTGAGAGAAAGGCTCATGTGGGACACCTTGCATGCTGCCTGTGTTCATTCCCTGCTTCCTTGGATGCCCAGCCCACACTTGGTGTCTCCATCCCAGAGGTGTGCACAGGCCACTTCAAGAGGCCTTCTACAAACCAGGACCTCAAAGGTGCCTGGCAAAACAGAAGCACAGCAGGCACCTGGATTCCTCCCCTCCTCTGCTGGCTTTCCCTCCCTGCAGGCTTCCCAGGAAAGTGTGGCAAGAGCTCAGCTTCTCTCTTCCAAAGCAGCCAGGAGACTGCCTGGGCCCAGCTCCTGGGTGAGCCTGAGGCTGAGGGCGGGAAAGCAAAAGGATTCCTTCCCAAGAGGAATCCCAGAGTTAACAAACACCTCCTGGTTCAGGTGTGGGACAGAGGTTGGTGGGAAAAGGTCAAAAAAAGGCAATGCCTCAGCCTGGCCAAATCCTCTTTTGGTTTTTAAACTCTTTTGATTTAACCTCCCTGGGGTGTCAGAATGCCACCAGCTCTCCAGAGCTCCCCTGCAGACAAACCTCCATTTCTAATGCTGAAAGAAGAGGGAAGTGAAAACCAGAAAGATGCCAGCAGCTACAGGGACATTATTTTAAGGCCAGACTCTATCCAGCAGTGAGGATCAGGAAAATGGAAATCCCATTTGCCCTGCCCTGCAGGTGCTTGTCCCCCAACAGCAGCTCCAACCATCAAGTCTTGCTGACACTGCAGATTTCACGGAGGGTTTCCAGTCCCTCAGCAGAAAAACTTCCTTTGCTCCTTCAGGCTGACCCACAGAGCTCCCAGCACTTGAAACAAACAGCACAAAGCTGCTGAAGCTGAGATGGGGGCTGACAAGTGACCCCAAGCTGCTTTCAGGCCGCAAGCAGCACCTGGCTCTGGCCACCAAAGCCCCCAGGGGGCAGGAAGATCAGCTCCATCCCCCCCAGCACTCCTGTGCCTGCTAGGTGCTCAAGTTGCCACAGCTGTGCTCCTTCCAAGCCACCAAACTCCCAGCTCTCTGCCCGGGCCTGCCCTGAATCGTGCCCCTGGGTGCATGTTCCTGGAAGCACAAGGTCCTGCAAGCAGCACAGCTGGGGGCTGGGCAGCACCTACCTGTCTCTTGCCTTGGCACACAGCAGCGGCCCGAAGTGGAACATCCCCGTGCTCAGGACATACTGCTTGGAGATGATGGCATCAGCTGCCTTGCTCTGCCTGCAGCGAGGAAACACCTCCCTGGCACAGAGAGAAGGAAGAGTTGTGAGATTCTCTGAGCACAAAACCTGCTCCCAAAGGCTGAACTCTTAGTGCTGGCTGAGGCACAGCACCGCTGCCCAGCTCCAAGCACGGCAAGAGATGCTGGGGGGCTCAGGCAGGTCCCAGGGGCACAAGGGGCAGAGTCTCAGCTCTGAGCTCAGGGGCAGCAGAGCGGGACGGCCCCAGGGGCCAGCCTTACCGTGGCTCCTGGCTGATGCTGGGGTACAGGCAGGTGCCCCTGCAGTGCAGCTGGTAGGGGCGCTTGGTGCCCAGCAGCTCCAAGTGCAGCCTCTGCTCAAAGCTGCCCAGCAGCGCGGAGCTGAAGTGGACCTGCAGCACCACCTGGCCCTGGGCAGGCACTACCCAGCGGTAGCTGCTGAGCCTGGCAGGGAAAGAGGAACCTTCAGGCACTGCTGAGGAGCAAAGGAGAGCAGGAGGAGCCATGGTGGAGCTGGGGTGGGAAACCTCCTTGGCAAGCTGGCCCTGAAGCAGAGGGATCCCTCCTCCCTCACAGCTCACCTGGCACAGCTCTCTGGGGGGGGCAGGGTGTCCACGTGCCTTTGGTCCCCCTCAGAGGAACGGCTGGGGGGTCCTGTGGCTGGTCCCTGGAGATCTCTCCTGCCACAGCCAGAGCTCTGCTTTCCCCTCACAGCCTCCTGGCTGCTGCTGCCTTTCTCCCTTCTCCAATGGCCTCTGGCTGGGGTGCCCTGCTCCTCTGAGGTCTTCACCCCAAAGGGAGAGAGCAAAGGGAAAGACAGCTGAGACCTGCCCTGAGAGCCAGCACTGCAGGGGAGCTCTCAGCAGAGCAGAGCACAGCACAGGGGCAAAAGCCTCTCCTTTGACCTGCTGCCCACATTGCTGGGGATCAGCCCAGGATAGGGCTTTCAGCACTCAGTGCCAGCTCCTCTCCATCTTTGCACCTCCCAGCTGAAGGTTTGAGGGGCAGAGCAGGGTTTGCTGCTGAGGCTTTGCCTCTCCTCTCACACTGGCCCTGTGTTTCAAGCAGAGCTCTTTCTTCTGGACAGCCAGAAGGGATCTCTGCAGGCTTGGGCCCTGTCACATCTTCACTGCCCTGCCACTCTCACCCTTTTCCATCCCACCTGCCCCTTTGCCCCCATCCAGCCTGGTCCCTGTCCTGGCACCTTCACTGTGGGCACAGTGGGGACATCCACAACACTTTCAGGAGCCTCCTCCTCTTCTGGCCCCGTGGCAGCTGCTGGCAGGAGCACAAAGTGCTGGAGGACTTCTGCAGGCACCTCCCGCTTGGCTGGGCAGTGAACCACAGAGTAGACAGCAGGGGGAGGAATGGGGGGCCCTGAGGGACCCAGGCCCAGCTCATCCAGGACCTAAAGCAGAAGAGCAAACCTTGGTCATGCTCCTGTGGCCCCTATCCTCACACCTCCTGAAAGACACTGAGCTGTTAGGGAGCTCTGATTGACTGAGGTGGAGCACAGCCCTTGCTCTGCCCAGGGTGGGGAGCAGGCTCCAGAGCAGGGCCAGGACTACAGGTGGCACCTGCAGAGGAATCTCTGCCCCAAGTGACTCAGCTGAAGGGAGCAAAGCCCAGGGGCTGCCCTGGCACCCCCTTTCTCCCCAGACTGGCAGAGCAGCTGACAGGCAGGAGGCCTGCACAGAGAGCACTCCCTCTGCCCCCAGCCAAAGCACAAGGCTGCTGAGGGACAGCAGCAGCAGCCTGGAGAAGGCTCTGTGCCCTTGGCACCCGCTGGGACACAAGGCCCCAGGGCCCCCACGGGGCAGGCTCAGCACCTGAGCATTGTGGGGCCCTACCTGCTCTGCCCCTGGCAGCTTCCTGCTCTCCAGGATGGTGCTCAGCACATCTGCAGAGCTCAGCACCTCGATGTCCAAGCAGGGCACGCCGACTTCTTGGCCACTGGCTGACCCTGCTGCACCTCCCCCTTCCAGCTGAGACAACTTGGGGGCCTCAGGAGGCTTCAGTTTCTCCAGGAGCTCTTTCTCCTGCCTCTCCTGACGCTCCTTCTTTTTAGCCTTCTGCCTTCTGGGCCTGGATAAATGCTGCTGCTGATCTTCTGCTTGCTGCTGAGCTTCCTGCTTTGAAGGGGACAGCAGGACACCCTGCACCCTGTCCCAGCATGACAAAACACGTGCCACATCTTTCTGTGATGCCTCATAGGCCTTAAAGCTCAGGGCCAAGTTCTTGCTGTCAGCCTGGCCTTGCTCTTGGGCTTCTAGCTCTGAGCAGGTGTCTGCCGGGGCAAGCTTGCTCTGCTTCTTCTCATCTTCCTTGCCAGCTGCAGCAGAGTCTGGGCCCTCCTTGGCAGAGCCCTTCTTGCCTGCCTGCTCACTGACACTCAGCTGCTTGGTGCTGCTGCTGGATGTGTTGATGCTCTGGGCAGGAGGAGCAGGAGAAAGCCATCAGCATTTCAGAGCAGCACTCAAATGCTGCAGGACACTGATGATCTTTACAACAGCAGCCCAGGCATCATCTGTGCCAGGTGCTCTACAAGTCCCAGGCCAGAACACAGCTGGTACCCAGGTGAGCTCAACTGAAACCAAAGCCCTCAGTGCCAGACCCACAAGCAGTCAGCAACATAGGAGCTGCCCCAAGCCCAGCAGGAAACTCCAGAGCCCTCCTTCCTCCTGAGCAGTCCTTGGGGCTCGTTTCTGGGGATGCTGAGTACCCCTGACTCTTTAGGAAGCCTGGCTGCTCACAAACACCTGGGTCCTGCTGCTCTCTCCTGCCAGGCAGGCAGGAGCAGACCCCACTTCCCAGGCAGGCCCTGGCTCAGAGCTGCAGGGCACAAGCAGGGTGGGGAGGAATGCTGGACCAAAGCCACCCAGGACTTCCCAGGGCATGTCTGGAGTTGTGTGGAGCCAGGACTCCAAGGCAGCCTGATCCCAAAAGAGCAGCTCACCCCCAGAGCTGTGGCAAAGCCCCTGGTGAAGCAGCAGCACCATCAGGCACCAGCTGTTGTTTCCCAGCACAGCCCCAGCCAGGAGCAGGCTGCCCAGCACGGCCTGGGGCTGCTGCATTCTCAACAGGGCTGCAGCTCAGCGGGAAGATCCCCAGGGCTCTTGCTCACACAGCCACCCACCTCCCTGACCAGAGGCTGCCTTTTCTGCTCTTTCTTGCTCTGCTTCCACTTCCTCAGCTCCTCTGCCTCCTTCCAGTGCTGCAGCTCCTGCTGCTGCTCAAGCTCTTCAGCCAGCCGCTGCAGCGCCCTGCAGCAAGGCAAAAGGAAAACAGCTCTGAGAGTCCCCACCAGAGCCCTGGGCTCCTGCACTTCAGCCACTGACCCTGAGCCCATGCAGAGCCCTCACAACCTCTCCAGGGATCTCCCTCAAGCTGGGGAGGCTGGGAACATTCCAAGGGAGGAAAGGGGGGAGGGGGTCTGCAAGGCCAGCCCCAGTGAGGCTTTGCTGTTGGAAGGGCTAAATCCTGCTGCTGCTCCAGTAAGGTCCCCCCAGGCACCGGCCAAAGGCTGCTCCACCATCACTCCACACTGATGCCTGAAGCTCTCTCTTGATTTCCCCGAGTAAAGCAGCTGACCAAGCACTTACACCTAGTTCTCCCTGCACCAGTGCTCAGAATCAGAGACTCACAGAATCCCTTTGGATGGGAGAAATCTTTCAGATCATCAAGTCCAACCAGGAGCCCAGCACTGCCAGCTGCCCACTAACCCATGCTCCTCAGCACCACCCCCACAGGGGTTTGGCAGTCTCCAGAGCCTTCCCCACCTTCATTGCCCTTCTCTGGACACACTCCAGCCCTTCAGTGTCCTTCCAAAACTGAATCTAGGCTTGGAGCTATGGCCTCCCCAGTGCCCAGGACAGGGGGACAATCCCTTCCCTGCTCCTGCTGACCACACTATTGCTGATCCCACCCAAGATGCTCACTGATGCCAACTCTGCTCAGCTTGTCCAGCCCTTCTCCATGGGCATGGCCTGCTCCTTATGGAGGACAGCCACAGCAGTCAGAAAACAAAGGCTGCAGCAGCTCCCCTCCTGCAAAACAGGCTCTGAACAAACAGGATTCCTGCTGGAAGCCAGCTGGGACTGTGGGAAACCTGTGCTGTCTGTCCTGGGAGATGTGCCTCACACAGACCCACACCACAGCCCCTCTGCTGAGGTGAGGAAGGGCTGAAGGGGATGGGAATTAACATCATGAAATTAGAGACCCTCAGAAGCATAAGGGCAAGGCCAGCACAGAGCCCAGCTGCCTGCAGCAGGCTCTGAGCCCGAGGCCTCAGCACTAGCAGCAGGAGGAGATGTTCTCAGCTCCCTGCAGGAAGGTCTCTCCTCTGCTGGCAGCCAGGCAGGGGGAAGGCAGCATCCCTGTGCCGCTCGGCAGGGACACTTTTGGCCTCTTCTCTGGAACCTCCCCAAGCCCAACCAAGGTCCCCAGAGCAGGGACACCTTGCAGGGACACTGTGCTGGGCAGCTCCCCACAGAAGGCTTACAGACCTCTGCCTCCTCTCCCTCTGGAGCTGTCGGATCCTGCTCTCCAGCTGAGCTTTCTGCTCTTCCGTGAGGGCATCAAACTCCTCCTCCCCCAGCTCCCAGAGCTCTGCTTCCTCCCTCCTGGCTGCTTCTTCCCGCTGCCGGCCTTCAGCAGGCACCAGAGGAGAGACAGAGCAGAGCTGTGCTGGGGGAGCTGCGAGGAGCCACAGCTCTGGCCCAGCCCTGCCAGGAGCCAGCAGGCAGCTCACAGCCCTGCTCCCAGCTCCAAAGAACCCCCAAACCAGCACCAGTCTGGCACAGAGGCATGGTGCATAGCCGGCTGCTGCTCAGACATTGAGCCCCAGCAGCTTGCACCTGGGCCCAAGCTTCAGTGCTGGAGACTGAGAGAAGTCTCCCAGCCTCAGCTCTGCTGTGTTCTAAGCAACAGTGAGCTGCACCAAGGCAGGAAGTCGAAGGCTTCCTGAAACTACCTCTCACCAGCTCTGCTGGTGAACCAGACACATGTGGACAGGGCTGAGGGCTCTGGAGAGAAGCCTTGGGAGGCAGGGAGATGAGGATTCTCACCTTCCTGCTCCTCTGCAGCTGCCTGCCTGGCTTGCCAAGAGGCAAAATCCTGCAGCAGGTTGACAAAATAGATGCGAGGTTGGTTTCCAACAGCTTTGAGCAGGCAGAGGAGAGCAGACACTGTGCTGCCTGCAAAGAGGCTCTGCAGGCCATCAAACACCACTCCCTGGGAGCAGTCCCTCAGCTGTGAAGAAAGGCCAAGAGAAAATCAGCTGTGCCATGCTGCAGCTCTGGGCCACTCAGTGACAAAGGTCACCAAGCAGCTGTGCCAAGCTCTGAGCTGTCCCCACGGCCCTGCCAGCTGCTGGCATCTGCAGCTTCCCCCAAGGAGCCCAGGACCCCTCCAACAGCAGGACTCCTCCTGCTCTCCCAGTTGTGCCTCTCCAGCAGGAAGGTGTCCTTTGCCCCCTGGCCACGCACCTGCAGCCTTTCAGAGAGGATGGCCACCAGCAGCTCTTCGGGCAGCACGCAGCTCACCGGGCCCAGCTCTGCCACCGTGCTGCCGCTGGGGCTCAGCCAGGGCTGCGCAGGAGGGGCAGAGATGAGAGGAGAGCCGGAGGAGCCCTGCAGTGTTGAACAGCACCACACTGAACATCACCACAACATAAACCCCCTTGGCACCCCCTGGGCAATCCCAGCTGCTGGCCTTGGAGCTGAGCTCTCTCCCTAGCAAGGGACTGAAAGGAAAGCGCAGGCCAGCGGCTCCGGGGGACAACCCTGCAGAGCACAGCCCTGGAGCAGCAGCCCCCAGCGCTGGCACCAGCACACAGCACAGGAAGGACAAGCAGCTGACCAGGCCTCCTGGACTAGCCTGATCTTCAGCTGCCCAGGGCAGGGGGGTGTCCCCATCCCCGAGGGACTGAAAAGCCAGAAAGATGTGGTGCTGAGGGACACGGTGTAGTGGTGACCTGGCAGTGCTGGGTCAGCAGCTGGATTTGATCATCTTGGAGTCCTATCCCGACCAAAACAGCTCAAAGGTCACAGAAAGTTCCCTGGCATCAGCCAGGGCAGGCCATGCCTCACCTGGGAGCCTGAGGACTCCGTCGGAAGCTGTCTCTCAGCAGAAGCCTGCCCCTTGCCGGCCGCAGCTCTGGGCTGGCCTCGGGAGCTGAGGGGCTGCTGCCTGCCGTTGTCCACAGAGCTCCGGGGCCTGGCCTTGGTGCTGCGCCGCCGCCAGAGGGCAGCAGCTGCCCTCACACCTGCGGAGGGCCCAGAAGGCTCAGGGGGCTGCTGGGAGGAGCACACCAGCACCTTCCACCCCAGTGGGCACCCTGGCAGGGACACTGCACTCGCTGTTCTCCAGAAGCAGCTCCTTCCCTGCTCTCCTCTTCCTGTGGCAGGACAGACCAACCTGGCACTGCAGTTACAAGCCAGAGAGGTTTGGATGCCTTGCCCCACCTCCACTGTCCATCTCCACGGGAGACAACCCTGCCAGGGACCCAGACCCTTCTTCCTTCCACCAGCTTTCGACCCAGGCAGGTTCAAAGCTGAGCAATGCCAAGGTAGCCCAAGCAGAGCCAAGCTATAGCCTCAGCCAGCAGAGCCTGGGCTACCCACTGCCCCATAAAGGCTCCGCCAAGAGCTTGGACTCAGGTGGAAAACAACTCAGTGTGCAGGAGCTGCAGGAGCTGACAGCACCCCCAGGGAAACCGCTGGAGAAAAGAGCTCAGCTACAGCATGGCTCTCATCTCAGACTCCTCTGGGAGCTCCTGCCCTTCCTCTTGGCCTTGTGAAGCCACAAAGTCAGTCACCTCATGCCTAAGGAGCCACTTCAGAGGGCTGTGCCTGCTGAAAGCAGGCAGAAGTTCTGCCTGATGGCCATGAGGGACAGGGTGGAGATTGCACGCAGGCAAGGGAAAAGCTCTGAGAAAGATGCTGGGGGCTTCCCCACCCCTAGCAAAGGAAGCTGTGCAGAGAAGGGCAGGGCAGGGCAGGCAGAGTGCCCTTGCATGAGCCCTTCGGCTGGCGTCTGAGTCCCCAGGACTGCTCTCTGCAAGGGCTCTGCCCTGCTCTGTGCTGCACCCCTGCTCCTCAAGAGCCCCCGGGGCTGTGCCACTGCTCTGGAGCCAGCAGAAGCAGGAAGCCCCGGGGGCTGCAGCAGCGCTGCTCCGGGCCCAGCCTGTCTCCTTACGGCCATCCTGTGCCTGCTGGAGGCTCTGCTGGCTGCCGGCGGCGCTGCACAGCTCCCGGGCTCGCCGCCCTGCCGCGCTGCTCCCGGCCGCCACGGCCTCGCTCACCACAGCGTCCAGGGACAGGCAGGCGGCGCCGTAGTGCTTGGCCAGGGCGGCCGCTGCCGACGTCTTGCCTGCAGAGAGAGGGAGGCTGCTTGGGGACCCCTGCGGCCGCAGGGCTTGCCGGGGACAGGCTCTGCGAGCTCCCCAAACAGAGGAGGACTTCATCCCTCCCTTAGGGAGCCACTTCAAGCCTGGGCCTGGGGCGCTGCTCTGAGCCCTGTGCCACCACCACTCAGACCATCCCCTGGCCTGTGCCGCTTGGCGTTGCCTCAGGCAGCAGCTGGGCACAGTTTAGGGCTCGGGCCGGGCTCGGCACTGCTCCACAGGCAACAGGGACACCAGGCACCGTGCTGCCATGCAGCAAGGGGCACATGGTCACCCTCCTGGGGGGAACCAGAGCCCAGCTGCATGGACACCAGATGAGCCACACCACTGGCACCAGCTGCTGAGGGCCTGGGACCACCCCAGCAGAGCTCTGCCTCCCCCTGCAGCGCTTCAACTGCTCAACCCAGCACCGTGCTCCACCAGGACATGCCTCTCCTGCTTCCCCCCTCCTCACAGCCAAGAGCTCCAGCTCAGGTACCTGCCAGGGGTGCCCCATGGATGATGAGCACGATCCCTTTGCGCTGTGGGGCTCCTTCAGCGACGCTGAGGTACCGGGCGAGGGCCCTACGGACTGGGCTGGCCTCCAGTTCTTCTGTGGCCTCCTTGATGCTGGTGGAGCTTGGCTGATGCTCAGCTGTGCAGAAATGGGTAGAGGAGTCAGCCTCCTGCCTACCTGTGATCCTCACCATCCCCTCCAGCCCCTCAGATCCTGGCAGAGGAGACTCTGCTCAAACCAATGTCACATCCATGGACTTCCTTTCAGCTTGTGCAGATCAGGCTCTGCACTTGATGCTGCTGAACATGCCCATAAGTAAATGGGGTGGCAGCAAGAGGAAAGCAGAGCATGCAGCAACACCTAAAAGGACTGAGAGAAATCTCCTTCCATCAACTGTCTACATGGTCCTCATGGGAGCTTGGTCCCAGGTCCTGCTGAGTAAGGAGGGCACAGGCAGAAAGGGGCATCTGACAGAGCCCCAAGGGAGAGGCTCCACCTGGGTGCTTTAGAAATGTCACTGCAGTAGATGTGGCTTGGCTCTGAATTCACCAGAACAGCCCTTAGGAGGTCACCCAGAGCACCTCAGCTTGCAGTGCCAGGGAGGAGAGCAAAGGCGCTGAGCTGCCCAGGACAGCTTCACCATCAGCCTGACCCCAGCAGCTCCCGGGGCAAAGATGTTCCTTTGGGGAAGCTGAGGAAAACTCCCAGACCTCTGCCTTGGCCCTGGCCCTCCTGCAAGGGGACATTTTGAGTTCTTCCCCAGACAGGGCAGACAGAAGCTTGCTTTGCTTGCTCTCATGGCTGTCACAAGTTTCACCCTGGACCTGCTCCACCAAGCTAGGGAGTGAGGAGAGCTCAGGGGAAGGGGGCTGGGCTCCCTGCTGAGCCTCCACTCGAGACAACCAACGTCAAACCTTCAGCCTTGTCCTGGGCTGTTGGGTCTTGAGGACTGGACCTGGCCTGCTCATCCTGCAGCCTCTTCTGGCCCTGACAGCCCTCTAGCAGCTCTGGAGGCAGCTGCTCCCCTGGGGCACGTGGAGGCAGCAGCAAGGTCCTGTGGCAGTCGTAGTCTTGCAGCTGCCGCAGGATCTGTGCATGGGAAAGGGAAACCACTCGTGGGAGGCACTGCTGGAGCTCCAGCACAGGAGCTCCAGCACAGGAGCAGCTCCCCAGCCAAGCCATCTTCTCCCTCGGGCCTCCCTCCCAACACCAGGGACTAGCCAAGCCCCTCCACAGCCTGCCAGCAGAGGAGCTAACCCTGCAACACCACCAGGCTTTGCCCTGGCTTCTGTCTCCAGCTCCCTGGCACGAGGCTGGGAATGCTGCAGTGCCCTGAAGCTCCAGGAACGTGGCCTTGGGGACCAGACTTTGTCTCTTACCTGCTCCTCAGCAAGGTACTGCTGGTCAAACTCCAAGGAGTAAAACTCGATGGGGAACTCACAAGGGTTCTTCACCACCACTGTGCCCTGTGCCCCGGGGCTGGATGGCAGCACTGGCCCCAGCTCCAGCACTTCAGGCTGGAACTCCAGGCGTGGCTCCAGCCCACTGCCCGAGACCAGCAGCTGGAGGTGCTGGCTGCTCTGGCAAATGTTGATCTTCAGCTGGCTCAGGTAGGGCTTCTGAAAAGAGAAAAGTGCAGAAGCTCCTCCATGAAGTGCCAGGTGGCAGGGCCTCAAATTCACCCCATGCCCCAAGGCCAGGGATGGTAGCAGCACCTCTGAGGGGAATGGAGAACAGAAAAGAGGACAAGGAGGGATGGTTTGGAACTGAAAAAGGGAGATGCAGACCCCAAGGAAAGGAGATGTTTTGGAAGCTGAATGCTGAGCCTCTGGCCCAGGCTGCCCAAAGAGGTGGGAGATGCCCATCCCTGGAGCCCTCCCTGGGACAGTGCAGTGCTTAGCAGAAAGATCCACAGGGTTATCCTGCCCAGTGCCCTGGCACTGCTGTGTTGGGCAAAGAGCAGCCGAAGAAGAGGGGCAGAGGAGGCAGACAGGAGGGAGGGGAGTGTCCTCTGCTCAGTGTTTGGCTCTCCAAGCCCCCTCTGCAGAGGCTCCAGCAGGGGAAGCTGAGCTTGCAGAAAGCTGCATGTCGAGGAAGAGCTCAGTTCCTGCTCCCTGCCTGGGCTCTCCTTCCCACACTGCCCTGCCAGACCTCCTGGGGCTGACATCCACCCAGCTCACCTCTTCCACGGGGGAAAATCTAACTTGCAGGTTGCACCACTGCCCAGGGTCCAGGACTCCAGCTGAGGGAAGCACCTCAAAGACAGAGGCCTTGGCCTTCAGCTCCTGCAGCAGCTTCTGACGCCTGCTGGCTGGCAAAGCTTTGTCCACCTGAGCACAAAACCAGGGGGGTGAGGTCTCCTTGCTCTGGCAGGACACAGCTGGCTTCCTGCAGTGCTGGCACTCGTGGGGTAGGAGCACACATCCAAACCAGATGTGGCCAGCACTGGCCTAGAACTGGTGGCAAAATGTGGAGGCAGGAGAGGCAGCTGGGGAGGGTGCTCCTCAGAAGAGGAGCAAGGGGTGAAGATGGCAGAAAGTGAAGCACCAGCTGGTGAACAGGCCCAGGGGCTGCAGCTTTGCTCTGCACCCTCCAAAGCCTCCTCAGCCCAGCTGGAGCCCAAGCATTCGAGCAGCCAGAGGAGCAGAGAGGACAAGAGAGGAGAAAGAAAGGCAGCCAAGAGGCTCCAAGTCACATCCTGTCTGTGCTTTACCTTCTGAGCAGGCTCCTCCCTGCTGAGGAACCACTGACAGGGCAGTGGGAGCTGATTGTAGAGCCGGATGGTCTCTTCCTGGCACTGCCCACACTGGACAGCAGAGAACTCCAGCCTGGCCCTGGAGAGGCTGAGGGAGGGCACAGCCACCTTGGCACGGAGGAGGACACGACATGTGGGTCCTCCTGCAACCTAGTGAGGGACAGAGCATCCAGGTGAGATCCCAGCCTGCCAGCTGCCCCAAAAGGCAGTGTGGGCACAGGGAGGGGGGGAAGCAGAGGGCACCTTGATGGGCAGCAGTGCCTCCACCTCGCCCTGCGGCAGGGTGGCACTTTGGGGCTCCAAGCACACAGTGAAGGTTCTGCTCTGGGAGCAGGGCAGCTGCTTCACGAGCCCCAGGTCCACGCTGAAGCCTTCAACAGATGGAAAGGAAGCAGCTGAGGCACAGGGGACATGAGATGGCTCACAAGCACCTTAAGTGTCCTGGCTAGCAGCTCTGGGAAGGATCTTTTGCACCTCCAGAAAAGCTGCTGCTCCTTCTCCCTTGGCAAAAGCTTTGCACAGCCAGAGCCCAGGAGCCACAGGGGAAAGGAAAACATTGCAGCTGAGGAGCTCCAGCAAGTGCAGGGAAGGACACTCAGAGCTCTTCAAAGAACTCCCATGCCATGGTGCTCCCTACAAGCAGCTGGGAGGAGACCTCTGAGCACCCTTTCTGCACAGCAAGGCAGCGATTGGTGGTGCTGCAGCCTTGCCTCAGGGCTGATGCCAGAAGCTGTTGGGATACCCCCAGGGGAGGCTGAACACAAGCCCCAGGACCTCGTGAGCCTCACACCAAGCAGCTCAGCACCACCAAGGCTCCAGCTCCTTGCAACACAAGGCCAGCGAGTGCACAGAGAAGCTCAGCTGCTGCTGCTGGCAGCCAAGTGCAGAAGGTGCTGAGAGGTGCCCAAGGTGCTCACCCACCCAGCCCCTGCAGGGCAGACTTAGGGCAGCCACAGGCAGGCCAGGCCTCTGGGCACTGCTGGCCAGGAGAGCTCAGGCTCTAAAGCAGCAGGTCCCAAGGAGGACAAAGCTTTACAAACAAGTGCTCCAAGAGAACTCCCCATGGCCAGGGGCTCAGGCTGAGCTGTCCCAGGCAGGCCACAGGAAGGGTCCCCAGCACTGCCTACCTGTGCCACGCAGGAGCTGCCCACAGACTTGGAAGGACACAGGGAAGTGCCCCGGGTTGGTGACCTTCACGCTGCGCCTGTGGATGCCACCCAGAGCCACGCAGCCAAAGTCCAGGATGTGCTCAGGCAGCTCAGCTCTGCAGGGAGGAGGGAGGGCACTCCTGAACCCACAGCCTGGCCACGTTGCCACAGGATGGGAGGTGCAAATCCACTGGGAAAACTCAGCTCAAGCTGCTGACACCCAACACCTGAGCAGCCGGGGACAAGACTCTGGCCGGTGCCAGGGGAGGCAGGGCCCAGGTTCTAGCAGCTCCCAGGGGCACCTTCAAACACAGCTGGTTCCCAAGGGACACTGCCCACACCTCCTGTGCCACTGCAGAGAAGCCCCCTGCAGCTCCACTGCTCTCAGTGCAACTGCTGAGCCTGGCCTGCAGCCCAAGCCTGGAACTGCTTCAGGGCCTTGTCAGATTTGAGCCCCAGGAAACCTTCACCCAGCTCTGTCCCCAGAGCCCCAGGGACCACAGCCACCAACACCTGCAAGACCCATGGGCAGGTCCTGTCCAGAGCCATCCCACTGTTCTGCAGAGCATCTTCTGCCTGGGCTGGAGCCTGCTGCAGCTGCTCCTCAGCATGAAGCAGCAGAGGGAAGGACCAAGCGACCTAGGAGAGCCCTGCAGTCCCCCCAGCCCCCAAGCCCCCAGCTGAGACTTTGCCAAGCTGCTCTGGGGCCAAGTGTGGTCTGGTGGGAAAAAAAGGAGGCCAGTTCTGAGCTGCTTCTTTCAGAGCTGCTCAGCAGGAATGCTGTCTGGAAGGGCCTGATGCTCTGCACTGGCTCCATGAAGAGAGCCCAGCATCTGTGGGCAGCTGAGCACCCCCAAAGCTCAGGGAAGTGAGGACACTCAGCTGCTCCCAGGCAGCACGGCACAGCTCTCAGGAGCAAAGCCTTTGTGCTGCCCACAGCTGTGCCCAGCTCTGCAGAGCCCAGCAGCTCTCAGCAGCAGGGCTGCACTGCTGGCTGTCACCCCCAGAGCACCTGCAGGTGGCTGTGGAGGTCTCTACTCACTTGAGAAGCCTGCGGCGAGCCTGCAGCCTAAAGGCAGCTTCCTCTGGGGCACTGCAGGCCACAGCTTCCTGCTGCTCCAGGATGTGCTCCTTGAGCAGGATGTCCTCCAGCTGCATCTGCAGCCCAGTGTCCAGCTGAGGCAGGGAAAGACAGGGGCTGCTTAGCCAAGGTCCTTCCCAGGGCATGGGCTTGGCTCTGAAAGAGGATCCCATCCTGCTCTTCTCGAGGGGGTGATGGAGTCCTCTTGTCTCACTGCTCAGTGCCTGGGACACCTCCAGCTCTCTTGGGCAGCACCTTCTCTCCAGAGCTACCAGCTCCAGCACCCTCACCTGCCCAGGCACTGCCTTCAAAGCTATGCCAGACACAGATGGACAAGCCAGGAACTTCTCAGAGCTCCAGGGATTTGCCTGCCCACAGGGAGTGCCGAAGCAAGCTGGACAAAAGCCCTCTGGAGCAGGAGACCAGGAGAGAGCTGCTGCCTCTTGCAGATGAGAGCTGAGCACAGTCCCAGGGCCAGCCCAGGCTGCTGCTCTCAAGCTCTGCAAACCTGGCAGGGCTTGGCCTGGGAGGAACAAACAGCCCAGGGATGGGGCCCCATCAATTCACCCCCATGAGCATGGCCTGCAGGATCTCAGCCAGCTGCCAGGAAGCTCCTCCAGCTCCAGCAGGGACAACCTCCAGGGCTGGACAGCCCCTGGGGCAGCACTCAGCTGATGAGAGTCATGGCTGAGTGTGGGCAGGGAGGTCCCACCTGCTAGCAGGGCCCCAAGAAGCCTGTTGTGGGGTACAAGGGGATGCAGTGACACAAGGGGGAGAGGCTGGCTCCTGCCACACAGGGCAGCAGCTGTTCTCACCGTGGCAGCCAAGTCATCTGGGGTTGGTTCTGTGGCTGCAGCCTCCCCCAGGACAACTTCTCCATCTCTCTCACTGTCCTTGGCCATCTTTTCTTTCACCTTCCTGAAGGCCTTCTCATATTTCTCATTTCCTGAAGGCAGAAACCCCCCAGAGTGCAGTGTGGGCATCTGAGCTGGGCAGCCCCCTCCCCACACCACCTCTCCCAGAAACACTCTTCCAGCAGCTCTGGGCAGTGGGTGCCTATCCTCCTGCCTGCATGCTGAGCTTCAGCCCTGCCCAGCTTCCTCCCCCAGAGGAGCAGCTCAGCCCCAGCCAGCTGGTGCAAACCCAGCTCTGCAGGGTGGCTCCTGGGACAGAGCCCACAGGGACTTGCAGAGCCTGGGGAAGCCACCAGTGCTGCTCTGACAGCCTTGGGGGTAGGCCCTGGGGGAAAGCCCAGGGGAGCATCCTGAGGAGCAGCCAGGCAGTGCTCACCTTGGATGTTCCTGGGCAGGTGCAGGCAGAGCCTGGGAAAGCTTCCCTCTCCTTTCAGGCAGACTTCTTGCGGCTCCAGGTGACCCACTTGGAGCTGGAAAGCCTTGCAGAAGGCCCCAGGCGCTTCTGGCAGGTAAGAGACTTTCAGCACCTGCTGCTGGCCGGCTCCAAGGCTACCCTGCAGGGAGGGAATGCACCAAAGAGGCTTTGATGGAGGGGGTGATGCTCAGCCAGGTTCTCCTCTAGAAGACAGCAGACAGCAGCACCTTCTAGCTGTCTGCTTTCCAAGAGCTTGTCTCCTGCCCCAGGCTGCCAGGTCCCCTCCAGAGTGCCAGCGTGGGGAGAGCTGGAAAGGACCTCTGGAGGTCATCACTCCAACTGCCCTGCTAAAGCAGGGCACCCCCAGCAGCTTGCCCAAGAGCAGCATGGCCAGGGGGAGCTGGAATCCCTCCAGAGCAGGAGGAGACCTTCCCTCAGCACAGCCTGGCCTTTGCTCAGCACCAGCACAGCTCTGCTGCTCCCAGGCTTTGCCTTCAGCCAGCAGGAGCCAGGCCTGACCAAGCAAAGCTCCAGCAGCAGTGCTGGGCAAGGCAAGGGAAGTGCCCCTGCCCTCTGCAGGGCCAGCAGCTCCTCTCACAGCACCTCAGTGGTGGCCACTAGGCTCCTCAGCTCAAAAGGGACAGGGACCTACTGGAAAGAGTCCAAGGGAGACTACACACATGCTGAGGGCCTGCAGCATCTTTGTGAGGCTCAGAGGCTGAGACTCCTGGGGCTGTTGAGCCTGGAGAAGAGCAGCCCCAGAGAGGGCCTCTGCTCAAAGCTCAGCAAGAGCTAAAGGGCTTGTGGGGGACAAGAGGATGGGGCTGGACTCTTGTCAGTGGTGCCCACTGACAGGACAAGAGGCAAGGGGCATCAGCTGGAACCCAGGGAGTTCCAGCTGACCAGGAGGAGAAAATTCTCTGCTGTGAGGGTGCTGGAGGCCTGGAGCAGGCTGCCCAGAGAAGTTGTGGAGTCTCCTATGGAGAGATTCCAACCCCCCCTGGGCACGCTGCTGGGGGTGCCCTGCTGGAAGGAGGAGGTTGGGCTGGATGACCCCCAGAGGCCCCTTGCAAACCACCCCCCCTCCTGGGATCCTGGGAGTGCAGGTGGGTGTCCAGGGCTCTGAGCCCCACCTGGGACTCCCACCAAACCTCCTGCCTGTGCAGTTCAACTCAGGGTGCAGGAGCCTGCCCTGGCTCATGCTGAGCTCCAGAGAAAGGCCACAAGGAGGAGCAGAGGGCTGGAGCTGCTCTGCTATGAGGACAGACTGAGAGAGTTGGGCTTGTGCAGGCTGGAGAGGAGAAGGCTCCCAGGAGACCTTCTGGTGGCCTTCAGGTCTCTGCAGGCAGCTCCAAGAAAGCTGGGGAGGGACTTTGGAGGGTGTCAGGGAGGGACAGGACTGGGGGTGTGGAGCAAAACTAGACAGGGGGAGATTCAGGTTGGGTGTTAGGAAGAAGTTCTTCCCCATGAGGGTGGTGAGAGCCTGGCACAGGCTGCCCAGGGAGGTGGTGGCAGCCTCCTGCCTGGAGGTGTTTGCAGCCAGGCTGGAGGTGGCTGTGAGCAACCTGCTGTGGGGTGAGGTGTCCCTGCCCATGGCAGGGGGGTTGGAGCTGGCTGAGCCTTGAGCTCCCTCCCAAGCCTGACAATCCTGTGATTCTGTGAGCTGCAAACACATCTTGGGCCACACAGCAGCAGAGCCTAGGACAAGATCTAGAACAGAAAGTGTCACTGGGGCTTCCAGAAGTGTCTCTGGCTTCCAGAAGAGCTGTCCCAGGCCAGAGCAAAAGGAAGCAGATCCAGAGGCACCTGGCTCTGGGTGACAGGACACATCTGCAGCCTTCCTCAGCTGCCCACTGCACACAGGGCTGCACTTGCAGGTCCCTGCTCCCCTTCAGGCTGCAGGGAGAAGCTGAGGAGTGGGCCAGGACCTGCCCCCTGAGCCCCCACTCCAGCACAGGACACAGCCAGAGCCAGCCCAGCCCCACTGCCAGCACCATCCACGCTGCCACAGCAGCACCAAGCAGAGCTGTGCCTTCAGAAGCTGGCAGGAAGAGGGCATGAGCCTGGCACCTCTTGCAGGAGGCAGGCAGGAGGAAAGATGGAAGCCATTTGGCTTCCTTTGCCCATGGCACCAAGGGCCTGAGAGAGGAATGCTGCTCCAGCCCAGAGACATCCACCCAAGGCTCAGGAGCTGAGGTCACAGAATCCTGGAAGGCTTTGGCTGGGAAGGGACCTTTCAAGCTCACAGAATCACAGGGCTTGGAAGGGACCTCTGGAGATCATCAGAGCAGGGTCACCTAGAGCAGCTTGCACAGGAGTGCAGCCAGGAGGCTTTGGAATGGCTCCAGAGGAGACTCCACAGCCTCTCTGGGCAGCCTGCCCCAGTGCCCCACTGCCCTCAACACACAGAAGTTCCTCCTGCTGTCAGATGGAACTTGGCTGTTGCAGTGTGTGCCCCTTGCCCCTTGTCCTCTCCCTGGGCACCACTGACAAAGCCTTGGCCAGAGCCCCCTGGGTCCCCTTGAAGGCTTCAGAAGCACTGAGGGGATCTGCCCTCTGTCTTGTCTTCTCCAGGCTACAAAGCCCCAAGCCCCTCAGCCTTTCTTCACCAGACAGATGTTCCACTCCCCTCAGAGCCCTTGGCTGGACCCTCTCAAGCAGCTCCCTCAGGTCCTGACCAGCTCCTGCCCCCTGGGGACCACCACTCACTACAGAAGCTCCAGCCAGCCTCTGTGCCAGCAGCTCCTTCAGGCCTGCAGTGAGCAGGGACAGCTGCAGCTAGGGCAGGCTGCTGGGATGCTGCAAACTCCTCTCTGCACTGCTCCAGCCCTGCTCAGCCCTGGCCCCCTCACTGCCCCCCCCAGCTGCTGCAGAGGAGCAGAGCTGGAGGGGTGAAGGAGCAGGGAAGGGCTGCTCCAGCTCCTGGCACAGGAGCTTCATGGCCAGGCAAGAGCCAGGCAGTCTCCTGGGCAGCCCTGGCAGGGGCAGGCAGGGCAGTTCCTGTCTGCTCCCACAGGAGGTGACCCAGGACAAGAGCAAATGCTCTCAGGCTGTGCCAGGGGAGGGGGAGGTTGGGCATCAGGCACAATTTCTTCCCCACAAGGGCTGTGAAGGCCTGGCCCAGGCTGCCCAGGGCAGCAGGCAGTCCCCAGCCCCGGAGGCACTGAAAAGCTGTGGAGATGTGGTGCCAAGGGCCAGGGTTTGGGGCTGGCCTGGCAGTGCTGAGCTCCCAGCTGGCCTTGAGGATCTGAAAGGGCTCTTCCAAGCCAAAGGATCCTGTGATTGCATCCCCTCAGCAGAGACAGCTCCCAGCCCTGCCTGCTGCTGGGACAGTTCCCTCCTGCTCTTCTCTTTCTCCCCGGTTTTCCCCTCCAAGCCCAGCCAGGGCAGGCTGGCACAGGGCCAGGGTCAGGCCCTTGTGCTGCCCCCATCCTCACCGTGCTGGGCACCACCAGGGGCACAGCGGGCAGGGGGCTGCGGGCAGTGCCCGTGCCAGGGCTCAGCACCACGAAGGGGAAGGGCAGCTTCCCACAGTTCTGCAGGGTCAGCTCCACCTCTGTGACCACGTCCCACAGCTGCAGAGAGGAGAGAGGAGTGGGCAGTTAGAGACAGGCCTGGCACTGGGCATCTCCTGCAGCTGGCACTGGGGAAGGAGCCAAGGGAAGCAGTGCAGCAGAGCAGCAGAGCAGAGCTGGACACTTGGCTCCCAGCTTCACCTGGGCACCCCCAGCCCCAAGGGACCTCTTGGCCCTGCACAGCAGCTGAGCTTTGGGGCACCCTGCAGAGGCACAGCACCAAGCACCCAGAGATCAGGCATGGGAGCAGAGAGGAGCTGAGCTCTCTGCACCTGGAGGGGGCCTCAAAGCCTTGGCTGCAGCAAAGCAGCTGGCATCAACACATGGCAGAGGCAAAGGCACCTGCAGAGCTGGCAGGGACACAGGGCAGACAGAGCACCAAGCACAGGGCCAACAGCTGGAAACAGCTGGGGGGGAACTGAAAAGGGCAGTGGGGGTGACTCTGGGACATTCCCCCCAGGATGGGGACTGGCAAGCCCAAGAGGGCTTCCTCTTGGCTTTCTGTTGCTGATGAGCCAAGAGCATTACAGCAGCCTCTTCCTGCAGCTCAGGCTTGAGCAGCAGCTCAGCAGCTGCTGTCTGGAGAACACAGCCCTCTGGAGGGCAGCGCTGGCCTCCTGCCCACCCCAGGAGGCACCTCCAGGTGCCTTGGAGAGGAGGACTTCCCAGCTGAGGTGGGGGTGGAGCTTGGCAGCAGGAGGCAGCACTCCAAGGTGGTGCTGCCAAGCCCTGGAGCCAGCACAGCAGCTGGCCCTAGCCCCAGGCAGGCAGCCCCCAGCAGCCAGGGCTGCAGGCAAGGAGAAGCCTGCGCTACCTGCAGCCCCACGTCCAGCTCCGTGGTGTCCAGGAGGTAGCTGATGAGTGAGGCCTCCCCACGCAGCCTGAGCTCGTAGCTGGGGCCTCCCTGCACCCTGCAGAGAGCCCTGGCACAGGCCACAGTGTTAGGGTGGCCAAAGAAGCTGAAGGTGACCTGCTGGCTCTGGCCCGGCTGCAGCAGCCCATGCAGCGGCAGCACATCGAACACCTGGGGAGGGAGGAGAGGTGGAGAGGCTGAGCAGGGAGAGGGAGGCAGGAGAGCAGCCCTGGCCTGGGGCAAAGGGAGAGCTTCCACAGCACCTCCCAGCTCCACAGCACTGGACAGCAGCAGCAGCTGCAAAGCAAGCCCCAAGGGCTGCAGTGAGCAAGTGGCTGCTCTGGGGGAGAGCACTCTGCTGCAGGCTCCAGCACCTCATCAAGCCAGGGGCAGCTGAGATGGGAGCTGGGAGCAAATCAAGTCTGGCTGTGCCCATGGCATCTGCTGAGTGTGGCTCCAAGCCCAGCCACAGATGAGGCCTGGGCTCCAGCTTCACTTCCTACACCCAAGCCTGCAGGAGCAAGCTGAGAGGCCTGGCAGAAACTTTGAGGGGGCATTTTGCACCCTTCTGCCAGTCCAGCTCTGCTCCCTCCTGCCCAAAGAACATGTTGAGAGCCTCCTGCCTGGACAGCTTAGGGTCTCCAGGAGCAAACCAGGAACAGAGCTGCCAGTCAGACTCCCAAACAGGCAAAGGACAACTGAGGAAGTGCTTGGCCCAGCTCTGCAGTGGTGCTTTGGTTTCATCCTGTGCACTCATGGCTGCTGGAGAGCTGAGGATCTCCCCCAGGCCATTATTCCCAGGACACCTTCCTGAAGAAGGCAGCTGAGATGCTTTCCTGCCTGGCAGCAGTTGGGAGCTCATCTGTAACCTCAGAGGTGCCACCTTGCCAGAGGAGCCTTGGCTCTGGCCTTCTGAGGCCTGTTTCTGAGAGAGGCTTCTGGGATTGCTCCTCCAGCTCCAGAGGCTCTGCTGCTTCAGGCAGCTGCAGTGCTTGGTGCTGGGGCCTGGCCACCAGCAGGCTCTGCAGGAATGGTGCTGGGACATCCTTGGGCCTAAGCAGAGCTCCATCTCCCTGAGAGATGAAGCACCAGGCAGGGCTGAGTCTTCTGTGTCAGTGCCCCTCCTGCCCCCTGCCAGCTCCCTGGCTGGCTCTGCAATCCCAGCCCTTGGCTGAGGCTGGGAGGGGCAAAGGAGTGGGGCTGAGCAGCTGGCCCATGGGGCTGAGGGCTTGGCTTGGCACAGAAGGAAGCTCAAAGCCTTCCCAGCAGCAAGCCTCATTCCACCCTGCAGAGCAGCCCAAAGGCAGGAGCCCTGTGTCCAGCTGCCAGCTGCTGCCCCTCCTGCTCTCAGGGCAGTGGCTGCAGGGCTGTGAGAAGGGAGGGTGGCAGCAGCAGGGCTCTGCTGGCAAACTGGGAGGCAGGAGGAGCAGCAGGTGTCCCAGAAAATCTACCTCTGCCTCCAGGGAGTCCTTGGCATCTGCTGGCTCCTGGGCAGGATCCCCAGCTGCTCCCAGGGCCTGGGCTGGCTCCTCCACACCCCCAGCCCTGGAGCTGCTCCCTGCAGAGGCCCAAGGCTGCCAGCAGGCTCCCTCCTCCTGCACTGCCTGGGCTGGGAGGCTGCACCTGGAACAGAACAGCCCTGTGAGCAGGGACTGCAGGGGCAGGCAGGGGAGACTGCCCCAGCAGCTCCCCCCTGGGCTCTGCTGCTCTGAGCTCAGCAAGGGCTCTGCCCCAGCAGCAGAACTCAAAGAGAGAGAGTCAGAGCAGATGGAAGGAAGACATTTGTGGTGCTGAGAACAGTGAGCCACTGGCCCAGGCTGCCTGAGGAGGGGGCAGATGCCCCATCCCTGGCACCACTCCAGGGCAGGTGAAGGTGGAACAAAAAGAAGCTACCAGGCAGCTTGCAATCAGGAACTGCCTGAGCCCTCAACCTGTCCCTGCAGCAGCCCTGGGAGCTGGGGCTTTGTCTCTAAAGAGGCAAGGTGAGAGCAGGGGCTGAGAGCCCTGGGGCTGTGGAGCCTGGGGCAGGGCAGCCCCAGAGGGGATCTGCTCAACACTCAGCCAGAGCTAAAGGCTGGGGGGCAAGAGGACACCTGTGCTTTGGCAGCAGCAGAGCAGCTGTGCTTGGGGGGACAGAGGAGTGGCCTCTGCTTGCCTGAAGGGGGAGGCTCTTGGAGCAGGGGCTGGCTGCCAGGCAGGCTTCACCTCTGAGGTGCCAATCCAGCACCTTCCCATCAAGGAAGTTTCTCCTCCAGCTCAGATGGAAGCTCCAGGCTTCAGCAGGCCCTTGTCCTGTCACTGGACACCACTACTAAGAGCCCAGCACCATCCTCTTGCCCCATCCTCTTGCCCCCAACCTTGTATCTCTTGCTGAGCATTGATCAGATCCTCTGGGGCTGCTCTTCTCCAGGCTCTCAGCCCCAGGGCTCTCAGCCTTTCCTCCTCAGAGAGCTGCTCCAGGCCCCCTCCAGCATCTTTGGAGCCTCCCTGGGACTCTCTGCAGTAGGTCCCTGGCTCTCCTGAGCCGGGGAGCCAGCACTGGACACACTGTTGTGGGGGCAGTGGAGGTTCTTAGTACTGAACTGACAACAACTGGGGCTGGCAGGGAAGGCAGAGAGCTCCCAACTTGTATCTGCTTGTCCCAGGGCCCAAGCAGGGCTTTGGAGCTCCAGGGACAAAGCAGGACTCCGAGGTCATGGGCTGCAGGAAAAGTGTTGGCAATGTCTTCTAGTCTTGGCTGGGCTGCAGAACAGTCCCCTGCCCATCCCCAGAGTGCTGGAGGACAGCTGAGCACCCAGCCTGGCCACAGCTGGAGGGCTTGTTCCTGCCAGGCCAAGGGGAAAGCAGTTGGCCAGAGCCCAGGGAAACCACCTTGGTCTCTGCAAAGCACAAGCAGGACAGCAGGAAGCAGAAGAGCTGCAAGGAGAGGGCAGAGGTGGCCATACCTCAGCTGGCTGCCCTGGCTGGCTGGCAGCAGCTGCCAGCAGTAGGAGACAGGCAGCTGGCTGCAGTTGGTCATCTCCAGGCTCTGCACAGCTCCAGTGTCATTCAGGATGCAGCCAAAGTCCACAGCCATGCTCTGGAAGTGCAGGCTGGGGCAGCAGACTTCTCCCCGCAGCAGGACCTGCTCCTCATGAGGGTGCTCCAGGAACTGGATCCTCAGAGCCTGCTCCACTTGCCAGGAGTGCAAACCCTCTTCATGAGCAGGGTTAAAGCTGATGCAGAGGGGAAGCTCCTGCCCTGCCTCCAGCTTCATGGGCTGCAAGGAGAGGAAGAGCATCCAGCACCCGTGGGAGGCCATCCCCAGGGCTCACAACCATGGCAGTGCCCCAAGTGTGGCTCCAGCAGGGCCTGCCTGTGCCAGCCCCACCCCACTGCTGGCCCAGCCCAGCTCAGGCTTCTGCAGAGGCACCAAAGCCCCCCCCAGAGCAGCACCCTGGCAGGCCAAGGCCGTTTGCACTCTCTGCTCCTCCCAGCACTGCAGCCTGGGCCTGGGAGGGCTGAGCACCGGCACAGAAGCACAGAAGGTTAGGACTTGGAAGGGGCCTCAAAAGGTCATCAGTCCAACCCCCCTGCCAGGGCTGCACAGGAGTGGTGCCCATGCCCACATCACCACGTGCCTGGCAGAGCCTGTGCCCAGCACCTGCCGCTGGCACAGGGGGCAGGCAGTGGCTGGAGGAGCACCCTCAGCCTTCTCAAAGGCAGGGCTGCCCTTGAAGGCAGCAAGCTGCTCCTGAGGAGCAGACAGGCAGCTGAGGAGGGCTGCTGGGATGGCTTCCAGGAGACAGCTTCACTAGATGGCTTGCCCACAAGTTGTTTGATCCCTTCTCTTCATCTCCTAGAGCCAGGACTCTGAAGGAGGTTGGAGCAAGGAGCAAGCAAGGAACAAGCCACAGGGCAAGAGGAAAGGGCCTCAAGCTGCCCCTGGGGAGGTTTAGGTTGGACACGAGGAACAATTTCTTCCTCACAAGGGCTGTCAAGGCCTAGCCCAGGCCTGCCCAGGGCAGTGGTGAGTCCCCATCCCTGGAGGGAGTGCAAAGGCATGGAGATCTGCTGCTGAGGGCCATGATCTAGCAGTGAGCTGGCAGTGAGAAGTTCACAGTTGGCCTTGATGATCTGAAAGGTCTCTTCCAGCCCAAACCATCCCATGGCTCTCTTCCCAAGCCAGATGATGCCTTGTTTCCTCCAGCAACTCATTTCCAAGCTGGTTCAGCTCAGGCTCACTGCTGGCTCTGCAGAAGCTTCTCTCCTGGAGGCCCTCCCAGCAGGAGCACACCACCACACTGCTCCCTCTTCACACTCCAGCAGCAGCAAGGCCCAGGGCTGCTCACCTGAGCATCTGCAGGCAGGGGCTGCTGCTCCACATCACAGAGAGAGAAGGGCTGCCCTAAGGCCAGAACCATGCTGAGGGGCAGGGGGCAGATGTTCTTCAGAGCCAGAGGCTGGGCCAGAGGAGTTAGGACATCCCCTGCTTGCTGCAAGCACAGGAGAGAAGCATCACTCACCCCCAAGTGCCCAGGGCCCTCCTTCCCCATCCGCTGCCTTTCCAAACCCTTCAGCCCCCAGAGCTCCCAACAGCTCCTCTGGACTCTTTGGATAGGTTGCTCCCCTTCTGGAAGGGCTTTCTCCAAGCACAGCAGATGCTGCTGCTGGCTGCAAACCACAGCATTGCCCAGGGGGAACAGCCTCAGGAATGTGCAGGGAACAGGCCCCTGAGAGGAGGCAGCTGCTGCTAAGAGATCCAGCCCATCTGATTGCAGTGGCCTGTCCTCTCCTGGGGACAGCAGCACAAGAGGAGTTCCAGTCACCTACACTCATGCCTCTAGGAGCCTCCTAAGGCCAGGGGTGCTGGGCAGAGGAGACAAGCAAGCAGGATGCAGCAGAGAGCCTGCAGGAGCCTAAGGCTGGCTTTGAGTATGCACAGCCAGCCAGCAACCTCCAGGCTCCTGCTGCCCCTGCTACAGTGCCAAGATGCTCAGGGGCCTGGAGCAGCTCTGGGAGGAGCTGAGAGCCCTGGGGCTCTTGATCCTGGAGAAGAGCAGCCCCAGAGGGCATCTGATCAGTGCTCAGCAAGAGCTACAGGGTGGGGGACAAGAGCTTGGGGCCACTCTCCTCAGTGGTGCCACACCAACAAGAGCAAAGCAGTGCTGCTGAGGCTGTTGCCAGCCCCAGGGCAGCAAAGAATGAGCTCAGTGCTAACAGCAAAAGCTTGGTCCTGCTGCAGTCAACAGCCAAAGCCCTGGGGACTCAGAGCAGCTCTCTTCCCTCCTCCTTTGAAGCCAAGCACAGCCACAGCTTCCAGCCAGCAGGTCCAGGGCCAGGATGCCAGCCAGACACTCACCTTCTCCACCTGGAAAGTGATTGCTGTGGAGGACATCTGCAGGGCAGGAGCAATGAATTGGCAGCTGAGCTCCACCTGCAGGATCTGGGTGCTCCTGGCCTCGCTGCCCACCGCGGCCTGGCACAGCAGCTGCTCCCTCACCGCCTGCAGGAGAAGCCACAGGGCACATGGGGGCTGCCAGCAGGGTGGCCAGAGGACAGCCTGCATCTGCCAGCCACCAGCCACGGCCCTGCCACTGCCCCCCTCACTGCTGGTTTCCCCTTGCCCTCCACAGCTTGTGCTGCATCCCCTTTCTCCTGCACTCCAGTGGCCATCAGGCTGCAGCCAACAGCCACAAACAGCTCTGGGGAGGCTTGTGCTGCCAGGGACAATCCCTGCCCCAAAGGGTTCTTCCTTTGATGTGCCCCAGTGCTGAGCACAGTGCTACAGAAAGCTGGAGGAGCTGATGGAATGAAGATGGAGATGGAACTGGGCAGAAAAACAGGAGACAGAAAGGCCAAGGGCAGTCAGCTCTGCCTTGGAAGCTCAGTGGAAATGATTCCTGAGGAGGAACAACCCCTGCCCCAGCACAGCTGAGGCCTTGGCCTGCTGGGAGCTTGCAGCTCTGCAGACAGGGACCTGGGAGTGCTGCTGGAGAGCAAGTTGCCCACGAGCCAGCAAGCTGCCCTTGTGTCCAAGAAGGCCAAGAGGATTCCTCAAGGAGACTGTGGCCAGCAGGCTCTCCTCCCCCTCCATCCTGCCCTGCTGAGGCCACAGCTGGGTCCAGTTTGGGGCTGCCCAGTTCAAAGTAGTCAGGGAACTACTGAAGAGAGCCCAGTGAAGACTACAAAGATGCTGAGGAGCCTGGAGCACCTCTCTGAGGAGGAAAGGCTGAGAGCTGGAGCTGCTGAGCCTGGAGCATCACAGAATCACACAGAAGCACAGAAGGCTCTGAGCTGGAAGGGACCTCCAAAGGTCTTCTAGTCCAACCCCCTCAAAAAGAAGAGCAGCCCCAGAGCAGATCTTCTTCATGCTCAGCAAGAGCTAAAGGGTGAGGGGCAAGAGGATGGAGCCTGTGACAGGACAAGGGGCACAAACTGGAAGCCAGGAAGCTCCATCTGAGCAGGAAGAGAAAATTCTTCTCAGCGAGGCTGCTGAGGCCTGGAGCAGCCTGCCCAGAGAGGTTGTGGAGTCTCCTTCTCTGCAGAGACTCCAAACACCCCCTGGACACTGGCAACCTGGCCAACCTGCTGTGGGTGCCCCTGCTGTAGCAGGGGGATTGGGCTGGATGATCCCCAGAGGTCCCTTCCAACCTCCCCCATGCTGGGATTCTGTGACCCACAGGAACCCCCCCACAGGCAGATGCCTTCAGGTCAAGGAGGGATCACTCCCCACTAGGATGCCTCCTGCCCTCCTTCCCAGAGCTGCTTTGAAAAGAGACCTCCCCAGGACAGAGCTGCCTTGCATGTCCCAGCAAAGTCCTCTCTCAAGCTGGATGGGCTCACAGCCAAGCCTTGCTCTGGACAGCTCCTGGGATCACTTCTCCACTGCTCGCTCTTTCCTCTGCTACAGCACCACAACCCAACTCCTCCCAGAGCTCTTGGCTCTGACTGCAGGGCCAGGCAGGCACAGCTGGCTGCACAGAGCCCCTGCCAGCTTTCCAGGGAGACATTCTCACCACTGCACTCAACAGCTTGGTGCCTTTTGCTCCTCCTCAGCAAAACCTTTGGGCTCAGAACTGCATGGGGACAGCCCCAATACAGCCACCCAGGTGAGCAACGAAGTCTTCTTCAAGCCACTCTTGAGGCAAGCCTTTAGAACACCCTTCAAAACATGAACATCAGCAGGAGCTTCCTCTAGAGCTGTTCCACAGAGAATCATCTCATGGCTTGCCTTGGCTTGGCAGGGACCATTCAAGGTCATCCAGTCCAAGCCCTCTCCACTTCAACCTCTGTGCTGCTGGAGCTCAGCAGTGCACATCAGGCTGCAGCTCCTCTGCAGAGCTGCATTCCCCTGGCAGAAGGCTCCAGGCAGGAGGAGGCCCAGCCACCCATCCAAGGGTGCTGGCAAGACCTGGCTGCCCTTGGCACAGCAGGGCTGGCTGGGAGCCTGGGGCAAGTGTCACTGTTCCCAGGAAAGCAAGTTAAGCTGCCAGTTGCAGTGGTGCCATGGGGATGAACATCCCTGATCAGCAGAGCTGGCACTGGGCTCCTTCCTCTCCTCCAGCACTTGGTGCCAGACAAGGCCTCTGCCCATCTTTGTCTGCAGAGGAGAAATGCTGCAGCTCCAGCCACTGCCTGCCCTGCTGGCTTCCCCCAGACACAGGAAACCTGCCCTCCTGCCTTCCTTTCTGCCTCTGCTCCCAGGCTGTGAGTCACTTCTTCTCTCTGCCTTTCCCTCCTGCCTCAGCACCTGGCACCTTGGCACCTGCCACAGCAGCAGCTGCCTTCAGCCCCTGCTTTGGTAGCAGCAAGTGCTGCAGGATGGAACACAGAGCAGCCCCAGCCACAGATGGTGGCCAGCAAGGAAAGCAGAGGACTCTGCCAGGGGGAACCTGTGGCCTTCAAACACTCTCTTGCTCACATTCTCAGGCCAGTGCCAGGGGGCTGCAGGACAAGTCCCAGGGGAGGTGATCTGATGGGGAAGGCTCAGCCCTTGTGAGGGACCTCACCTGGGGAGTGCTGGAGAAGCCTTCCAGCATCACCTCCATCGTTTGGCCTGGCCTCAGCTCCATCCTCTTGGGCCGAAGCTGAAACACAGGGCAGGCAGCAGGGGGGCCCTGGGAGGAAGCTTTGCCCTTGGTGCTGCTGAGGGAAGGCAGCCAACGGCGCTGGCCAGGCGGGGAGCAACCTCCCACGGTCCAGCGGAGCCGCTGGGTGCGGCGGCCTCGGTTGGTGACCCTGAAGCTGTAACAGCAGGGAGCCAGGCTGCAAGAGGAGCAGAGATGGAAAAGATCAGGAGAGCTGCTACTGCCCAGCACTCACCCAGCTGCTGCTGCTGCTGTCTGACCACACAGCTGGCAATGGAACCACCTCTGAACTGCTGACCTAGCTCAAACCTTCAGCGGGAGCCAGCCCTTGCCTACCCCTGAGCTTCTCCCCACCCAGCAGCAGCTCTGGTTGTGCCCAGCCAGGGAAAGCTTCCTGAAGCACATCCTCTCAGCTGCTGTGGGCAGAGCAGCACCAGCCCCTGCTGCTTCACACTCAGCAGAGTTTTAGCAAAGGGCTGCCTGAGGGTCAGGCTGGATCAGACCCTGAGCTGGCCTGACCTGGCTGCAAGCCCCTATGACAAGAGGGATCTGGAGGTGCTGGAAGGTGTCCAGGGAAGGGCCACGAGGATGAGCAGAGGGCTGGAGCACCTCTCCTATGGGGACAGACTGAAGGAGTTGGGGCTGTTCAGTCTGCAGAAGAGAAGGCTCCCAGGTGACCTCATTGTGGCCTTCCAGGATCTGAAGGGGGCTACAGGAAGGCTGGGGAGGGACTGCTCAGGATCTCAGGCAGTGCTAGGACTAGGGGGAATGGAATGAAGCTGGAGGTGGGGAGATTCAGGCTGGAGGGGAGGAGGAAGTTCTTCCCCATGAGAGTGGTGAAGCCCTGGAATGGGTTGTGCAGGGAGGTGGTTGGGGCCCTGTCCCTGGAGGTGTTTAAGGCCAGGCTGGATGAGGCTCTGGCCAGGCTGATCTAGTGTGGGGTGTCCCTGCCCATGGCAGGGGGGTTGGAACTGGCTGATCCCTGTGGTCCTTTCCAACCCTGACTGATCCTGTGATACTAAGCAGATGGAGGAACAGCTCCAGGCCACTGCAGCTTCCCCTGGGCAGCTGCTGCCTCAGTTGGCTTCCTCTGCAGATGCCAGCGGGGAGCTGCAGGGTGTGGACTCCTCAGGGCCCACCCGTGGCAGGAGGGTTGGAACCAGATGATCCCTTCCAAACCAAACCATTCTAGGATCCTATCTGGTGGTCAGGGCACCACTGGCTTCGCTGGTGGGGGGCCCTGGCATCCCTTTCATGCCTCCATCCTTTAGGAAGCATCCAACCCTCATCAGCCTCTGCTGACCAGAGCAGCTGGGCTTGTGTTTGAGACAGAGCACTGAGCCTAAGAACATGGATCAGCAGGAGTGTGGCTGAGAGGAGCAGGGCAGCCAGCCCAGCTCTGGCTGCTGAGGAAACAGAGCCACAGCCAGAGATGAACAACCAGAGCCAGACAGAAACCCAAGGGAATGTCCCATGGGAATGGAAGTTCCTTCCTGGAAAGAAAGCCCCAGTGCAGCTGGGCAGACATGGCCACCCTTTGCTCCAGGAAACCCCTCCAGGGATGGGGACTCCAGCACTGCCCTGGGCAGCCTGGGCCAGGCCTTGTCCCTTAGGGGAAGAATTTGTTCCTCATGTCCAACCTAAACCTCCCCTGGAGCAACCTGAGGCCATCTTCTCTCCTCCTATCCCTTGTTCCTTGGGAGAAGAGCCCAACCCCCACCTGGCTCCAGCCTCCTTCCAGGCTCTTGTAGACAGCACTGAGGTCTCCCCTCAGCCTCCTCTTCACCCCCAGTTCCCTCAGCTGCTCCTCCCCAGCCCTGTTCTCCAGAGCCTTCCCCAGCTTTCTTGCCCTTCCCTGGACACGCTCCAGCCCCTCACTGCCCTTCCTGGAGCGAGGAGCCCAAACCTGAGCCCAGGGCTCCGACTGTATCCTCAGCGGTGCCCAGCACAGGGCACAAGCCCTGCCCTGCTCCTGCTGGGCTTCAGCCTGAAGAAGCCCTGGGGCTGCCCTGGAAGAGCCAGGAGCTTCTCCTGGCTGAGCCCCCGGCAGCAGCAGGAGCTGAGGGACACCTACCTGAAGCGAGTGCCCAGGCTGAGCTGCGGAGCCAAGGGCCTGTCGAGGACGATGGTGCTGCCGACGCCGAGCGCCCGCACGGGGATGCCGGAGCCACGGCTGTGCTCCACCAGCAGCTGCACCTCGGCCTGGAACTGCCCCGTGTCGTCCAGCTGGGCTGTGACAGACACAGACACCTGGCCCTCGGGGGGGATCACTCCTCGGCTGGGCTCAACCCTCCAGCACCAGCCTCTGCCAGCCTGCAAGACAAGGCAGAGCCCAGCTGAGGCCAGGAGCCACAGCCCTCGGTCTCTTGTGGGCTGGAGGAGCAAGGATGTGAGGGCAACAAACCAGAAGGGCTTCCTTTGCCTGCAGCTGAGCTAGGGGGGCTGCAAGCAGCACCTCTGCAGGAGCTGACACCCCCCCTGTGCCACCCTCCTCTCACAGACTCCCCTCATTAGCCACCACCTCACCAGCCCCAGAGACACTCGGCCTCAAGAGAAGGTTGTTTCCTCCTCCAGCCTCCTTGCAGGGAGTGCTCCCTGGCCAGCAGGAAATGCACTGGCATGCAGATCTGCAGCTCCCAAGGCTCCAGCATGGGGGCAGTGGGACATGCTCCACATTTCAGGGCTGTGCTTGGGACAACAGGCCCTGCTCAGCCCAAACCCTGCAGCATCCCTGGAGAGGTTTTGCCCTTTGGAACAGGAGGCAGCAAGGTGCTGGCAGGCTGGGCACGAGCCAAGTACATTGCATTGGGCAGGAGCCAGGGGAAGGCAGCTGGAGTTTCCAGCCTGGCAGCCCTGAGCTCTCACAGGACAGCTGCTAGAAATCTCCCTCTTGGAGTTTCCAACTAGCCCTCTTGGCCTCTCACTACAAGTCCTAGTCAACAGTCTGTCCCCAGCTTTCTTAGAGGCCTCTTTAAGCACTGACAAGCTGCAAGAAGTTGACTTTCCTCCAGCAAATCCCAGGGAGAAGATCAGAGAGTCACAGAATGCTTTGGCATGGAAGGGACCTTCAACTAGTTCCAAGCCCCTGACCTGGGCAGGGACAGCTTCAACTAAAGCAGCTTGCTCAAAGCCCTGTCCTCAGTTCAAAGCTGAAGGACCTGGCATTGCTCAGCCTGGAGAAAAGGAGGCTGAGGGGAGACCTTCTGGCTCTCTACACCTCCCTGAAAGGAGGCTGGAGCCAGGTGGGGTTCAGTCTCTCCTCCCAGGTACAAGCGACAGGACAAGAGGCAATGGCCTCCAGTTGCAGCAGGGCAGGTTGAGGGTGGCCATGAGCAACAATTCCTTCCCTTGAGGGCTGCCAAGGCCTGGCCCAGGCTGCCCTAGGCAGGGGTAGAGTCCCCATCCCTGGAGGGATTTCAAAGCCTTGGAGCTGTGGTGCTGAGGGCCACGGTTCAGTGCTGAGCTGGCAGTGCTGGGCTGAGGCTTGGCCTGGAGGATCTGAAAGGTCTTTTCCACCCCAAGGCATTCTGTGATCCCAGAGCTCCAAACCCATGACTCTCACAGCCAGAGACCTTCCACAAAGGAAAGGGGGAGCTTGGAAACAGGCTCCAGGCTCACTGCTGCTCAAACATCTCCTCAAGCTCTGGGCTCCTGAGGGCTGCCCCAGCTGAACCTGCCCCCACAGCCAGGCTCCTCTGGCCACCTGGGGGTGGAAGATCTTGCTTGCTCTCTCAGGCAGCCAGCTGGAAAGGCTCCAGAGGAGAACTGAGCCCCGGGTGGCCACAGAGCAGCCATTGCCACTGGAAGCCTCTCCAGATACTCACCACCTCTGCCTGGAAGGCTGCAGGGATGGGGCTCTGATTGCAGAGCTGCAGACACCGGGAGGCCTCCTGCAGAACTTGGATGCTGCCAAAATCGAGCTGGCTGGGCTGCACAGAGACAACTGGGCCCTCTCCAGTGCTCACCAAAGAGACCTTCTGCTCCAGGGAGGAGAGAGGAAAAACACCATGGGGAAAGCTGGCAAGGGTCAGACAGCTCTGAGGCTGCTCCTGGATGGGGGAGAGCTCTGCCTGCTGGAAGTTGGCAGTGTTGGAAGCCTGAAGCAGGAGGCCTGCAGCAAGGGTGGGCTCTGGAGGGACCCCAGCTGAAAGCCACAAGCTGCTGTTGTCAGGGGGAAAGAAAGCAGCCTGCCCAGGCTGCAGTCTCTCCAGCAGCTCTCCTTCCTCTGCCCTGTGCCTGCTCCCAGCCCTGCTGCTGCTCAGCCTTGCCCCAAACCACTCTCCCTGGCTTCTGCTGCTGCACAGCCAGGCTTGGGCAGCAGCTTTTGGAACACTCCCAAAGCTACCCCTTGACCAGCAGCCCTAGCTGGCACCAAGCTGGCTCTGCAGAGGAGAGATCATGGAAGCTGCTGCTCTGCTTTGTGCTCTGGGGTAATCCTGGCACCACCTGAGGAACAGAGCTGATGGCAGCACTCCAGCAGCCTTTTGGTCTCTTGAGCCAAAGCAGTGTTCTTGCAGAAGCAGCAAAGAGCACTGGAGGTGGCACCTGGATGCCTTTGCTGCAGCACCTTCTCACTCATTCCAGAGCCAGCCTTTGCTTCAGCAGCACTCTGGGCTGTCCCTGGCTGCTCCTCCCCAGGACCCCCAAGGAAGCAGCAGTTGCTGCTCCTCTCCTAAGAGCAGAGGAGGAGAGGCAGGGACAGTGCTGGCTCCTTCCCCCATCTGCCCTGTCCCCAGTGCACTGCTGTGGCACACACTCTGATCACCCTCCCAGAGGGCACCACGCTGCCTCTCCTCTCCCCCTCACCCAGTGCCAGGGATCCCTGTGGTACAAGCCCCCTTTGCCCTGCAAGAAGCCTTGTACACCTCAGGCTCCAGCAAGCCCTGTGGCACGGAGCAGGCCCCTCCAGCACTCACCAGGGGGTGTCCTGCACGCCCAAAGACGGCCACACGGGCAGGAGTGTGCTGCTCTCCTGGCACCTGGGCCTCCAGGCTCAGTGGCACCTCCACGGAGCTGTGAGGCTGAATGATCCCACAGGGCACGGGGCTGGAGTACAGCACAGCAGCATCCTCCTGGTGCTTCTGGAAGGGGCAGGGGCACAGAAGGGGCTGGGCTGAAAGGGATCTTTCAAGCTCCTCCAGTCCAAGCCCCCTGCACTGAGCAGGGACAGCTGCAACTGGAGCAGACTGCTCAGCACCCCTGAGAGCCTGGCCTGGAAAGGTTCCAGGGAGGGGCATCTCTCACCTCCCTGGGCACCCTGGGCAGGCTCTCACCCCCTTCAGAGTGAAAAAATGTCTTCCTCTTATCCAGTCTACATCTCCCTCTCTTAGTTCAAGCCATCCCCTCTCCCAACAGGCTCTGAAAAGCCACCAGAAGCTCTCCCTGGAGCCTTCTCCTCTCCAGGCTCAACAGCCCCAACTCTCCCAGCCTGGCCTCACAGCAGAGGGCTTCCAGGCCTCCCAGCATTGCTGTGGCCTCCTCCAGCCAGTCCCTGAATGTGCTGAGGACTCCAGAGCTGCCCCAGCACTGCAGGGGGGTCTCAGCAGAGGGGCAGAATCTCCTCCCTGCCCCTGCTGCCCACTGCTGGGGACCAGCCCAGGGCACAGCTGGCTCTGGGCTGGTACTGCACAATGCCAGCTCAGGAGCAGCTTGGCAGCCCTCAGTATCCTCAGGGGCTTCTCCACAGGGCTGCTCTCCAGCCTGGGTTGATCCTGGCAATCAAAGGTTACTGCAGAGGGAACTTGTAGAAAAATGTCAACCCTTAAGGTGTCCACAGCAGCAACTCACAAAGAGTTTGAAATCCCTGGCAGGAAGGCACAGAATGAAAGGCAAGACTTGGATGGCCTCAGCATCCTCAGGGGGTCCCAAAGCTGCTGCACTCACAAATCTCCCTGCTTGGGCTGGCAGAGCAGCTTCTCACCACCCTCTGAGTTCTCCTGCAGGACAGCACCCCAGAGCCAGAGCGCAAACTGCTTCCCAAAGAGCTGCCTACATTTGTCTCAATTGCTGCCTAAAGTTGATCCTCAGGAAGGTTCCCATTTCCCTGCTTCCTGAGCTTACATTTGGGCAGCTGAGAGAGACTGAATCTTGGCTCTCTTGATGGGACTCAACAAAGGTAAAATCACCTTTGCTGCTTGCCCAGGCAATAGCTGATGTGTATTGGGAGCAGCCACTGGGATGCCTCTCAGGAAGGTGCAGAGATAAGCAGACTGCAGCTGTCCTGGAAACGGGCAGAGGCCACTGCTATCCCTGCTCTCTGGAACACACACCTCTGAAAAGCTGTTCCACAGATCTGAGCAACTACTGGCTCAGGAGAAGGCCAAGGCAGGAGGAGGCCAAGGCAGGAGGAGGCCAAGGCAGGAGGAGGCCAAGGCAGGAGGAGGCCAAGGCAGGAGGAGGCCAAGGCAGGAGGAGGCCAAGACAGGAGGAGGCCAAGGCAGGAGGAGGCCAAGGCAGGAGGAGGCCAAGGCAGGAGGAGGCCAAGAGAGGGGAAGGCCAAGGCAGGAGGAGCCAAGGCAGGAGGAGGCCAAGGCAGCAGGCAGGACAATGCTGCTCTGAAGGAAAACGGAGAGCATACCAGGAGAGGGAAAATGACAGAGACCCTGGAAGAAGCAGACCAAAAGGAACCCTCTCTCCATGTCCTAAGTTGTGCCTGCTACAACTCATGGAGCTGAAGAGGCTGCTCAGAGGACAGCAATGACCTCTCCTCTACAGCCAAAGCTGCAGCACCCTTCCTCCACAGACCCAAACTGTCTTGGGGGGTGAGGGGGTGCCAATAGAATTCCTCTTCTCTCTCTCCCTATTTTCTCTCTCTCTCCCCTTCTGATCCATCCACTTTATTTGTGTACTACATAGCCTAGCTGTTGCTATTTTGGCCTCCTCTGTGCCTCTAATTTCCTAACACAGGAATATTCACAAGAACTGAGGCTCTTTCCCTCTCCAGACCAAGACAGTGGGTTCCTGTTCCCAGCAAACCTGTAGGATGGACTGGAAAGCATCAAGGTCTCTCTCTCCCAAAGGCCTTTTCTCCCCAGCACAGCCTGGCTGAGCCCTGGGGGCAGGAGGTGGGTGGGGGTGATGCCAACCTGAGGCAGCAGTGCATAGCAGCCTGGCAGGTCGCTGTCGTTCACCAGGGGCAGCAGCTGCTGGGCAGGGAGCTGCAGGTAGCAGCGGCCGAAGGTCACCACGGGCTTGGGCACTCGCAGAGCAGGAACCACACACCTGGGCAGAGAGAGGGCCAGAGGCAATGGAGACACTGGCAGAGGAGAGGCTGCTTGACCCCTCAGGGGGCATGGAAGGGAGCAGAACACAGCTGCCTAGCGCAGAGTGGCTGCAAATTGCCACCAGCAGCCTGGCCTGGATCAGCAACCCCGTGGCCAGCAGGAGCAGGGCAGGGATCGGCCCCCTGGGCTCAGCACTGCTGAGGCCACCCCTCACATCCTGGCAGCAGTTTAGGGCCCCTCCAAGAAGGGCCTTGAGGGGCTGGAGCGGGTCCAGAGAAGGGCAACACAGCTGGGGAAGGGTCTGGAGAACAGGGCTGGGCAGGAGCAGAGCTGCTGGGAGCAACTGGCGGCGTTTAGCCTGCAGCAAAGGAGGCAGAGCAGAGCCCTCCTGGCTCTCCACATGTCCCTGAAAGGAGGCTGGAGCCAGCTGGGGCTTGGGCTCTGCTCCCCAGGAACGAGTGACAGCACAAGAGAAATGGCCCCAGGCTGTGCCAGGGGAGGGGCAGTGCCAAGCAGCCATAGAATTGCTGTGTCCTTTAGGAAAAGGCTCAGGGCCAGGCCTGGCCATTCTGGGATGATGCTCCTCCAGGGGGCTGCCTGCAAGCCCTGCTGCTCCCAGCTCTGCCTGGGCAGAACCAGCTCATGATGCAAGGCTCCTCCTGTGGAGCTGGAGCCAGCAAACCACATGCAAGGGGCTGGATGCACCAAGAGACCCTGCAAGGAAAGTGCTGGTACCTGGCTGTGAGGGGCAGTGCCAGCAGCTCCTGGCCCACACCATCCACATCCACCACCAGAGCCAGCTCATACAAGCCCTGGGTGTTGGAGCACAGGGTGACCTGGGGGGAGAGCAAAGCCCCAAACACTTCAGCACCCCCACAGCTGCTGCCTTTCCATTCCCAGGCCATGGGAAGCAAGGGAGGCCTTGGCCCTGGTGCTGCTCCATCTGCAGAGCACAGGCCCTGGCAGCACCACAAGGCTGCTGGCAAGAGCTGCTTGCAGAAGTGCCTGTGGCAGCTCCCAGGCCATGGGTGAGAGGAATGCAGGCCCCAGCAGGCTGCCACTCAGCACTGCATGGCCAGGGAACAGCAGCAGTGCAGGGCAGAGCTGCTGCCTCCAGCAGAACCACTCCAGCTGTGCAGGGGGAAGCTGCTGCAGAAGCTTGGCCCAGCAGAACCTGCTCAGCTCACAGCCACCACAGCTTCTGCAGTCCCCCTGCAGAGCACTGCAGGGAATCCAACTCATCCTGCCCACAGCACAGGAGGGAGAAGAGCAGGCAGAGAAGCTAACTGCTTCCTCCAGCCACATCTCTCCCTGCAACAGCCTCCTGCTGCCCTCAGCCTTCCTCTGCCCAGCTGCAGGCCAAGGAATCAGCCTAAGCAGCTCTGAAAGTCTCAGCAGTGGCTTCTGGCCTGGAGCCTGGGGGGCAGGAGCTGCAGCTTCTGCCTGCAGGCTCCAAAGGCTGCTCCTTCAGGCAAGTCCCAGAGCAGCACAGCTCCCAACAGCCCAGCCCTGCTGCAGGGCTCTGCCTGGCCTCCCCCTCCCAGCCAGCAGCACTGAAGCCCTCTCCCAGAGCAGGGCAGCCTCAGCCCCAGCTGCTGAAGCCCCTCTGGCCCCACTGCTCCCTACCTGGATGTCCTGGAAGCTCAGGGCAGGGATGGTGCCTCTGCCAGGGCTGATGGTGAACTCACAGGGCCTGAGGCACCTCCTGGCTCTCTTCTTCCAGGAGGGCAGAGAGTTGTCCAGCACCTGGGCAGTGCTGGGCACGCTGGGCTCTGCCACACCGTCCCCGGGCACACGGAGGGTGAAGGCCACAGGCACCAGGGAGGTGTTGGTCAGGCGACAGAACAGGCTGTGAGGGAAGCCTAGGAGAAAGGACACAGTTCTGCACCTCTGCACACAGCTCCTCTGCCTCCTGCAGGCAATCTCCTGACATGCTCAGGCTGCCCTTGGCCTCTGGCTCTCTTCCCTCTGAGCTGCAGCTGCCGCGGAAGCCAAGCAGCTCTGTGCTGGCACTGCTGGGGGACAACAAGTTCCCCATCGGGCAGCCAGGGGCCCTCCTGGCCAAGAAGGCCAAGGCTGCTCTCAGCAGAGGGTGGCCAGCAGGGCACAGCAAGCACCAGGAGCCTGCAGCTGCAAAGGCCTTCTCCAGGCCAGCAGCTGGAGAGGACTCTTCTCCTCTTGGATCCCAGGCTGCTGCCTGCTGGCAGCCCTCTGGCTTTGTCTGCTCACAAGGAAGCCAAGAGACAGGGCAGGGATGGAGGGAGGGGAGGCTGCAGCTCAGCAAAGGCCAGCACTTCTCTTAGCCAAGTCCCTCAGCAGGAGGAAAACAGAGAGGCATCCTGGCCAGGCTGAGCACAGCTCTTCAGGCAGCCCAGAACTGGCTTCCCAGGCAGAGCTGAGAGCCCCTCAGGGAAAAGCCTTCTGGGAGCCTGAGCTGAAGCAGCAGAACCTGCAGCTCAGTGCTCAGGCAGCAGAGCTGGGCCTCTGCTGGGCAAGGAGAAGGAGCCCAGGGCTCTGAGCACACCAGGGCCTGAGGCAGAGCTGTTTCTTGGCCACATTCCCTGGCACTGACAGCCAGTGGCCCTCCCAGCACCAAGCAACATCTCACCCTGCAGCTCAGGGGGGAAATGGTCTCCAGGCCTGGCAACATTGACCCACAGCAGCTATGGGCTGGGCCAGAGCTTCAACTCCCTCCTCCTGCAGTCCCAGCCCCTGGGCCCTGCTGGGGCTCTCACAGCCATCCTGCTGCCAAGGACTGGCAGCCTGGGGCTGATCAGACCATCAGGGACCCCACAAGACCCTGCTCTGCCAGTCCTTTGGGCCTCTGTGCCCTCAGGATGGCAAAGCCCTGCCCAGGCAGCCTGCAGCCCTGCTTGAACCTCCTGAAGGCTGCTCTGGAGGGCCACCAGTGCTGGAGGCTCTGAGGCTGCACTCTGGGGCTGCAGAGCCCTCGGGCTGTGCTCCAAGGCCAGGCCACACTCACCATAGGAGACGTCCCCGAAGCGCAGGCAAGGGACATCGAAGCGCAGAGGGGGTGCAGAGACACAGCCCCTGGGGGGACAAAGCAGAGGAGGCCTTGGCTTGGCTGCAGAGCACTGCAGAGCCTGCAGCTTGCACTGCTGCTGGCAGGCTGCAAAGCTGCTCTCACAGCACAGGGGGCTGCACTCAGCCTCTCACCTGACAGTCAAGGTCACAGGCTCAGGGGATCCTTCCACACTGAACCTGAATTCCTCTGTGAAGTGCCCCAGGACAGGGGGACAGAAGCAGACCTGGATGACTTGGAACTCATCTGGCAAGAGAAGGCCCTGACAGGGGGAGAAGCTGAAGCAGGGGCCCAGAGCTGTAGTTGGAGGGACCAAGCTGAAGGAGGCATGGATGGCTCCTTTGTTGTGCAGGATCACCTGCAAGACAGCCAATGGAAACCCCTAAGGAACTTTCTTTCCTTCCAGGAGGCTGATTTGTGTCCTGCCCAAGCACCTCCCTGCAGGGTTACACCCCCCTTGATGGGGGCTGAAAAGAGCCCAGCCCCAGCTGCTCTGGCTGGGCAGAGAGAGACTTGGCTTTCCCCCTCCCAGGAGGAGGGGGCCCCTGGCTCCAAGGGGCTCTATGCCACTGCCCCTCCCTGCCCAGCAAGCCTTGCTAGGCAGGGCAGAGCTCTGCTCCTGCTCTCTCTTTCCCCTGCACAGCCACTGCTGCACAGAAGGCTCCCCAGGGCTGCTGCATCCCCCCCCTGCTGCTCCCTGCTGCATCCACACCTCCTGAAGAGCTGCAGCCACTGGCACCAAGGGAATCCAGTGCCAGCTGGGGCTGCCTTTGGATGCTTTGCCCCCTGCCCTTCACCCTATCCCTTTGGAACCTGCCCTGTTACTGATACATAGAGATAGATAAAGTTACCTTTTTTCACTCCCAAACAGATTCCAGACCATTTTTTCCCTGATCTTACCTCTCCTTTCTCCTGCCTGATTTGCTTTACCTTACCAGGAAAGGGAAAGGGGGAGGGAATCTCAATCGGTTTCCATTTGGGCTTTTGGCCTGCAGGTCCAGCCCAGAGCAGCACAAGCTGACAGCTGGCAAAGGCAGAGGATGCTGCCTGCTGCTGCTTGGCAGAAGCCAAAGGGAAGTTCAGCCTTTGGGGCTTTGATGCCAAGCAGCCAGGACTTCATAGAATGGATCCTGGAATGGGTTGGTTGGAAGGGACCTTCCAGCTCATCCAGTTCCAACCCCCCCCATAGGCAGAGACCCCTCCCACCAGCCCAGGCTGCTCCAGGCCTCATCCAGCCTGCTCCTGAACACTTCCAGGGAGGGGGCAGCCACAGCCTCCCTGGGCAGCCTGTGCCAGGCTCTCCCTCCTCTCACTCTAAAGAATCTTCCTAGTTTCCAGTCTCAAGCTGCCCTCCCCAAGCTTCACCCCATTCCCTCTCCTCCTCTCCCCCAGCCCTTGGCCAAAGTCCCTCCCCAGCTCTCCTGGAGCTACTTCAGCTCCTGGAAGGCTGCTCTGAGCTCTCCCTGGAGCCTTCTCTTCCCCAGCCTGAACAGCCCCAGCTCCCACAGCCTGTCTCCATAGTAGGACTTCCCCCCAAGCCCTGCCAGCCCCTGCTGCTCACCTCAGACTTGCTGCTGGATCCAACCAACACCTGCCCAAGGTCCAGCTGCTCAAGGCTGAAGCAGAGCCAGGGCCCTCGGCCTTCCCCTTGGATGTGCAGAGGCAGCCTGGCCTCACGGCCTGGGGAGAGAGTTCCATTGGATGACTCCTTGAGGCCTTGAGGTGGGAAGGGACCTTCCAAGGGCAGCCAGCCCAAGCAGCAGCACTCAGCAGAACAGCTGCAGGCACAGCAGCTGGCTCTGAGCCCCAAGCAACCTGACCTGAAGGGGTTCCAGGAGTGGGGCACCTACCCCTCCCTGGGCAACTGGGGCCAGGCTCTCACCACCCTCAGTGTCAAACATGCTCAAGGTCTGAGGAGGTCAGCCAAGGGGCTTGGAGGAATCAAGGAGCAAAATTAATTGACTCCTTGGTTTCTTTCAACTCACAGGGACCTTGATTCTGGGACAGTTTCCACCCTGGCAGCACAGGGGACCCGCTGCTTTGGAATGCTCATCTGCCACAGAATGGCTGCAAGAAGTGAAGCTCTCCTGAAGGCCCAGCAGGGTCTGTCAAGAGCAGGCTTCTCTCTCCCAAGACAGAGCATTTGCTCAGCTCTGCCTCCTGGAGCCCCAGAGCAGCTCAAGGGCTGTGTGCAAGTAGCTCTCTTATTGCTCTGCAATGCAAAACCTCTCCTGGCACAAGCCCTGGAGATCCACCCCTGCTGTAGAGGGATGGACATCTCCCTCAGCAGAGCAGAAAGCCCAGAGCCAGCAGCTCAGCACTGGCAACTTTGTGAAGCAAGAATTGCCTTGCCCAGCTCTGACAAGTGCAGCTGGGGCAGGAAGACATTTTGGGAACACAAGCCCTGGGCTCACACTGGAGGTGGCACTGGCCAAGGGAACCAGGCCCAATTCCTGGGCAAGTCAAAAGCTGTTCCCTGGCATCTGTGTCCCTTGGCTTGGGGCAGGAAGGAAATCAACAAAGCAGCAGAGCAGGGTTGGTGCTTTCAGCACCCTCCAAGAGTGGGAGCTGGGCTGCTGGACCTCCATGAGCTCTGGAGGTGAGGACACCCATCAGATTCCGTGGAGAAAGCCTGGCAGCGAGCTCCCACCCTTGAGACACAGCCTGAGCAGCACCCTGCAGAGATGGAGAGGAAGGACAAGGAAGCCTGAACCTGGCTACAAGCACTCCCTGCCCTGGGCTAGCACAGCACAGCCACCACCTCTGGAAGGGCAGAGCTGGTGTCACTCAGGGGGCAGTGCTGGCTGCTGCCACCAACAGCCTGAGCACCCTGCAGGGAGACAGCAGCGGCACAGAGCTCATCCAGCAGGCTGCTGGGGCTCAGCTTGCCAGGGAGAGACCTCCTGCTGAGCAGAGCAAGCCCTGAGCAACGCCACCCAGGGGAAGCACAGCCTCAGAGCTGCCAGGAGACACTTCCCAGGCAGGGAGAAGCACCTGCTGGCCAGAGATGCTCCTTTGGAGGGCACCCTGCATTCAGCAGGGTTCCCCACCTAAGCGCTGGCAGTAGCTGACCAGTGGGAGGAGATCCAGGGGCTGGCAGCACTCTGGAACTCAGCTCCTACCACCTCAGGAGCCCCAGGATGCCTCCAGGCTATGAGGACTCCTCTTGGAGGGAAACAGGCTAGAGGGGCTTAGGGGCTGCTGTGTTCTGTAGCTCCTTGGCCTTCACAGACACCTCCCAGCAGAGCAAAGGCTGGCAAACCCATGGCAGGAAACCTCAGCCCTTCCCTGCCTCACATGTTCTGGACTCAGTGGTCCAGAGGCAGTGTCCTGAGCCCTGGCCTTGGACAGCAGAGCAGCTGGGAGCCACAGGGACAGCAGGCACGGGTCCTGTTGGCCACTGACCCTTCCTAGCAACTCGAGCAGGAGCCAGGGGGCTGGAAGGTTGCTTGTGCCTGGCCTGCAGCCTGGAGCAGAGAGCAGCAGAATGGAGCTGTACCTGAGATGTCACAGTAGAACTTGGCTTCATAGACTCTGGCTGCCTGGGGCTTAAAGGTCACCTGGATCTCAGCTGAGGAGTTTGGCCACACCTCTCCCTCCTAGAAGAGAGGATGGCAGCAAACCATTGATCACCAAAGCTTCCAGCTCATGTTTGCAGCCACAGCCCTGCAGCCCTTCTTCAGAGCACCAAGGGAGAGCGAGGAGCAAGCACCACATGTGCTGGGCTGGGGGAGGAGAGACAGGCACAGGCAGAGCTCTGCAAGGGAACCTGCTCCAGAGGGGAGGGAAGCCTGGGAAACCAAGAGACTGAGAAGGCTGGACAGGGCAGAAGGGCAGAGAGCCATGGAGCAGCCCACTTCTAAGTCAGTCCTAGAGCACAGTGTGGCACATCCCCAGAGCCAGTGAGGAAAGGTTTCCACTCCCAAGGCTTGAGGCCAGGCTGCACTTGGTGTCCCTCCATCATTACCAGGAGCACCAGGACTCAGTGCTGTGGGCAGCCAGACTGCTGCCCCTCACAAGCTGGAGAGCAGGTTCAGCTGCTTGTGGAGACACAGTGCAGCTGTCACCAAGCAGGAGCCCCCAACACACTCCCAAAGCAGCTCTGACACACCACAGGATGCTGCTCACCTCCCACTGCCTCCAACATCCCTACTGCTCTGCCACAACCTCCTGCTCCCATCCTGCTGCTGCCAGCTGCTGTGCTGGGACAGCGCAGTGGTGCTGCTGCTGCTGGCTCTCAGCCTTCCATGGGCTCCAGGAGGAAGCAGCAAGAGCAGCTGAGCCCTTCCTTCACACTCATTTCACCTCTCTGCATAGAAAGAAGAGGTTGGGATTCCTGCAGGCTTTACTCCCAGATGAGATGCTGCTCAGACAGCAGCATTCTCCAGCTCAGACCATGCTCTCCCTCCGAGTCAGGGCTCTGGTTGGTGGCAGGATGTGGCCTTGGGCTCCCAGAACCAGCAGCAAGCCCTTCTCTGTACCTAGGGGCACCACAACTCCCAGAGCCCCTTTCAACCTGCCAGCCTGGGGCCCAGGCTCACAGGTGACACTGGCAGGGAGACTCAGAGCTGGTGGAAGCCCGGCTTCCAGGAGGGGATTGCTATTGCCATAACTCAGCTGCCCTTTGCCTCCTCTCCTTCCCTTCTTCAGGTGGTTTGGGACCTGCAGTGCTCTAACAGCCTCTGGGCAGCCCCCGAGCCACACGGAGGGGATGTCCTTGCAGCTAACACCGCAGAGCCCTCTGAGGGCTGGAAGGACACCGAGGCAGTGCCCTTCTTTTGCTCAGCTGCCAGCAGGCTCTCGCTGCCTGCCAGGGCCCTGCAGCTCACCAAGGCTTTGTGCACCAAGCCCTGCCAGCTCCACTCCCTCTGCGGGAGCTGGGGGCAGGATCTGCCAAGGGACCTCCCCAGGGAGGAGGAGGAGGAGGAGGAGGAAGGAGGGCTCTCAGCTGCGGCTCACCAGCGGCTCGATGGTGAAGATCTCCTCAGAGCGGCACAGCAGGGACTCTCCTTGCGCCTTCGCCCTCTGCTGCTGGAAGATGCGGGGGAGCCGGGAACGGCGTCCCTGGGGCGCAGGCTGCTTCCTGGGCTCCAGGGGGGGACGCGGCTTGAACTGCCCCCACAGCCTGCAGCCCAGAGACAAAGCCCAGCAGACAAGGGCATCACCAGCAGCTCTGCAGAGGCTCTGGCAGAAGCGCTCGGGGAGGCACAGCAGCGGCACAGCAAGGGGCTGCCCCCGAGCCCCCGGCTCCCAGCCCACGATCCCTGCCTCTTCCCTGGCCACTCGCACTCCCTGCTTGCAAGCTCGGAAGAGCTTTGTGAAAGGCAGCAGCCCCCCGGGAGCCTTCCTGCTTCACAGCCACTGCCACAGCTGATGGAGGCTCCAACAACAGCCTCGAGTGGCTCTTCCTCCCCTGGAGCTGCTCAGGGCTGCTCTTTGCACAGCCTGAGCTTGCACAGCAGCCACACACTGGGCAAGGAAAAGCACTGAGCGAGGGGAACCTGGGGCTGGCCTCTAGGGCCTGCCTGGCCCAACCACACTGAACTTGACTTGCTCAGAAGCCCCTGAAGAGCACTCCAGCTGAAGGCACTTTCCTCCCCAGCTGTGGCTTCAGACTAACTCCAGATCCCTCCGTGCACCTGGGGCTGGAAAGTCACCCAAGGCTTCCCGGGATCCCCCAGGCTTTGCAGTGTGCTTTCCAGCTCAGCCCCTGGGCTCCAGCTCTTCCTCTGCTGCCTGAGGTGGCAATTTCCAAGCTTCCCCACAGGCAGCCTTTGGAGAGCCTGCCCCATCTCCCACCACCACAAAGACACAGGTGCTGAAACTCAACTGGACTTCTAAGTCCTGCCTTGCTCCACCCTCCCTGCAGAACCCTCCACCTCCCAGCTCTGCTCAGCCTCCAAGGCAGGGTGGAAATAGCACCTGGTGCTGGAAACTGGGACACCAGCAGGCAGTTAACAGCCTGCAGCAGGATAGCCTCAACCTTCTGGGCCCCTGAAGCACTCTGCCCTGCACAGGGCTGGGAAAGGAGCCTGCCAGCTTGTGCCAGCTGCAGCAGGAGAAGCTGCAGCGAGTAGCAGCAGAGTTGTGCTGCATGCAGCTGTGCTCAGTGCTGCTACTCAGTGCAGCCCAGCACTGAGCCTTGCCTCAGCCTCATGGTCCCTCTGGAGCCCAGAGATCTCTGGGCCTCAGTGCTTTGTGGCCCCCACAAGTCAGTTTGCTCTCTGAGGAAATCCAGGCCCTGCAGTTCCTCCCCAAGACACCATCCTCAGCTGGAGTGTGGATGCAGCTGGGAAGGGAAGTGCTGAGCTCCAGTACCCCAAAGCCCAGGGATCCAGGCCTTGGTGCTGTGGGGGCTTTCCTGGCCTCAACCACTGCAAAGCACCCAGAGCCCTGGAGGCCACACTTGAGTGTCACCCTTGGAGAGGGATCTGCCTGCAGTGCAGCTTTCCAACCCACCTCTGCTGCTGCTCCTCCTCCTCCTGACTAGCAGCAGCCTTCCACTGGAAGTGAGCTCTCACACTGCTGCTGTTGTGGATGAGCAGGGTGCTGCGGCTGCTCAGCGACAGGTAGGTCTGCTCCATGCTCAAGGAGCTCCTGTCCAGCCTGATGTTCACATCCACAGCTGTGCCACTGAGGCTGCTGTGAATATCTTCTCCTGCAGGAAAGCAGAGGGGAGTCTTGCTCATCTCACTTGCAAGCTACAGCAGCATTTGGATCCTTTCTGCCAGCCCCAGAGAGCTCCAGTGCTCACTGCAGGGCTGCAGCACCACAGCAGCACCCAGGGAGCACATCAGGCTGCCCAGGAGCCAGGGGCAGCAACAGGGACAAAGCAAAGCTCTGCTGCAGGCAGAGGAAACACAGCCCCAGGGCACCTGTGAGCAAGGCTCTGCTTCAGCATCAGCTCTGCTGAGCCAAGCCTGTGGGCAGCATTTGGAGGTCCCAGCTCCGCTCCCCACTTACTCCTCAAGGGCCTGCTGAGGCTGACACTTCTCCTGGGGCCTGCTCTTGGCTTCTCCCACCCCAGGAGGAGTTTGACACCTCTCCAAGGAGGCAGTGAGCACTTCTGCCCGAGCCCAAGAGCCTTTTAGTCCTGAAGCTGGGAGGTGTGGGATGGAGATGGATGGAGGAGAGTGCAGCAAAAGGCTCTGAGGCAAGGCAAGGGAGAAGCAGAGCAGGGGACAGAGGAGTGCCAGAGGCCCTGGGCACCACAGCGTCTGACAGAGCCCTGCCCTCCTCCTGTCAGCCCTCAGGCCCAGCACTGGCTGGGAACCAAAGCTCAGGCTCTGCAGTGGGCAGCCAGGGACACAGAGTGCAGGCAGGCAGTGCCCAGCACTGACCTGAGTCCCAGTGCAGGCTCAGGACCCCGCGGTGCTCCCCGGTCCGCAGCGGCAGGAACTCCACAGCCACCTGCACAGCAGCACCGACCCCCAGAGCTCCCACACAGGGCTCAGCAGAGAATGGGCTGCAAGAGAGAGACACAGCAGGGCTGCTGCAGAGACCTGGGCACCACAGCCCTGCTGCAGGCCACTGCTCTGCAGCTGCCTTCTGCAAGCAAGGAGCAAAGCAGCCCCAAGCAGCAGAAGCAGAGAACCTTTTTGGCTGGAAGAGATCTTTCAGCTCCAGTCCAACCATGCTCCCATTGCTAGGGCACCCCCAAACCATGGCCCTCAGCACCACACCAACCCCCCAGGGATGGGGACTCCACCACTGCCCCAGGCCACCTGGACCAGGCCTTGACAACCCTCAAGGGCAAGAAATTGTTCCTCATGTCCCAGGCCACACACAACTGAGGGCATTTCCTCGTGGCCTAGCACTTGTTCCTTGGGAGCAGAGACCAAGCCCTGCCTGGCTCCAGCCTCCTGTCAGGGAGCTGAAGAGAGACAGAAGATCTGCCCTCAGCCTCCTCCAGGCTAAACATCCCCAGTGCCCTCAGCCTCTCCTCACAAGACTTTTGCTCTAGACCCTTCACCAGCTTTGTAGTCCCTCCTGGAGCCACCCCAGCACCTCAGTGTGCTCCCTGCAGTGAGGGGGCCAAAAGTCAATGCAGTACTCAGGCTGTGCATCCAGTGCCCAGTGCAGGCTACACTGCCCTGCTCCTGTTGGCCACACCATGGCTGACCCAGGCCAGGATGCTGTTGGCCTGCTCAGCCACCTGGCCACCGGCTGGCTCATCTGCAGCCTCTGTTGAGCAGCACCCCAGGTCTTTGCTGGGCATCTTTCCAGCCACTCTTCCCCCAGCCTGCAGTGCTGCAGGGGGTTGCTGTGACCCAGGTACTGGCCCTGCCACTTGGCCTTGATGAACCTCATGCCATTGGCTTGGCCTTTGATCCAGCCTGGCCAGGTGCCTCTGTAGGTTAACAGGCAGCTCAGCACTGCTGCCCAGTTGGGCCTGTCTGCAAACTGACTGAGGGAGCCTCAATGTCCTCACCCAGGGCATTGAGCAAGTGTTCAGGAGAGCTGGCCCCAGCACTGAGCCCTGGGGAACACCACTGGGGACCAGACACCAAGTGGAGTTAGCTCCACTCAGTGCAGACAGCAGAAGGAAAACCAACCCCCCAGGGGATCAGAAAGAGAGCTCCTGGCTCAGTGCTGAGGAGATTCAGCCCTCAGAAGGGCCTAGAGTAGAGAAGGACAGCAGGTGCCCCATACACTGCATCCAGCTCCCTGCAGTGAGGCTGCAGAGCCCAGCTGCTGGCAATGCCACCAGAGCAGGGCTGCTGGAGAGCACAGGGCTGGAAGGGCTGCTGGAGAGCACAGGGCTGGAAGGGCTGCTGGAGAGCACAGGGCTGGAAGGGCTGCTGGCACTCTGAGCTTCCCCCTGGCTCCCTGCCACCCAGAAACCTCACCTCAAGAGCTGCAAATGGCAAGGCAACTCCTGGCCCAGGAGATCCCAGCCTAGAAAGCAGAGGCAGGGACAAGCAAAGCCTGGCCTGAAGAGCAGAGCAGGATGCTGAGCTCCTCACCTCTGAGTGCTGAGGCTGTAGTGAGCCTCCCGCTCGCCCACGTTGCGGAGCAGCAGAGTCCTCTGGGTGCTGTACTTGACTGGGCAGATGGAGAAGTTTAGCTGCTGGGGGAAGTCCAGCACAGCCTGGGCACCTACAGCCCGGATGGGCACAGTGAACTCCTCCTTCTGGGTGACACAGAGCAGCTGGTGACAGTAATCCTGCAGGGAAAGGAACAGCCTCAGCAGGCTGCAGGCAGTGCCAGCCCCAGGGCAGAAGGGAAGCTGCTGGGCTTTGTCTCACTGCCAGCTGCAGGCAGAGATGCAGCAGCCCCTGGGCACCCTTCTCTCCTGCAGCACAACTGGCACAGGGCTGGGAAGGATCAGAGCTGAGCCAGCCCCTCTGCCCCACCTGCTCTCTCAGCAGGCCAGCAGCACCAAAGCAGATTCTCTGATGCTTGGATGCTGAGGCAGCCCAGAGTGACTCCACCTCAGGGGTGCCAGCCCCCCAGAGCCACTGAAGCCTGGGAAAGGCACCCAGCTGTGCCACGGTGCCAAGTGCAGTCCCAGCAATGCAGGCACCTCCTGGAAGCTTGGCAGGGATGCTCAGGCACATTGCCCAAAGGCCTTTGCCACATCACCATCAGCAGTGGCTCCCAGCTCCCCACAGCCACCAGGCAGTCACCTGGGCATGGAAGGAGATCAGGTTGGTCAGGCAGGACCTGCCCTTCCTAAATCCATGCTGGCTGGGCCTGAGCCCTTGGCCATCCTGTAAGGGCTGTGTGATTGCACTCAAGATGACCTGTTCCATAACCTTGCCTGGCACTCAGGTCAGGCTGACAGGCCTGGAATTCCCTGGCTCCTCCTACCACTGCAGGCAGCAACCTCTTGAGACCTGCAGCCTCACCTTGTTCTCCTCAGGGGTGAAGAGGATGCAGTAAGTAGAAGCCATGCCAGGTGCCACCTTCTGGCACACATCCTTGGGGCCAACCAACTTGAAGTAAGGAGAGGTCTCCAGGATGACCTTCACCCACTGAGGAACCTGCAGGGAAGACACAACTGGGATTTTGCCACCTGTGGCACTGTGAGAAGAAACCTGGCCATGGCCAGCTGCCATCCTTCCTTGCCAAGGCACTTCCAGCACAGAGGGCAAGGCTGGAGCCAAGTTCCTGCTGCCTGGGCAAAGGAGCTCTGGGACATGGGCTGCAGGCCCAAGCCCTGCTGTGAAGCAGAGCCAGAGGAAAGGAGAAACTGAGGCCCATTTTAATGAGGAAAGAGGAAAGAGCAGCACAGTGTCTGGGGTCAGTGTGGAGCACACCAATGTCCCAGGGGCCTCTTGCCAACACTCCCAAGCCAGGCACCAGAGCAGGAATGGCTCTGTTCTCCCCAGCAGGAACTGAGAGGGACCACACTTTGCAGCCTTCCTTGCCAAAGGGGCTTCTCTTTCCAGCCACAGCCCTGGCAAAGCCTCTTCTCTCAGGACACACTTGGACTGCTCTTGCTCTTCCCCCACAGCTTTTGTTGTCCCCTTGTTTCCCCCAGGAGGGAGGTGTGTGGGGGGGAGCTCCTTCCCCTGCTCTCATGCAGGCTGCTTCTGCCTTCCCAGCTGCTCTCCTCTCCCCTTCACATCTTGCTCCCCACTGCAGAGCAGCAGCTTCCAGGACACTTCCTTTGCTGACCCTTCTCTGCCTCCAGCACACTGCCTGCTGCCTGGCAAGAGAAGCCCCTGTGTGCACAGGGTTCTCTCCTGGAGCACCTTTGAACCCAGCCCCACTCCTCCCTCCTGTCTCTTCTCACCAGCTTGCTCTGGGCACCTGCCTCACTCCAGCAAATGTTTCCCCAGCTCAAATTCAAAGGGTCTCAAATCTTCCTCTTTCCACAGGAACAAAACTGCTGGCATTTGGCAGCATTTCCCTGCTCCACTTCTTTGGGGAATCTCCTCAGCACCACCAATTCTTTCCAAGCACAGGTGGAGACCTTCAGGAGGAGATGGCTCTGGATGTGCTGTGGTGTTCCAAAGGGAAAGCAGAGCTCCAGGAAAGCCCCAGCAGGGCTGAATGAAGCGTAGCAGGACCCCCAGGTCGTGCCTAAAGGCCTCCCCTCGCTGCTGCTCCATCAGTCTGTTCCACTGCTCTTTCCAAACACCTCTCCTGGAGTTTCAGTGCCACTCCCTAGGACTTATTCCAGCCTCAAGCAGAGAAGACGACCCCTGAGCTTTGTCAGGGGATTGAAGCAGCTAAGCAGGCTGTGAGAGGCAGAGAGGCCCTCCCCAAAGGCAAGAGTAACCAAGGAGCCATCAGGATGCGCTGCACACCTGAGGCAGAGCGTGAGACGAGAGAACAGCTGCAGAGCCCTCAACATTCTCAGCAAGCCAGGGCTTTCAGAGGCAAGGCTGCTCTCTAGGCAAGCTCCTCTGGGCTAGCTCCCAGCAGCACATGGCAGTGTCAGAGACAGCATGCCCAGAGAGGGCAGGTTCCTCCCACCCCCCAGCACTTACCCTGCCCTTGTTGCGCAGAACCAGCGTCGCTTCGTAGACCTGGTGGGGGAGGTAGTTCTGGAAGACCACCTCTGCTGGGAGAGGCTCAAAGCAGCTCTGCTGCAGGGCAGCTGGCAGCTGGGGGTGCACAGAGAGCAGGGAGAGGTTCAGCTGCTGGCAGCAGGACTCATGAGTGACAACCCTACACTGCTCTCCAGTCCAGCCCAGTCTCCTGGCGAGTCCCTCTGCCCAGCTCAGCCTGGGCAAGCAGAAGCTCTCCCACCTGGCTCCTGGGTGGCTCAAGAGGAGCTGGGCTGTGCTGAGCAGGCTCAGGCTAAGCAGCTCTTGGGCTGTCTCTCCAGGTTCCCTCTCCCAAACACAGGGCAAAGCCCTGTGCTGCTGTGGTCACACAGCACCAGAGCACTCCCTGACAGTGCTGGCAGCACTCATGGAGCAGCTGAGGGCCAGCAATGGACAGGAGGCTCCAGGGGAAACACTCTGGGGATGATCTTTGCTCTGAGGCAGGGAGGCCGAGGCCCACACAGCCCCAAAGAGCTTTGCCAGTGTAAAGCCTGGGAGCTGCTAAGGAGAGAACAGCAGCAGAGGAGGGAAGGCAGGACAAGGAGAGCTGAGTGCTGGCGAGGTTCAGCTCCTTTCTCTGCAGCACTGGGCAGCTGGAGGAGGATTGGACTTGGCAGCTCCTTCTGCCAGGAGCTTTCAGTGGCTCTTTGGTCCTGCTCTGGTGCTGCTGCTTTTGTTCCACTCCACTGCAGCAGCAGCCTGGCAATGCACACAAGCAGCAAATGCTGGCAGAGCAGAGGCACTGCTAGGAGAAAGTTCCTCCCTGCTTTGCCTCCCCTCTCCCAGCTGTGCTGCTCCCACTCACCAGACCCAGGCAGCTCTCCTGCTGCTCCACACAAGCCATGGCCAGGCTGAAGCCAGCAGCTGCAGCATGCTGCCAGTGCTCTGTGTGCCCAGCTGAGGGCTTCCCAACCTCCTGGGCTGGCCAGGGCAACCCACAACCAGTATGTCACAGGTTTGCTGCTGGCAATTGCTGCTCAGCAGCCTCCCTCCCTGCTCTGCCCTCGGGGCTGTGTGCTCTGGCCAGCAGCTCTGCAGCAAAGCAGCTTGAGGCACAGCTGCAGCAAACACTCAGCCAGACAAGGCACAGCCAGGGGCTGAGGCCCCTCTGCAGCTGGCAGGAGCCTGCAGCCTGCAAAGCCAGCCCCCTGGGAGGGCCCCAACCTGCTGCTCCACCCCAAAGCACCACTGCAGCTGAGTGTGCTCAGTGCTGAGCAACTCCTGCAGGCCTTCAGCCCCCCAAGGCCAAGGCTGCCAGCAGCGAAGGAGTCCCAGCCCCAGGCACTTGGCAGCGACCACCCCAAGCAGCAGCTGCCTGTGGCAGCAGGAGGATGGCAAATGGCAAGCTCCTGCCCTTGTGTCCTGCCCCAGCCTGCCCCCTGCATGGGGCTTGAGTGCCAGGGGCTCAGCTCCAGGAACCCCCCCCAGCTGCAGCAGAGCTTCTGCAGCACAGCTCAGGACTTGAACAGCTCAGCAGGGAGCAAGGTCTGAGCTTTCTCCTGGCAGGAGGAACTCAGCACTGCCAGCAGCTGCACAGCACAACAGGACCTGGCCAGCCAGTTAGAGCTAAGCTGGAGGCAGGCCTGCCACGAGCAGGCTCCTCTCCAAATGCCTCCCCAAACAGCAAGGAAAGGGCAGGAAAAGCTTACCTTTGGGCAGGAGGCCTCACTGGAGTCTGCAAGCTGGGCAATCAGGGGCAGGGTCCTGGCCTCAGGCTTGCCCCTCCTGGTAACAGGGGGCAGCTTCCCCTCCAGGCTGCTGCCCCTCTGGGTGGGGATTGGGGGCAGCTTCCCCTCCAGGCTGCTGCCCCTCTGGGTGCAGATTGGGGGCAGCTTCCCCTCCAGGCTGCTGCCCCTCTGGGTGCAGATTGGGGGCAGCTTCCCCTCCAGGCTGCTGCCCCTCTGGGTGCAGATTGGGGGCAGCTTCCCCTCCAGGCTGCTGCCCCTCTGGGTGGAGACTGGGGGCAGCCACATCTCCTGAATGCTGCCCAGCCTCTGCCTGAGCCGGGGCAGCCTCCTCTCCTCAGCCTTGCCACCCCTCTGGATGATCTGGGGCAGGCTCCCCTCCTGAGTGCCACCCAGGCTCTGCTCCATGAGCTCAGGCATCTCCTGCAGGAAGGAGGAGGGAGTCAGCTGAAACACACACCACCAGCACAAGCCACAGCAACCCCTCTGCTCCTCTTGTCCGAGTGCCACTGAGGAGTAATTTGTGGTCAGAGCTACCAGGCCAGTCCTGGAAGCCTCCTGAGGGACCTGCTGCAGTGTTTCAGATCAGAGCATTCCTGAGCCAGAGCAGAAGGGACAAGCTCTAACCAAGGGGCTCTGTCCCATGAGCTGCTGCCTGCTTTGCTGGGGCACTCCTGGGGATTGCTGCTCTCTGGGCATTTGTTCCCTCTGTAGTGCTGCTGGATAGAGCCAGGGAGCTCTGAAGAGAGCAGGGCAAGAGTGCTCAGAACTGCCCCAGCTCTGCCCTTGCCCCAGGCTCCCCAGCCTGCCCTGGGGAGATGGCACTGCTGGGGGAGGCAGAGGAGAGCAGAAAAGCAGCCCTGTGCCAGGACTGAGGTGCAGAGGAATGTCTCCAAGTCTGAGTTCTCCTTCATTAGCACTTTTCTCTCTGTCCTGGCCTCACAGAGCCCTCCTCAGAAGCCTACAGAGACATCTCCTTGAGAGACCATCAGCACCAGGGCATCTCCAGTCAGGTGAGCTGCAGTCAGCAAAGGGGACAGTTATGGAGAGGAAGGAAGAATTGCCCTGGCTCCAGAGGGGTGGCTCTGTGCTCCATGTAGGCTATCCCAGCAGGGTGGGGGTTGGAAGGCACCTCTGGGGATCAGCCAGTCCAACCCTCTTGCAGAAACCCAGAGCAGCTTGCCCAGGATCACATCTAGGTGGGTTTGGAATCTCTCCAGAGAAGGAGACTCCACAACCTCTCTGGGCAGCCTGTTCCAAGGCTCCTCCTTGACCACAGCAGCTACTTACAGTTCCAGGCTGCTTTGCCTCTCTGGCTGGCTTCAGGTGACCAGGTGCTGCCACTGTGCCCTGGAGCCCCTCAGGCATTTTGGAGGGCCTCCTGGAGCGCTGGTTCTGCTCAGTGGCCATGGCTCAGCTCACCTGCAAGGAGCAGCAGCAGACCTTTGAAAAGCCAGAAGCCCACTCCCAGCAAAGCCAAAGGCTCCACAGTGTCTCCAGGCTGGGGCATCCTTCCCCAGGGGAGAGCACCTGGGCTGCCCTGCTGCTGTTTCTGACTCGGGGAGCACAGAGCTCCATTCCCTGGGCAAGAAGCAGAGCTGCTCAGCAGAGTTGCTCAGGGCTGCTCTGCTTGGCTTCAGGGACAGAAATGAGCCAGCAAAGATGACTCCTTCCAGACACACAATTACCACAGTGCCCACCAGCATTTCTCCATGGAGAATGAGGGCCCTGCTCTTCACTCCCTGACACCCAAACTCAAGGCTCCCCACAGGCACTCCAGAGGCTGCAGCAGCAGAAAGAAAAGCAGGAAACCACTCAAGGGAGAAGCTCAGCAAGAAATGCTGCAGGGGTGAGAGCAGGGCCACTTAAGGCTTCATCCTAACAGCAGCAGAGGCTCTCCAGCCTCCTCAGCCTACAAGTAGCATGGCTTAACAGGTCCCCCTGAGTGAACCAGGTCCAGGTTAACTTCTTCCACTCAGCAGCATGGCCACCACCTCTCTCCATCGACACAAAGCTATCAACAGTGAGCTCCACTCTGCTGAGGGGCACCAGCGATCCACAGCCAAGCTGGCACAAGAGGCACTGCCAGCAGCCCTGGAAAACAGCCTCTCCCCCTTGCTGAACCATCTGCAGATCCTGCAGCAGCACTTCCCAGTGTCCAGCAGAGGCTGTTGATGGTCACATCCTGAGCAGCTGCCTTCCTGGAGCCTCCCTGAGAGCTCTGAAATGCTCGGTAACCCTCAGTCCCAACCAAGCTGCTTTCATCTCAATCCTCCAAACCTTCTTGGGCAACTAATTCTCAGTGTGCCTGCCCCACCCCCACACTGGGGCCCAGCCTCTGGAAGAACAGAAACACTCAGCTCAGAGACACCCAGCTGCAGAAGGGGAAGTGACCAAAAGCAGCAGCAGGAATGCAGCCTCCAGCCTGACCTTGGCAGGCTCAGCCTGGTGCCGGCTCCCCAGCACACACAGGCACTGCTGGCTGCCAGGACAGGGAACATTACCAGCGGCTGCCCTGCTGCAGCACTGCCTGGGACCCCGTGCTGGTGAAGCTTGGACTTCACGGAGTTGTTTCCCATCCCTCAGTTCAGAGGCAAGGCTGGACAGCCTGTCCTGAGTTACCTGCAGCCTCCTGAAGCAGTCCAGCCTCTGGATTTTCAAGAGAGAGATGCAGGAATTGCTGCTTCTCAGGAAATCCCCTAGGGTTTTAAAATGCAAGGAAAGGAGAGTTGGGCTGGGGGAGCTTTGCAGTCTCTGCTACCTAGGCAGCTGCTGCATCTTTCATCCTCAGCCTGCACAGCGTTTGCTAGGCAGAGGAGAAATCCTCTCACCCCTCACTTGCAGATGGGGCAGCAGAGGTGAAAACTGAAGGCAAAAACATCCCAAAGCCCAGGTGCAAGGGAAGGAGGATCAGACTGGCAGCAGGGAGACAGGCAGCCTCTCTCCCCTCCACGTTTAGTCCCAGCCTGGAGGCAGACACAGCAGCATCCCATGGCAACAAAGAAGACCCAGAGGGATTTTGTGTTTCAGGGAGCAGTTTGTCCAGCTGTGGGGGCAGGGAGAAGGGGCTCCAGCTCCTCCGGGGGTGCCCAGCATGGCAAGTGCTGCAGCTCCAGGGGCCTGTCCCCCAGCACAAGAACCTCCCCTTGGCTAAGGGGCAGCCTCCTCCCTCAAATCCTGCCCCGAGCAGCAGCTGGGTGCCGGCAATGGCCTCAGCACTGCTGGGTGGGACAGCGGCGCTCAGGCTTCCACCCTCCCTGCTCAGCCCTGCTCCCAGCCCTCCCTCCTGAGGCAGCCAAAGCCCCTCCCGGGGCTTGGCTGGGGAGGGGACACAGCCATCGTCACCTCGGCCCGGGGCCGGCACCAGTCTCCAATGGGATCCACCAGGATCCACCAGCATCCACCAGCATCCACCAGCGATCCCACTGCCACACAGTCGCGGCTGGGCTGTGCCTGGTTGCCACAGCGACAGAGCCTGAGGCCACCCAGCGGCACCCTGGCAACCGCGGGGACAAAGAGGGGAGTGCCCAGCGCTGGCACCAGATGGCAGCCAGCGGGCACAGGGCTGCCCAGAGCCTACAGGGGAGCTGCCTGTGCCCCCCTGCTCCAGCTCCCCCAGGGCAGGCCCAGAAAGCCCCCCAGGAGCCAGGGCTGCCAAGCTGCTCCTGCGGGGAGCCCCCACACAGCTCCTGCTGCCCCAGGAGACTCAAACCAGCTGCCTGCCCCTCTGGCCATGCTGCCCTGGCTGAGCCCAGGCTGCCACTGGCCTCCTGTGCTGCAAGTGCCCCTTGCTGGCTCAGGTCCAGTTCCTCACCCACCGGCACCCTGAGGCTGCAGGCTGCTCCCAGGCTTCCCAGGGAGGCTGTGGCTGCCTCTTCCCTGGGGGTGTCCAAGGCCAGGTCGGATGAGGCCTCCAGCAGCTGAGTCCAGTTGAGAGCTGTCCCTGCCCAGGCTGGGAAGGTTGATCTCTGAGGCCCCTTCCAACCTCAGCCCTTCTGTGCTCTTTCAGACACAACTCACCCTACAAAGCAGTCTTGCTTTTCACTCACCTCAGAGAGGGAAGAGCACTGCAGGATGCACAGCCCAGAGTGGCTCCCAGAGCCCCTGCTCAGGCAGCATTGCCCCTGGCAGCTAAAGGTCTGCTTTGTTTCAGCAGCAACCTGACTCTCTCAAACTGCTCAAAGGAACTACAGAGCCTGCAGGTCCCCCACACTCCCGGGGGGGTCAGGGGCGCTGAGAGATGTCTGTGTTCCTCTTGGCCCCACACTCCCTTGCTGCCCAGGAGGCCCATGGTGGGCTGCAGGACACTGTCAGCATGCTGTGCAGCACTGCTGCAGGTGCTGGCAGGGACACTGCCAGTGCCCTTCCTTCAGCTGGCCCAGGATGTCACCCAGCTGCTTCAGCACTCCTCCAGGCGTGGCTGGAAACCGGGGAGCACAGTGCTCAGTCAGCTCAGCATCTCCCACAGCCATGCCCAGGACCTGCTTGGCCAAGCAGAGGCCCCAGCCAGGCCCCAGCTGCAGTTCCTTGACCCCCAAACCCACCTCCTCTCAGCCAGGTGTACCTGCTGGCAAAGATTCTGCTCAGCTCCTCCAGGACATGGTTGAGTTTCACCTGCAGGTCCTTGAGGCTATCTCTGGCTTCTGGCTCCAGCTGGAGGAGGGACAGATTGGAGAAGCCATCAGGGTCCCTGGTGCAGCCCTGGGGGACAAGGCCCTGGGGATGCCTGCAGAGCATCTCCCAGCAGCAACAGCAGCTGAGGGAGAGCAGACATTGACCACAGCCAGAGACTCCAAGAGCCCCTGCTCAGGCAAAGTTGCCACCCTGCAGCCATTGCACTCTGCAGCCATTGTGGCTCCAGAGCTGACCGGCACCGGCACCGGCACCGGCACCGGCACTGGCGTGCTTGAGCTGAGAGCTTCCTCTGCTGGTTTATAGTATTTAGGGGAAATACAATTGATTGTATTTATAACTATAGCATTGAAATAAATACATGATAGTATCTAGGTGGAACAGATATATGTATTGATTAGTTTGTTTTAACAACGAACAACAGAGCCCTGAGCCATGGCAACAACTCAGCCAAAGGCGATCAGAAAATCACTTGGTGCCCAGACAGAGCTGGTGCACAAACACACAGGAGTCCAGGCTGCTGGCTGCAGAGAGTGCTGGAGCCTGGCACTTGGAATGGAGGGGGAAGGAGACAACACCTCTGTCAGGTGTGAGCAGGTGAGGAACAGGAGAGCCCACACCATCAACAATTGGCTCAGGGGATGGTGCCAGCAGTGGAATTTTGGGTTCTTTGATCATGGGGCAACTTCTCCTGCACCCAACCTGCTGGGTCCTGATGGGGTGCAGGTATCCAGAAAGGGCAGGAGACAAATGAGAGAGGCAAAGGCCCAGATGTTACTCAAGCTGAACTCTGCTGGGAAGGAGAACAAAAAGCAGCTTTCTAAATACATGAATGCTAAAAAGAGGGCAAGAAGAACCTGCACTCCTTCTGGGACCTGGAGGGGAACACTGTGACTGAAGAGGAGGCAAAGGCTGAGGTCCTGAACACCTTCTGTGCCTCAATGTTTAACAGCAAGGCAGGAGGAGCTCAGGACGAGTGGCCTCCGGAGCTGGGCGATGGGGTCAGGGAGCAGTGTCATGGAGACTCCAGGCCTGGCAGCCTGAGCTCAGTGCCAGGGAAAGTGATGGAGCAGATTGTCCTGGCGGCAATAACTGCGCACCTGAAGGACGGCCAAGGGCTCAGGCCCAGCCAGCATGGATTCAGGAGGGGCAGGTCCTGCCTCTCCAACCTGATCTCCTTCTATGACCAGGTGACTGCCTGGTGGGTGTGGGGCAGGCTGTGGATGTGCTCTGCCTGGACTTCAGCAAGGCCTTTGACACCGTCCCCCACAGCAAACTGCTGGCCAAGCTGTCAGCCCCTGGCTGGGACAGCAGCAACTCTGAGCTGGGTTAGGAACTGGCTGGAGGCTGAGCCCAGAGAGTGGTGGTGAATGGTGCCACAGCCAGCTGGCAGCCAGGCCCCAGTGGTGCCCCCCAGGGGTCAGTGCTGGGCCCCATCCTCTTTAACATCTTCACTGATGATCTGGATGAGGGCATTGAGTCAGGCATCAGCACATTTGCAGATGACACCAAGCTGGGGGCAGGAGTTGATCTGCTGGAGGGTAGAGAGGCTCTGCAGAGGGACCTCGACCGACTGGACAGATGGGCAGAGTCCAAGGGCAGGAGATTGAACACATCCAAGTGCCAGGTGCTGCACATTGGCCACAGCAACCCCAGGCAGTGCTAGAGGCTGGGGTCAGAGTGGCTGAGAGCAGCCAGGCAGAGAGGGACCTGGGGTGCTGGTTGATGGCAGGCTGAACATGAGCCTGCAGTGTGCCCAGGCAGCCAGGAGGGCCAATGGCATCCTGGCCTCCATCAGGAAGAGTGTGGCCAGCAGGAGCAGGGAGGTCATTCTGCCCCTGTACACTGCACTGGTTAGGCCACACCTTGAGTCCTGTGTCCAGTTCTGGGCTCCTCAGTTTAGGAAGGAGGTTGAGTTGCTGGAAGGTGTCCAGAGAAGGGCAACAAAGTTGATGAGGGGTTTGGAACACAGCCCTGTGAGGAGAGGCTGAGGGAGCTGGGGTTGCTTAGCCTGGAGAAGAGGAGGCTCAGGAGAGACCTCATTGCTGTCTCCAACTCCCTGAAGGGAGGTTGTAGACAGGCAGAGGTTGGTCTCTTCTCCCAGGCAGCCAGCACCAGAACAAGAGGACACAGTCTCAGGCTGTGCCAGGGGAGGTTTAGTTTGATGGGTTGGACTTGATGATCTCGAAGGTCTCTTCCAACCTGGTCTATTCTATTCCATTCTAATCTATTCTATTCTATTCTATTCTATTCTAATCTATTCTATTCTATTCTATTCTCCTTCACAAGGGGAGGATTAGGTTGGACTCTAGAAGAAATTGCTCCACCAAAATGGTTCTCAGCTCCTGGTACAGGCTGCTCATGGAGGTGCTTGAAGCCCCATCCCTGGAAGGGTTTTGAAGAGGCAGAGTTGTGGTGCTGAGGGTCAGGCTTTAACACCAGCCTTGGTAGAGTTAGACTCCATCATCTCAGAGGTCTTTTCCACCTGAGATGATTCTCCCTTGTCTCTGTCCAGTTGATCTCTGGTGTGTTCATATTACCAAAGGGCAGGAGCAATGTGCACAAACTCCCTCCTCCCAGAAAATCTTTGTCAGTTGTGCCTGATGCTGCCAAGAGTTTCAGCTTCTCTGTTGTTGGCATTGGTATTAGAAACAAAAGCATTCACAGAATCACAGAAAGCATCTGGTTGGAAGAGACCTCCAAGCTCCTCCACCCAGCACTGCAGGCTCAACACCAAACCCTGTCCCTAAGCTCCAGCTCCACAGCTGTTGGAACACCCCCAGGGATGGGGACTCCAGCACTGCCCTGGGCAGACCATTCCAATGGCTGAGAGCCCTCTCTGGCAAGAAATAGTTCCTAGCATCCAGCCTGAGCCTCCCCTGCTGCACCTTGGGAACACTGCCTCTGCTCCTTTCCCTTGCCACCAAGGAGCAGAGGCTGTCCCCTCCTGGCTCCAAACTCCCTTCATGGAGCTGCAGAGAGCAAAGAGGTCTCCCTCACCTTCCTCTTCTCCAGCCTGAACACCCCCAGCTCCCTCAGCCCCTCCTCTAGCCCAGGGGCTCCAGGCCCTTCCACACAGTGTAGCTGCAGCTCTTCCTTAAGAACTTCTGGTTCCTGCTTTAAGGATTGATTGAAATGTGTAGCTGTGGCACTCTGTGGCATGGTTGAATGGCCACAGTGGTGTTGGCTTGACAGCTTGAGCTGATGGCCTCAGAGGTCTTTCCTAACTGAAGAGATTCTCTGATGTTTATGATCCTAATGCAAAGGCTGGGGCACCTTCCCCTGGGGACAGGCTGAAGAGTTGGGGCTGTTCAGCCTGGAGAAGGGAAGGCTCCAAGGAGACCTTAGAGCAGCCTTCCAGTACCTGAAGGAGGCTACAGAAGAGCTGGGGAGGGACCTCTGACAAGGGCTGGGAGTGCCAGGATGAGAGACAATAGCATTGAGCTGGGTGATGGAACAGCCACTGAACACTGGCAAGACACATACACAGTCAGAGGCAAGACACTGGAACAGGTTGCCCAGGGGGGCTGTGGATGTCTGCAGCCTGGAGGGGCTCAAGGTCAGTTGGATGAGGCTGTGAGCAGCCTGGGCTAGCAACAGGTGTCCCTGCTCTGAAAGGTCCCTTTCAAGCCAAACCATTCTGTGGTTTGTGACATGAAACACCTCACTAAAAATCTGCAGGCTGCCAAATACTCTTCCTTCCTTTACAGGCTCACAGGATGTCAGGGGTTGGAAGGGACCTCTGGACATCTTCCAGTCCAAGCCAGAGCAGGAGCACAGAATCCAGCACAGGTCACCCAGGAACACATCCAGACAGGGATGGAAAGGCTCCACAGAAGGAGACTCCACAACCTCTCTGGGCAGCCTGCTCCAGGCCTCTGAGATGCTTAGAGTATGGAAGTTCCTCCTCATGTTGAGCTGGAACCTCCTGTGCTGCAGTTTCCATCCATTGCCCCTTGGCCTATCCCAGGGCACAGTGAGCAGAGGCTGTCCCTGTCCCTTCCTTCCTGACCCCCTGCCCTCAGCTCTGGATAGACATTATTCCTTTACTTTGCCTTAGCAGTGCCCAAGACCATTGGTTGCTCCTGGTGGGATGTGGGGTTTTTTAACCATGGGTTGTTACCTAATTAGCACTAATTAGACTTTGCAAACATACAAATGTTGTGCTGCAGAGGAGGAGAGCTCAGTACTATTTTTACATCTTGACACAAAAGCTTCCTAGTGACAAACAAAATCCAGAACAATTACATTGTTCATGTTCTTGCCTACAGCTAAGAGGCACTCAGCAGTGCCCCCCAGCACCCACCTCACTCCAGCCTCCCTTCAGGGACTTGTAGAGAGCAAGAAGGCCTCCCCTATGCCACCTCCTTTCCAGACTGAATACCCCCAGCTCCCTCAGCTGCTCCTCCCCAGACTGAATTCCCCCAGCTCCCTCAGCTGCTCCTCCCCAGCCCTCTTCTCCAGACTCTTCCCCAGCTTTGTTGCCCTCCTCTGGGCATGCTCCAGCCCTCAGTGTCCTTCTGGGAGTGAGGACTCCAAAAGCAACCCCAGTATTTAGGAGGTGGCCTCACCAGTGCTGGGCACAGGGCAGAATGACTTCCCTGCTCCTGCTGGCCACACTAGTGCTGACCCAGGCCAGGATGCACTTGGCCTTCTTGAGCCCCTGGGCACACTGCTGGCTCATGTTCAGGCAGCTGTCAATCAACACACCAGGTCCTGTTTCTGTTCCTGAGGCCTTATCTGCAGCCACTCTGCCTCAAGCCTGGAGTTTTGCAGGGGGTTGTTGTGACTCAAGTGCAGGACCTGGCACTTGGCCTTGTTGAACCTCAACCTGAGCTGCAGCAAGAGAAGTGTGGGCAGCAGGGCCAGGGAGGGGATTCTGCCCCTCTGCTCCACTCTGCTGAGACCACAGCTGCAGCTCTGGGGCCAGTGCTGGAGCCTCTGTGCCAGGAAGGCTCTGGAGGTGCTGGAAGGTGTCCAGAGAAGGGCCACGAGGAGGAGCAGAGGGCTGGAGCTGCTCTGCTGTGAGGACAGACTGAGAGAGTTGGGGTTGTGCAGGCTGGAGAGAAGGCTCTGAGGAGACCTCATTGTGGCCTTGCAGGATCTGCAGGGGGCTCCAAGAAAGCTGGGGAGGGACTTTTGAGGGTGTCAGGGAGGGATAGGACTGGGGGGGATGGAGCAGAACTAGAAATGGGGAGATTGAGATTGGCTGTGAGGAAGAAGTTGTTGGCCATGAGAGTGGTGAGAGCCTGGCACAGGCTGCCCAGGGAGGTGGTGGAAGCCTCCTGCCTGGAGGTGTTTGCAGCCAGGCTGGATGTGGCTGTGAGCAACCTGCTGTGGTGTGAGGTGTCCCTGGCCATGGCAGGGGGGTTGGCACTGGCTGAGCCTTGAGGTCCCTTCCAGCCCTGACAATTCTATGATGCTGTGATCCTGTTGGTCTCAGCTCAGTCTTTCCAGCTCCTTCTGTAGAGCCTCCCTCCTCTCAGAGAGGTCCACACCACCTCCTTCTGTATGGTTTGCAGTGATCATAGAGCAAAAGGCAGGCATGAATCTTCAGCAGCATTAATCACAGGAGCTGAAAGCCTTCCTCAAGAGGGACAGACCTCCTCTTCAGTCTACCCCTGTGCACCACTGAAAGGAGGTGCTGCCTAGCAACACTGAGCATTAATATCCATGGTGTGCTCTTTGGGGATGTAATTTGTCCTAAACTTAGTGAGACTGTTGTGTTATGGTGGGCTGGGATCCATGCTGTTCCAGTTCAGAGCAGTTACATGACTTGCTAGCATAGCAGCAGGTAGAAGTGTAGGGGCTGCATGGGTGAGGCCTTTCTCCACATGGCTCTAAGAGAATCAAACATCTCTCTGCTGGCAATTCATTGGGAGAGGAAGAGAAGGGGAACAGAGGAAGTGAATTTACTTCCTCCACTACTGCTTCACAGAAGGCATACAAGTGAAATGGGAGCTCCTGTTGCACAAAGACATTCCAGGGCTACAGGCCAATTAACTTCAATGAGTTGATTACTCAAACCAAGTGGCCTGTTTGCAGCTGCTGGACCACATCACTTGAAGGCTCAGGCTGCCCAGAGGGGTTCCCAGCTCTTCCCAGGCAGAGTGGCTGCCCAAGGGGAGGTGCTGGGGTCATAATGCCTGGGGGTGCATAAGAAGGGAGTGGATGAGGGACTTGGTGCCATGGTCTGGTTGGTTAGTTAGGGTTGGGTGATTGGTTGGGTTTAATAATCTTGAAGTGCTCTTGTTTGGATTCTGGACAGAAGGGTGGAGTCCAACAGGATGGCATTTAACAGGTCTGAGTGCCAGGTTCTACACATTGGCTACAGCAACCCCAGGCAGTGCTGTAGGCTGGGGACAGAGTGGCTGAGAGGGACCTGGGAGTGCTGGTGGACAGCAGCTGAACATGAGCCAGCAGTGTGCCCAGGGGGCCAAGAAGGCCAAGGGCATCCTGGCCTGAATCAGGAAGAGTGTGGCCAGCAGGAGCAGGGAGGTCATGGTGCCCTGTGCTCAGCACTGCTTAGGCCACACCTTGAGTCCTGTGTCCAGTTCTGGGCCCCTCAGTTTCAGAAGGACATTGAGAGACTTGAAGGTGTCCAGAGAAGGGCAATGAAGCCAGGGAGGGGTCTGGGGCACAGCCCTGGGAGGAGAGGCTGAGGGAGCTGGGGTTGCTTAGCCTGGAGAAGAGGAGGCTCAGGGGAGACCTCCTTGCCCTCTCCAACTCCCTGAAGGGAGGTTGTAGCCAGGTGGGGGTTGGTCTCTTCTCCCAGGCAAGCAGCACCAGAACAAGAGGACACAGTCTCAAGCTGTGCCAGGGGAAGTTTAGGCTGGAGGTTAGGAAGAAGTTCTTCATAGAAAGAGAGATTGGCCCTTGGGATGTGCTGCCCAGGGAGGTGGTGGAGTCCCCATCCCTGGAGGTGTTCAGGAGGGGATTGGATGTGGCACTTGGAGCCATGGTTTAGCAGTCAGGAGGTGTTGGGTGACAGGTTGGCCTTGATGATCTCTGAGGTCTTTTCCAACCTGATTGATTCTCTGATTCTCTGCCCAAGTGAGCTAAATGCCTGATGCCTAGGAGAAGGCAGGAGTCTAGGTGTCGACAGCTCCTTTTGATCCCTGGCTCTCAACTGCTGTGTTTAGGGAGAAGCAGCCAGGTTGCTCCTGGGAGGGGGCACTCAATTTTGCAGCAGGCAAAGTGAGGCAGCAAATTAGCAGTGTTTCTAGAAATCCTTTGCCCCTGCTTGCTGGGTGGCTTTGAATCTCACAGGTGGTGAGTGGATGAGGTAAAGAAAACCAACAAAACAACAAAGCCCCCAGGCTCTGGCTGAGTGAGGAGGTGTGAGTGCAATCAGGAATGCACAGCAACTTGAGAGGCTTGAAGCCTTTCACTACCTAAATGAAGGTTTCACCTGCAGGAGTGTCCCAGGGGAGGCAGACTCTCTAAGAGCTCTGCACACTGACACAACAAAATGATAACCTTTGGTTTTTAAGAGTGGTGTTGTTAAAGGTAAAAGCTTGGATGCAGAAGTTAACTGACAGGAATCTTTTCTGTCTTCTCCAAGAGCTTTTTCTCTTGTCTGAGACAGTTCACAGGCTCACAGGATGTCAGGGGTTGGAAGGGACCTCCAGGGATCTTCCAGTCCAAACCCCCTGCCAGAGCAGGAGCATAGAACCCAGCACAGGTCACCCAGGAACACATCCAGACAGGGATGGAAAGGCTCCACAGAAGGAGACTCCACAACCTCTCTGGGCAGCCTGCTCCAGGGCTCTGGGACCCTCACAGTCAAGAAGTTCCTCCTCATGTTGAGCTGGAACCTCCTGTGCTGCAGTTTCCATCCACTGATATCCAGGATATGGATATCCAGATATGGATAAACATTTATTAAATCCTCTCTCAGCCTTCTCCTCTCCAGACTCAACAGCCCCAGGGCTCTCAGCCTCTCCTCCCCAGGCACTGCTGCAGTCCCTTCAGCAGCCTTGCAGCCCTCCCTTGGACTCTCTCTAGCAGTCCCTGTCCCTCCTGACCTGGGGAGCCCAGAGCTGGATGCAATATTCCAGGTGAGGTCTCAGCAGGGCAGAGCAGAGGGGGAGGAGAACCTCCCTGGCTCTGCTGGACACCTCCTCTGAATGCCCCCCAGGACCCCCTTGGCCTTCTTGGCTCCCAGGGCACATTGCTGTCCCATGCAGAGCTTGCTGCCCACCAGCACTCCCAGGTCCTTCTCCCCAGGACTGCTCTCCAGCAGATCCCCTAATTAATCACCCAGTTAATTTTATACTGGAAGTCAATTTTGGTACAGGCAGCAACAAGAATTCTGTTTTCTTATCTCAAAGCAGTTTGTTAGGGATCATGTCCATGACTGAGGTTTAACATCAAATAGAATCATAGAGTCACTCCAGCTGGAAAAGTTCTCTAAGATCATCAAGTTCAATCATGAACCTTACTGCACCCTGCCCAGGAAGCCACATCCCCAAGTGCCATATTCACTCATTCCTGGAACACCTACAGGCATGGGGACTCCACCACCTCCCTGGGCAGCCTGTGCCAATCCCTGACCACTCTGGCAGGAAAGACTTTTCCTGATCTCCAGACTAAACCTCCCTTGGTGCAACTTGAGGTTGTTTTCTCTTCTCCTGTGACTTGCATCTAGGGAGAAGAGCCCAACCCCACTCCACTCCAATCTCCTTTCATGGAGACTCCCATGAGTCTCTTCCCCATGAGTCTCTCTTCTCCAGGCTGAACAGCCCTACTTTGCTCAGCTGCTCCTCTGCAGCCCTGTCCTCCAGACCCTTCCTCAGCTGTATTGCCCTTCCCTGTACCAGCTGCAGGACTCCAATGGCCTCCTTGGAGTGAGAAGCCCAAAATTCCTCAAGGTGTGGCCTCACCAGTGCCCAGCACAGGGGCACAAGCATAGAATCAACAAGGTTGGGAAAGACCTCAGAGATCATCAAGTCCAACCTAGCACCCAACACCCCCAGACAACCAAACCATGGCTCCAAGTGCCTCATCCAATCCCCTTTTGAACACCTCCAGGGATGGTGGCTCCACCACCTCCCTGGGCAGCACATTCAAATGGCAAATTACTCTACCAGTGAAGAACTTTCTCCTCACCTCCAGCCTAAACTTCCCCTGGCACACCTTAAGACTGTGTCCTCTTGTTCTGGTGCTGGCTGCCTGGGAGAAGAGACCAACCCCCACCTCCCTTCAGGGAGTTGCAGAGAGCAAGAAGGTCTCCCCTGAGCCTCCTCTTCTCCAGGCTAAGCAACCCCAGCTCCCTCAGCCTCTCCTCACAGGGCTGTGCCCCAGACCCCTCCCCAGCTTTGTTGCTCTTCTCTGGACACCTTCCAGCATCTCAACATCTTTCCTAACCTGAGGGGCCCAGAACTGGACAGGAGGAGTTAGGTATTGGGTGAGAGGTTGGACTTGATGATCTCTGAGGTCTTTTCCAACCTGATTGATTCTAAGATTCTGTGATTCTATGACTCCAATCACTTCCAAACCCACCTGTGACAGTTTCTACCTCCTCAGAGGTCACAAGTTCAGGATAATGCTGGGAAGTGCTTCCCCAGGCTCTCATTTGGTTTCAGTGTCATTTTTATTCCAGGCCTTTTGTCTCCTTAGCACCAGAACAAGCTGAACACAAGCAAGTGATGCCAAACACTGCCCCACAGCCTCCTCAGTTAACAGCAGGAAGGACTTGCTGTGCTTTAGGGAGTTCAGTAAGCAGAATGTCCTCACCAACAAATCAATGATTTGATTAATCAGTTCCTAGTTAGTCAGCAACACAGAGAGAATAAATGCTGCAGACCACCCAGCCTGTGAGACAGCAAAACCTCTCATGAAAGCCACTGTTGTGCTCATAGTAAAGAACTTCTTCCTCATCCAATCCAAACCTACCCTGCTCCAGTTTCAAGCCACTGCCCCTGGTCCTCTGGCTGCATACCTTTGGAAACAGCTCCTCCTCAGCCCCCTTCAGCCACTGGAAGGCTACTGTAAGGTCTCCTTGGAGCCTTTGCTCCCCAAGCTGAACTCCTTCAACTCTCCCAGACTGTCTTTATAGGAGAGATGCTCCACGCTGCTGCTCTCAGCTTTGTGGCCTTCCTTGGGGCCTCTTGGTATAGAATCATTGAATCACTAAGGGTGGAAAAGACCTCAGAGATCATCAAGTCCAACCTGCCACCCAACAGCTCCTGACAACTAAACCATGGCTCCAAATGCCAAGGTTGAACACCTCCAGGGATGGTGACTCCACCACCTCCCTGGGCAGCACATCCCAATGGCCAATTTCTCCTCAGCTCCAGCCTGAATCTCCCCTGGCACAGCTTGAGACTGTGGCCTCTTGTTCTGCTGCTGGGTGCCTGGGAGAAGAAACCAACCCCCACCTGGCTACAACCACCCTGCAGGGAGTTGGAGAGAGCAAGAAGGTCTCCCCTGAGCCTCCTCTTCTCCAGACTAAACAGCCCCAGGGCTCTCAGTCTCTCTTCACATGGGAGATCCTCAAGTCCCCTAAGCATCCTCCTGGCTCTCCCTTGGACTCTCTCCAGCAGGTCTCTGTCTCTCTTGACCTGGGGAGCCCAGAGCTGGACACAGGATTGCAGCTGTGGTCTGAGCAGGGCAGAGCAGAGGGGGAGCAGAACCTCCCCAGCCCTGCTGGCCACACTTTCCTTCCTGCACCCCAGGACCCCAGTGGCTCTCTTGGCCCCCAGGGCACATTGCTGTCCCACGCAGAACTTGTCCACAAGGACTCCATGGAGCTGCTCTCCAGCAGGACAGCTCCTAACCTGTCCTGGTGCCTGCTGTTACTCCTCCCCAGATGCAAGACCCTGCTCTTGTCCTGGCTGACCTCCCTGAGGTTTGCCTGCAGCCAGCTCTCAGCTCTTCCAGAGTTCCCTGGATGACAGCACAGCCTGAGGGGTGTCAGCCACCCCCACCCCCCAGTTCTGACTTCAGCACCTCACAAGAATTAAAGATGATTGGTGAAACTCAGGTGGTTGACACCTGAGCAACAAATGATTTGGCATTCTGAAGGTCTCAAAAGAACCTTGGTTTGTTTTGCCCTTTCCCTGAGGACTCCTAGCTGATCTTGCCCTGTCTGCAAGCACAGGTAGCATGAAGATTGATGTGAGAAACTCACCTTGTGTGGCTGGCAGTGGGAGAGGTTATCAAATTGCTGGCTGTGAGGCACAAGGGGAAATGGTTTGGAACAGGGGATCAAAAGAAGTGAAGAGAGTATTTCGTTGTCTGGAGCTCCTCACAGGAGCCCTGAGCAGCATCCAGGCTCCCACAGGCAGCACATCCTTGAAGAGGTTGAAACAGGACCTGGGAGTGCTGGTGGGCAGCAAGCTCTGCATGGGACAGCAATGTGCCCTGGGGGCCAAGAAGGCCAACGGGGTCCTGGGGGGCATTCAGAGGAGTGTGGCCAGCAGAGCCAGGGAGGTTCTCCTCCCCCTCTACTCTGCCCTGCTGAGACCCCACCTGGAATATTGCATCCAGCTCTGGGCTCCCCAGGTCAGGAGGGACAGGGACTGCTAGAGAGAGTCCAAGGGAGGGCTGCAAGGCTGCTGAAGGGACTGCAGCAGTGCCTGGGGAGGAGAGGCTGAGAGCCCTGGGGCTGTTGAGTCTGGAGAGGAGAAGGCTGAAAGGGATCTGATCAATGGCTATCAAGAGCTGAGGGCTGGGGGTCAGGAAGGAAGGGACAGGGACAGCCTCTGCTCACTGTGCCCTGGGATAGGCCAAGGGGCAATGGATAGAAACTGCAGCACAGGAGGTTGGGGATGAAAGAAGAGAGCCCTTTGGTTTCAGCTTCCCCCTGTGAAGATGAGTGGGGCTGCCTGATCCACAGAGGCTAAGAAGAAGAGCCCCAGAGCCCCTGCGATGATGGTAGAGAGGGGGAAGCCAGACTAGAGCCCAGGCCAGGAGGAATGGCCTGGCCCAGGCAACCCCCAAGGGAGCCCCAGCCCCAGGGTCCCCCAAGGGGAGGGAAAAAGCAGCCAGAAAAGGTCTGAAGAACCAAAAACCAAACCTTTAGTGAACAACACAAACAGAGGGGGGAACCGCGCCGCAGAGGGGAGGGGACAGGGCCGGGAACCGCGAAGTGGGGTAGGGGGAACCGAGCTGCAAAAAGGGACGGGGCCGGGACGCTGCGGACGGGACGGGGCCGGGGCCAGGGAAGCCGCGGACGGGGACCGGGGGCAGGGACCGGGGCGGGGACCGGGGCGGGGACCGGGGGCAGGGACGCGGCGGACGGGGACCGGGGGCAGGGACGCGGCGGACGGGACGGGGCCAGAGGCAGGGGCGCGGCGGACGAGACGGGGGCAGGAACAGGGGGCAGGGACGGCGCGGACGCGACGGGCCCAGGGACCGGGGCAGGGACGGCGCGGACGGGACGGGCCCAGGGACCGGGGCAGGGACGGCGCGGACGGGGACCGGGGGCAGGAACAGGGGGCAGGGACGGCGCGGACGGGACGGGCCCAGGGCCCGGGGCAGGGACGGCGCGGACGGGACGGGCCCAGGGCCCGGGGCAGGGACGGCGCGGACGGGACGGGCCCAGGGACCGGGGCAGGGACGGCGCGGACGGGACGGGCCCAGGGCCCGGGGCAGGGACGGCGCGGACGGGACGGGCCCAGGGCCCGGGGCAGGGACGGCGCGGACGGGACGGGCCCAGGGCCCGGGGCAGGGACGGCGCGGACGGGACGGGCCCAGGGCCCGGGGCAGGGACGGCGCGGACGGGACGGGCCCAGGGCCCGGGGCAGGGACGGCGCGGACGGGACGGGCCCAGGGCCCGGGGCAGGGACGGCGCGGACGGGACGGGCCCAGGGCCCGGGGCAGGGACGGCGCGGACGGGACGGGCCCAGGGACCGGGGCAGGGACACGGCGGACGCGACGGGCCCAGGGACCGGGGCAGGGACACGGCGGACGCGACGGGCCCAGGGACCGGGGCAGGGACACGGCGGACGCGACGGGCCCAGGGACCGGGGCAGGGACACGGCGGACGCGACGGGCCCAGGGACCGGGGCAGGGACACGGCGGACGCGACGGGCCCAGGGACCGGGGCAGGGACACGGCGGACGCGACGGGCCCAGGGACCGGGGCAGGGACACGGCGGACGCGACGGGCCCAGGGACCGGGGCAGGGACACGGCGGACGCGACGGGCCCAGGGACCGGGGCAGGGACACGGCGGACGCGACGGGACCAGGGACCGGGGCAGGGACACGGCGGACGCGACGGGCCCAGGGACCGGGGCAGGGACACGGCGGACGCGACGGGCCCAGGGACCGGGGCAGGGACACGGCGGACGCGACGGGACCAGGGACCGGGGCAGGGACACGGCGGACGCGACGGGCCCAGGGACCGGGGCAGGGACACGGCGGACGCGACGGGCCCAGGGACCGGGGCAGGGACACGGCGGACGCGACGGGCCCAGGGACCGGGGCAGGGACACGGCGGACGCGACGGGCCCAGGGACCGGGGCAGGGACACGGCGGACGCGACGGGCCCAGGGACCGGGGCAGGGACACGGCGGACGCGACGGGGGCAGGGACGGGATGGGGACCGGGACCGGGGGGCAGGGACGCCGCCGACGGGACCTCCAGCTTGGGCTGGGGTCCTGGCTGCTGAAGTTTTCACTGGATGGGGGCTGGAAGGAGAGAGGTTGCTGCCGAAGCCTGGGAGCACTCTGGGGCTCCTCTTGCTGCACTGCCGTTCACAGGGCCTGAAGGATGCTCCGGGGCTGCAGAGAGAGGAGAGAAGGGCATCAGGCAGCTCTGGGGCACAAGCAGCAAACGCAGCTCCCTTCCTGAGGCACACCCAGGCACTGGCACCTCCCTGCTCTCCCGCCCTCCCCCCAGCACCAACCATGCCCCTGCCAGGGCTTTGCCTCGCAGCTGGCACAGGGCTGGCACAGCAGCAGGCTGCAGGCTGCCGCGGGGCAGGGCTCACTCCTGGCTGAGTGGTTCCCAGGGCAGCCTCACCTGGGCTGCAGAGGACAGGGCAGCTCTGTTCCTGCTCTGGAGTTCCACTGCCCACTCTCCGGGGGGCAAAGGGCTCTGGGAAAGGCAAAGAGGCCATTGGCACCCAGCCAGGCTCAGGGCAGAGGCCACAGGCAAGGTGCAGCTGCAGCCATGGGGCAGGGCCCACACTGGGGAGCACAGGCAGCTGCTGGCAGCTCTCTCACCTCTCAGCTGCCTCCTGCTTCAGGGCAGAGGCTCTGCAGTCCACAGGGAGCCTGGGCACAGAGGGTGTCCGTGGGGCACAGGCCAGCTTGCAGGGCCTGCAGGCAGGGCAGAGATGGTTAGTGCCAGGGGGGATCCTGACTGCCCCTGGCACGGGGCTGGGAGGCACCTGGGTGCTGCGTGGCTCCCTCCCTGGGGGCCAGGGGTCGCACTCGCACCGTGACGGCCACGGCGCCCTCCTGGGGGGAGGGACCAGCACCATGGCGGCGACGACGACGCAGGGCTGAGGGCACTGCCCCTGGGGTCCGCACAGCACCGCTCCAAGGACAGCACTGGCTGAAGAACACAGCTCCAGGCTCCAACGTCCTGAGGGCGCACTCTCGGGAGAAAAAAAGGTCAGGCAGGGAGGGGAAGCGGCGGAGGGGGAGCCGCAGGCTGGAGAAAGCCTGGACACCCCCAGCCCCCCACCCGGGACCCTGCTCCCACACCCCCCCTGTGGTAACTCCCACCGGTACCCCCGAGAGCTGCCCTTCCAATACCCTCCAGCCCTACAGATTCCCAGCGTCTGCAAGGATCCTACATCACCCTGGGGTCCCCACAGCCACCCTAACGCTCCTACAACCGCCCCGGGACGCCCCCACATCCAGAGCCCTGATCCCTGATCCCCAACCCCCTCCCCACGCCCACATCCCCGGCCTCTAGCCCTCCCCGGCGCCCTCCCCAGCTTCCCCCCGGCGCTGCCACCGCCGCCTCCAGCACTCCCTGCCTCCCCCAGCCCCCGCTCCCCCGCGGCCGTCCCCATCCCTCTGCCTCGCCGCTCCCGGGGCCCCAGCGCTACTCACCGCCGCCTGCGCCGCAGGGCTTCAAACGCTGCCGCCGGACACGCCCCCTGCGCTCACTGGCCGGTGCCCGAACGCAGCCCCCCATTGGCTCTCGAACGCCGACAGCCCCGCCCCCTCCCGCCCGCGCAGAGCACCATGGGAGCCGTAGGCCGCCGGGGCCCGGCCGCCATCTTTGCCCTCAGCCCCAGCCCTGCCCTGGCAGCTTCTCCTCCCAGCTCCCTGCCGGCAGCTCCGGCCCCGACCAGCCCCCGCGGCCAGCCCAGCGCCGCCTGCCCCTCAGCAGCGCTGAGAAGCCAGCACCGGGCACCCACCAGGGCCCGCACGGGGCACGCCCAGGGCTGTCCACACCTCCCCAGGGGCTCTGCTCTCTCACCCGGGGCTGGAGGCACTCTGGGGCTGCTCCTGCTGCGCTGCTGCTCAGAGGGCCTGAAGGATGCTCTGGGGCTGCAGAGAGAGGAGAGAAGGGCAGCAGGCAGCGCCGGGCACACCCAGGCCCTGGCAGATACCTGCTCTATTGCCCTCCCCCAGCACCAACCATCCCCATGGCAGGGCTGTGCCTCCAGCTGGCACGGGGCTGGCACAGCAGCAGGCTGCAGCCACCCCCCAGCACCAACCATCCCCATGGCAGGGCTGTGCCTCCAGCTGGCACGGGGCTGGCACAGCAGCAGGCTGCAGCCACCCCCAGCACCAACCATCCCCATGGCAGGGCTGTGCCTCCAGCTGGCACAGGGCTGGCACAGCAGCAGGCTGCAGCCACCCCCAGCACCAACCATCCCCATGGCAGGGCTCTGCTCCAGCTGGCACGGGGCTGGCACAGCAGCAGGCTGCAGCCACCCCCCAGCACCAACCATCCCCATGGCAGGGCTGTGCCTCCAGCTGGCACGGGGCTGGCACAGCAGCAGGCTGCAGCCACCCCCCAGCACCAACCATCCCCATGGCAGGGCTCTGCTCCAGCTGGCACGGGGCTGGCACAGCAGCAGGCTGCAGCCACCCCCCAGCACCAACCATCCCCATGGCAGGGCTCTGCTCCAGCTGGCACGGGGCTGGCACAGCAGCAGGGCTCACTCCCAGGGCAGCCTCACCTGGGCTGCAGAGGCCTTGGCAGCTCGCTGCCTGCTGCGCAGCTGGGGGATGCGGCTCCGCTGTCCACCCCCGGGGGGGCAAAGGGCTCTGAGGGAGGCAAAGAGGCCATTGGCACCCAGGCAGGCTCGGGGCAGAGGGCACTGGCAAGGTGCAGCTGCAGCCATGGGGCAGGGCCCACAGTGGGGAGCACAGGCAGCTGCTGGCAGCTCTCTCACCTCTCAGCTGCCTTCTGCTTCAGGGCAGAGGCTCTGCAGTCCACAGGGAGCCTGGGCACAGAGGGTGTCCGTGGGGCACAGGCCAGCTTGCAGGGCCTGCAGGCAGGGCAGAGCTGGTTAGTGCCAGGGGGGATCCTGACTGCCCCTGGCACGGGGCTGGGCCCTGCCCTGTCCCCATTTCCAGCTCTCCTCACTCTGAGCTATTTGCAGAGCCCCAGAAGCAAGGAGGTCTCCCTGGGGGTGTCCTGCACCACCAGGGCCAGGTGGGGCTCAGCCTCTGCACAGCCACAGGGCTCCAGAAGAGCCAGAGCCTCTTTGCTGCACCAGCCAAAAGCCACCCCAAAGATGCCCAGGCCCCCAAGGGCACAGCCCTGACCCCCAGTGCCAGGAGAGCAGATGCCCAACCTGCTCCCAGCCAGCACTCCTGAAGCAATCTGGAGGATGCTCCAGGGCCAAAGGGAGGAGCAGGAGCAGGAAAAGCTTCCCTTGGAATGCTCTCTGCCCTGTGCAGCCGTGCCCAGGTGAGCTCAGCCTGTGCCTGCTGGCCAAGTGCCTCCTGCCCACCCTCTGCCCTCCCCAGAGCTGCAGCCATCCCCACAGGAGGCACCCAGCCATGGAGGGCAGGATCCCCAAAGCCACAGGGAAGGCCCCAGGGCAGCACTCACTTGGGCACCGAGAGGGCATCCTGCTTGTGCTGCCAGCCTGGGGGCTCCAGGCCCCTGCAGCCCAAGGGCTCAGGGCTGCTGCCTGAGGCTGGCAGCCTGCAGACCTGGTAGGTGACATTGAGCTCATGGCTCCTGGCAGCAGCTGCAGCCCTGGGGCAGAGAGAGACAGAGCCAAGGAGCAGTCAGGGGCTGAACCTCAGCCCCTGGCACCCAAGACAGGCTCAGCACCACCAGCAGCACCTCTGAGCCCCCTCCTCAGCTGGGGCACAGCCTGGGGGGAGCTCTGGGCCAGGCAAGCTTTGAGGCAGAGCTCATCCCTGGGGCAGCTACGTGCAGGAGGAGGGGGCACACACTGTGCCAGGGCAAGTGGCACACAGGGGGGCCTTCTGCTTGGCTTTTTCTCTTCAGCAACCCCTGCCCAGGTGAGCTCAGCCCACTGCTGCCCACCCCCCCAGCCCTGTGCCCCCTGCCCACCCTCCCTCCCCACAGAGCCGCAGCCACCCCCCCAGGAGGCACCCAGGGGGTCCCCAACCCCGCAGGGAGGGCCCCAGGGTGGCACTCACTTGGGCACCGAGAGGGCATCCTGCTGCCGGAGGAGGTCCTGGCTGGGGGGCTCCAGGCCCCTGCAGCCCGGGGGCCCAGGGCTGGCTGAGGCTGGCAGCCTGCACACCTGGTAGGTGCCATCCAGGTCAGGGCCTGGGGGCAGGGCACAGCCCTGGGGAGCTGCCAGCGGCGCCAGGGGCAGGCGGCTCCGGGAGAGCCTCTCCGGGCACAGGCTGGAGCCGCAGGGCCAGGCTGGCAGCGCCACAGGGGCTGGGGGGGGCTGCAGCCGGGGGGCAGGGGCTGGGGGGGCTCTGTGCCGCCCTGGCAGCCTCTGCCGGCTGCCCACTCGGCCGCCGGCGTTTGGGCCGCGGGGAGAGGCTGCAGGCAGAGGCCGGCTGGGCAGGAGTTGGCATCTCAGGGGACCTCCTCCTCTTCCCGATGGGGCTGAGGGCCAGCAGCCTGGCACTGCTGAGCGCAGCCAGGTGCTGCCAGCCTGGCAGGGGAGAGCTGGTCACGGGGGCGCCAGGCACAGCCACGCAGCTCTCGGCTGGAGGAGCAGAGCAGAGACCGAGTCAGCTCCCTGGCTGCAGCTCCCAGGCCCTCCCCCCCTGCCCCCCACCCCCCTCAGCTCTTTGCTGGGACTGCCCCAAACCACACCAAGCCCAAGAGCCAGCACCAACCATCCTGGGCCCAGAGCAAGTGCCCCGGGGCAGGGCCTGGCCTGTGCCCAGCAGCAGCCTCTGCAGAGCCAGGCTCTGCTGCTGGCCTCATGCATGGGCACCGAGGATGAGGAGGAAGAGCTCAGCCCTGCCCAGACACAGGCTGCCAGCAGCCAGGCCACAGCTGGGCTGAGCGGGGCAGATGCAGCCCAGAGCAGTCACCCACAGGAGATAAAGGCAGGCTCAGCCCCCACTGGGTGCCAGGGCAGGAGAAACTTCTGCCCCTGCCCTGTGCCCACAGCTGGCAGCTGCCCCCCACCACCCCCCAGCCCTGCAGCAGAGCCTGGGACAGAGGAGAGAGAGGGCACCAACCTGGATCCTCAGCAGCACTGCCCTGCTGGCTCCTCTGGGCTGGGCTGGCCCTGCTGGCCTCTGCAGCCCTCCCTGGGGAGGAGGCCTGCTCCTGGCTGGCAGCAGCCTCCTGAGGGGCCAGGGGCTGCAGTGCCTCAGAGGCCACAGCAGCAGCACGGAAGCTGCCAGCCTGGGGCAGGGACTGCTGCTCTGGGGAGGAGCTCCTGGCAGCAGCTGCAGCCCTGGGGCAGAGAGAGACAGAGCCAAGGAGCAGTCAGGGGCTGAACCTCAGCCCCTGGCACCCAAGACAGGCTCAGCACCACCAGCAGCACCTCTGAGCCCCCTCCTCAGCTGGGGCACAGCCTGGGGGGAGCTCTGGGCCAGGCAAGCTTTGAGACTGAGGGGTGCCCAGGCTGGCACTGCAGGACCTGAGCTGGGAGATCACCTGTGGGCTGCAGGGCACCCAACAGCAGCCCCAGAGCTGTGCTGGGCCTCAGGCACACAGCACAGGCAGCCTCCCTCGGGAGACCTTCCCCCTGCCAGGACATTGGGGCACAGACAGCAGCAGGTGGTGCCAGGGCAGCACCTCGGGGAGCAGAGGCAGCAGCAGAGCCCTGGGGGAGGCAGCTCCAGGCCTGGCAAGAGGCACTGAAGGCTCTCAGCTGCTGTGCCTGGAAACCTTCCCTGCTGACCCTTCCAGGGGAGCTTCTCCCCTGGGACTGGCTCTCTAGGAGCCAAATCCCACCTCAGAGGGCAGGCACTGCTCTGTAAGCCAAGGCCTGGGCCCTCCCCCACCTCCAGCACCCTCAGGGGGCTGCACACCACAGGAAGGTTGCAAACTCTCTCAGCAGCCAGGAGCAAGTGGCACAGGGAGGGGGCACAAGGACACTCACCCCTCTGGCTGGCTGGCAGTCAAGCCCTGCAGGAGGGGAGCTGCTTCCTTTGCTTCCTGCTGCACATCTGCCTGCTGGATGGCTGGGGCAGACCTTTCCTCTGCAGCCTGCAGCAAGCCCCCAGAGCAGCATCAGGCCAGAGCTGAGCTGAGCCTGGGCCCCCAGCTGCCCCTTCCCTGCCAGGCTCAGAGCTTTCTCCAGCACTCCACAGCCCAGCACCTGCTGAGCCCAGACCTCCCAGAGCAGCTCAGCTCCTGCCCTCTCCCAGCCTGCCCAGTGCAGCCCAGCAAGGTACCTGAGCTGGGTCCCATCACCGGGCCAAGCCCTCCTCTCACCTCCTCCAAGGCCAGCTGCAAGGCAGCAGGACACCCAGCTGCCAGCTCCTGCTGCTCTCCAGCACTCTCCCCACCAGGGAGCTCCAGGCACGCCTCGGGCACAGCCTCCTCCACCCTACACAAGTCACAGCAGCAGCCCCTGAGCCAGGGAAGAGCCTCTGGGGAAGCCATCCCTTGGCCTACCAAGGTTTGGGATGGAGCCAAGGGCAGCTTTGGCCTTTGTCCCCCAGCTCTGGGGGCTGCCAGGCTCCTCACTCCAGCTGGGCAGCGGAGAGGCTGTGGCACAGCAGCAGAGCAGCTCAGCTGCGTCCTGGCAGCCACTTGGGCTGCAGCCAGCAGCCAAACTCTGCAGGCTCCTGGCCCTGGGGGACCCCAAGGTGCCAGCCCAGGCTCCCTCCCTCCTGCCCAGCAGCCTCACCTGGGCAGCTCCAAGGGGCTGGAGCCGAGGGCAGGCAGCGGCTCTGGCGCCTGGCTCTGTGCCCCGCGGGCAGCATCCTCATAGGCACGGAGCTTGGCCTGCAGCTCTGCCACCTGTGAGCAAGGGGCAGCCCTGGCTCAGAGCATGCCCTGAGCCCCAGCAGCTCAGCAGGCTGGGTGCCAGGCAAAGCAGAGCCGCAGACAGAGCCCAGCCCTGCCCCCGGCAGCTCACCTCCGCTCTCAGCTGCGCACACAGCACAACGTACGGACAGACGTGGGAGTCCGGGCTCGGCAGGTTGCTCTTGAGCTGCGGGGAGAGGGAGGAGCGGAGCTGAGAGCAGCACCGGGACAGCTCCTTCCCCTCCGCTGAGGCGGCAGCGGGGCAGCTCCTCAGCCTGCCCTGGGCTGGTGGGGCCCGAGGGGCTGCAGCTGACTCTGAGAGGGGCTCCAGAGGCAGCCCGGCTGCGGCAGGGAGGCGGCAGGGAGGCAGCAGCCTGCCCCAGGCTCCTTCCCGGGCAGCCCCAGCAGCTGCCGGCCGCGGGGCGAGGTGCTCACCGAGACCTGGATCTCCTTGGCCCTGCTGGCATACTTGAGGGTGTTGAGGGTGTCCTGGCAGCAGAGCGGCGAGGGGCTGAGGGCAGCCAGCATCAGGGTGCGGCAGTTGCCGCCGATGGAGTCCTTCAGCAGCCGCGTCAGCTTGCTGTCCCGGTACGGGACGTGGCTCTGCTTGCCCTGCCCGGCACAGCGAGGCTCCGCTCAGGGGCTGGCCCTCGGCTCCCAGCCCTGGCCACGCTCAGCCCACGGCAGCTCTGCCGTGGGGACGGCGCTCAGGGCCCCTCAGCGGCAGCCTCACCTTGGCCCCAGCCAGCGCCTGGATGACGCTGAGCAGGGCCAGCAGCGAGCGGTTGATGCTGGCTCCCTCCCGCAGCCGCTCGCCGCTGGTCTTGGCCACCGCGGCTCGCTCCGAGCCGGCCAGGTCGACCAAGCTCATCTTGGCCACCCGCACGGCCCCAGCGAGGCCCTCGGCGCGGTCCTGCTGCTTCACGTAGACCTGGCAGGGCACACAGAGGGCAGGCTGCAGCTCCGCAGGGCGCTCGGGCTCGCCGCTCGCAGCCGCGGCAGCAGCCCTGGCACGCCGGCCCTGGCACAGCATCGCCGCCTGCCCCCCTCCGGGCAGCGGTGCCAAGGGCTGCCCCAAGCACCACCCCTCACCTGCAGCACGGCGTGGGAGCGGGAGGAGGAGGCGTTGGCATCGGTGGCATGCTGCGTGCGGTTCCTGCTGCCCCCCGAGCAGCATCTGCAGGAGCTGCTCTGCCGAGCTGGGCTGGCGGGGAGCAGGCAGAGGGCAGGGATCAGCGCAGCCCCGGCACGGGCACCGAGCGCCCACAGGCTGAGGCCTCCTGCGCCCCTGCAGGGCTCCTCTGGCCTCGGGCTCAGCGCTGCTGCCAGCCGGCACCCACCCAGCCGGCACCCCCGGGGCCCCGCAGCCCCTGCCCCGGGGCCCCGCAGCCCTCCCCTCCCCCTCCAGCTCCCCCGGTCCCAGCTGGCGCCCCTGGGGCGGGCACAGCGCTGCCCACACCTTGTGCCTGCTTCCACCCCCACCTGCTGGATGGAGAGGCCCTGAACCACAGCTCCTCTCTCAGGATCCTCCCGGATGGGCAGAGGGCCCTTGGGCTCCAGCAGGTCACGGATCTGCTCGTTGTAGACCTGCAGCAGGCAGCTCCAGCTCAGGATGAGGCTTGGGGCCCCAGAGGGCAGCAGGCAGAGGAGCTTGGGACCCCAGGGCCTGCTGCCCACCCAACAGCACCTCTGGCACCTGCCGCCAGCAGGAGCAGCTGAAGGTGCCCTAAGGCAGGGGACAGCTCAGGAGGCTTCAGCAGCCAGGCACTGAGCCGCTGCTCCTCCAAAGGCCTTGCAGCCAGGAAGCCCTCATTGCCCTGTGGCCCCCAGCTCCAGAGGGGGCAGGCCAGCAGCACCAGCCCAGCAGCCTGGCCAGGGGCAGCCTGCTTCCAGTCTGGGGCTGCCCTGGGCACAGCTGGCAGCACAGGGGTAGCCCTGGCACTACAAGCCCAGACCTTGGAGGTGGTGGCCTGGCAGCAGGAGGGGCACAGCTGGGCACAGCCTACCTCCAGGTAGGAGACCAGGACCTCGCAGCTCTTCTGCTCCTGCCTGGCCTCCAGCCTCCTGAACAGCTCCTCCATGGTGAGGTAGATGATGCCAGGGCTGTTCTCCGAGCCCAGCATGGTGTAGGTTTTCCCTGCTCCGGTTGCTCCGTAGGCAAACACTGGGAGGAGAAAGGGAGGAGCCCTGAGAGCAGCCTCCATCGACAGCAGCACTGGGGGGATGTTGCCAGCTCTGCCTCAGCTGGGGACACAGCCCCAAACCCAGCTCCTGCTGTGGGGCACTGCTGCCTCCCACTCACATCCTGTCCAGCAGGGCCCCCGGGGCCCTCTGCACCAGCCTGCTGCCCAGCCTGCACAGGGGCTCCCAGCTGATGCCACCCCACAGGCAGGACTCCACACTCATCTGGGCTTGTCTCTGCTCTCCTCTTGCTGGCCTGGGCCCTGCCTGCCCCCAGAGCCCTCGGATGACATCTCCAGGCCAGCACTGGCCCTGTTCCGGCCCCAGCTTGGTGCCAACAACAAGGTCAAGGCTTTCTCTTTCTGCAGAGCCGCTGCGTCCCCACTGCTGCCACAGCCGCTCAGGGCTTCTGGAACCAACCCCCAGCTCTGCTGAGCCCACCCAGAGCAGGGGCAGATGGGCAGGAGCTCCTGCAAGGGCCAGAGCAGGCTGCTAGGGCTCACCAGAGCAGTTGTAGCCGTCGAGGAGAGTATCGACCATCTGGCGGGTGGTGTGCTGGAACACCTCCTCCTGGGTGGCCTGCTCAGCAAAAACCCGGTCGAAGAGGAACTTCTGATGTTTGCCTGGGTTCTTGCCGCGGCCAGCAGGCAGCACACCGCCGGAGGCACCAGGGTCGAACAGGAGGGTGTGATGGTCGACCACCCTCAGCAGCGGGTGCTGCGCGGCTCCCTCGCCGGGGGCCGGGGGTCGCACTCGCACCATGACGGTCACGGTGCCCTCCTGGGGGGCAGGGGCCGCCGCCATGGCGGCGGCGGCGACGAAGGTGACACAAGGCTCAGGGCACTCCCCTTAGGGTTCGCACAGCACCGCCACAAGAAAAGCACCGCTCGAAGGAAAGCGCCGGCTGAAGAACACCGAAGAACACAGCTCTGGGCTCGAAAGTCCTGAGAGTGCACTCTGAGAAGAGACAACAAGGGTCAGGCGGGGAGGGGAAGCGGCGGAGGGGGAGCCTGAGGCTGGAGAAAGCCTTTACCTCTCGAGCCCGGAGCCTGCTCCCGAGCCCTGCCTGCCCTAACCGCCGCCGCTGCCGCCGGGGCTGCCGTTACACCCCCCCAGCCCTGCGCCTTCTCCCCGTCCGGAAGGAGCCTGCATCCCCTGCGGGTCCTCACAACCGCCCCAACGCTCCGACCCCCACCGCGGGTCCCCAGAGCCCCTCCACAGCCTCGGCCGCGATCCACCGGCCTCGGCCCCGCCACGCTCCCCCGGGCCCCGGCCCCGCAACGCTCCCCCGGGCCCGGCCCCGCAACGCAACGCTCCACAGCCCCGGCCCCGCAACGCTCCCCCGGGCCCCGGCCCCGCAACGCTCCACAGCCTCGGTCCCGGCCCCCGCAACGCTCCACAGCCTCGGTCCCCGCAACGCTCCACAGCCTCGGTCCCGCAACGCTCCACAGCCTCGGTCCCGCAACGCTCCACAGCCCCGGCCCCACAACGCTCCCCCCGGCCCCGCACCCAGCACTGCCCAGGGCGCTTCCACCGCCGCCTCCCGCAGCCCGCCGCAGCCCCGCAGCCCCCACAGGCTGCCCCTGACCTTGCAGGCTGTCCCGGATCCCGCAATCCTGCCTCAGCCCCGCAGCCCGCCTCAGCCCCGCGGAACCCGCAATCCTGCCTCAGCCCCGCAGTCCTCCCCTGCCCTTCCAGGCTGCCCCCGGCCCCCGCAGCCGTCCCCATCCCTCTCCCGTAGCCCTTGGGGCACCGGAGCGCCTCTTACCGCTGCTTCCACCGATGAGGGCTCAAACAGTCCCGCCGACCACGCCCCCTGCGCTCATTGGTCAATCGTCGAGCAGAGCCTCCCATTGGCTCTTCAGCAACGCGAGCCCCGCCCGCTCCCGCCCACGAGCCCCGCCCGCTGCCGGCCGCTCCGCCCGCGAGCCGCGGCCGCTCCGCGCAGTGCACCATGGGAGCTGTAGGCCGCCGGGGCCTGGCCGCCATCTTTGCCCTGAGGAGCCAGCCCCGGGCACCCCTCAGGGCCTGCAAGGGCTCCCCCGCCCCGGCCCCGGCCCCGGCCCCGGCCCCAGCGCTGCCCACACATCGCCAAGGGCTCTGCTCTCCGAGCCGGGGCACGGAGCACTCTGGGGCTCCTCTCGCTGCGCTGCCGCTCAGAGGGCCTGAAGGCTGCTGCGGGGCTGCCGAGAGAGCAGAGAAGGGCAGGAGGCAGCGCTGGGCACAAGCAGCAAACGCAGCTCCGCTCCTGCCGGCTGCCACAGTCCCTGTCCCGAGCAGAGGCTTTGCTTCAGAGGGCAGCTGGCAATCAGCTGCTTAACCCAGCCCCACGCTGGCCCCGAGCTCCTTGCCCAGCTGCTGCTCGTGGGGCAGGAGTTGCAGTAGGGAACCAGAGAGCTGCAGGGCAGTGCTGAGAGGTTCTGCTCTTGAATCCTGCCCTGCAGGTCCTGACCTGCTGCCCTGGCTCTGCTGCAGGCACCTGGTCCCCATCCTCACTCCCAGCCTGAGGCATAGATTGCTCTGCCTGCCCTGCTGCCTGCATCAGCTCTCTGCCTGCTGCCCACCCCCGGGGGGCAAAGGGCTCTGAGGAAGGCAAAGAGGCCATTGGCACCCAGCCAGGCCCGGGGCAGAGGCCTCCCTGCAGCCCCATGTCCCCTGGGTGCCAGCTCTGGGGACCCAGAGGCTCTGGGGAGCAGAGGGCTGGTGGCACTGAGGCTGCTGGATTGCCTTTCGTGCCCAGCCAGCTCTGTGCCCTTGGGGCTGTCCTGGGCCGCTGGCAGCAGTGCCAGGCAGGGCTTCTGCCCACACAGACAGCTGCTCTGGGGCACCGAGGTACCCCACAAGTGGCACTTGGCATCCCCACCCTGCCCCCCAGGGACAGCCCCAGGGACAGTGGCTGTGCCAGCCCCTGGGCTCAGGGCACCTCCAGCCCCACAGACTCCCTGAAGGCCCCCAGGGGGCACAGCCCTCACAGGGTAGGGGACAGTGTGGGGGCTTCGGGCTGCCCCTGAGCTGCCAAGCAGCTCCCCAGGGATTCCTCTTTGCCCAGCTCCTCCCCAGCCAGGATCCAAGCACAGAAAGTGTGGAGTCTCCTTCTCTGAAGCCTTTCCATCCCTGTCTGGATGTGTTCCTGTGGTTTGGCTGTGGTGCTTGGGGCTATGCTTGAGGGGTGACCCTTGCAGAGCAGGGTTCTGGGTTGGCCTTGGTGACCCTGAGGCTCTTTTGCAACCTGAGTGTTTCTGTGACTCTGTGACTGGCAGTGTGGAACCACAGCATCCCAGGTCTGTTGAGGGTGGAAGCAGCTCTGCTCCTTCTGATGTCATTAGAATACACAAACACAGCTCCTGGCCCACAGCTGCCCAGCTCCAAGGCAGACCATGCCTTGGGCCCAGACCCCACCTCAGGCACTCCTCCTTGGGCATGAGTGGAAGCCTTACTCTTGGGGGCAGGAGGGGTGGAAAGAGGAGGAGTTTGGACACAGGCAGGTGTGAAGCTGGTTATAACAGAGGTCTCCTTTTCAATGGGACAGGTTACAAGAAGAAGAAGAAGAAGAAGAAGAGGCTGCCACAAGAAGGCAAAGAATACCCAGGAGGAAAGCTTTCCCCACCAGGATCCAGAGAAGATCAGAAGGAGCAGCAGGACTGCACCAGAGAGACAGCTTTGGACCCTCACAGTGGTGGTAGCCATAAACTTCTTCCTCTCTTCACTTTACTTTTCCACCTTTCTCCTCTCACTTTTCCCTACCTATTGCACACCAGCTTATGGGCAAACAGTGCCAGAGGGCACTGCCAGCAAGTCTGCTGCTGGCACCAAGCTGGGAGGAGTGGCTGACACACCAGAAGGTTGTGCTGCCATGCAGCAAGACCTGGACAGGCTGAGAGCTGGGCAGGGAGAAATTTGATGAAGTTCAACAAGGGCCAGGGGAGAGTCTTGCACCTGGGAAGGAACAACTCCATGCAGCAGTACAGGCTGGGGACTGAGCTGCTGGAGAGCAGGGAAGGGGAAAGGGACCTGGGGGTGCTGCTGGATGGGAGGTTGAGCATCAGCCAGCAATGTGCTCTGGTGGCCAAGAAGGCCAAGGGCATCCTGGGGTGGGTTAGGAGGGCTGTGGTGAGTAGGTCAAGAGAGGTTCTCCTCCCCCTCTGCTCTGCCCTGCTGAGGCCACATCTGGAATCTTGTGTCCAGTTCTGGGCCCCCTCAGGTCAAGAGGGACAGGGAGCTGCTTGAGAGAGTCCAGCACAGAGCCACAAAGATGCTGCAGGCAGTGGAAGATCTTCCTTAGGAGGAGAGCCTGAGGCAGCTGAGGGCTCTGGAGCTTGCAGAGGAGGAACCTGAGGGTGAGCTCCTTGCTGTGGCTAAAGCTGTGCAGGGGGAGTGCCCAGAGGCTGGAGCCAGGCTCTGCTGGGGGATGCCCAATGGCAGCACAAGGGGCAGTGGTGGAAGCTGAGGCAGAGGAAGTGCCATGGAAAGAGGAGGAAGAATTTTTCCCCTGTGAGGGTGAGAGAAGCCTGGAGCAGGCTGCCCAGGGGGGTTGTGGAGTCTCCCTCTGTGGAGCTATTCAAGACCTGCCTGGCTGTGTTGCTGTGTGAGCTGCTCTGGGTGCTCCTGCTCTGGCAGGGGGGGTTGGCCTGGATGAGCTCTGGGGGTCCCTTCCCCCCCTGGCATTCTGTGATGACACAGTGAAGGTTCACTGTTGATGGCAGTGAACCCCTGGTGTAGTCTCCTGAGTTGTTGCATTTGAGATCACTCTCACAAAGCACCACCAGTCCCCTGTCTGGACCATGACTCACATCCACAGCTCTCTGAGATACTTCCAGGGATGTGACTCTACCACCTCCCCAGGCAGCCTTCCCTATGATTCTATGATTCAAGGGCTTGCTGTGCACTCTCTCTGCCAGATTACATCTTAGGAGGACTTTCAGTGACCACAGCCCTGGCATGACACCTGCCCTTGCTCATTGCAGGCTCCACTCCCTCAGTTATGGCCCATAAGGAGTTGCTTGTGGGTGCTATTTCATTTGGAGGGGAAGCAGACATCTCTAATGAATATTTCCTTTCTTTTGGAGCTCCTGACACAAGGACCTGGTCTGTAATTAGTTACTGGTGGTTTCCAACAATAAGTCTTGCAGCAGCAAGGAGGAGGAAGCTATGTCCTGAAGAATTTAGTAGCTAGAGGATTCCTGCAGGAGATTGACCACATCCAAGTGCCAGGTTCTGCACCTTGGCCACAGCAACCCCAGGCAGTGCTACAGGCTGGGGTCAGAGTGGCTGAGAGCAGCCAGGCAGAGAGGGACCTGGGGGTGCTGGTGCACAGCAGCTGAACATGAGCCTGCAGTGTGCCCACAGGGCCAAGAGGGCCAAGGGCATCCTGGCCTGCATCAGGAGTAGTGTGGCCAGCAGGAGCAGGGAAGTCATTGTGCCCTGTGCTCAGCACTGCTTAGGCCACACCTTGAGTCCTGTGTCCAGTTCTGGGCCCCTCAGTTTCAGAAGGACATTGAGAGACTTGAAGGTGTCCAGAGAAGGGCAATGAAGCCAGGGAGGGGTCTGGAGCACAGCCCTGGGAGGAGAGGCTGAGGGAGCTGGGGTTGCTTAGCCTGGAGAAGAGGAGGCTCAGGGGAGACCTTCTTGCTCTCTGCAACTCCCTGAAGGGAGGTTGTAGCCAGGTGGGGGTTGGTCTCTTCTCCCAGGCAAGCAGCACCAGAACAAGAGGACACAGTCTCAAGCTGTGCCAGGGGAGGTTTAGGCTGGAGGTGAGGAAGAAGTTCTTCATAGAGAGAGAGATTGGCCCTTGGGATGTGCTGCCCAGGGAGGTGGTGGAGTCCCCATCCCTGGAGGTGTTCAGGAGGGGATTGGATGTGGCACTTGGTGCCATGGTCTAGTCATGAGGTCTGTGGTGCCAGGTTGGACTCGATGATCCTTGAGGTCTCTTCCAACCTTGGTGATACTGTGAGCCTGTGATACTCTGATGCTGTGATACTGTGAAGTTTCTCAATGTCCTTCTTAAACTGAGGGGCCCAGAACTGGACACAGGACTCAAGGTGTGGCCTAAGCAGTGCTGAGCACAGGGCACAATGACCTCCCTGCTCCTGCTGGCCACACTCTTCCTGATGCAGGCCAGGATGCCATTGGCCCTCTTGGCCACCTGGGCACACAGCAGACTCAGGTTCAGCTCCTGTCCACCAGTACCCCCAGGTCCCTCTCTGCCTGTCTGCACTCCAGCCACTCTGTCCCCAGCCTGTAGCTCATTAGAGAACATTTCTGGTCCCTGACAAAGCAGTAAAAGCTCTTATTACCAAAACTGCCCAGGGATTCTTTCTTTGCTCACATAGCTCTGCTTTCATTTGGGGAAACTGGAGGACAAGGTTAGTAGATTGACTTTTGTTCAGCTAAGTGCCATAAATTGGACCTGAGTGCTGCTGTATGGCTGGTTTCCATCACTGCAGACACTGAAGGCTTTTGAGGAGGCATGGGGGTGCACTAGAAGAGCATCAAGCACTCAGGTCCTAATAAATCTGGGGAAAAAGTTTTGTTTCCACCTCAGCCTCTCTGTTCTGTGGTCTGACAGTGCCTCCATCCAGGGCAACATGAAGACTTTGAAGCAGGCAGAATGTTTTAGGCTAGCTTGGGTCATTAAGCATGCATTCCAGACACCAGTGGCACGTTAGCACTTGGGGTCAACACCTGCTGATGGCATCAGGATGTTTGCATCTCCTCTGAGCCCTCCATAGTCATGGCTTAGAGACAGTGTGTTGGATTGGACGGGCTTCTTCTGGTGTTCATAGAAACACAGAGTCAGCCAGGCTGGAAAAGACTTCAGAGATCATCAAGTCCAACCTGTCACCACAGGCCTCATGACTAGACCATGGCACCAAGTGCCACATCCAATCCCCTCTTGAACACCTCCAGGGATGGGGACTCCACCACCTCCCTGGGCAGCACATCCCAATGGTGAATGACTCTCTTAGTGAAGAACTTTCTCCTCACCTCCAGCCTAAACCTCCCCTGGCACAGCTTGAGACTGTGTCCTCTTGTTCTGCTGCTGGGTGCCTGGGAGAAGAGACCAACCCCCAGCTGGCTACAACCTCCCTGCAGGGAGTTGGAGAGAGCAAGGAGGTCTCCCCTGAGCCTCCTCTTCTCCAGGCTACACTACATTCTTGTAGTAAGATCCCCATTGCCCATCTATGGTGTAGGCTAGATGATGTATGCCTTCAAGGACCACAGATGAAGGTAAACCCCAGGAAAATGCTCCCTTCCCTCCTTCCTATGAACCCCCAAATGCACAAAGCCTCTTCTTAATTCTTGCTGCATTTCCTTTTCACTTGTCAGCACTTGCCAGAGGGTTTCAGACTTTCACATGAATTTACCAAACTATAGAGCAGCCACCTGCTGTCCTCCTGGGTCACACTTTGGTTGGTGACTGTATGCTGGGGGTTTGCTTCCTGTGGCTTGAGGCTTGCTTCTTTGGGGCTTGGGGTTTCCTTCCTTTCGACTGGGGGTTTACAGAACCAAGGGCAAGGTCCTGCAGCTGGCTCAGGGCAATCCCAGGCACTGCTAGAGGCTGGGCAGGGACTGGCTGGAGAGCAGCCCTGAAGAAAAGGCCTTGGGGGTGCTGGGGGAGGAGAAGCTCAAGAGGAGCCAGCAGGGAGCACTTGCAGCCCAGAGAGCCAAGCAGAGCCTGGGCTGCAGCAAGAGAAGTGTGGCCAGCAGGGCCAGGCAGGGGATTCTGCCCCTCTGCTCCACTCTGCTGAGACCACAGCTGCAGCTCTGGGGCCAGTGCTGGAGCCTCTGTGCCAGGAAGGCTCTGGAGGTGCTGGAAGGTGTCCAGAGAAGGGCCACGAGGAGGAGCAGAGGGCTGGAGCTGCTCTGCTGTGAGGACAGACTGAGGGAGTTGGGGTTGTGCAGGCTGGAGAGGAGAAGGCTCCCAGGAGACCTCATTGTGGCCTTGCAGGATCTGCAGGGGGCTCCAAGAAAGCCGGGGAGGGACTTTTGAGGGTGTCAGGGAGGGATAGGACTGGGGGGGATGGAGCAGAACTAGAAGTGGGGAGATTGAGACTGGCTGTTAGGAAGAAGTTGTTGGCCATGAGGGTGGTGAGAGCCTGGCCCAGGCTGCCCAGGGAGGTGGTGGAAGCCTCCTGCCTGGAGGTGTTTGCAGCCAGGCTGGATGTGGCTGTGAGCAACCTGCTGTAGTGTGAGGTGTCCCTGGCCATGGCAGGGGGCTTGAAACTGGCTGAGCCTTGAGGTCCCTTCCAGCCCTGACACTTCTGTGATTCCTTCCTTTGGGCTGGGTTATTTTTGTTTGTGGTTTTCTCTCAGGTGGTCCTGCTCTGAGCAGGGAGGGGGGAGCTGGAGTAGATAATCTTTCAAGGTCCCTTCCAACCCCTAACAGTCTGTGATTGTCATTGGACCTTCACCCCACTCACCATCAACCTGCTTTTTGAAGTAGTCTTTGATATTTCTCCATCACTTCCACAACAATATTAAGGCTTCTGATTATTTTCCCTTTTGGTCATGGCTGTGTGACTCAAACCATTGAGCAGCTGCAGTACATCCCATAAATGGCCATTCACTTTAAGAGAGCCCTTCCAATGCTCTAGGCAACTGAGCCTAGAACAAGCTCTGCCCCACTCCCCTGATGAAAATTGAGTTTATCCCTAGTTCCCTTTGACCCTATAAAGTGCATCCCCAGGACAGGCTCTTCTGAAATGAGTTGTATGTGGTCCTAAGTTATCTTTTAGGTTGGGACTAGGAGCTTGGCTTGGGTTAGGTATCTTGGAGCCACTGGGAACAAGAAAATACTATTGGCACTGTTAATGTACAATATTAATGTGCAATTTTATTCCTTTGGAATCTCTCCTACAAAGAAGGCATTGAGGGGCTGGAGCAGGTCCAGAGAAGAACAACAAAGCTGGTGAAGGGTCTGGAGAACAGGGCTGGTGGGGACGGCTGAAGATACTGGAGGTGTTCAGCCTGGAGAAGACCTCCTTGCTCTTTACACTTCCCCAAAAGGAGGCTGAATCAAGGTGGGGCTTGGTCTCTTCTCTCTAGTAACAACTGATAGGACAAGAGGCAATAGCCTCAAGTTGCACCTGGTTAGAGATCAGAAGAAACTTCTTCACTGCAAGGGGTTTTGACCACTGGAAGAGGCTGCCCAGGAGGGTGCTTGAATGCTCATCCCAGGAGATGTTTCAGAGATGTGGTGCTGAGGGCCATGGCTTAGCACCAGACTTGGTATAGAATAGGATAGGATAAAATATAGGATAGGATAGGATAGGATAGGATAGGATAGGATAGGATAGGATAGGATAGGATAGGATAGGATAGACCTGACCAGGTTGGAAGAGAACTTCAAGATCATCCAGTCCAACCTATCACCCAGCACCAGATAATCAACTAAACCATGGCACCAAGTGCCTCATCCAGGCTCTCCCTAAACACCTCCAGTGATGGTGACTCCACCACCTCCCTGGGCAGCACATCCCAATGGCCAATCTCTCTCTCTATGAAGAACTTCTTCCTCACCTCCAGCCTAAACCTCCCCTGGCACAGCTTGAGACTGTGTCCTCTTGCCCTGCTGTTGATGATTGTTGGACTCAACGACCTTAAAGGTCTTCTCTAAGCCACACATTCCACGTGATTCCACATAGTCTGTCTCTGTTCACACCTAAGATGCTTTCACCTATTCTAAGTCAGTCCCCATCCAGGGCAATTCCCTTCCAGCCTGCTGTTTCTAGGAAGAGGAAGCACAAGTTGCACATAAAAATCAGCATTCTCCTTGAAAGAGCTGCTAAGATGCACTCAAAAGAGATTAGGAGAACATAATGAACCCCTCTGATCATCAGGAAAAGTGAGGTGTTTGGCAGTAAGGTGTTTATGGCCAGCTAGGTAGCTGGCTTTCAAATCCTCCTGCCATAAATTATTAATTACCTGAATGCTTAATTCTCTACATGCCCCAGGAGGGATTGCAGCTGTGCCTCTGTTTTGGTACAAGCTGAAGGATTGCCTTTTGCTGCCTCTGTAGCTCATCTCTTTCCCAAGTTTGGAGCTACTTGCTTACCCCTTAGCAACCAAATGGATCCATTTGTTAGCAATGTTTTCTCCATAAGCAAAAAGATGCTCACTTAAATAGCTCATTTGCATACTTCTCAGATCTCGGTTCTGCTAAAGCCATCATCAGGCTGTTAGCAAAACTGCTCTGAGCCCCAGGTGGCACTAAGGAGTCTGTCAGAGGCATATGTCAGGAGTGGTACCCACAGCAACGTTTCTAATGACCTTTGGGTGACAAACATGCAGGCATCAGCACACTAAAGAAAAAGTAAAGCATCATTTACAATCACTCAGTGATTTCAAGACAGTTGGAGGGTTTGGAGTTCTTTCTTTGCTTTTGGGGCATTTTCAGTGTGAATTGTTAGAGGAAAAGAGGTTCTGTGCCCAAGTGATTGAGGCAAACAGCAGGATCTCCTCTCCTCTCCTCTCCTCTCCTCTCCTCTCCTCTCCTCTCCTCTCCTCTCCTCTCCTCTCCTCTCCTCTCCTCTCCTCTCCTCTCCTCTCCCTCTCCTCTCCCTCTCCTCTCCCTCTCCTCTCCCTCTCCTCTCCCTCTCCTCTCCCTCTCCTCTCCCTCTCCTCTCCCTCTCCTCTCCCTCTCCTCTCCCTCTCCTCTCCCTCTCCTCTCCCTCTCCTCTCCCTCTCCTCTCCCTCTCCTCTCCCTCTCCTCTCCCTCTCCTCTCCCTCTCCTCTCCCTCTCCTCTCCCTCTCCTCTCCCTCTCCTCTCCCTCTCCTCTCCTCTCCTCTCCTCTCCTCTCCTCTCCTCTCCTCTCCCCTCCCCTCCCCTTCCCTCCCCTTCCCTTCCCTCCGAACCTCTCGTCTCCTCTCCCCCTCCTCCCTTCCCTTCCCTTCCCAAACCTTCCCAAACCTTCCCTTCCCAAACCTTCCCTTCCCAAACCTTCCCTTCTATTCTATTCTATTCTATTCTATTCTATTCTATTCTATTCTATTCTATTCTATTCTATTCTATTCTATTCTATTCTATTCTATTCTATTCTATTCTATTCTAAAACAGTCTTCGCTCTTCTTATCTCTTCTCTGTTCACTTCCTTGCTCTGAAGGGCAACAAAGCTGGGGAGGGGTCTGGGGCACAGCCCTGTGAGGAGAGGCTGAGGGAGCTGGGGTTGCTTAGCCTGGAGAAGAGGAGGCTCAGGGGAGACCTCATTGCTCTCTACAACTCCCTGAGGGGAAGTTGTAGCCAGGAAGGGGTTGGTCTCTTCTCCCAGGCAGCCAGCACCAGAACAAGAGGACACAGTCTCAGGCGGTGCCAGGGGAGGTTTAGGCTGGAGGTCAGGAGGAAGTTCTACACACAGAGAGTGATTGCCCATTGGAATGTGCTGCCCAAGGAGTTGGTGGAGTCACCATCACTGGAGGTGTTCAGGAGGAGACTTGATAGGGTGCTTGGTGCCATGGGTTAGTTGATTAGGTGGTGTTGGATGATAGGTTGGACTCGATGATCTTGAAGGTCTGGTCCATTCCATTCCATTCCTTTGAAGTTTCCTGAGGCTGGATTTGGCCAGTGGGCATTCTCATAAACAACTGGCAGGAAGCAACAACTCTTGTAAGCAACAGGAAGCATGAAGCTAGAGTTGTGCCCATACTTCTTATTAGCACAAGCATCTCATGAGATGGGTGTGTGCAATTGTTTGTGCCACCTGGCTAATGCCTTGGCCTTTGTTCCCCTCAGGAAAGGAGGGGGATGTGTCCACACATGCTGAGACAAGGGGGAAAGAGAAGGAAGTAAAGCTACCAAAAACTAATCTGGAGTTGGTTTGGAAGTAGGAGAAGTAAATTCTTTTTAACAATATATGTATGGATAGTATTAACAGGGAGGGTTTACAAGGGTGAGGAATAAGGATGAGTAGGAAAATATATAGAACCCAATCTGGATGGCTTTGTATCTCCCTCAGTGTATGTGGATTTCAGTCCCTTAGAGAAGTGTGGATGCGGCAGGGAGAAGGCCAGGCCTGGCCCTGTGGCGGCACCAGGAGGCCAGCAGTGGCTGTTGGTCCTTCAGAACAAGCGAGGCAGGAGCAAAGAGGGAAAATGGCAGCAGTGTCCTCCTGTTTGTAGGCTTCCTGGACAGGAAGGGGGAGGGGAATAGACCACCTTTGGTCTAAGCTCATCACCCTGATAGTCTCCTTTATTGGGAGGACAAGAACTCCTACACACCCTGCCTGAACCAGTGAGCAGGTGCTGGGTAGGGTGCTTTGCACCCAGGGGAGTGCCCATGCAGTGGCTGTAGTGGCTTTTGTCCTTTGGAAGTGACCTGTAACCTACAGATGGGGAAATTGAGGCAGGGGGGTGGTGTGGGGGATCTGTCTCCAAGTGGGACTGGTCCACCCTCCACTTTCCCCTTGCCCTAGGCTTCCCCAGGAAGTAAATGTGCAGACCATCAGTGCTGAGGTAATGTGGAACCTCTTTGTTCAGGATATGCAATGGAGGGTGAGTGCTCCTGTGACACCCCAAGCCAGGCTGGAGAACCAGGCAGGAGCCATACTCTACTCTGCCCTGCCCTCACCTCACCTGTTCCCTGGCCAAACCCATTTCACCCCCTCACTAACACAACACCTGGCATAAATCCCACCCAAGAAGCTTTTCAATCTTCACCCCATTTCCCTGGCATCCCAGGAGCTGCCCTTGAAGCAGCTTCCCTGCAGGGCTGGGGCTCAAGGCAAAGCCTGGGCACACTCCCCTCGTGCAGAGCAGGACAAGCACTGCCTGTGCAAGAACACAGACTCCATGCAGCTGCACTCCAAGGTGCAGTGACTCTACAACGAGTACGGCACCGAGCTGCCTGCCTGCAAGAGACGAGGGCCCGAGCACCCTGCGGGAGTGCAGCCCTCAGGGGGTGGGGGGCAGTGCTTGTGCCCCAGGGGCTGGCTGGGGCTGGGCCTCTCTTCCAGATGGTTCAAGCCCTTTGTCTTCCAGTGGCTGGATGAGAATGAAGAGGTGTCCTGGGATATCCTGCATGGAGCACTGGAGCAGGACAAGGAGAATGGGGTATGCACAGGACTGCTGGTACAGGACCTGCTGCTGGGGGCTGGGCAGGGGGCTTGTCCCCAACAGGGCTAAAATCCTCCAGTTCCAGCTCGGTGGTGGATGTCTTCTCCCAGCTTAACCAGAGCTTGAGATCATCAAGAAGCTTGAGTGCTCTGCCCCCCTGATTGTTGGGTATCACATAAGAAAGTTTGCCAAGGTGAGCAGCTACCAGGGTGGGGCCATTGGGCCAGCATCACTCTTGGCACTCTTGACTCAGCTCTGGCCCAGGGCTCCTGCACTCTCTGTCACTTCCTGTCCAGCTGCAGGCAATGACATAGGGCACAGACTGCACCACCTCTAGCATGTTCAAGCAAGCATGCCACAGCACCTGTGGCTCTCCCAGCTTTGATAGCAGAGGAGATTAGCTCAATAATGAGATAATTGGTTAATGAATCTAGATAAGTTACATGCTGGTGGCTCGTTGCATTGTGGGAGATTTGTGCAGCCTTGCTGGCTGATGCTCAGAGCTGTGAGGGTGATGGAGCTGCTTACTGAGACCAAGCGTGCTGGGTCTGGCTTCCAGAGGCTGTGCTTCTGGCACATCTATAGGGCCAGAGGGTCTAGGAGCCCCAGCTCTTACCCAGGTTGTTTCCCTGCTGTGGGACTCAAGGTCTTCTCTCTCTGCTTTGCTGCTGTCTGGGTGTCTTTGCTGCTGCCATCCTGTGGCTGCAGACCAGCAATGTGCTGCTCCAGTACGCTGAGATCATCTCCAAGGATTTTGCCTCGTACTGTGTCTGCATCCTGCCTACTCTCCTTCTCCAAGGAGAAAGTGGTGATGGTGTCTTCCTTCTGCTTGCCACCTGTCTGGTTCTGCCAGGCAGAATTGTTCCCACATGGTGGCCCAGCCCCTCACCTCAGCTCCAAGGCTGGCTCCTGTGATGAAGGTTCTGCCCTCATCTCTGCCCCGTGGCAGTTGCTGAAATGCTGCAGGCAGGGCTCTCTGCCATGACTGTTCTCACGTCCAGGAGTACATGCTGGGAGGGAGCTGGGGCAGCAGAGAGCTGTTCCAGCTACTTTTGTTGGTGCTGACTCCACTTTCCATCCTTTCCCCTCAGCCCTGCATTCTGATGAACAACATCCAGCAGCTCCCTGTCCAGCTCGAGAAGATGTTTGAAGCCATGAGTGGGAAGGAGGTGCATATTAGGTGTCCAGGAGGGAGCCATGTGGGGGAGCTGAACCAGTGTCCTCTACCCCGAGGAAGTCCCTTCCCTGGCTCCACAGCACTGGGTGCAGACCCCAGTTCCTCACCCCTGTATGGGACCATGCTATCCTATTCCATAGCACCCTGCTCTTCCACCATGTCAGATGATGGACGGGCTTCACCCTGCCCAGGGATGCATTTGGCATGCAGAAAGTCCCCCGGGGCTGGACCAGGAACCCTGATGGCTTCTCCAATCTGTCCCTCCTCCAGCTGGAGCCAGAAGCCAGAGATAGCCTCAAGGACCTGCAGGTGAAACTCAACCATGTCCTGGAGGAGCTGAGCAGAATCTTTGCCAGCAGGTACACCTGGCTGAGAGGAGGTGGGTTTGGGGGTCAAGGAACTGCAGCTGGGGCCTGGCTGGGGCCTCTGCTTGGCCAAGCAGGTCCTGGGCATGGCTGTGGGAGATGCTGAGCTGACTGAGCACTGTGCTCCCCGGTTTCCAGCCACGCCTGGAGGAGTGCTGAAGCAGCTGGGTGACATCCTGGGCCAGCTGAAGGAAGGGCACTGGCAGTGTCCCTGCCAGCACCTGCAGCAGTGCTGCACAGCATGCTGACAGTGTCCTGCAGCCCACCATTGACCTCCTGGGCAGCAAGGGAGTGTGGGGCCAAGAGGAACACAGACATCTCTCAGCGCCCCTGACCCCCCCGGGAGTGTGGGGGACCTGCAGGCTCTGTAGTTCCTTTGAGCAGTTTGAGAGAGTCAGGTTGCTGCTGAAACAAAGCAGACCTTTAGCTGCCAGGGGCAATGCTGCCTGAGCAGGGGCTCTGGGAGCCACTCTGGGCTGTGCATCCTGCAGTGCTCTTCCCTCTCTGAGGTGAGTGAAAAGCAAGACTGCTTTGTAGGGTGAGTTGTGTCTGAAAGAGCACAGAAGGGCTGAGGTTGGAAGGGGCCTCAGAGATCAACCTTCCCAGCCTGGGCAGGGACAGCTCTCAACTGGACTCAGCTGCTGGAGGCCTCATCCGACCTGGCCTTGGACACCCCCAGGGAAGAGGCAGCCACAGCCTCCCTGGGAAGCCTGGGAGCAGCCTGCAGCCTCAGGGTGCCGGTGGGTGAGGAACTGGACCTGAGCCAGCAAGGGGCACTTGCAGCACAGGAGGCCAGTGGCAGCCTGGGCTCAGCCAGGGCAGCATGGCCAGAGGGGCAGGCAGCTGGTTTGAGTCTCCTGGGGCAGCAGGAGCTGTGTGGGGGCTCCCCGCAGGAGCAGCTTGGCAGCCCTGGCTCCTGGGGGGCTTTCTGGGCCTGCCCTGGGGGAGCTGGAGCAGGGGGGCACAGGCAGCTCCCCTGTAGGCTCTGGGCAGCCCTGTGCCCGCTGGCTGCCATCTGGTGCCAGCGCTGGGCACTCCCCTCTTTGTCCCCGCGGTTGCCAGGGTGCCGCTGGGTGGCCTCAGGCTCTGTCGCTGTGGCAACCAGGCACAGCCCAGCCGCGACTGTGTGGCAGTGGGATCGCTGGTGGATGCTGGTGGATGCTGGTGGATCCTGGTGGATCCCATTGGAGACTGGTGCCGGCCCCGGGCCGAGGTGACGATGGCTGTGTCCCCTCCCCAGCCAAGCCCCGGGAGGGGCTTTGGCTGCCTCAGGAGGGAGGGCTGGGAGCAGGGCTGAGCAGGGAGGGTGGAAGCCTGAGCGCCGCTGTCCCACCCAGCAGTGCTGAGGCCATTGCCGGCACCCAGCTGCTGCTCGGGGCAGGATTTGAGGGAGGAGGCTGCCCCTTAGCCAAGGGGAGGTTCTTGTGCTGGGGGACAGGCCCCTGGAGCTGCAGCACTTGCCATGCTGGGCACCCCCGGAGGAGCTGGAGCCCCTTCTCCCTGCCCCCACAGCTGGACAAACTGCTCCCTGAAACACAAAATCCCTCTGGGTCTTCTTTGTTGCCATGGGATGCTGCTGTGTCTGCCTCCAGGCTGGGACTAAACGTGGAGGGGAGAGAGGCTGCCTGTCTCCCTGCTGCCAGTCTGATCCTCCTTCCCTTGCACCTGGGCTTTGGGATGTTTTTGCCTTCAGTTTTCACCTCTGCTGCCCCATCTGCAAGTGAGGGGTGAGAGGATTTCTCCTCTGCCTAGCAAACGCTGTGCAGGCTGAGGATGAAAGATGCAGCAGCTGCCTAGGTAGCAGAGACTGCAAAGCTCCCCCAGCCCAACTCTCCTTTCCTTGCATTTTAAAACCCTAGGGGATTTCCTGAGAAGCAGCAATTCCTGCATCTCTCTCTTGAAAATCCAGAGGCTGGACTGCTTCAGGAGGCTGCAGGTAACTCAGGACAGGCTGTCCAGCCTTGCCTCTGAACTGAGGGATGGGAAACAACTCCGTGAAGTCCAAGCTTCACCAGCACGGGGTCCCAGGCAGTGCTGCAGCAGGGCAGCCGCTGGTAATGTTCCCTGTCCTGGCAGCCAGCAGTGCCTGTGTGTGCTGGGGAGCCGGCACCAGGCTGAGCCTGCCAAGGTCAGGCTGGAGGCTGCATTCCTGCTGCTGCTTTTGGTCACTTCCCCTTCTGCAGCTGGGTGTCTCTGAGCTGAGTGTTTCTGTTCTTCCAGAGGCTGGGCCCCAGTGTGGGGGTGGGGCAGGCACACTGAGAATTAGTTGCCCAAGAAGGTTTGGAGGATTGAGATGAAAGCAGCTTGGTTGGGACTGAGGGTTACCGAGCATTTCAGAGCTCTCAGGGAGGCTCCAGGAAGGCAGCTGCTCAGGATGTGACCATCAACAGCCTCTGCTGGACACTGGGAAGTGCTGCTGCAGGATCTGCAGATGGTTCAGCAAGGGGGAGAGGCTGTTTTCCAGGGCTGCTGGCAGTGCCTCTTGTGCCAGCTTGGCTGTGGATCGCTGGTGCCCCTCAGCAGAGTGGAGCTCACTGTTGATAGCTTTGTGTCGATGGAGAGAGGTGGTGGCCATGCTGCTGAGTGGAAGAAGTTAACCTGGACCTGGTTCACTCAGGGGGACCTGTTAAGCCATGCTACTTGTAGGCTGAGGAGGCTGGAGAGCCTCTGCTGCTGTTAGGATGAAGCCTTAAGTGGCCCTGCTCTCACCCCTGCAGCATTTCTTGCTGAGCTTCTCCCTTGAGTGGTTTCCTGCTTTTCTTTCTGCTGCTGCAGCCTCTGGAGTGCCTGTGGGGAGCCTTGAGTTTGGGTGTCAGGGAGTGAAGAGCAGGGCCCTCATTCTCCATGGAGAAATGCTGGTGGGCACTGTGGTAATTGTGTGTCTGGAAGGAGTCATCTTTGCTGGCTCATTTCTGTCCCTGAAGCCAAGCAGAGCAGCCCTGAGCAACTCTGCTGAGCAGCTCTGCTTCTTGCCCAGGGAATGGAGCTCTGTGCTCCCCGAGTCAGAAACAGCAGCAGGGCAGCCCAGGTGCTCTCCCCTGGGGAAGGATGCCCCAGCCTGGAGACACTGTGGAGCCTTTGGCTTTGCTGGGAGTGGGCTTCTGGCTTTTCAAAGGTCTGCTGCTGCTCCTTGCAGGTGAGCTGAGCCATGGCCACTGAGCAGAACCAGCGCTCCAGGAGGCCCTCCAAAATGCCTGAGGGGCTCCAGGGCACAGTGGCAGCACCTGGTCACCTGAAGCCAGCCAGAGAGGCAAAGCAGCCTGGAACTGTAAGTAGCTGCTGTGGTCAAGGAGGAGCCTTGGAACAGGCTGCCCAGAGAGGTTGTGGAGTCTCCTTCTCTGGAGAGATTCCAAACCCACCTAGATGTGATCCTGGGCAAGCTGCTCTGGGTTTCTGCAAGAGGGTTGGACTGGCTGATCCCCAGAGGTGCCTTCCAACCCCCACCCTGCTGGGATAGCCTACATGGAGCACAGAGCCACCCCTCTGGAGCCAGGGCAATTCTTCCTTCCTCTCCATAACTGTCCCCTTTGCTGACTGCAGCTCACCTGACTGGAGATGCCCTGGTGCTGATGGTCTCTCAAGGAGATGTCTCTGTAGGCTTCTGAGGAGGGCTCTGTGAGGCCAGGACAGAGAGAAAAGTGCTAATGAAGGAGAACTCAGACTTGGAGACATTCCTCTGCACCTCAGTCCTGGCACAGGGCTGCTTTTCTGCTCTCCTCTGCCTCCCCCAGCAGTGCCATCTCCCCAGGGCAGGCTGGGGAGCCTGGGGCAAGGGCAGAGCTGGGGCAGTTCTGAGCACTCTTGCCCTGCTCTCTTCAGAGCTCCCTGGCTCTATCCAGCAGCACTACAGAGGGAACAAATGCCCAGAGAGCAGCAATCCCCAGGAGTGCCCCAGCAAAGCAGGCAGCAGCTCATGGGACAGAGCCCCTTGGTTAGAGCTTGTCCCTTCTGCTCTGGCTCAGGAATGCTCTGATCTGAAACACTGCAGCAGGTCCCTCAGGAGGCTTCCAGGACTGGCCTGGTAGCTCTGACCACAAATTACTCCTCAGTGGCACTCGGACAAGAGGAGCAGAGGGGTTGCTGTGGCTTGTGCTGGTGGTGTGTGTTTCAGCTGACTCCCTCCTCCTTCCTGCAGGAGATGCCTGAGCTCATGGAGCAGAGCCTGGGTGGCACTCAGGAGGGGAGCCTGCCCCAGATCATCCAGAGGGGTGGCAAGGCTGAGGAGAGGAGGCTGCCCCGGCTCAGGCAGAGGCTGGGCAGCATTCAGGAGATGTGGCTGCCCCCAGTCTCCACCCAGAGGGGCAGCAGCCTGGAGGGGAAGCTGCCCCCAATCTGCACCCAGAGGGGCAGCAGCCTGGAGGGGAAGCTGCCCCCAATCTGCACCCAGAGGGGCAGCAGCCTGGAGGGGAAGCTGCCCCCAATCTGCACCCAGAGGGGCAGCAGCCTGGAGGGGAAGCTGCCCCCAATCCCCACCCAGAGGGGCAGCAGCCTGGAGGGGAAGCTGCCCCCTGTTACCAGGAGGGGCAAGCCTGAGGCCAGGACCCTGCCCCTGATTGCCCAGCTTGCAGACTCCAGTGAGGCCTCCTGCCCAAAGGTAAGCTTTTCCTGCCCTTTCCTTGCTGTTTGGGGAGGCATTTGGAGAGGAGCCTGCTCGTGGCAGGCCTGCCTCCAGCTTAGCTCTAACTGGCTGGCCAGGTCCTGTTGTGCTGTGCAGCTGCTGGCAGTGCTGAGTTCCTCCTGCCAGGAGAAAGCTCAGACCTTGCTCCCTGCTGAGCTGTTCAAGTCCTGAGCTGTGCTGCAGAAGCTCTGCTGCAGCTGGGGGGGGTTCCTGGAGCTGAGCCCCTGGCACTCAAGCCCCATGCAGGGGGCAGGCTGGGGCAGGACACAAGGGCAGGAGCTTGCCATTTGCCATCCTCCTGCTGCCACAGGCAGCTGCTGCTTGGGGTGGTCGCTGCCAAGTGCCTGGGGCTGGGACTCCTTCGCTGCTGGCAGCCTTGGCCTTGGGGGGCTGAAGGCCTGCAGGAGTTGCTCAGCACTGAGCACACTCAGCTGCAGTGGTGCTTTGGGGTGGAGCAGCAGGTTGGGGCCCTCCCAGGGGGCTGGCTTTGCAGGCTGCAGGCTCCTGCCAGCTGCAGAGGGGCCTCAGCCCCTGGCTGTGCCTTGTCTGGCTGAGTGTTTGCTGCAGCTGTGCCTCAAGCTGCTTTGCTGCAGAGCTGCTGGCCAGAGCACACAGCCCCGAGGGCAGAGCAGGGAGGGAGGCTGCTGAGCAGCAATTGCCAGCAGCAAACCTGTGACATACTGGTTGTGGGTTGCCCTGGCCAGCCCAGGAGGTTGGGAAGCCCTCAGCTGGGCACACAGAGCACTGGCAGCATGCTGCAGCTGCTGGCTTCAGCCTGGCCATGGCTTGTGTGGAGCAGCAGGAGAGCTGCCTGGGTCTGGTGAGTGGGAGCAGCACAGCTGGGAGAGGGGAGGCAAAGCAGGGAGGAACTTTCTCCTAGCAGTGCCTCTGCTCTGCCAGCATTTGCTGCTTGTGTGCATTGCCAGGCTGCTGCTGCAGTGGAGTTGAACAAAAGCAGCAGCACCAGAGCAGGACCAAAGAGCCACTGAAAGCTCCTGGCAGAAGGAGCTGCCAAGTCCAATCCTCCTCCAGCTGCCCAGTGCTGCAGAGAAAGGAGCTGAACCTCGCCAGCACTCAGCTCTCCTTGTCCTGCCTTCCCTCCTCTGCTGCTGTTCTCTCCTTAGCAGCTCCCAGGCTTTACACTGGCAAAGCTCTTTGGGGCTGTGTGGGCCTCGGCCTCCCTGCCTCAGAGCAAAGATCATCCCCAGAGTGTTTCCCCTGGAGCCTCCTGTCCATTGCTGGCCCTCAGCTGCTCCATGAGTGCTGCCAGCACTGTCAGGGAGTGCTCTGGTGCTGTGTGACCACAGCAGCACAGGGCTTTGCCCTGTGTTTGGGAGAGGGAACCTGGAGAGACAGCCCAAGAGCTGCTTAGCCTGAGCCTGCTCAGCACAGCCCAGCTCCTCTTGAGCCACCCAGGAGCCAGGTGGGAGAGCTTCTGCTTGCCCAGGCTGAGCTGGGCAGAGGGACTCGCCAGGAGACTGGGCTGGACTGGAGAGCAGTGTAGGGTTGTCACTCATGAGTCCTGCTGCCAGCAGCTGAACCTCTCCCTGCTCTCTGTGCACCCCCAGCTGCCAGCTGCCCTGCAGCAGAGCTGCTTTGAGCCTCTCCCAGCAGAGGTGGTCTTCCAGAACTACCTCCCCCACCAGGTCTACGAAGCGACGCTGGTTCTGCGCAACAAGGGCAGGGTAAGTGCTGGGGGGTGGGAGGAACCTGCCCTCTCTGGGCATGCTGTCTCTGACACTGCCATGTGCTGCTGGGAGCTAGCCCAGAGGAGCTTGCCTAGAGAGCAGCCTTGCCTCTGAAAGCCCTGGCTTGCTGAGAATGTTGAGGGCTCTGCAGCTGTTCTCTCGTCTCACGCTCTGCCTCAGGTGTGCAGCGCATCCTGATGGCTCCTTGGTTACTCTTGCCTTTGGGGAGGGCCTCTCTGCCTCTCACAGCCTGCTTAGCTGCTTCAATCCCCTGACAAAGCTCAGGGGTCGTCTTCTCTGCTTGAGGCTGGAATAAGTCCTAGGGAGTGGCACTGAAACTCCAGGAGAGGTGTTTGGAAAGAGCAGTGGAACAGACTGATGGAGCAGCAGCGAGGGGAGGCCTTTAGGCACGACCTGGGGGTCCTGCTACGCTTCATTCAGCCCTGCTGGGGCTTTCCTGGAGCTCTGCTTTCCCTTTGGAACACCACAGCACATCCAGAGCCATCTCCTCCTGAAGGTCTCCACCTGTGCTTGGAAAGAATTGGTGGTGCTGAGGAGATTCCCCAAAGAAGTGGAGCAGGGAAATGCTGCCAAATGCCAGCAGTTTTGTTCCTGTGGAAAGAGGAAGATTTGAGACCCTTTGAATTTGAGCTGGGGAAACATTTGCTGGAGTGAGGCAGGTGCCCAGAGCAAGCTGGTGAGAAGAGACAGGAGGGAGGAGTGGGGCTGGGTTCAAAGGTGCTCCAGGAGAGAACCCTGTGCACACAGGGGCTTCTCTTGCCAGGCAGCAGGCAGTGTGCTGGAGGCAGAGAAGGGTCAGCAAAGGAAGTGTCCTGGAAGCTGCTGCTCTGCAGTGGGGAGCAAGATGTGAAGGGGAGAGGAGAGCAGCTGGGAAGGCAGAAGCAGCCTGCATGAGAGCAGGGGAAGGAGCTCCCCCCCACACACCTCCCTCCTGGGGGAAACAAGGGGACAACAAAAGCTGTGGGGGAAGAGCAAGAGCAGTCCAAGTGTGTCCTGAGAGAAGAGGCTTTGCCAGGGCTGTGGCTGGAAAGAGAAGCCCCTTTGGCAAGGAAGGCTGCAAAGTGTGGTCCCTCTCAGTTCCTGCTGGGGAGAACAGAGCCATTCCTGCTCTGGTGCCTGGCTTGGGAGTGTTGGCAAGAGGCCCCTGGGACATTGGTGTGCTCCACACTGACCCCAGACACTGTGCTGCTCTTTCCTCTTTCCTCATTAAAATGGGCCTCAGTTTCTCCTTTCCTCTGGCTCTGCTTCACAGCAGGGCTTGGGCCTGCAGCCCATGTCCCAGAGCTCCTTTGCCCAGGCAGCAGGAACTTGGCTCCAGCCTTGCCCTCTGTGCTGGAAGTGCCTTGGCAAGGAAGGATGGCAGCTGGCCATGGCCAGGTTTCTTCTCACAGTGCCACAGGTGGCAAAATCCCAGTTGTGTCTTCCCTGCAGGTTCCTCAGTGGGTGAAGGTCATCCTGGAGACCTCTCCTTACTTCAAGTTGGTTGGCCCCAAGGATGTGTGCCAGAAGGTGGCACCTGGCATGGCTTCTACTTACTGCATCCTCTTCACCCCTGAGGAGAACAAGGTGAGGCTGCAGGTCTCAAGAGGTTGCTGCCTGCAGTGGTAGGAGGAGCCAGGGAATTCCAGGCCTGTCAGCCTGACCTGAGTGCCAGGCAAGGTTATGGAACAGGTCATCTTGAGTGCAATCACACAGCCCTTACAGGATGGCCAAGGGCTCAGGCCCAGCCAGCATGGATTTAGGAAGGGCAGGTCCTGCCTGACCAACCTGATCTCCTTCCATGCCCAGGTGACTGCCTGGTGGCTGTGGGGAGCTGGGAGCCACTGCTGATGGTGATGTGGCAAAGGCCTTTGGGCAATGTGCCTGAGCATCCCTGCCAAGCTTCCAGGAGGTGCCTGCATTGCTGGGACTGCACTTGGCACCGTGGCACAGCTGGGTGCCTTTCCCAGGCTTCAGTGGCTCTGGGGGGCTGGCACCCCTGAGGTGGAGTCACTCTGGGCTGCCTCAGCATCCAAGCATCAGAGAATCTGCTTTGGTGCTGCTGGCCTGCTGAGAGAGCAGGTGGGGCAGAGGGGCTGGCTCAGCTCTGATCCTTCCCAGCCCTGTGCCAGTTGTGCTGCAGGAGAGAAGGGTGCCCAGGGGCTGCTGCATCTCTGCCTGCAGCTGGCAGTGAGACAAAGCCCAGCAGCTTCCCTTCTGCCCTGGGGCTGGCACTGCCTGCAGCCTGCTGAGGCTGTTCCTTTCCCTGCAGGATTACTGTCACCAGCTGCTCTGTGTCACCCAGAAGGAGGAGTTCACTGTGCCCATCCGGGCTGTAGGTGCCCAGGCTGTGCTGGACTTCCCCCAGCAGCTAAACTTCTCCATCTGCCCAGTCAAGTACAGCACCCAGAGGACTCTGCTGCTCCGCAACGTGGGCGAGCGGGAGGCTCACTACAGCCTCAGCACTCAGAGGTGAGGAGCTCAGCATCCTGCTCTGCTCTTCAGGCCAGGCTTTGCTTGTCCCTGCCTCTGCTTTCTAGGCTGGGATCTCCTGGGCCAGGAGTTGCCTTGCCATTTGCAGCTCTTGAGGTGAGGTTTCTGGGTGGCAGGGAGCCAGGGGGAAGCTCTGAGTGCCAGCAGCCCTTCCAGCCCTGTGCTCTGCAGCAGCCCTTCCAGCCCTGTGCTCTGCAGCAGCCCTTCCAGCCCTGTGCTCTGCAGCAGCCCTTCCAGCCCTGTGCTCTGCAGCAGCCCTTCCAGCCCTGTGCTCTGCAGCAGCCCTTCCAGCCCTGTGCTCTGCAGCAGCCCTTCCAGCCCTGTGCTCTGCAGCAGCCCTTCCAGCCCTGTGCTCTGCAGCAGCCCTTCCAGCCCTGTGCTCTGCAGCAGCCCTTCCAGCCCTGTGCTCTCCAGCAGCCCTTCCAGCCCTGTGCTCTCCAGCAGCCCTTCCAGCCCTGTGCTCTCCAGCAGCCCTTCCAGCCCTGTGCTCTCCAGCAGCCCTTCCAGCCCTGTGCTCTCCAGCAGCCCTTCCAGCCCTGTGCTCTCCAGCAGCCCTTCCAGCCCTGTGCTCTTCAGCAGCCCTTCCAGCCCTGTGCTCTCCAGCAGCCCTTCCAGCCCTGTGCTCTCCAGCAGCCCTTCCAGCCCTGTGCTCTCCAGCAGCCCTTCCAGCCCTGTGCTCTCCAGCAGCCCTTCCAGCCCTGTGCTCTCCAGCAGCCCTTCCACCCCTGTGCTCTCCAGCAGCCCTTCCACCCCTGTGCTCTCCAGCAGCCCTTCCACCCCTGTGCTCTCCAGCAGCCCTTCCACCCCTGTGCTCTCCAGCAGCCCTGCTCTGGTGGCATTGCCAGCAGCTGGGCTCTGCAGCCTCACTGCAGGGAGCTGGATGCAGTGTATGGGGCACCTGCTGTCCTTCTCTACTCTAGGCCCTTCTGAGGGCTGAATCTCCTCAGCACTGAGCCAGGAGCTCTCTTTCTGATCTCCTGGGGGGTTGGTTTTCCTTCTGCTGTCTGCAGTGAAGGGAGCTAACTCCACTTGGTGTCTGGTCGCCAGTGGTGGTCCCCAGGGCTCAGTGCTGGGGCCAGCTCTCCTGAACACTTGCTCAGTGCCCTGGGTGAGGACATTGAGGCTCCCTCAGTCAGTTTGCAGACAGGCCCAACTGGGCAGCAGTGCTGAGCTGCCTGTTAACCTACAGAGGCACCTGGCCAGGCTGGATCAAAGGCCAAGCCAATGGCATGAGGTTGATCAAGGCCAAGTGGCAGGGCCAGTACCTGGGTCACAGCAACTCCCTGCAGCACTGCAGGCTGGGGGAAGAGTGGCTGGAAAGATGCCCAGCAAAGACCTGGGGTGCTGCTCAACAGAGGCTGCAGATGAGCCAGCCGGTGGCCAGGTGGCTGAGCAGGCCAACAGCATCCTGGCCTGGGTCAGCCATGGTGTGGCCAACAGGAGCAGGGCAGTGTAGCCTGCACTGGGTACTGGATGCACAGCCTGAGTACTGCATTGACTTTTGGCCCCCTCACTGCAGGGAGCACACTGAGGTGCTGGGGTGGCTCCAGGAGGGACTACAAAGCTGGTGAAGGGTCTAGAGCAAAAGTCTTGTGAGGAGAGGCTGAGGGCACTGGGGATGTTTAGCCTGGAGGAGGCTGAGGGCAGATCTTCTGTCTCTCTTCAGCTCCCTGACAGGAGGCTGGAGCCAGGCAGGGCTTGGTCTCTGCTCCCAAGGAACAAGTGCTAGGCCACGAGGAAATGCCCTCAGTTGTGTGTGGCCTGGGACATGAGGAACAATTTCTTGCCCTTGAGGGTTGTCAAGGCCTGGTCCAGGTGGCCTGGGGCAGTGGTGGAGTCCCCATCCCTGGGGGGTTGGTGTGGTGCTGAGGGCCATGGTTTGGGGGTGCCCTAGCAATGGGAGCATGGTTGGACTGGAGCTGAAAGATCTCTTCCAGCCAAAAAGGTTCTCTGCTTCTGCTGCTTGGGGCTGCTTTGCTCCTTGCTTGCAGAAGGCAGCTGCAGAGCAGTGGCCTGCAGCAGGGCTGTGGTGCCCAGGTCTCTGCAGCAGCCCTGCTGTGTCTCTCTCTTGCAGCCCATTCTCTGCTGAGCCCTGTGTGGGAGCTCTGGGGGTCGGTGCTGCTGTGCAGGTGGCTGTGGAGTTCCTGCCGCTGCGGACCGGGGAGCACCGCGGGGTCCTGAGCCTGCACTGGGACTCAGGTCAGTGCTGGGCACTGCCTGCCTGCACTCTGTGTCCCTGGCTGCCCACTGCAGAGCCTGAGCTTTGGTTCCCAGCCAGTGCTGGGCCTGAGGGCTGACAGGAGGAGGGCAGGGCTCTGTCAGACGCTGTGGTGCCCAGGGCCTCTGGCACTCCTCTGTCCCCTGCTCTGCTTCTCCCTTGCCTTGCCTCAGAGCCTTTTGCTGCACTCTCCTCTCCCCATCTCCATCCCACAGCTCCCAGCTTCAGGACTAAAAGGCTCTTGGGCTCGGGCAGGAAGTGCTCACTGCCTCCTTGGAGAGGTGTCAAACTCCTCCTGGGGTGGGAGAAGCCAAGAGCAGGCCCCAGGAGAAGTGTCAGCCTCAGCAGGCCCTTGAGGAGGAAGTGGGGAGCGGAGCTGGGACCTCCAAATGCTGCCCACAGGCTTGGCTCAGCAGAGCTGATGCTGAAGCAGAGCCTTGCTCACAGGTGCCCTCGGGGTGTGTTGTCTCTGCCTGCAGCAGAGCTTTGCTTTGTCCCTGTTGCTGCCCCTGGCTCCTGGGCAGCCTGATGTGCTCCCTGGGTGCTGCTGTGGTGCTGCAGCCCTGCAGTGAGCACTGGAGCTCTCTGGGGCTGGCAGAAAGGATCCAAATGCTGCTGTAGCTTGCAAGTGAGATGAGCAAGACTCCCCTCTGCTTTCCTGCAGGAGAAGATATTCACAGCAGCCTCAGTGGCACAGCTGTGGATGTGAACATCAGGCTGGACAGGAGCTCCTTGAGCATGGAGCAGACCTACCTGTCGCTGAGCAGCCGCAGCACCCTGCTCATCCACAACAGCAGCAGTGTGAGAGCTCACTTCCAGTGGAAGGCTGCTGCTAGTCAGGAGGAGGAGGAGCAGCAGCAGAGGTGGGTTGGAAAGCTGCACTGCAGGCAGATCCCTCTCCAAGGGTGACACTCAAGTGTGGCCTCCAGGGCTCTGGGTGCTTTGCAGTGGTGGAGGCCAGGAAAGCCCCCACAGCACCAAGGCCTGGATCCCTGGGCTTTGGGCTACTGGAGCTCAGCACTTCCCTTCCCAGCTGCATCCACACTCCAGCTGAGGATGGTGTCTTGGGGAGGAACTGCAGGGCCTGGATTTCCTCAGAGAGCAAACTGACTTGTGGGGGCCACAAAGCACTGAGGCCCAGAGATCTCTGGGCTCCAGAGGGACCATGAGGCTGAGGCAAGGCTCAGTGCTGGGCTGCACTGAGTAGCAGCACTGAGCACAGCTGCATGCAGCACAACTCTGCTGCTACTCGCTGCAGCTTCTCCTGCTGCAGCTGGCACAAGCTGGCAGGCTCCTTTCCCAGCCCTGTGCAGGGCAGAGTGCTTCAGGGGCCCAGAAGGTTGAGGCTATCCTGCTGCAGGCTGTTAACTGCCTGCTGGTGTCCCAGTTTCCAGCACCAGGAGCTATTTCCACCCTGCCTTGGAGGCTGAGCAGAGCTGGGAGGTGGAGGGTTCTGCAGGGAGGGTGGAGCAAGGCAGGACTTAGAAGTCCAGTTGAGTTTCAGCACCTGTGTCTTTGTGGTGGTGGGAGATGGGGCAGGCTCTCCAAAGGCTGCCTGTGGGGAAGCTTGGAAATTGCCACCTCAGGCAGCAGAGGAAGAGCTGGAGCCCAGGGGCTGAGCTGGAAAGCACACTGCAAAGCCTGGGGGATCCCGGGAAGCCTTGGGTGACTTTCCAGCCCCAGGTGCACGGAGGGATCTGGAGTTAGTCTGAAGCCACAGCTGGGGAGGAAAGTGCCTTCAGCTGGAGTGCTCTTCAGGGGCTTCTGAGCAAGTCAAGTTCAGTGTGGTTGGGCCAGGCAGGCCCTAGAGGCCAGCCCCAGGTTCCCCTCGCTCAGTGCTTTTCCTTGCCCAGTGTGTGGCTGCTGTGCAAGCTCAGGCTGTGCAAAGAGCAGCCCTGAGCAGCTCCAGGGGAGGAAGAGCCACTCGAGGCTGTTGTTGGAGCCTCCATCAGCTGTGGCAGTGGCTGTGAAGCAGGAAGGCTCCCGGGGGGCTGCTGCCTTTCACAAAGCTCTTCCGAGCTTGCAAGCAGGGAGTGCGAGTGGCCAGGGAAGAGGCAGGGATCGTGGGCTGGGAGCCGGGGGCTCGGGGGCAGCCCCTTGCTGTGCCGCTGCTGTGCCTCCCCGAGCGCTTCTGCCAGAGCCTCTGCAGAGCTGCTGGTGATGCCCTTGTCTGCTGGGCTTTGTCTCTGGGCTGCAGGCTGTGGGGGCAGTTCAAGCCGCGTCCCCCCCTGGAGCCCAGGAAGCAGCCTGCGCCCCAGGGACGCCGTTCCCGGCTCCCCCGCATCTTCCAGCAGCAGAGGGCGAAGGCGCAAGGAGAGTCCCTGCTGTGCCGCTCTGAGGAGATCTTCACCATCGAGCCGCTGGTGAGCCGCAGCTGAGAGCCCTCCTTCCTCCTCCTCCTCCTCCTCCTCCCTGGGGAGGTCCCTTGGCAGATCCTGCCCCCAGCTCCCGCAGAGGGAGTGGAGCTGGCAGGGCTTGGTGCACAAAGCCTTGGTGAGCTGCAGGGCCCTGGCAGGCAGCGAGAGCCTGCTGGCAGCTGAGCAAAAGAAGGGCACTGCCTCGGTGTCCTTCCAGCCCTCAGAGGGCTCTGCGGTGTTAGCTGCAAGGACATCCCCTCCGTGTGGCTCGGGGGCTGCCCAGAGGCTGTTAGAGCACTGCAGGTCCCAAACCACCTGAAGAAGGGAAGGAGAGGAGGCAAAGGGCAGCTGAGTTATGGCAATAGCAATCCCCTCCTGGAAGCCGGGCTTCCACCAGCTCTGAGTCTCCCTGCCAGTGTCACCTGTGAGCCTGGGCCCCAGGCTGGCAGGTTGAAAGGGGCTCTGGGAGTTGTGGTGCCCCTAGGTACAGAGAAGGGCTTGCTGCTGGTTCTGGGAGCCCAAGGCCACATCCTGCCACCAACCAGAGCCCTGACTCGGAGGGAGAGCATGGTCTGAGCTGGAGAATGCTGCTGTCTGAGCAGCATCTCATCTGGGAGTAAAGCCTGCAGGAATCCCAACCTCTTCTTTCTATGCAGAGAGGTGAAATGAGTGTGAAGGAAGGGCTCAGCTGCTCTTGCTGCTTCCTCCTGGAGCCCATGGAAGGCTGAGAGCCAGCAGCAGCAGCACCACTGCGCTGTCCCAGCACAGCAGCTGGCAGCAGCAGGATGGGAGCAGGAGGTTGTGGCAGAGCAGTAGGGATGTTGGAGGCAGTGGGAGGTGAGCAGCATCCTGTGGTGTGTCAGAGCTGCTTTGGGAGTGTGTTGGGGGCTCCTGCTTGGTGACAGCTGCACTGTGTCTCCACAAGCAGCTGAACCTGCTCTCCAGCTTGTGAGGGGCAGCAGTCTGGCTGCCCACAGCACTGAGTCCTGGTGCTCCTGGTAATGATGGAGGGACACCAAGTGCAGCCTGGCCTCAAGCCTTGGGAGTGGAAACCTTTCCTCACTGGCTCTGGGGATGTGCCACACTGTGCTCTAGGACTGACTTAGAAGTGGGCTGCTCCATGGCTCTCTGCCCTTCTGCCCTGTCCAGCCTTCTCAGTCTCTTGGTTTCCCAGGCTTCCCTCCCCTCTGGAGCAGGTTCCCTTGCAGAGCTCTGCCTGTGCCTGTCTCTCCTCCCCCAGCCCAGCACATGTGGTGCTTGCTCCTCGCTCTCCCTTGGTGCTCTGAAGAAGGGCTGCAGGGCTGTGGCTGCAAACATGAGCTGGAAGCTTTGGTGATCAATGGTTTGCTGCCATCCTCTCTTCTAGGAGGGAGAGGTGTGGCCAAACTCCTCAGCTGAGATCCAGGTGACCTTTAAGCCCCAGGCAGCCAGAGTCTATGAAGCCAAGTTCTACTGTGACATCTCAGGTACAGCTCCATTCTGCTGCTCTCTGCCCCAGGCTGCAGGCCAGGCACAAGCAACCTTCCAGCCCCCTGGCTCCTGCTCGAGTTGCTAGGAAGGGTCAGTGGCCAACAGGACCCGTGCCTGCTGTCCCTGTGGCTCCCAGCTGCTCTGCTGTCCAAGGCCAGGGCTCAGGACACTGCCTCTGGACCACTGAGTCCAGAACATGTGAGGCAGGGAAGGGCTGAGGTTTCCTGCCATGGGTTTGCCAGCCTTTGCTCTGCTGGGAGGTGTCTGTGAAGGCCAAGGAGCTACAGAACACAGCAGCCCCTAAGCCCCTCTAGCCTGTTTCCCTCCAAGAGGAGTCCTCATAGCCTGGAGGCATCCTGGGGCTCCTGAGGTGGTAGGAGCTGAGTTCCAGAGTGCTGCCAGCCCCTGGATCTCCTCCCACTGGTCAGCTACTGCCAGCGCTTAGGTGGGGAACCCTGCTGAATGCAGGGTGCCCTCCAAAGGAGCATCTCTGGCCAGCAGGTGCTTCTCCCTGCCTGGGAAGTGTCTCCTGGCAGCTCTGAGGCTGTGCTTCCCCTGGGTGGCGTTGCTCAGGGCTTGCTCTGCTCAGCAGGAGGTCTCTCCCTGGCAAGCTGAGCCCCAGCAGCCTGCTGGATGAGCTCTGTGCCGCTGCTGTCTCCCTGCAGGGTGCTCAGGCTGTTGGTGGCAGCAGCCAGCACTGCCCCCTGAGTGACACCAGCTCTGCCCTTCCAGAGGTGGTGGCTGTGCTGTGCTAGCCCAGGGCAGGGAGTGCTTGTAGCCAGGTTCAGGCTTCCTTGTCCTTCCTCTCCATCTCTGCAGGGTGCTGCTCAGGCTGTGTCTCAAGGGTGGGAGCTCGCTGCCAGGCTTTCTCCACGGAATCTGATGGGTGTCCTCACCTCCAGAGCTCATGGAGGTCCAGCAGCCCAGCTCCCACTCTTGGAGGGTGCTGAAAGCACCAACCCTGCTCTGCTGCTTTGTTGATTTCCTTCCTGCCCCAAGCCAAGGGACACAGATGCCAGGGAACAGCTTTTGACTTGCCCAGGAATTGGGCCTGGTTCCCTTGGCCAGTGCCACCTCCAGTGTGAGCCCAGGGCTTGTGTTCCCAAAATGTCTTCCTGCCCCAGCTGCACTTGTCAGAGCTGGGCAAGGCAATTCTTGCTTCACAAAGTTGCCAGTGCTGAGCTGCTGGCTCTGGGCTTTCTGCTCTGCTGAGGGAGATGTCCATCCCTCTACAGCAGGGGTGGATCTCCAGGGCTTGTGCCAGGAGAGGTTTTGCATTGCAGAGCAATAAGAGAGCTACTTGCACACAGCCCTTGAGCTGCTCTGGGGCTCCAGGAGGCAGAGCTGAGCAAATGCTCTGTCTTGGGAGAGAGAAGCCTGCTCTTGACAGACCCTGCTGGGCCTTCAGGAGAGCTTCACTTCTTGCAGCCATTCTGTGGCAGATGAGCATTCCAAAGCAGCGGGTCCCCTGTGCTGCCAGGGTGGAAACTGTCCCAGAATCAAGGTCCCTGTGAGTTGAAAGAAACCAAGGAGTCAATTAATTTTGCTCCTTGATTCCTCCAAGCCCCTTGGCTGACCTCCTCAGACCTTGAGCATGTTTGACACTGAGGGTGGTGAGAGCCTGGCCCCAGTTGCCCAGGGAGGGGTAGGTGCCCCACTCCTGGAACCCCTTCAGGTCAGGTTGCTTGGGGCTCAGAGCCAGCTGCTGTGCCTGCAGCTGTTCTGCTGAGTGCTGCTGCTTGGGCTGGCTGCCCTTGGAAGGTCCCTTCCCACCTCAAGGCCTCAAGGAGTCATCCAATGGAACTCTCTCCCCAGGCCGTGAGGCCAGGCTGCCTCTGCACATCCAAGGGGAAGGCCGAGGGCCCTGGCTCTGCTTCAGCCTTGAGCAGCTGGACCTTGGGCAGCTGTTGGTTGGCTCCAGCAGCAAGTCTGAGGTGAGCAGCAGGGGCTGGCAGGGCTTGGGGGGAAGTCCTACTATGGAGACAGGCTGTGGGAGCTGGGGCTGTTCAGGCTGGGGAAGAGAAGGCTCCAGGGAGAGCTCAGAGCAGCCTTCCAGGAGCTGAAGTAGCTCCAGGAGAGCTGGGGAGGGACTTTGGCCAAGGGCTGGGGGAGAGGAGGAGAGGGAATGGGGTGAAGCTTGGGGAGGGCAGCTTGAGACTGGAAACTAGGAAGATTCTTTAGAGTGAGAGGAGGGAGAGCCTGGCACAGGCTGCCCAGGGAGGCTGTGGCTGCCCCCTCCCTGGAAGTGTTCAGGAGCAGGCTGGATGAGGCCTGGAGCAGCCTGGGCTGGTGGGAGGGGTCTCTGCCTATGGGGGGGGTTGGAACTGGATGAGCTGGAAGGTCCCTTCCAACCAAGCCATTCCAGGATCCATTCTATGGAGTCCTGGCTGCTTGGCATCAAACCCCCAAAGGCTGAACTTCCCTTTGGCTTCTGCCAAGCAGCAGCAGGCAGCATCCTCTGCCTTTGCCAGCTGTCAGCTTGTGCTGCTCTGGGCTGGACCTGCAGGCCAAAAGCCCAAATGGAAACCGATTGAGATTCCCTCCCCCTTTCCCTTTCCTGGTAAGGTAAAGCAAATCAGGCAGGAGAAAGGAGAGGTAAGATCAGGGAAAAAATGGTCTGGAATCTGTTTGGGAGTGAAAAAAGGTAACTTTATCTATCTCTATGTATCAGTAACAGGGCAGGTTCCAAAGGGATAGGGTGAAGGGCAGGGGGCAAAGCATCCAAAGGCAGCCCCAGCTGGCACTGGACTCCCTTGGTGCCAGTGGCTGCAGCTCTTCAGGAGGTGTGGATGCAGCAGGGAGCAGCAGGGGGGGGATGCAGCAGCCCTGGGGAGCCTTCTGTGCAGCAGTGGCTGTGCAGGGGAAAGAGAGAGCAGGAGCAGAGCTCTGCCCTGCCTAGCAAGGCTTGCTGGGCAGGGAGGGGCAGTGGCATAGAGCCCCTTGGAGCCAGGGGCCCCCTCCTCCTGGGAGGGGGAAAGCCAAGTCTCTCTCTGCCCAGCCAGAGCAGCTGGGGCTGGGCTCTTTTCAGCCCCCATCAAGGGGGGTGTAACCCTGCAGGGAGGTGCTTGGGCAGGACACAAATCAGCCTCCTGGAAGGAAAGAAAGTTCCTTAGGGGTTTCCATTGGCTGTCTTGCAGGTGATCCTGCACAACAAAGGAGCCATCCATGCCTCCTTCAGCTTGGTCCCTCCAACTACAGCTCTGGGCCCCTGCTTCAGCTTCTCCCCCTGTCAGGGCCTTCTCTTGCCAGATGAGTTCCAAGTCATCCAGGTCTGCTTCTGTCCCCCTGTCCTGGGGCACTTCACAGAGGAATTCAGGTTCAGTGTGGAAGGATCCCCTGAGCCTGTGACCTTGACTGTCAGGTGAGAGGCTGAGTGCAGCCCCCTGTGCTGTGAGAGCAGCTTTGCAGCCTGCCAGCAGCAGTGCAAGCTGCAGGCTCTGCAGTGCTCTGCAGCCAAGCCAAGGCCTCCTCTGCTTTGTCCCCCCAGGGGCTGTGTCTCTGCACCCCCTCTGCGCTTCGATGTCCCTTGCCTGCGCTTCGGGGACGTCTCCTATGGTGAGTGTGGCCTGGCCTTGGAGCACAGCCCGAGGGCTCTGCAGCCCCAGAGTGCAGCCTCAGAGCCTCCAGCACTGGTGGCCCTCCAGAGCAGCCTTCAGGAGGTTCAAGCAGGGCTGCAGGCTGCCTGGGCAGGGCTTTGCCATCCTGAGGGCACAGAGGCCCAAAGGACTGGCAGAGCAGGGTCTTGTGGGGTCCCTGATGCTCTGATCAGCCCCAGGCTGCCAGTCCTTGGCAGCAGGATGGCTGTGAGAGCCCCAGCAGGGCCCAGGGGCTGGGACTGCAGGAGGAGGGAGTTGAAGCTCTGGCCCAGCCCATAGCTGCTGTGGGTCAATGTTGCCAGGCCTGGAGACCATTTCCCCCCTGAGCTGCAGGGTGAGATGTTGCTTGGTGCTGGGAGGGCCACTGGTTGTCAGTGCCAGGGAATGTGGCCAAGAAACAGCTCTGCCTCAGGCCCTGGTGTGCTCAGAGCCCTGGGCTCCTTCTCCTTGCCCAGCAGAGGCCCAGCTCTGCTGCCTGAGCACTGAGCTGCAGGTTCTGCTGCTTCAGCTCAGGCTCCCAGAAGGCTTTTCCCTGAGGGGCTCTCAGCTCTGCCTGGGAAGCCAGTTCTGGGCTGCCTGAAGAGCTGTGCTCAGCCTGGCCAGGATGCCTCTCTGTTTTCCTCCTGCTGAGGGACTTGGCTAAGAGAAGTGCTGGCCCTTGCTGAGCTGCAGCCTCCCCTCCCTCCATCCCTGCCCTGTCTCTTGGCTTCCTTGTGAGCAGACAAAGCCAGAGGGCTGCCAGCAGGCAGCAGCCTGGGATCCAAGAGGAGAAGAGTCCTCTCCAGCTGCTGGCCTGGAGAAGGCCTTTGCAGCTGCAGGCTCCTGGTGCTTGCTGTGCCCTGCTGGCCACCCTCTGCTGAGAGCAGCCTTGGCCTTCTTGGCCAGGAGGGCCCCTGGCTGCCCCATGGGGAACTTGTTGTCCCCCAGCAGTGCCAGCACAGAGCTGCTTGGCTTCCGCGGCAGCTGCAGCTCAGAGGGAAGAGAGCCAGAGGCCAAGGGCAGCCTGAGCATGTCAGGAGATTGCCTGCAGGAGGCAGAGGAGCTGTGTGCAGAGGTGCAGAGCTGTGTCCTTTCTCCTAGGCTTCCCTCACAGCCTGTTCTGTCGCCTGACCAACACCTCCCTGGTGCCTGTGGCCTTCACCCTCCGTGTGCCCGGGGACGGTGTGGCAGAGCCCAGCGTGCCCAGCACTGCCCAGGTGCTGGACAACTCTCTGCCCTCCTGGAAGAAGAGAGCCAGGAGGTGCCTCAGGCCCTGTGAGTTCACCATCAGCCCTGGCAGAGGCACCATCCCTGCCCTGAGCTTCCAGGACATCCAGGTAGGGAGCAGTGGGGCCAGAGGGGCTTCAGCAGCTGGGGCTGAGGCTGCCCTGCTCTGGGAGAGGGCTTCAGTGCTGCTGGCTGGGAGGGGGAGGCCAGGCAGAGCCCTGCAGCAGGGCTGGGCTGTTGGGAGCTGTGCTGCTCTGGGACTTGCCTTTGGAGCAGCCTTTGGAGCCTGCAGGCAGAAGCTGCAGCTCCTGCCCCCCAGGCTCCAGGCCAGAAGCCACTGCTGAGGCTTTCAGAGCTGCTTAGGCTGATTCCTTGGCCTGCAGCTGGGCAGAGGAAGGCTGAGGGCAGCAGGAGGCTGTTGCAGGGAGAGATGTGGCTGGAGGAAGCAGTTAGCTTCTCTGCCTGCTCTTCTTCTTCCTGTGCTGTGGGCAGGATGAGTTGGATTCCCTGCAGTGCTCTGCAGGGGGACTGCAGAAGCTGTGGTGGCTGTGAGCTGAGCAGGTTCTGCTGGGCCAAGCTTCTGCAGCAGCTTCCCCCTGCACAGCTGCAGTGGTTCTGCTGGAGGCAGCAGCTCTGCCCTGCACTGCTGCTGTTCCCTGGCCATGCAGTGCTGAGTGGCAGCCTGCTGGGGCCTGCATTCCTCTCACCCATGGCCTGGGAGCTGCCACAGGCACTTCTGCAAGCAGCTCTTGCCAGCAGCCTTGTGGTGCTGCCAGGGCCTGTGCTCTGCAGATGGAGCAGCACCAGGGCCAAGGCCTCCCTTGCTTCCCATGGCCTGGGAATGGAAAGGCAGCAGCTGTGGGGGTGCTGAAGTGTTTGGGGCTTTGCTCTCCCCCCAGGTCACCCTGTGCTCCAACACCCAGGGCTTGTATGAGCTGGCTCTGGTGGTGGATGTGGATGGTGTGGGCCAGGAGCTGCTGGCACTGCCCCTCACAGCCAGGTACCAGCACTTTCCTTGCAGGGTCTCTTGGTGCATCCAGCCCCTTGCATGTGGTTTGCTGGCTCCAGCTCCACAGGAGGAGCCTTGCATCATGAGCTGGTTCTGCCCAGGCAGAGCTGGGAGCAGCAGGGCTTGCAGGCAGCCCCCTGGAGGAGCATCATCCCAGAATGGCCAGGCCTGGCCCTGAGCCTTTTCCTAAAGGACACAGCAATTCTATGGCTGCTTGGCACTGCCCCTCCCCTGGCACAGCCTGGGGCCATTTCTCTTGTGCTGTCACTCGTTCCTGGGGAGCAGAGCCCAAGCCCCAGCTGGCTCCAGCCTCCTTTCAGGGACATGTGGAGAGCCAGGAGGGCTCTGCTCTGCCTCCTTTGCTGCAGGCTAAACGCCGCCAGTTGCTCCCAGCAGCTCTGCTCCTGCCCAGCCCTGTTCTCCAGACCCTTCCCCAGCTGTGTTGCCCTTCTCTGGACCCGCTCCAGCCCCTCAAGGCCCTTCTTGGAGGGGCCCTAAACTGCTGCCAGGATGTGAGGGGTGGCCTCAGCAGTGCTGAGCCCAGGGGGCCGATCCCTGCCCTGCTCCTGCTGGCCACGGGGTTGCTGATCCAGGCCAGGCTGCTGGTGGCAATTTGCAGCCACTCTGCGCTAGGCAGCTGTGTTCTGCTCCCTTCCATGCCCCCTGAGGGGTCAAGCAGCCTCTCCTCTGCCAGTGTCTCCATTGCCTCTGGCCCTCTCTCTGCCCAGGTGTGTGGTTCCTGCTCTGCGAGTGCCCAAGCCCGTGGTGACCTTCGGCCGCTGCTACCTGCAGCTCCCTGCCCAGCAGCTGCTGCCCCTGGTGAACGACAGCGACCTGCCAGGCTGCTATGCACTGCTGCCTCAGGTTGGCATCACCCCCACCCACCTCCTGCCCCCAGGGCTCAGCCAGGCTGTGCTGGGGAGAAAAGGCCTTTGGGAGAGAGAGACCTTGATGCTTTCCAGTCCATCCTACAGGTTTGCTGGGAACAGGAACCCACTGTCTTGGTCTGGAGAGGGAAAGAGCCTCAGTTCTTGTGAATATTCCTGTGTTAGGAAATTAGAGGCACAGAGGAGGCCAAAATAGCAACAGCTAGGCTATGTAGTACACAAATAAAGTGGATGGATCAGAAGGGGAGAGAGAGAGAAAATAGGGAGAGAGAGAAGAGGAATTCTATTGGCACCCCCTCACCCCCCAAGACAGTTTGGGTCTGTGGAGGAAGGGTGCTGCAGCTTTGGCTGTAGAGGAGAGGTCATTGCTGTCCTCTGAGCAGCCTCTTCAGCTCCATGAGTTGTAGCAGGCACAACTTAGGACATGGAGAGAGGGTTCCTTTTGGTCTGCTTCTTCCAGGGTCTCTGTCATTTTCCCTCTCCTGGTATGCTCTCCGTTTTCCTTCAGAGCAGCATTGTCCTGCCTGCTGCCTTGGCCTCCTCCTGCCTTGGCCTCCTCCTGCCTTGGCCTCCTCCTGCCTTGGCCTCCTCCTGCCTTGGCCTCCTCCTGCCTTGGCCTCCTCCTGCCTTGGCCTCCTCCTGCCTTGGCCTCCTCCTGCCTTGGCCTCCTCCTGCCTTGGCCTCCTCCTGCCTTTCCCTCCTCCTGTCTTTCCCTCCTCCTGCCTTGGCCTTCTTCTGAGCCAGTAGTTGCTCAGATCTGTGGAACAGCTTTTCAGAGGTGTGTGTTCCAGAGAGCAGGGATAGCAGTGGCCTCTGCCCTTTTCCAGGACAGCTGCAGTCTGCTTATCTCTGCACCTTCCTGAGAGGCATCCCAGTGGCTGCTCCCAATACACATCAGCTATTGCCTGGGCAAGCAGCAAAGGTGATTTTACCTTTGTTGAGTCCCATCAAGAGAGCCAAGATTCAGTCTCTCTCAGCTGCCCAAATGTAAGCTCAGGAAGCAGGGAAATGGGAACCTTCCTGAGGATCAACTTTAGGCAGCAATTGAGACAAATGTAGGCAGCTCTTTGGGAAGCAGTTTGCGCTCTGGCTCTGGGGTGCTGTCATGCAGGAGAACTCAGAGGGTGGTGAGAAGCTGCTCTGCCAGCCCAAGCAGGGAGAGTTGTGAGTGCAGCAGCTTTGGGACCCCCTGAGGATGCTGAGGCCATCCAAGTCTTGCCTTTCATTCTGTGCCTTCCTGCCAGGGATTTCAAACTCTTTGTGAGTTGCTGCTGTGGACACCTTAAGGGTTGACATTTTTCTACAAGTTCCCTCTGCAGTAACCTTTGATTGCCAGGATCAACCCAGGCTGGAGAGCAGCCCTATGGAGAAGCCCCTGAGGATACTGAGGGCTGCCAAGCTGCTCCTGAGCTGGCATTGTGCAGTACCAGCCCAGAGCCAGCTGTGCCCTGGGCTGGTCCCCAGCAGTGGGCAGCAGGGGCAGGGAGGAGATTCTGCCCCTCTGCTGAGACCCCCCCCTGCAGTGCTGGGGCAGCTCTGGAGTCCTCAGCACATTCAGGGACCGGCTGGAGGAGGCCACAGCAATGCTGGGAGGCCTGGAAGCCCTCTGCTGTGAGGCCAGGCTGGGAGAGTTGGGGCTGTTGAGCCTGGAGAGGAGAAGGCTCCAGGGAGAGCTTCTGGTGGCTTTTCAGAGCCTGTTGGGAGAGGGGATGGCTTGAACTAAGAGAGGGAGATGGAGACTGGATAAGAGGAAGACATTTTTTCACTCTGAAGGGGGTGAGAGCCTGCCCAGGGTGCCCAGGGAGGTGAGAGATGCCCCTCCCTGGAACCTTTCCAGGCCAGGCTGTCAGGGGTGCTGAGCAGTCTGCTCCAGTTGCAGCTGTCCCTGCTCAGTGCAGGGGGCTTGGACTGGAGGAGCTTGAAAGATCCCTTTCAGCCCAGCCCCTTCTGTGCCCCTGCCCCTTCCAGAAGCACCAGGAGGATGCTGCTGTGCTGTACTCCAGCCCCGTGCCCTGTGGGATCATTCAGCCTCACAGCTCCGTGGAGGTGCCACTGAGCCTGGAGGCCCAGGTGCCAGGAGAGCAGCACACTCCTGCCCGTGTGGCCGTCTTTGGGCGTGCAGGACACCCCCTGGTGAGTGCTGGAGGGGCCTGCTCCGTGCCACAGGGCTTGCTGGAGCCTGAGGTGTACAAGGCTTCTTGCAGGGCAAAGGGGGCTTGTACCACAGGGATCCCTGGCACTGGGTGAGGGGGAGAGGAGAGGCAGCGTGGTGCCCTCTGGGAGGGTGATCAGAGTGTGTGCCACAGCAGTGCACTGGGGACAGGGCAGATGGGGGAAGGAGCCAGCACTGTCCCTGCCTCTCCTCCTCTGCTCTTAGGAGAGGAGCAGCAACTGCTGCTTCCTTGGGGGTCCTGGGGAGGAGCAGCCAGGGACAGCCCAGAGTGCTGCTGAAGCAAAGGCTGGCTCTGGAATGAGTGAGAAGGTGCTGCAGCAAAGGCATCCAGGTGCCACCTCCAGTGCTCTTTGCTGCTTCTGCAAGAACACTGCTTTGGCTCAAGAGACCAAAAGGCTGCTGGAGTGCTGCCATCAGCTCTGTTCCTCAGGTGGTGCCAGGATTACCCCAGAGCACAAAGCAGAGCAGCAGCTTCCATGATCTCTCCTCTGCAGAGCCAGCTTGGTGCCAGCTAGGGCTGCTGGTCAAGGGGTAGCTTTGGGAGTGTTCCAAAAGCTGCTGCCCAAGCCTGGCTGTGCAGCAGCAGAAGCCAGGGAGAGTGGTTTGGGGCAAGGCTGAGCAGCAGCAGGGCTGGGAGCAGGCACAGGGCAGAGGAAGGAGAGCTGCTGGAGAGCCTGCAGCCTGGGCAGGCTGCTTTCTTTCCCCCTGACAACAGCAGCTTGTGGCTTTCAGCTGGGGTCCCTCCAGAGCCCACCCTTGCTGCAGGCCTCCTGCTTCAGGCTTCCAACACTGCCAACTTCCAGCAGGCAGAGCTCTCCCCCATCCAGGAGCAGCCTCAGAGCTGTCTGACCCTTGCCAGCTTTCCCCATGGTGTTTTTCCTCTCTCCTCCCTGGAGCAGAAGGTCTCTTTGGTGAGCACTGGAGAGGGCCCAGTTGTCTCTGTGCAGCCCAGCCAGCTCGATTTTGGCAGCATCCAAGTTCTGCAGGAGGCCTCCCGGTGTCTGCAGCTCTGCAATCAGAGCCCCATCCCTGCAGCCTTCCAGGCAGAGGTGGTGAGTATCTGGAGAGGCTTCCAGTGGCAATGGCTGCTCTGTGGCCACCCGGGGCTCAGTTCTCCTCTGGAGCCTTTCCAGCTGGCTGCCTGAGAGAGCAAGCAAGATCTTCCACCCCCAGGTGGCCAGAGGAGCCTGGCTGTGGGGGCAGGTTCAGCTGGGGCAGCCCTCAGGAGCCCAGAGCTTGAGGAGATGTTTGAGCAGCAGTGAGCCTGGAGCCTGTTGCCAAGCTCTCCCTTTCCTTTGTGGAAGGTCTCTGGCTGTGAGAGTCATGGCTTTGGAGCTCTGGGATCACAGAATGCCTTGGGGTGGAAAAGACCTTTCAGATCCTCCAGGCCAAGCCTCAGCCCAGCACTGCCAGCTCAGCACTGAACCGTGGCCCTCAGCACCACAGCTCCAAGGCTTTGAAATCCCTCCAGGGATGGGGACTCTACCCCTGCCTAGGGCAGCCTGGGCCAGGCCTTGGCAGCCCTCAAGGGAAGGAATTGTTGCTCATGGCCACCCTCAACCTGCCCTGGTGCAACTGGAGGCCATTGCCTCTTGTCCTATCGCTTGTACCTGGGAGGAGAGACTGAACCCCACCTGGCTCCAGCCTCCTTTCAGGGAGGTGTAGAGAGCCAGAAGGTCTCCCCTCAGCCTCCTTTTCTCCAGGCTGAGCAATGCCAGGTCCTTCAGCTTTGAACTGAGGACAGGGCTTTGAGCAAGCTGCTTTAGTTGAAGCTGTCCCTGCCCAGGTCAGGGGCTTGGAACTAGTTGAAGGTCCCTTCCATGCCAAAGCATTCTGTGACTCTCTGATCTTCTCCCTGGGATTTGCTGGAGGAAAGTCAACTTCTTGCAGCTTGTCAGTACTTCAAGAGGCCTCTAAGAAAGCTGGGGACAGACTGTTGACTAGGACTTGTAGTGAGAGGCCAAGAGGGCTAGTTGGAAACTCCAAGAGGGAGATTTCTAGCAGCTGTCCTGTGAGAGCTCAGGGCTGCCAGGCTGGAAACTCCAGCTGCCTTCCCCTGGCTCCTGCCCAATGCAATGTGCTTGGCTCGTGCCCAGCCTGCCAGCACATTGCTGCCTCCTGTTCCAAAGGGCAAAACCTCTCCAGGGATGCTGCAGGGTTTGGGCTGAGCAGGGCCTGTTGTCCCAAGCACAGCCCTGAAATGTGGAGCATGTCCCACTGCCCCCACGCTGGAGCCTTGGGAGCTGCAGATCTGCATGCCAGTGCATGTCCTGCTGGCCAGGGAGCACTCCCTGCAAGGAGGCTGGAGGAGGAAACAACCTTCTCTTGAGGCCGAGTGTCTCTGGGGCTGGTGAGGTGGTGGCTAATGAGGGGAGTCTGTGAGAGGAGGGTGGCACAGGGGGGGTGTCAGCTCCTGCAGAGGTGCTGCTTGCAGCCCCCCTAGCTCAGCTTCTGGTTTGTTGCCCTCACATCCTTGCTCCTCCAGCCCACAAGAGACCGAGGGCTGTGGCTCCTGGCCTCAGCTGGGCTCTGCCTTGTCTTGCAGGCTGGCAGAGGCTGGTGCTGGAGGGTTGAGCCCAGCCGAGGAGCGATCCCCCCCGAGGGCCAGGTGTCTGTGTCTGTCACAGCCCAGCTGGACGACACGGGGCAGTTCCAGGCCGAGGTGCAGCTGCTGGTGGAGCACAGCCGTGGCTCCGGCATCCCCGTGCGGGCGCTCGGCGTCGGCAGCACCATCGTCCTCGACAGGCCCTTGGCTCCGCAGCTCAGCCTGGGCACTCGCTTCAGGTAGGTGTCCCTCAGCTCCTGCTGCTGCCGGGGGCTCAGCCAGGAGAAGCTCCTGGCTCTTCCAGGGCAGCCCCAGGGCTTCTTCAGGCTGAAGCCCAGCAGGAGCAGGGCAGGGCTTGTGCCCTGTGCTGGGCACCGCTGAGGATACAGTCGGAGCCCTGGGCTCAGGTTTGGGCTCCTCGCTCCAGGAAGGGCAGTGAGGGGCTGGAGCGTGTCCAGGGAAGGGCAAGAAAGCTGGGGAAGGCTCTGGAGAACAGGGCTGGGGAGGAGCAGCTGAGGGAACTGGGGGTGAAGAGGAGGCTGAGGGGAGACCTCAGTGCTGTCTACAAGAGCCTGGAAGGAGGCTGGAGCCAGGTGGGGGTTGGGCTCTTCTCCCAAGGAACAAGGGATAGGAGGAGAGAAGATGGCCTCAGGTTGCTCCAGGGGAGGTTTAGGTTGGACATGAGGAACAAATTCTTCCCCTAAGGGACAAGGCCTGGCCCAGGCTGCCCAGGGCAGTGCTGGAGTCCCCATCCCTGGAGGGGTTTCCTGGAGCAAAGGGTGGCCATGTCTGCCCAGCTGCACTTGGGCTTTCTTTCCAGGAAGGAACTTCCATTCCCATGGGACATTCCCTTGGGTTTCTGTCTGGCTCTGGTTGTTCATCTCTGGCTGTGGCTCTGTTTCCTCAGCAGCCAGAGCTGGGCTGGCTGCCCTGCTCCTCTCAGCCACACTCCTGCTGATCCATGTTCTTAGGCTCAGTGCTCTGTCTCAAACACAAGCCCAGCTGCTCTGGTCAGCAGAGGCTGATGAGGGTTGGATGCTTCCTAAAGGATGGAGGCATGAAAGGGATGCCAGGGCCCCCCACCAGCGAAGCCAGTGGTGCCCTGACCACCAGATAGGATCCTAGAATGGTTTGGTTTGGAAGGGATCATCTGGTTCCAACCCTCCTGCCACGGGCGGGCCCTGAGGAGTCCACACCCTGCAGCTCCCCGCTGGCATCTGCAGAGGAAGCCAACTGAGGCAGCAGCTGCCCAGGGGAAGCTGCAGTGGCCTGGAGCTGTTCCTCCATCTGCTTAGTATCACAGGATCAGTCAGGGTTGGAAAGGACCACAGGGATCAGCCAGTTCCAACCCCCCTGCCATGGGCAGGGACACCCCACACTAGATCAGCCTGGCCAGAGCCTCATCCAGCCTGGCCTTAAACACCTCCAGGGACAGGGCCCCAACCACCTCCCTGCACAACCCATTCCAGGGCTTCACCACTCTCATGGGGAAGAACTTCCTCCTCCCCTCCAGCCTGAATCTCCCCACCTCCAGCTTCATTCCATTCCCCCTAGTCCTAGCACTGCCTGAGATCCTGAGCAGTCCCTCCCCAGCCTTCCTGTAGCCCCCTTCAGATCCTGGAAGGCCACAATGAGGTCACCTGGGAGCCTTCTCTTCTGCAGACTGAACAGCCCCAACTCCTTCAGTCTGTCCCCATAGGAGAGGTGCTCCAGCCCTCTGCTCATCCTCGTGGCCCTTCCCTGGACACCTTCCAGCACCTCCAGATCCCTCTTGTCATAGGGGCTTGCAGCCAGGTCAGGCCAGCTCAGGGTCTGATCCAGCCTGACCCTCAGGCAGCCCTTTGCTAAAACTCTGCTGAGTGTGAAGCAGCAGGGGCTGGTGCTGCTCTGCCCACAGCAGCTGAGAGGATGTGCTTCAGGAAGCTTTCCCTGGCTGGGCACAACCAGAGCTGCTGCTGGGTGGGGAGAAGCTCAGGGGTAGGCAAGGGCTGGCTCCCGCTGAAGGTTTGAGCTAGGTCAGCAGTTCAGAGGTGGTTCCATTGCCAGCTGTGTGGTCAGACAGCAGCAGCAGCAGCTGGGTGAGTGCTGGGCAGTAGCAGCTCTCCTGATCTTTTCCATCTCTGCTCCTCTTGCAGCCTGGCTCCCTGCTGTTACAGCTTCAGGGTCACCAACCGAGGCCGCCGCACCCAGCGGCTCCGCTGGACCGTGGGAGGTTGCTCCCCGCCTGGCCAGCGCCGTTGGCTGCCTTCCCTCAGCAGCACCAAGGGCAAAGCTTCCTCCCAGGGCCCCCCTGCTGCCTGCCCTGTGTTTCAGCTTCGGCCCAAGAGGATGGAGCTGAGGCCAGGCCAAACGATGGAGGTGATGCTGGAAGGCTTCTCCAGCACTCCCCAGGTGAGGTCCCTCACAAGGGCTGAGCCTTCCCCATCAGATCACCTCCCCTGGGACTTGTCCTGCAGCCCCCTGGCACTGGCCTGAGAATGTGAGCAAGAGAGTGTTTGAAGGCCACAGGTTCCCCCTGGCAGAGTCCTCTGCTTTCCTTGCTGGCCACCATCAGTGGCTGGGGCTGCTCTGTGTTCCATCCTGCAGCACTTGCTGCTACCAAAGCAAGGGCTGAAGGCAGCTGCTGCTGTGGCAGGTGCCAAGGTGCCAGGTGCTGAGGCAGGAGGGAAGGGCAGAGAGAAGAAGTGACTCACAGCCTGGGAGCAGAGGCAGAAAGGAAGGCAGGAGGGCAGGTTTCCTGTGTCTGGGGGAAGCCAGCAGGGCAGGCAGTGGCTGGAGCTGCAGCATTTCTCCTCTGCAGACAAAGATGGGCAGAGGCCTTGTCTGGCACCAAGTGCTGGAGGAGAGGAAGGAGCCCAGTGCCAGCTCTGCTGATCAGGGATGTTCATCCCCATGGCACCACTGCAACTGGCAGCTTAACTTGCTTTCCTGGGAACAGTGACACTTGCCCCAGGCTCCCAGCCAGCCCTGCTGTGCCAAGGGCAGCCAGGTCTTGCCAGCACCCTTGGATGGGTGGCTGGGCCTCCTCCTGCCTGGAGCCTTCTGCCAGGGGAATGCAGCTCTGCAGAGGAGCTGCAGCCTGATGTGCACTGCTGAGCTCCAGCAGCACAGAGGTTGAAGTGGAGAGGGCTTGGACTGGATGACCTTGAATGGTCCCTGCCAAGCCAAGGCAAGCCATGAGATGATTCTCTGTGGAACAGCTCTAGAGGAAGCTCCTGCTGATGTTCATGTTTTGAAGGGTGTTCTAAAGGCTTGCCTCAAGAGTGGCTTGAAGAAGACTTCGTTGCTCACCTGGGTGGCTGTATTGGGGCTGTCCCCATGCAGTTCTGAGCCCAAAGGTTTTGCTGAGGAGGAGCAAAAGGCACCAAGCTGTTGAGTGCAGTGGTGAGAATGTCTCCCTGGAAAGCTGGCAGGGGCTCTGTGCAGCCAGCTGTGCCTGCCTGGCCCTGCAGTCAGAGCCAAGAGCTCTGGGAGGAGTTGGGTTGTGGTGCTGTAGCAGAGGAAAGAGCGAGCAGTGGAGAAGTGATCCCAGGAGCTGTCCAGAGCAAGGCTTGGCTGTGAGCCCATCCAGCTTGAGAGAGGACTTTGCTGGGACATGCAAGGCAGCTCTGTCCTGGGGAGGTCTCTTTTCAAAGCAGCTCTGGGAAGGAGGGCAGGAGGCATCCTAGTGGGGAGTGATCCCTCCTTGACCTGAAGGCATCTGCCTGTGGGGGGGTTCCTGTGGGTCACAGAATCCCAGCATGGGGGAGGTTGGAAGGGACCTCTGGGGATCAGCCAGCCCAATCCCCCTGCTACAGCAGGGGCACCCACAGCAGGTTGGCCAGGTTGCCAGTGTCCAGGGGGTGTTTGGAGTCTCTGCAGAGAAGGAGACTCCACAACCTCTCTGGGCAGGCTGCTCCAGGCCTCAGCAGCCTCGCTGAGAAGAATTTTCTCTTCCTGCTCAGATGGAGCTTCCTGGCTTCCAGTTTGTGCCCCTTGTCCTGTCACAGGCTCCATCCTCTTGCCCCTCACCCTTTAGCTCTTGCTGAGCATGAAGAAGATCTGCTCTGGGGCTGCTCTTCTTTTTGAGGGGGTTGGACTAGAAGACCTTTGGAGGTCCCTTCCAGCTCAGAGCCTTCTGTGCTTCTGTGTGATTCTGTGATGCTCCAGGCTCAGCAGCTCCAGGTCTCAGCCTTTCCTCCTCAGAGAGGTGCTCCAGGCTCCTCAGCATCTTTGTAGTCTTCGCTGGGCTCTCTTCAGTAGTTCCCTGACTACTTTGAACTGGGCAGCCCCAAACTGGACCCAGCTGTGGCCTCAGCAGGGCAGGATGGAGGGGGAGGAGAGCCTGCTGGCCACAGTCTCCTTGAGGAATCCTCTTGGCCTTCTTGGACACAAGGGCAGCTTGCTGGCTCGTGGGCAACTTGCTCTCCAGCAGCACTCCCAGGTCCCTGTCTGCAGAGCTGCAAGCTCCCAGCAGGCCAAGGCCTCAGCTGTGCTGGGGCAGGGGTTGTTCCTCCTCAGGAATCATTTCCACTGAGCTTCCAAGGCAGAGCTGACTGCCCTTGGCCTTTCTGTCTCCTGTTTTTCTGCCCAGTTCCATCTCCATCTTCATTCCATCAGCTCCTCCAGCTTTCTGTAGCACTGTGCTCAGCACTGGGGCACATCAAAGGAAGAACCCTTTGGGGCAGGGATTGTCCCTGGCAGCACAAGCCTCCCCAGAGCTGTTTGTGGCTGTTGGCTGCAGCCTGATGGCCACTGGAGTGCAGGAGAAAGGGGATGCAGCACAAGCTGTGGAGGGCAAGGGGAAACCAGCAGTGAGGGGGGCAGTGGCAGGGCCGTGGCTGGTGGCTGGCAGATGCAGGCTGTCCTCTGGCCACCCTGCTGGCAGCCCCCATGTGCCCTGTGGCTTCTCCTGCAGGCGGTGAGGGAGCAGCTGCTGTGCCAGGCCGCGGTGGGCAGCGAGGCCAGGAGCACCCAGATCCTGCAGGTGGAGCTCAGCTGCCAATTCATTGCTCCTGCCCTGCAGATGTCCTCCACAGCAATCACTTTCCAGGTGGAGAAGGTGAGTGTCTGGCTGGCATCCTGGCCCTGGACCTGCTGGCTGGAAGCTGTGGCTGTGCTTGGCTTCAAAGGAGGAGGGGAGAGAGCTGCTCTGAGTCCCCAGGGCTTTGGCTGTTGACTGCAGCAGGACCAAGCTTTTGCTGTTAGCACTGAGCTCATTCTTTGCTGCCCTGGGGCTGGCAACAGCCTCAGCAGCACTGCTTTGCTCTTGTTGGTGTGGCACCACTGAGGAGAGTGGCCCCAAGCTCTTGTCCCCCACCCTTTAGCTCTTGCTGAGCACTGATCAGATCCCCTCTGGGGCTGCTCTTCTCCAGGATCAAGAGCCCCAGGGCTCTCAGCTCCTCCCAGAGCTGCTCCAGGCCCCTGAGCATCTTGGCACTGTAGCAGGGGCAGCAGGAGCCTGGAGGTTGCTGGCTGGCTGTGCATACTCAAAGCCAGCCTTAGGCTCCTGCAGGCTCTCTGCTGCATCCTGCTTGCTTGTCTCCTCTGCCCAGCACCCCTGGCCTTAGGAGGCTCCTAGAGGCATGAGTGTAGGTGACTGGAACTCCTCTTGTGCTGCTGTCCCCAGGAGAGGACAGGCCACTGCAATCAGATGGGCTGGATCTCTTAGCAGCAGCTGCCTCCTCTCAGGGGCCTGTTCCCTGCACATTCCTGAGGCTGTTCCCCCTGGGCAATGCTGTGGTTTGCAGCCAGCAGCAGCATCTGCTGTGCTTGGAGAAAGCCCTTCCAGAAGGGGAGAAACCTATCCAAAGAGTCCAGAGGAGCTGTTGGGAGCTCTGGGGGCTGAAGGGTTTGGAAAGGCAGCGGGTGGGGAAGGAGGGCCCTGGGCACTTGGGGGTGAGTGATGCTTCTCTCCTGTGCTTGCAGCAAGCAGGGGATGTCCTAACTCCTCTGGCCCAGCCTCTGGCTTTGAAGAACATCTGCCCCCTGCCCCTCAGCATGGTCCTGGCCTTAGGGCAGCCCTTCTCTCTCTGTGATGTGGAGCAGCAGCCCCTGCCTGCAGATGCTCAGGTGAGCAGCCCTGGGCCTTGCTGCTGCTGGAGTGTGAAGAGGGAGCAGTGTGGTGGTGTGCTCCTGCTGGGAGGGCCTCCAGGAGAGAAGCTTCTGCAGAGCCAGCAGTGAGCCTGAGCTGAACCAGCTTGGAAATGAGTTTGCTGGAGGAAACAAGGCATCATCTGGATGGGGAAGAGAGCCATGGGATGGTTTGGGCTGGAAGAGACCTTTCAGATCATCAAGGCCAACTGTGAACTTCTCACTGCCAGCTCACTGCTAGATCATGGCCCTCAGCAGCAGATCTCCATGCCTTTGCACTCCCTCCAGGGATGGGGACTCACCACTGCCCTGGGCAGGCCTGGGCTAGGCCTTGACAGCCCTTGTGAGGAAGAAATTGTTCCTCGTGTCCAACCTAACCCTCCCCAGGGGCAGCTTGAGGCCCTTTCCTCTTGCCCTGTGGCTTGTTCCTTGCTTGCTCCTTGCTCCAACCTCCTTCAGAGTCCTGGCTCTAGGAGATGAAGAGAAGGGATCAAACAACTTGTGGGCAAGCCATCTAGTGAAGCTGTCTCCTGGAAGCCATCCCAGCAGCCCTCCTCAGCTGTCTGTCTGCTCCTCAGGAGCAGCTTGCTGCCTTCAAGGGCAGCCCTGCCTTTGAGAAGGCTGAGGGTGCTCCTCCAGCCAGTGCCTGCCCCCTGTGCCAGCGGCAGGTGCTGGGCACAGGCTCTGCCAGGCACGTGGTGATGTGGGCATGGGCACCACTCCTGTGCAGCCCTGGCAGGGGGCTTGGACTGATGACCTTTTGAGGCCCCTTCCAAGTCCTAACCTTCTGTGCTTCTGTGCCGGTGCTCAGCCCTGCCAGGCCCAGGCTGCAGTGCTGGGAGGAGCAGAGAGTGCAAACGGCCTTGGCCTGCCAGGGTGCTGCTCTGGGGGGGGCTTTGGTGCCTCTGCAGAAGCCTGAGCTGGGCTGGGCCAGCAGTGGGGTGGGGCTGGCACAGGCAGGCCCTGCTGGAGCCACACTTGGGGCACTGCCATGGTTGTGAGCCCTGGGGATGGCCTCCCACGGGTGCTGGATGCTCTTCCTCTCCTTGCAGCCCATGAAGCTGGAGGCAGGGCAGGAGCTTCCCCTCTGCATCAGCTTTAACCCTGCTCATGAAGAGGGTTTGCACTCCTGGCAAGTGGAGCAGGCTCTGAGGATCCAGTTCCTGGAGCACCCTCATGAGGAGCAGGTCCTGCTGCGGGGAGAAGTCTGCTGCCCCAGCCTGCACTTCCAGAGCATGGCTGTGGACTTTGGCTGCATCCTGAATGACACTGGAGCTGTGCAGAGCCTGGAGATGACCAACTGCAGCCAGCTGCCTGTCTCCTACTGCTGGCAGCTGCTGCCAGCCAGCCAGGGCAGCCAGCTGAGGTATGGCCACCTCTGCCCTCTCCTTGCAGCTCTTCTGCTTCCTGCTGTCCTGCTTGTGCTTTGCAGAGACCAAGGTGGTTTCCCTGGGCTCTGGCCAACTGCTTTCCCCTTGGCCTGGCAGGAACAAGCCCTCCAGCTGTGGCCAGGCTGGGTGCTCAGCTGTCCTCCAGCACTCTGGGGATGGGCAGGGGACTGTTCTGCAGCCCAGCCAAGACTAGAAGACATTGCCAACACTTTTCCTGCAGCCCATGACCTCGGAGTCCTGCTTTGTCCCTGGAGCTCCAAAGCCCTGCTTGGGCCCTGGGACAAGCAGATACAAGTTGGGAGCTCTCTGCCTTCCCTGCCAGCCCCAGTTGTTGTCAGTTCAGTACTAAGAACCTCCACTGCCCCCACAACAGTGTGTCCAGTGCTGGCTCCCCAGCTCAGGAGAGCCAGGGACCTACTGCAGAGAGTCCCAGGGAGGCTCCAAAGATGCTGGAGGGGGCCTGGAGCAGCTCTCTGAGGAGGAAAGGCTGAGAGCCCTGGGGCTGAGAGCCTGGAGAAGAGCAGCCCCAGAGGATCTGATCAATGCTCAGCAAGAGATACAAGGTTGGGGGCAAGAGGATGGGGCAAGAGGATGGTGCTGGGCTCTTAGTAGTGGTGTCCAGGGACAGGACAAGGGCCTGCTGAAGCCTGGAGCTTCCATCTGAGCTGGAGGAGAAACTTGCTTGATGGGAAGGTGCTGGATTGGCACCTCAGAGGTGAAGCCTGCCTGGCAGCCAGCCCCTGCTCCAAGAGCCTCCCCCTTCAGGCAAGCAGAGGCCACTCCTCTGTCCCCCCAAGCACAGCTGCTCTGCTGCTGCCAAAGCACAGGTGTCCTCTTGCCCCCCAGCCTTTAGCTCTGGCTGAGTGTTGAGCAGATCCCCTCTGGGGCTGCCCTGCCCCAGGCTCCACAGCCCCAGGGCTCTCAGCCCCTGCTCTCACCTTGCCTCTTTAGAGACAAAGCCCCAGCTCCCAGGGCTGCTGCAGGGACAGGTTGAGGGCTCAGGCAGTTCCTGATTGCAAGCTGCCTGGTAGCTTCTTTTTGTTCCACCTTCACCTGCCCTGGAGTGGTGCCAGGGATGGGGCATCTGCCCCCTCCTCAGGCAGCCTGGGCCAGTGGCTCACTGTTCTCAGCACCACAAATGTCTTCCTTCCATCTGCTCTGACTCTCTCTCTTTGAGTTCTGCTGCTGGGGCAGAGCCCTTGCTGAGCTCAGAGCAGCAGAGCCCAGGGGGGAGCTGCTGGGGCAGTCTCCCCTGCCTGCCCCTGCAGTCCCTGCTCACAGGGCTGTTCTGTTCCAGGTGCAGCCTCCCAGCCCAGGCAGTGCAGGAGGAGGGAGCCTGCTGGCAGCCTTGGGCCTCTGCAGGGAGCAGCTCCAGGGCTGGGGGTGTGGAGGAGCCAGCCCAGGCCCTGGGAGCAGCTGGGGATCCTGCCCAGGAGCCAGCAGATGCCAAGGACTCCCTGGAGGCAGAGGTAGATTTTCTGGGACACCTGCTGCTCCTCCTGCCTCCCAGTTTGCCAGCAGAGCCCTGCTGCTGCCACCCTCCCTTCTCACAGCCCTGCAGCCACTGCCCTGAGAGCAGGAGGGGCAGCAGCTGGCAGCTGGACACAGGGCTCCTGCCTTTGGGCTGCTCTGCAGGGTGGAATGAGGCTTGCTGCTGGGAAGGCTTTGAGCTTCCTTCTGTGCCAAGCCAAGCCCTCAGCCCCATGGGCCAGCTGCTCAGCCCCACTCCTTTGCCCCTCCCAGCCTCAGCCAAGGGCTGGGATTGCAGAGCCAGCCAGGGAGCTGGCAGGGGGCAGGAGGGGCACTGACACAGAAGACTCAGCCCTGCCTGGTGCTTCATCTCTCAGGGAGATGGAGCTCTGCTTAGGCCCAAGGATGTCCCAGCACCATTCCTGCAGAGCCTGCTGGTGGCCAGGCCCCAGCACCAAGCACTGCAGCTGCCTGAAGCAGCAGAGCCTCTGGAGCTGGAGGAGCAATCCCAGAAGCCTCTCTCAGAAACAGGCCTCAGAAGGCCAGAGCCAAGGCTCCTCTGGCAAGGTGGCACCTCTGAGGTTACAGATGAGCTCCCAACTGCTGCCAGGCAGGAAAGCATCTCAGCTGCCTTCTTCAGGAAGGTGTCCTGGGAATAATGGCCTGGGGGAGATCCTCAGCTCTCCAGCAGCCATGAGTGCACAGGATGAAACCAAAGCACCACTGCAGAGCTGGGCCAAGCACTTCCTCAGTTGTCCTTTGCCTGTTTGGGAGTCTGACTGGCAGCTCTGTTCCTGGTTTGCTCCTGGAGACCCTAAGCTGTCCAGGCAGGAGGCTCTCAACATGTTCTTTGGGCAGGAGGGAGCAGAGCTGGACTGGCAGAAGGGTGCAAAATGCCCCCTCAAAGTTTCTGCCAGGCCTCTCAGCTTGCTCCTGCAGGCTTGGGTGTAGGAAGTGAAGCTGGAGCCCAGGCCTCATCTGTGGCTGGGCTTGGAGCCACACTCAGCAGATGCCATGGGCACAGCCAGACTTGATTTGCTCCCAGCTCCCATCTCAGCTGCCCCTGGCTTGATGAGGTGCTGGAGCCTGCAGCAGAGTGCTCTCCCCCAGAGCAGCCACTTGCTCACTGCAGCCCTTGGGGCTTGCTTTGCAGCTGCTGCTGCTGTCCAGTGCTGTGGAGCTGGGAGGTGCTGTGGAAGCTCTCCCTTTGCCCCAGGGCAGGGCTGCTCTCCTGCCTCCCTCTCCCTGCTCAGCCTCTCCACCTCTCCTCCCTCCCCAGGTGTTCGATGTGCTGCCGCTGCATGGGCTGCTGCAGCCGGGCCAGAGCCAGCAGGTCACCTTCAGCTTCTTTGGCCACCCTAACACTGTGGCCTGTGCCAGGGCTCTCTGCAGGGTGCAGGGAGGCCCCAGCTACGAGCTCAGGCTGCGTGGGGAGGCCTCACTCATCAGCTACCTCCTGGACACCACGGAGCTGGACGTGGGGCTGCAGGTAGCGCAGGCTTCTCCTTGCCTGCAGCCCTGGCTGCTGGGGGCTGCCTGCCTGGGGCTAGGGCCAGCTGCTGTGTTGGCTCCAGGGCTTGGCAGCACCGCCTTGGAGTGCTGCCTCCTGCTGCCAAGCTCCACCCCCACCTCAGCTGGGAAGTCCTCCTCTCCAAGGCACCTGGAGGTGCCTCCTGGGGTGGGCAGGAGGCCAGCGCTGCCCTCCAGAGGGCTGTGTTCTCCAGCCAGCAGCTGCTGAGCTGCTGCTCAAGCCTGAGCTGCAGGAAGAGGCTGCTGTAATGCTCTTGGCTCATCAGCAACAGAAAGCCAAAAGGAAGCCCTCTTGGGCTTGCCAGTCCCCATCCTGGGGGGAATGTCCCAGAGTCACCCCCACTGCCCTTTTCAGTTCCCCCCCAGCTGTTTCCAGCTGTTGGCCCTGTGCTTGGTGCTCTGTCTGCCCTGTGTCCCTGCCAGCTCTGCAGGTGCCTTTGCCTCTGCCATGTGTTGATGCCAGCTGCTTTGCTGCAGCCAAGGCTTTGAGGCCCCCTCCAGGTGCAGAGAGCTCAGCTCCTCTCTGCTCCCATGCCTGATCTCTGGGTGCTTGGTGCTGTGCCTCTGCAGGGTGCCCCAAAGCTCAGCTGCTGTGCAGGGCCAAGAGGTCCCTTGGGGCTGGGGGTGCCCAGGTGAAGCTGGGAGCCAAGTGTCCAGCTCTGCTCTGCTGCTCTGCTGCACTGCTTCCCTTGGCTCCTTCCCCAGTGCCAGCTGCAGGAGATGCCCAGTGCCAGGCCTGTCTCTAACTGCCCACTCCTCTCTCCTCTCTGCAGCTGTGGGACGTGGTCACAGAGGTGGAGCTGACCCTGCAGAACTGTGGGAAGCTGCCCTTCCCCTTCGTGGTGCTGAGCCCTGGCACGGGCACTGCCCGCAGCCCCCTGCCCGCTGTGCCCCTGGTGGTGCCCAGCACGGTGAGGATGGGGGCAGCACAAGGGCCTGACCCTGGCCCTGTGCCAGCCTGCCCTGGCTGGGCTTGGAGGGGAAAACCGGGGAGAAAGAGAAGAGCAGGAGGGAACTGTCCCAGCAGCAGGCAGGGCTGGGAGCTGTCTCTGCTGAGGGGATGCAATCACAGGATCCTTTGGCTTGGAAGAGCCCTTTCAGATCCTCAAGGCCAGCTGGGAGCTCAGCACTGCCAGGCCAGCCCCAAACCCTGGCCCTTGGCACCACATCTCCACAGCTTTTCAGTGCCTCCGGGGCTGGGGACTGCCTGCTGCCCTGGGCAGCCTGGGCCAGGCCTTCACAGCCCTTGTGGGGAAGAAATTGTGCCTGATGCCCAACCTCCCCCTCCCCTGGCACAGCCTGAGAGCATTTGCTCTTGTCCTGGGTCACCTCCTGTGGGAGCAGACAGGAACTGCCCTGCCTGCCCCTGCCAGGGCTGCCCAGGAGCCTGCCTGGCTCTTGCCTGGCCATGAAGCTCCTGTGCCAGGAGCTGGAGCAGCCCTTCCCTGCTCCTTCACCCCTCCAGCTCTGCTCCTCTGCAGCAGCTGGGGGGGGCAGTGAGGGGGCCAGGGCTGAGCAGGGCTGGAGCAGTGCAGAGAGGAGTTTGCAGCATCCCAGCAGCCTGCCCTAGCTGCAGCTGTCCCTGCTCACTGCAGGCCTGAAGGAGCTGCTGGCACAGAGGCTGGCTGGAGCTTCTGTAGTGAGTGGTGGTCCCCAGGGGGCAGGAGCTGGTCAGGACCTGAGGGAGCTGCTTGAGAGGGTCCAGCCAAGGGCTCTGAGGGGACTGGAACATCTGTCTGGTGAAGAAAGGCTGAGGGGCTTGGGGCTTTGTAGCCTGGAGAAGACAAGACAGAGGGCAGATCCCCTCAGTGCTTCTGAAGCCTTCAAGGGGACCCAGGGGGCTCTGGCCAAGGCTTTGTCAGTGGTGCCCAGGGAGAGGACAAGGGGCAATGGGCACACACTGCAACAGCCAAGTTCCATCTGACAGCAGGAGGACCTTCTGTGTGTTGAGGGCAGTGGGGCACTGGGGCAGGCTGCCCAGAGAGGCTGTGGAGTCTCCTCTGGAGCCATTCCAAAGCCTCCTGGCTGCACTCCTGTGCAAGCTGCTCTAGGTGACCCTGCTCTGACAGGGGGGTTGGACTGGATGATCTCCAGAGGTCCCTTCCAAGCCCTGTGATTCTGTGAGCTTGAAAGGTCCCTTCCCAGCCAAAGCCTTCCAGGATTCTGTGACCTCAGCTCCTGAGCCTTGGGTGGATGTCTCTGGGCTGGAGCAGCATTCCTCTCTCAGGCCCTTGGTGCCATGGGCAAAGGAAGCCAAATGGCTTCCATCTTTCCTCCTGCCTGCCTCCTGCAAGAGGTGCCAGGCTCATGCCCTCTTCCTGCCAGCTTCTGAAGGCACAGCTCTGCTTGGTGCTGCTGTGGCAGCGTGGATGGTGCTGGCAGTGGGGCTGGGCTGGCTCTGGCTGTGTCCTGTGCTGGAGTGGGGGCTCAGGGGGCAGGTCCTGGCCCACTCCTCAGCTCCTCCCTGCAGCCTGAAGGGGAGCAGGGACCTGCAAGTGCAGCCCTGTGAGCAGTGGGCAGCTGAGGAAGGCTGCAGATGTGTCCTGTCACCCAGAGCCAGGTGCCTCTGGATCTGCTTCCTTTTGCTCTGGCCTGGGACAGCTCTTCTGGAAGCCAGAGACACTTCTGGAAGCCCCAGTGACACTTTCTGTTCTAGATCTTGTCCTAGGCTCTGCTGCTGTGTGGCCAGAGATGTGTTTGCAGCTCACAGAATCACAGGATTGTCAGGCTTGGGAGGGAGCTCAAGGCTCAGCCAGCTCCAACCCCCCTGCCATGGGCAGGGACACCTCACCCCACAGCAGGTTGCTCACAGCCACCTCCAGCCTGGCTGCAAACACCTCCAGGCAGGAGGCTGCCACCACCTCCCTGGGCAGCCTGTGCCAGGCTCTCACCACCCTCATGGGGAAGAACTTCTTCCTAACACCCAACCTGAATCTCCCCCTGTCTAGTTTTGCTCCACCCCCCCAGTCCTGTCCCCCCCTGACACCCTCCAAAGTCCCTCCCCAGCTTTCTTGGAGCTGCCTGCAGAGACCTGAAGGCCACCAGAAGGTCTCCTGGGAGCCTTCTCCTCTCCAGCCTGCACAAGCCCAACTCTCTCAGTCTGTCCTCAGAGCAGAGCAGCTCCAGCCCTCTGCTCCTCCTTGTGGCCTTTCTCTGGAGCTCAGCATGAGCCAGGGCAGGCTCCTGCACCCTGAGTTGAACTGCACAGGCAGGAGGTTTGGTGGGAGTCCCAGGTGGGGCTCAGAGCCCTGGACACCCACCTGCACTCCCAGGATCCCAGGAGGGGGGGTGGTTTGCAAGGGGCCTCTGGGGGTCATCCAGCCCAACCTCCTCCTTCCAGCAGGGCACCCCCAGCAGCGTGCCCAGGGGGGGTTGGAATCTCTCCATAGGAGACTCCACAACTTCTCTGGGCAGCCTGCTCCAGGCCTCCAGCACCCTCACAGCAGAGAATTTTCTCCTCCTGGTCAGCTGGAACTCCCTGGGTTCCAGCTGATGCCCCTTGCCTCTTGTCCTGTCAGTGGGCACCACTGACAAGAGTCCAGCCCCATCCTCTTGTCCCCCACAAGCCCTTTAGCTCTTGCTGAGCTTTGAGCAGAGGCCCTCTCTGGGGCTGCTCTTCTCCAGGCTCAACAGCCCCAGGAGTCTCAGCCTCTGAGCCTCACAAAGATGCTGCAGGCCCTCAGCATGTGTGTAGTCTCCCTTGGACTCTTTCCAGTAGGTCCCTGTCCCTTTTGAGCTGAGGAGCCTAGTGGCCACCACTGAGGTGCTGTGAGAGGAGCTGCTGGCCCTGCAGAGGGCAGGGGCACTTCCCTTGCCTTGCCCAGCACTGCTGCTGGAGCTTTGCTTGGTCAGGCCTGGCTCCTGCTGGCTGAAGGCAAAGCCTGGGAGCAGCAGAGCTGTGCTGGTGCTGAGCAAAGGCCAGGCTGTGCTGAGGGAAGGCCTCCTCCTGCTCTGGAGGGATTCCAGCTCCCCCTGGCCATGCTGCTCTTGGGCAAGCTGCTGGGGGTGCCCTGCTTTAGCAGGGCAGTTGGAGTGATGACCTCCAGAGGTCCTTTCCAGCTCTCCCCACGCTGGCACTCTGGAGGGGACCTGGCAGCCTGGGGCAGGAGACAAGCTCTTGGAAAGCAGACAGCTAGAAGGTGCTGCTGTCTGCTGTCTTCTAGAGGAGAACCTGGCTGAGCATCACCCCCTCCATCAAAGCCTCTTTGGTGCATTCCCTCCCTGCAGGGTAGCCTTGGAGCCGGCCAGCAGCAGGTGCTGAAAGTCTCTTACCTGCCAGAAGCGCCTGGGGCCTTCTGCAAGGCTTTCCAGCTCCAAGTGGGTCACCTGGAGCCGCAAGAAGTCTGCCTGAAAGGAGAGGGAAGCTTTCCCAGGCTCTGCCTGCACCTGCCCAGGAACATCCAAGGTGAGCACTGCCTGGCTGCTCCTCAGGATGCTCCCCTGGGCTTTCCCCCAGGGCCTACCCCCAAGGCTGTCAGAGCAGCACTGGTGGCTTCCCCAGGCTCTGCAAGTCCCTGTGGGCTCTGTCCCAGGAGCCACCCTGCAGAGCTGGGTTTGCACCAGCTGGCTGGGGCTGAGCTGCTCCTCTGGGGGAGGAAGCTGGGCAGGGCTGAAGCTCAGCATGCAGCAGGAGGAGCAGCTCCCACTGCCGGGTGCTGCACTTTGGCCACGGCAGCCCCAGGCAGAGCTCCAGGCTGGGCTCAGAGTGGCTGAGAGCAGCCAGGCAGAGAGGGACCTGGGGGTGCTGACTGACAGCTGCCTGAACATGAGCCAGCAGTGTGCCCAGGTGGCCAGGAAGGCCAAGGGCATCCTGGCCTGCATTAGGAGTGGTGTGGTCAGCAGGAGCAGGGAGGTCATAGTGCCCCTGTGCTCTGCATTGCTTAGGCCACACCTGGAGTCCTGTGTCCAGTTCTGGGCCCCTCAGTTCAAGAAGGACATTGATAGACTTGAAGGTGTCCAGAGAAGGGCAACAAGGCTGGGGAGAGGCCTTGAGCACAGCCCTGTGAGGAGAGGCTGAGGGAGCTGGGGTTGTTTAGCCTGGAGAAGAGGAGGCTCAGGGGTGACCTCATTGCCCTCTACAGCTACCTAAAGGGTGGCTGTAGCCAGGAAGGGGTTGGTCTCTTCTCCCAGGCACCCAGCACCAGAACAAGAGGACACAGTCTCAAGCTGTGCCAGGGGAGGTTTAGGCTGGGGGTGAGGAGAAGGTTCTTCACTGAGAGAGTCATTGGTCATTGGGATGTGCTGCCTGGGGAGGTGGTGCAGTCCCCATCCCTGGAGGTGTTCAGGAGGGGGTTGGATGTGGCACTTGGTGCCATGGTCTGGCCATAAGGTCTGTGGTGACAGGTTGGGCTGGATGATCCTCGAGGTCTCTTCCAATGCTGTGCCCTGAGCTGCTGGAGGAGTGTTTCTGGGAGAGGTGGTGTGGGGAGGGGGCTGCCCAGCTCAGATGCCCACACTGCACTCTGGGGGGTTTCTGCCTTCAGGAAATGAGAAATATGAGAAGGCCTTCAGGAAGGTGAGAGAAAAGATGGCCAAGGACAGTGAGAGAGATGGAGAAGTTGTCCTGGGGGAGGCTGCAGCCACAGAACCAACCCCAGATGACTTGGCTGCCACGGTGAGAACAGCTGCTGCCCTGTGTGGCAGGAGCCAGCCTCTCCACCTTGTGTCACTGCATCCCCTTGTACCCCACAACAGGCTTCTTGGGGCCCTGCTAGCAGGTGGGACCTCCCTGCCCACACTCAGCCATGACTCTCATCAGCTGAGTGCTGCCCCAGGGGCTGTCCACCCCTGGAGGTTGTCCCTGCTGGAGCTGGAGGAGCTTCCTGGCAGCTGGCTGAGATCCTGCAGGCCATGCTCATGGGGGTGAATTGATGGGGCCCCATCCCTGGGCTGTTTGTTCCTCCCAGGCCAAGCCCTGCCAGGTTTGCAGAGCTTGAGAGCAGCAGCCTGGGCTGGCCCTGGGACTGTGCTCAGCTCTCATCTGCAAGAGGCAGCAGCTCTCTCCTGGTCTCCTGCTCCAGAGGGCTTTTGTCCAGCTTGCTTCGGCACTCCCTGTGGGCAGGCAAATCCCTGGAGCTCTGAGAAGTTCCTGGCTTGTCCATCTGTGTCTGGCATAGCTTTGAAGGCAGTGTCTGGGCAGGTGAGGGTGCTGGAGCTGGTAGCTCTGGAGAGAAGGTGCTGCCCAAGAGAGCTGGAGGTGTCCCAGGCACTGAGCAGTGAGACAAGAGGACTCCATCACCCCCTCGAGAAGAGCAGGATGGGATCCTCTTTCAGAGCCAAGCCCATGCCCTGGGAAGGACCTTGGCTAAGCAGCCCCTGTCTTTCCCTGCCTCAGCTGGACACTGGGCTGCAGATGCAGCTGGAGGACATCCTGCTCAAGGAGCACATCCTGGAGCAGCAGGAAGCTGTGGCCTGCAGTGCCCCAGAGGAAGCTGCCTTTAGGCTGCAGGCTCGCCGCAGGCTTCTCAAGTGAGTAGAGACCTCCACAGCCACCTGCAGGTGCTCTGGGGGTGACAGCCAGCAGTGCAGCCCTGCTGCTGAGAGCTGCTGGGCTCTGCAGAGCTGGGCACAGCTGTGGGCAGCACAAAGGCTTTGCTCCTGAGAGCTGTGCCGTGCTGCCTGGGAGCAGCTGAGTGTCCTCACTTCCCTGAGCTTTGGGGGTGCTCAGCTGCCCACAGATGCTGGGCTCTCTTCATGGAGCCAGTGCAGAGCATCAGGCCCTTCCAGACAGCACAGACAGCATTCCTGCTGAGCAGCTCTGAAAGAAGCAGCTCAGAACTGGCCTCCTTTTTTTCCCACCAGACCACACTTGGCCCCAGAGCAGCTTGGCAAAGTCTCAGCTGGGGGCTTGGGGGCTGGGGGGACTGCAGGGCTCTCCTAGGTCGCTTGGTCCTTCCTTCTGCTGCTTCATGCTGAGGAGCAGCTGCAGCAGGCTCCAGCCCAGGCAGAAGATGCTCTGCAGAACAGTGGGATGGCTCTGGACAGGACCTGCCCATGGGTCTTGCAGGTGTTGGTGGCTGTGGTCCCTGGGGCTCTGGGGACAGAGCTGGGTGAAGGTTTCCTGGGGCTCAAATCTGACAAGGCCCTGAAGCAGTTCCAGGCTTGGGCTGCAGGCCAGGCTCAGCAGTTGCACTGAGAGCAGTGGAGCTGCAGGGGGCTTCTCTGCAGTGGCACAGGAGGTGTGGGCAGTGTCCCTTGGGAACCAGCTGTGTTTGAAGGTGCCCCTGGGAGCTGCTAGAACCTGGGCCCTGCCTCCCCTGGCACCGGCCAGAGTCTTGTCCCCGGCTGCTCAGGTGTTGGGTGTCAGCAGCTTGAGCTGAGTTTTCCCAGTGGATTTGCACCTCCCATCCTGTGGCAACGTGGCCAGGCTGTGGGTTCAGGAGTGCCCTCCCTCCTCCCTGCAGAGCTGAGCTGCCTGAGCACATCCTGGACTTTGGCTGCGTGGCTCTGGGTGGCATCCACAGGCGCAGCGTGAAGGTCACCAACCCGGGGCACTTCCCTGTGTCCTTCCAAGTCTGTGGGCAGCTCCTGCGTGGCACAGGTAGGCAGTGCTGGGGACCCTTCCTGTGGCCTGCCTGGGACAGCTCAGCCTGAGCCCCTGGCCATGGGGAGTTCTCTTGGAGCACTTGTTTGTAAAGCTTTGTCCTCCTTGGGACCTGCTGCTTTAGAGCCTGAGCTCTCCTGGCCAGCAGTGCCCAGGGGCCTGGCCTGCCTGTGGCTGCCCTAAGTCTGCCCTGCAGGGGCTGGGTGGGTGAGCACCTTGGGCACCTCTCAGCACCTTCTGCACTTGGCTGCCAGCAGCAGCAGCTGAGCTTCTCTGTGCACTCGCTGGCCTTGTGTTGCAAGGAGCTGGAGCCTTGGTGGTGCTGAGCTGCTTGGTGTGAGGCTCACGAGGTCCTGGGGCTTGTGTTCAGCCTCCCCTGGGGGTATCCCAACAGCTTCTGGCATCAGCCCTGAGGCAAGGCTGCAGCACCACCAATCGCTGCCTTGCTGTGCAGAAAGGGTGCTCAGAGGTCTCCTCCCAGCTGCTTGTAGGGAGCACCATGGCATGGGAGTTCTTTGAAGAGCTCTGAGTGTCCTTCCCTGCACTTGCTGGAGCTCCTCAGCTGCAATGTTTTCCTTTCCCCTGTGGCTCCTGGGCTCTGGCTGTGCAAAGCTTTTGCCAAGGGAGAAGGAGCAGCAGCTTTTCTGGAGGTGCAAAAGATCCTTCCCAGAGCTGCTAGCCAGGACACTTAAGGTGCTTGTGAGCCATCTCATGTCCCCTGTGCCTCAGCTGCTTCCTTTCCATCTGTTGAAGGCTTCAGCGTGGACCTGGGGCTCGTGAAGCAGCTGCCCTGCTCCCAGAGCAGAACCTTCACTGTGTGCTTGGAGCCCCAAAGTGCCACCCTGCCGCAGGGCGAGGTGGAGGCACTGCTGCCCATCAAGGTGCCCTCTGCTTCCCCCCCTCCCTGTGCCCACACTGCCTTTTGGGGCAGCTGGCAGGCTGGGATCTCACCTGGATGCTCTGTCCCTCACTAGGTTGCAGGAGGACCCACATGTCGTGTCCTCCTCCGTGCCAAGGTGGCTGTGCCCTCCCTCAGCCTCTCCAGGGCCAGGCTGGAGTTCTCTGCTGTCCAGTGTGGGCAGTGCCAGGAAGAGACCATCCGGCTCTACAATCAGCTCCCACTGCCCTGTCAGTGGTTCCTCAGCAGGGAGGAGCCTGCTCAGAAGGTAAAGCACAGACAGGGTGTGACTTGGAGCCTCTTGGCTGCCTTTCTTTCTCCTCTCTTGTCCTCTCTGCTCCTCTGGCTGCTCGAACGCTTGGGCTCCAGCTGGGCTGAGGAGGCTTTGGAGGGTGCAGAGCAAAGCTGCAGCCCCTGGGCCTGTTCACCAGCTGGTGCTTCACTTTCTGCCATCTTCACCCCTTGCTCCTCTTCTGAGGAGCACCCTCCCCAGCTGCCTCTCCTGCCTCCACATTTTGCCACCAGTTCTAGGCCAGTGCTGGCCACATCTGGTTTGGATGTGTGCTCCTACCCCACGAGTGCCAGCACTGCAGGCAGCCAGCTGTGTCCTGCCAGAGCAAGGAGACCTCACCCCCCTGGTTTTGTGCTCAGGTGGACAAAGCTTTGCCAGCCAGCAGGCGTCAGAAGCTGCTGCAGGAGCTGAAGGCCAAGGCCTCTGTCTTTGAGGTGCTTCCCTCAGCTGGAGTCCTGGACCCTGGGCAGTGGTGCAACCTGCAAGTTAGATTTTCCCCCGTGGAAGAGGTGAGCTGGGTGGATGTCAGCCCCAGGAGGTCTGGCAGGGCAGTGTGGGAAGGAGAGCCCAGGCAGGGAGCAGGAACTGAGCTCTTCCTCGACATGCAGCTTTCTGCAAGCTCAGCTTCCCCTGCTGGAGCCTCTGCAGAGGGGGCTTGGAGAGCCAAACACTGAGCAGAGGACACTCCCCTCCCTCCTGTCTGGCTCCTCTGCCCCTCTTCTTCGGCTGCTCTTTGCCCAACACAGCAGTGCCAGGGCACTGGGCAGGATAACCCTGTGGATCTTTCTGCTAAGCACTGCACTGTCCCAGGGAGGGCTCCAGGGATGGGCATCTCCCACCTCTTTGGGCAGCCTGGGCCAGAGGCTCAGCATTCAGCTTCCAAAACATCTCCTTTCCTTGGGGTCTGCATCTCCCTTTTTCAGTTCCAAACCATCCCTCCTTGTCCTCTTTTCTGTTCTCCATTCCCCTCAGAGGTGCTGCTACCATCCCTGGCCTTGGGGCATGGGGTGAATTTGAGGCCCTGCCACCTGGCACTTCATGGAGGAGCTTCTGCACTTTTCTCTTTTCAGAAGCCCTACCTGAGCCAGCTGAAGATCAACATTTGCCAGAGCAGCCAGCACCTCCAGCTGCTGGTCTCGGGCAGTGGGCTGGAGCCACGCCTGGAGTTCCAGCCTGAAGTGCTGGAGCTGGGGCCAGTGCTGCCATCCAGCCCCGGGGCACAGGGCACAGTGGTGGTGAAGAACCCTTGTGAGTTCCCCATCGAGTTTTACTCCTTGGAGTTTGACCAGCAGTACCTTGCTGAGGAGCAGGTAAGAGACAAAGTCTGGTCCCCAAGGCCACGTTCCTGGAGCTTCAGGGCACTGCAGCATTCCCAGCCTCGTGCCAGGGAGCTGGAGACAGAAGCCAGGGCAAAGCCTGGTGGTGTTGCAGGGTTAGCTCCTCTGCTGGCAGGCTGTGGAGGGGCTTGGCTAGTCCCTGGTGTTGGGAGGGAGGCCCGAGGGAGAAGATGGCTTGGCTGGGGAGCTGCTCCTGTGCTGGAGCTCCTGTGCTGGAGCTCCAGCAGTGCCTCCCACGAGTGGTTTCCCTTTCCCATGCACAGATCCTGCGGCAGCTGCAAGACTACGACTGCCGCAGGACCTTGCTGCTGCCTCCACGTGCCCCAGGGGAGCAGCTGCCTCCAGAGCTGCTAGAGGGCTGTCAGGGCCAGAAGAGGCTGCAGGATGAGCAGGCCAGGTCCAGTCCTCAAGACCCAACAGCCCAGGACAAGGCTGAAGGTTTGACGTTGGTTGTCTCGAGTGGAGGCTCAGCAGGGAGCCCAGCCCCCTTCCCCTGAGCTCTCCTCACTCCCTAGCTTGGTGGAGCAGGTCCAGGGTGACACTTGTGACAGCCATGAGAGCAAGCAAAGCAAGCTTCTGTCTGCCCTGTCTGGGGAAGAACTCAAAATGTCCCCTTGCAGGAGGGCCAGGGCCAAGGCAGAGGTCTGGGAGTTTTCCTCAGCTTCCCCAAAGGAACATCTTTGCCCCGGGAGCTGCTGGGGTCAGGCTGATGGTGAAGCTGTCCTGGGCAGCTCAGCGCCTTTGCTCTCCTCCCTGGCACTGCAAGCTGAGGTGCTCTGGGTGACCTCCTAAGGGCTGTTCTGGTGAATTCAGAGCCAAGCCACATCTACTGCAGTGACATTTCTAAAGCACCCAGGTGGAGCCTCTCCCTTGGGGCTCTGTCAGATGCCCCTTTCTGCCTGTGCCCTCCTTACTCAGCAGGACCTGGGACCAAGCTCCCATGAGGACCATGTAGACAGTTGATGGAAGGAGATTTCTCTCAGTCCTTTTAGGTGTTGCTGCATGCTCTGCTTTCCTCTTGCTGCCACCCCATTTACTTAGGGGCATGTTCAGCAGCATCAAGGGCAGAGCCTGATCTGCACAAGCTGAAAGGAAGTCCATGGATGTGACATTGGTTTGAGCAGAGTCTCCTCTGCCAGGATCTGAGGGGCTGGAGGGGATGGTGAGGATCACAGGTAGGCAGGAGGCTGACTCCTCTACCCATTTCTGCACAGCTGAGCATCAGCCAAGCTCCACCAGCATCAAGGAGGCCACAGAAGAACTGGAGGCCAGCCCAGTCCGTAGGGCCCTCGCCCGGTACCTCAGCGTCGCTGAAGGAGCCCCACAGCGCAAAGGGATCGTGCTCATCATCCATGGGGCACCCCTGGCAGGTACCTGAGCTGGAGCTCTTGGCTGTGAGGAGGGGGGAAGCAGGAGAGGCATGTCCTGGTGGAGCACGGTGCTGGGTTGAGCAGTTGAAGCGCTGCAGGGGGAGGCAGAGCTCTGCTGGGGTGGTCCCAGGCCCTCAGCAGCTGGTGCCAGTGGTGTGGCTCATCTGGTGTCCATGCAGCTGGGCTCTGGTTCCCCCCAGGAGGGTGACCATGTGCCCCTTGCTGCATGGCAGCACGGTGCCTGGTGTCCCTGTTGCCTGTGGAGCAGTGCCGAGCCCGGCCCGAGCCCTAAACTGTGCCCAGCTGCTGCCTGAGGCAACGCCAAGCGGCACAGGCCAGGGGATGGTCTGAGTGGTGGTGGCACAGGGCTCAGAGCAGCGCCCCAGGCCCAGGCTTGAAGTGGCTCCCTAAGGGAGGGATGAAGTCCTCCTCTGTTTGGGGAGCTCGCAGAGCCTGTCCCCGGCAAGCCCTGCGGCCGCAGGGGTCCCCAAGCAGCCTCCCTCTCTCTGCAGGCAAGACGTCGGCAGCGGCCGCCCTGGCCAAGCACTACGGCGCCGCCTGCCTGTCCCTGGACGCTGTGGTGAGCGAGGCCGTGGCGGCCGGGAGCAGCGCGGCAGGGCGGCGAGCCCGGGAGCTGTGCAGCGCCGCCGGCAGCCAGCAGAGCCTCCAGCAGGCACAGGATGGCCGTAAGGAGACAGGCTGGGCCCGGAGCAGCGCTGCTGCAGCCCCCGGGGCTGCCTGCTTCTGCTGGCTCCAGAGCAGTGGCACAGCCCCGGGGGCTCTTGAGGAGCAGGGGTGCAGCACAGAGCAGGGCAGAGCCCTTGCAGAGAGCAGTCCTGGGGACTCAGACGCCAGCCGAAGGGCTCATGCAAGGGCACTCTGCCTGCCCTGCCCTGCCCTTCTCTGCACAGCTTCCTTTGCTAGGGGTGGGGAAGCCCCCAGCATCTTTCTCAGAGCTTTTCCCTTGCCTGCGTGCAATCTCCACCCTGTCCCTCATGGCCATCAGGCAGAACTTCTGCCTGCTTTCAGCAGGCACAGCCCTCTGAAGTGGCTCCTTAGGCATGAGGTGACTGACTTTGTGGCTTCACAAGGCCAAGAGGAAGGGCAGGAGCTCCCAGAGGAGTCTGAGATGAGAGCCATGCTGTAGCTGAGCTCTTTTCTCCCGCGGTTTCCCTGGGGGTGCTGTCAGCTCCTGCAGCTCCTGCACACTGAGTTGTTTTCCACCTGAGTCCAAGCTCTTGGCGGAGCCTTTATGGGGCAGTGGGTAGCCCAGGCTCTGCTGGCTGAGGCTATAGCTTGGCTCTGCTTGGGCTACCTTGGCATTGCTCAGCTTTGAACCTGCCTGGGTCGAAAGCTGGTGGAAGGAAGAAGGGTCTGGGTCCCTGGCAGGGTTGTCTCCCGTGGAGATGGACAGTGGAGGTGGGGCAAGGCATCCAAACCTCTCTGGCTTGTAACTGCAGTGCCAGGTTGGTCTGTCCTGCCACAGGAAGAGGAGAGCAGGGAAGGAGCTGCTTCTGGAGAACAGCGAGTGCAGTGTCCCTGCCAGGGTGCCCACTGGGGTGGAAGGTGCTGGTGTGCTCCTCCCAGCAGCCCCCTGAGCCTTCTGGGCCCTCCGCAGGTGTGAGGGCAGCTGCTGCCCTCTGGCGGCGGCGCAGCACCAAGGCCAGGCCCCAGAGCTCTGTGGACAACGGCAGGCAGCAGCCCCTCAGCTCCCGAGGCCAGCCCAGAGCTGCGGCCGGCAAGGGGCAGGCTTCTGCTGAGAGACAGCTTCCGACGGAGTCCTCAGGCTCCCAGGTGAGGCATGGCCTGCCCTGGCTGATGCCAGGGAACTTTCTGTGAGCTTTGAGCTGTTTTGGTCGGGATAGGACTCCAAGATGATCAAATCCAGCTGCTGACCCAGCACTGCCAGGTCACCACTACACCGTGTCCCTCAGCACCACATCTTTCTGGCTTTTCAGTCCCTCGGGGATGGGGACACCCCCCTGCCCTGGGCAGCTGAAGATCAGGCTAGTCCAGGAGGCCTGGTCAGCTGCTTGTCCTTCCTGTGCTGTGTGCTGGTGCCAGCGCTGGGGGCTGCTGCTCCAGGGCTGTGCTCTGCAGGGTTGTCCCCCGGAGCCGCTGGCCTGCGCTTTCCTTTCAGTCCCTTGCTAGGGAGAGAGCTCAGCTCCAAGGCCAGCAGCTGGGATTGCCCAGGGGGTGCCAAGGGGGTTTATGTTGTGGTGATGTTCAGTGTGGTGCTGTTCAACACTGCAGGGCTCCTCCGGCTCTCCTCTCATCTCTGCCCCTCCTGCGCAGCCCTGGCTGAGCCCCAGCGGCAGCACGGTGGCAGAGCTGGGCCCGGTGAGCTGCGTGCTGCCCGAAGAGCTGCTGGTGGCCATCCTCTCTGAAAGGCTGCAGGTGCGTGGCCAGGGGGCAAAGGACACCTTCCTGCTGGAGAGGCACAACTGGGAGAGCAGGAGGAGTCCTGCTGTTGGAGGGGTCCTGGGCTCCTTGGGGGAAGCTGCAGATGCCAGCAGCTGGCAGGGCCGTGGGGACAGCTCAGAGCTTGGCACAGCTGCTTGGTGACCTTTGTCACTGAGTGGCCCAGAGCTGCAGCATGGCACAGCTGATTTTCTCTTGGCCTTTCTTCACAGCTGAGGGACTGCTCCCAGGGAGTGGTGTTTGATGGCCTGCAGAGCCTCTTTGCAGGCAGCACAGTGTCTGCTCTCCTCTGCCTGCTCAAAGCTGTTGGAAACCAACCTCGCATCTATTTTGTCAACCTGCTGCAGGATTTTGCCTCTTGGCAAGCCAGGCAGGCAGCTGCAGAGGAGCAGGAAGGTGAGAATCCTCATCTCCCTGCCTCCCAAGGCTTCTCTCCAGAGCCCTCAGCCCTGTCCACATGTGTCTGGTTCACCAGCAGAGCTGGTGAGAGGTAGTTTCAGGAAGCCTTCGACTTCCTGCCTTGGTGCAGCTCACTGTTGCTTAGAACACAGCAGAGCTGAGGCTGGGAGACTTCTCTCAGTCTCCAGCACTGAAGCTTGGGCCCAGGTGCAAGCTGCTGGGGCTCAATGTCTGAGCAGCAGCCGGCTATGCACCATGCCTCTGTGCCAGACTGGTGCTGGTTTGGGGGTTCTTTGGAGCTGGGAGCAGGGCTGTGAGCTGCCTGCTGGCTCCTGGCAGGGCTGGGCCAGAGCTGTGGCTCCTCGCAGCTCCCCCAGCACAGCTCTGCTCTGTCTCTCCTCTGGTGCCTGCTGAAGGCCGGCAGCGGGAAGAAGCGGCCAGGAGGGAGGAAGCAGAGCTCTGGGAGCTGGGGGAGGAGGAGTTTGATGCCCTCACGGAAGAGCAGAAAGCTCAGCTGGAGAGCAGGATCCGACAGCTCCAGAGGGAGAGGAGGCAGAGGTCTGTAAGCCTTCTGTGGGGAGCTGCCCAGCACAGTGTCCCTGCAAGGTGTCCCTGCTCTGGGGCCCTTGGTTGGGCTTGGGGAGGTTCCAGAGAAGAGGCCAAAAGTGTCCCTGCCGAGCGGCACAGGGATGCTGCCTTCCCCCTGCCTGGCTGCCAGCAGAGGAGAGACCTTCCTGCAGGGAGCTGAGAACATCTCCTCCTGCTGCTAGTGCTGAGGCCTCGGGCTCAGAGCCTGCTGCAGGCAGCTGGGCTCTGTGCTGGCCTTGCCCTTATGCTTCTGAGGGTCTTTAATTTCATGATGTTAATTCCCATCCCCTTCAGCCCTTCCTCACCTCAGCAGAGGGGCTGTGGTGTGGGTCTGTGTGAGGCACATCTCCCAGGACAGACAGCACAGGTTTCCCACAGTCCCAGCTGGCTTCCAGCAGGAATCCTGTTTGTTCAGAGCCTGTTTTGCAGGAGGGGAGCTGCTGCAGCCTTTGTTTTCTGACTGCTGTGGCTGTCCTCCATAAGGAGCAGGCCATGCCCATGGAGAAGGGCTGGACAAGCTGAGCAGAGTTGGCATCAGTGAGCATCTTGGGTGGGATCAGCAATAGTGTGGTCAGCAGGAGCAGGGAAGGGATTGTCCCCCTGTCCTGGGCACTGGGGAGGCCATAGCTCCACGCCTAGATTCAGTTTTGGAAGGACACTGAAGGGCTGGAGTGTGTCCAGAGAAGGGCAATGAAGGTGGGGAAGGCTCTGGAGAACAGGGCTGGTGAGGAGCAGCTTAGGGAGCTGGCATTGCTTAGCCTGGAGAAGAGGAGGCTGAGGGGAGACCTGCTGGCTCTCTACAGCTCCCTGAAAAGAGGTTGGAGCCAGGGGCAGGGTTTGGTCTCTTTTCCCAAGGACCAAGCGATAGGACAAGAGGAAATGGCCTCAAGCTGCATTGGGGAGGTTTAGGTTGGACATGAGGAAGAGTTTCTTCACCACAAAAGGGTTATCAAGGCCTGGCCAGGCTGCTCAGGGCAGTAGTGGAGTCCCCTGGAGAGACTGCCAAACCCCTGTGGGGGTGGTGCTGAGGAGCATGGGTTAGTGGGCAGCTGGCAGTGCTGGGCTCCTGGTTGGACTTGATGATCTGAAAGATTTCTCCCATCCAAAGGGATTCTGTGAGTCTCTGATTCTGAGCACTGGTGCAGGGAGAACTAGGGGTAAGTGCTTGGTCAGCTGCTTTACTCGGGGAAATCAAGAGAGAGCTTCAGGCATCAGTGTGGAGTGATGGTGGAGCAGCCTTTGGCCGGTGCCTGGGGGGACCTTACTGGAGCAGCAGCAGGATTTAGCCCTTCCAACAGCAAAGCCTCACTGGGGCTGGCCTTGCAGACCCCCTCCCCCCTTTCCTCCCTTGGAATGTTCCCAGCCTCCCCAGCTTGAGGGAGATCCCTGGAGAGGTTGTAAGGGCTCTGCATGGGCTCAGGGTCAGTGGCTGAAGTGCAGGAGCCCAGGGCTCTGGTGGGGACTCTCAGAGCTGTTTTCCTTTTGCCTTGCTGCAGGGCGCTGCAGCGGCTGGCTGAAGAGCTTGAGGAGCAGCAGCAGGAGCTGCAGCACTGGAAGGAGGCAGAGGAGCTGAGGAAGTGGAAGCAGAGCAAGAAAGAGCAGAAAAGGCAGCCTCTGGTCAGGGAGGTGGGTGGCTGTGTGAGCAAGAGCCCTGGGGATCTTCCCGCTGAGCTGCAGCCCTGTTGAGAATGCAGCAGCCCCAGGCCGTGCTGGGCAGCCTGCTCCTGGCTGGGGCTGTGCTGGGAAACAACAGCTGGTGCCTGATGGTGCTGCTGCTTCACCAGGGGCTTTGCCACAGCTCTGGGGGTGAGCTGCTCTTTTGGGATCAGGCTGCCTTGGAGTCCTGGCTCCACACAACTCCAGACATGCCCTGGGAAGTCCTGGGTGGCTTTGGTCCAGCATTCCTCCCCACCCTGCTTGTGCCCTGCAGCTCTGAGCCAGGGCCTGCCTGGGAAGTGGGGTCTGCTCCTGCCTGCCTGGCAGGAGAGAGCAGCAGGACCCAGGTGTTTGTGAGCAGCCAGGCTTCCTAAAGAGTCAGGGGTACTCAGCATCCCCAGAAACGAGCCCCAAGGACTGCTCAGGAGGAAGGAGGGCTCTGGAGTTTCCTGCTGGGCTTGGGGCAGCTCCTATGTTGCTGACTGCTTGTGGGTCTGGCCCTGAGGGCTTTGGTTTCAGTTGAGCTCACCTGGGTACCAGCTGTGTTCTGGCCTGGGACTTGTAGAGCACCTGGCACAGATGATGCCTGGGCTGCTGTTGTAAAGATCATCAGTGTCCTGCAGCATTTGAGTCCTGCTTTGAAATGCTGATGGCTTTCTCCTGCTCCTCCTGCCCAGAGCATCAACACATCCAGCAGCAGCACCAAGCAGCTGAGTGTCAGTGAGCAGGCAGGCAAGAAGGGCTCTGCCAAGGAGGGCCCAGACTCTGCTGCAGCTGGCAAGGAAGATGAGAAGAAGCAGAGCAAGCTTGCCCCGGCAGACACCTGCTCAGAGCTAGAAGCCCAAGAGCAAGGCCAGGCTGACAGCAAGAACTTGGCCCTGAGCTTTAAGGCCTATGAGGCATCACAGAAAGATGTGGCACGTGTTTTGTCATGCTGGGACAGGGTGCAGGGTGTCCTGCTGTCCCCTTCAAAGCAGGAAGCTCAGCAGCAAGCAGAAGATCAGCAGCAGCATTTATCCAGGCCCAGAAGGCAGAAGGCTAAAAAGAAGGAGCGTCAGGAGAGGCAGGAGAAAGAGCTCCTGGAGAAACTGAAGCCTCCTGAGGCCCCCAAGTTGTCTCAGCTGGAAGGGGGAGGTGCAGCAGGGTCAGCCAGTGGCCAAGAAGTCGGCGTGCCCTGCTTGGACATCGAGGTGCTGAGCTCTGCAGATGTGCTGAGCACCATCCTGGAGAGCAGGAAGCTGCCAGGGGCAGAGCAGGTAGGGCCCCACAATGCTCAGGTGCTGAGCCTGCCCCGTGGGGGCCCTGGGGCCTTGTGTCCCAGCGGGTGCCAAGGGCACAGAGCCTTCTCCAGGCTGCTGCTGCTGTCCCTCAGCAGCCTTGTGCTTTGGCTGGGGGCAGAGGGAGTGCTCTCTGTGCAGGCCTCCTGCCTGTCAGCTGCTCTGCCAGTCTGGGGAGAAAGGGGGTGCCAGGGCAGCCCCTGGGCTTTGCTCCCTTCAGCTGAGTCACTTGGGGCAGAGATTCCTCTGCAGGTGCCACCTGTAGTCCTGGCCCTGCTCTGGAGCCTGCTCCCCACCCTGGGCAGAGCAAGGGCTGTGCTCCACCTCAGTCAATCAGAGCTCCCTAACAGCTCAGTGTCTTTCAGGAGGTGTGAGGATAGGGGCCACAGGAGCATGACCAAGGTTTGCTCTTCTGCTTTAGGTCCTGGATGAGCTGGGCCTGGGTCCCTCAGGGCCCCCCATTCCTCCCCCTGCTGTCTACTCTGTGGTTCACTGCCCAGCCAAGCGGGAGGTGCCTGCAGAAGTCCTCCAGCACTTTGTGCTCCTGCCAGCAGCTGCCACGGGGCCAGAAGAGGAGGAGGCTCCTGAAAGTGTTGTGGATGTCCCCACTGTGCCCACAGTGAAGGTGCCAGGACAGGGACCAGGCTGGATGGGGGCAAAGGGGCAGGTGGGATGGAAAAGGGTGAGAGTGGCAGGGCAGTGAAGATGTGACAGGGCCCAAGCCTGCAGAGATCCCTTCTGGCTGTCCAGAAGAAAGAGCTCTGCTTGAAACACAGGGCCAGTGTGAGAGGAGAGGCAAAGCCTCAGCAGCAAACCCTGCTCTGCCCCTCAAACCTTCAGCTGGGAGGTGCAAAGATGGAGAGGAGCTGGCACTGAGTGCTGAAAGCCCTATCCTGGGCTGATCCCCAGCAATGTGGGCAGCAGGTCAAAGGAGAGGCTTTTGCCCCTGTGCTGTGCTCTGCTCTGCTCTGCTGAGAGCTCCCCTGCAGTGCTGGCTCTCAGGGCAGGTCTCAGCTGTCTTTCCCTTTGCTCTCTCCCTTTGGGGTGAAGACCTCAGAGGAGCAGGGCACCCCAGCCAGAGGCCATTGGAGAAGGGAGAAAGGCAGCAGCAGCCAGGAGGCTGTGAGGGGAAAGCAGAGCTCTGGCTGTGGCAGGAGAGATCTCCAGGGACCAGCCACAGGACCCCCCAGCCGTTCCTCTGAGGGGGACCAAAGGCACGTGGACACCCTGCCCCCCCCAGAGAGCTGTGCCAGGTGAGCTGTGAGGGAGGAGGGATCCCTCTGCTTCAGGGCCAGCTTGCCAAGGAGGTTTCCCACCCCAGCTCCACCATGGCTCCTCCTGCTCTCCTTTGCTCCTCAGCAGTGCCTGAAGGTTCCTCTTTCCCTGCCAGGCTCAGCAGCTACCGCTGGGTAGTGCCTGCCCAGGGCCAGGTGGTGCTGCAGGTCCACTTCAGCTCCGCGCTGCTGGGCAGCTTTGAGCAGAGGCTGCACTTGGAGCTGCTGGGCACCAAGCGCCCCTACCAGCTGCACTGCAGGGGCACCTGCCTGTACCCCAGCATCAGCCAGGAGCCACGGTAAGGCTGGCCCCTGGGGCCGTCCCGCTCTGCTGCCCCTGAGCTCAGAGCTGAGACTCTGCCCCTTGTGCCCCTGGGACCTGCCTGAGCCCCCCAGCATCTCTTGCCGTGCTTGGAGCTGGGCAGCGGTGCTGTGCCTCAGCCAGCACTAAGAGTTCAGCCTTTGGGAGCAGGTTTTGTGCTCAGAGAATCTCACAACTCTTCCTTCTCTCTGTGCCAGGGAGGTGTTTCCTCGCTGCAGGCAGAGCAAGGCAGCTGATGCCATCATCTCCAAGCAGTATGTCCTGAGCACGGGGATGTTCCACTTCGGGCCGCTGCTGTGTGCCAAGGCAAGAGACAGGTAGGTGCTGCCCAGCCCCCAGCTGTGCTGCTTGCAGGACCTTGTGCTTCCAGGAACATGCACCCAGGGGCACGATTCAGGGCAGGCCCGGGCAGAGAGCTGGGAGTTTGGTGGCTTGGAAGGAGCACAGCTGTGGCAACTTGAGCACCTAGCAGGCACAGGAGTGCTGGGGGGGATGGAGCTGATCTTCCTGCCCCCTGGGGGCTTTGGTGGCCAGAGCCAGGTGCTGCTTGCGGCCTGAAAGCAGCTTGGGGTCACTTGTCAGCCCCCATCTCAGCTTCAGCAGCTTTGTGCTGTTTGTTTCAAGTTCTGGGAGCTCTGTGGGTCAGCCTGAAGGAGCAAAGGAAGTTTTTCTGCTGAGGGACTGGAAACCCTCCGTGAAATCTGCAGTGTCAGCAAGACTTGATGGTTGGAGCTGCTGTTGGGGGACAAGCACCTGCAGGGCAGGGCAAAGGGGATTTCCATTTTCCTGATCCCCACTGCTGGATAGAGTCTGGCCTTAAAATAATGTCCCTGTAGCTGCTGGCATCTTTCTGGTTTTCACTTCCCTCTTCTTTCAGCATTAGAAATGGAGGTTTGTCTCCAGGGGAGCTCTGGAGAGCTGGTGGCATTCTGACACCCCAGGGAGGTTAAATCAAAAGAGTTTAAAACCCAAAAGAGGATTTGGCCAGGCTGAGGCATTGCCTTTTTTTGACCTTTTCCCACCAACCTCTGTCCCACACCTGAACCAGGAGGTGTTTGTGAACTCTGGGATTCCTCTTGGGAAGGAATCCTTTTGCTTTCCCGCCCTCAGCCTCAGGCTCACCCAGGAGCTGGGCCCAGGCAGTCTCCTGGCTGCTTTGGAAGAGAGAAGCTGAGCTCTTGCCACACTTTCCTGGGAAGCCTGCAGGGAGGGAAAGCCAGCAGAGGAGGGGAGGAATCCAGGTGCCTGCTGTGCTTCTGTTTTGCCAGGCACCTTTGAGGTCCTGGTTTGTAGAAGGCCTCTTGAAGTGGCCTGTGCACACCTCTGGGATGGAGACACCAAGTGTGGGCTGGGCATCCAAGGAAGCAGGGAATGAACACAGGCAGCATGCAAGGTGTCCCTCCCACATGAGCCTTTCTCTCAGGCTGCTTGACAGAGCTCCCCTGCAGCCTTTGCCCTTTCTGTGGCCAGGTCCAAGGCTGTGCTGCAGGATGACAACTGCGAGCAGCTCTCCATCTGCAATGTCAGCCCCTGGGAGGCAGAGGTGCACTTCTCCTTTGAGCGGGGGTGGCAGTGGGGGCACCTTCCTCTTGGAGCCTGCCAGCATGCAGCTGGGACCTAAGGAGAAGCAGGTAGGAGACAGGCAGGTGGGACAGGGAGCAGCAGCAGAGCCCAGGAGCTGCCCCTCCTGCTCACTGAATGTTCTTCTGTGCTTCTCTTTGTGGGGCTGGGGCCAGGAGCTGAGCATCTGGGCATACCCCACTTCACCTGGCCTGGTGGAAGACAGCCTCATCTGCTGCATCAAGGGCAACCCAGAGCCAGTGGTCTTCCACCTGTGCTGCCAAGGGGTGCAGGTGAAGCTGGGGGTCAGCCCCAAGCAGCTGCATTTCAACAGGGTGCTTCTGCACAGGTCAGTCAGGCCAGGGGCACTCTGCTGGGGGTGGCTCTGCTGCAGCTTCCCTTTCCTCAGCTTGGAGGCTGGGCCAGCAGCCCTCTTGCTCCCAGCACTTGCCAGCCTCTTGCTCACCGTTCCTTGCTGGCTGGGATGTCCCATGACAGTCCCCAGCTCTAGCCCCCCAGCAGTGGGTGCCCTGATGCATTTGCTTCTCCTCTGCTGGTGCAGAGAGAGTGGCTCTGGCTCTGGCTCTGCCTGCTGTTGGATCCCCTTCTGCCACCAAGCTCTCCCTAGGGGCCTCCCCTCTCAGGCTTGTGGCAAAGAGCAAAACCTGCAGGGTGGTTTCAGCCCCATGGGGAGGGCTGCTGCCAGCGGCAGGGCTGCCGCTGTGCCCCTCAGCAGCTGGCACTGAGCCTTGGTGTCTCCGCAGCGAGCACAGCAGGAGCCTGCTGCTGCGGAACAGCTGCCCCCTGCCGGTGGCCTGGAGGCTCAGCGGGCTGGAGAGCCTCGGCGAGGGCTTCTCGGTGTCGCAGAGGCAGGGCACGGTCGGGCCCCGCTCGGAGCTGGCCGTGCAGCTGTGCTTCAGGAGCACCAAGGCTCTCGGCGTGGAGAAGAAGATCCGCTTGGAGGTGAGGGCACAGGGCCCTGCCTGGCAGAGCTGGGCAGAGTGCTGTGGGCCCTGGGGGATGGAGGCTGTGTCTGAAGGCAAAGAGGGCCAAAGGATGAGCCCTGAGGAGATTCCTTTGAGCCCCCATTGTCTGGGCCCTTAGCACCAAGGGACCCTCACTGAAGGATGCTGCTTCTGAATACCTCAGTGCTGAGCAAGAGCTGAGGGTGGGGGGCAAGAAGCTGGAGCCAGGCAGTGGTGCCAGCACAGAACAAGGGGGAAGAGGCAGGAACTGGAAGCCAGGAGGCTCCAACATCTTTGGTGTGAGGGTGCTGGAGCCCTGGAGCAGGTTGCCCAGAGAGGTTGTGGAGTCTCCTCCTCTGGCTATTAAGGCTTTGTTCCCTGGGGTTTAGAGGCTGCATTGCAGTGAGGCTGCTGCCTGCTAAGAGAGAGTTGGCTGTCATTGCCACCTGCTCTGGGACACCTCAGGACTCTTGTGGGTGTTTGTACATCACACTGCCTCCCAGGCTGGGTAAAGACAGCTGCTAGAGACAAGGACTCCTCTTGTTTAGCAGGAACACTGAGGAGAATGACTTTAGGGTTTGCTTCTTGCTGCCTCAGGTTTCAGATGCAGAGAATGTCCAGGGTGTTGTTCAGGTGGAGAACATTGAAGTTGTGGCTGAGGCCTACGAAGTTGCTCTGAACATCACCCTGCCTGAAGGTCAGTGGCTGGCCCCAGAGCAAAGGAGTTCAGCTGCATTGCACTGCTGGGGCAAGTGGGGGATGGGGTGGGGTGGGGTGGGATGGGATGGGATGGGATGTGATGGGATGGGGTGGGATGGGGTGGGGTGGGATGGGATGGGATGGGATGGGGTGGGATGGGGTGGGGTGGGATGGGATGGGATGTGATGGGATGGGATGGGATGGGGTGGGATGGGGTGGGGTGGGATGGGGTGGGATGGGGTGGGATGGGGTGGGACAGCAATGCAGGCCTGGCATGGATCCATGGCACAGGTCTCTTGCCAGCTGTGTGGAGTAAAGCACTGTCAGGTCACACAGTGCCTTGCCTCTCTCACACCTTGAAGTGTGCCCCTTTGAAACACCAGGGGTGGGAACAAGCAGCTGGCAGTTCCTGAAGGCTCAGTACAGCACATCAAGTGGTTGATCTGTGCTTGGAAGCAAGGAGGTAGAGGCTGAGCTCCTTGGCTGCTAAGCCCTACAGATCCTCTCTGAGTAAGAAGAGCAAAGGGCAGCAAAGCAGGCAGAGAAACCTTGCAAGGCTGGAGACTTGCTGAGCAGAGCTTTGTCCCAGCTGAGCTCTCCCAGTCTCTGTCTCCTGACTGGGTGCAGCCTGCAGCAGCTCCAGCATCCTCCCCATCCCTTCCCTCGCTCTGGGGGTGTCCTGCAGGTGCAGATGGCTGTGTGAACTTTGGAGTCCTGAAGGTCCTGGGGAGTGCCAAGCAAGTGCTGACCCTGAGGAACCAAGGGCAGTGCAAGCTTGCATACAGGTTGGTCCAGCTGCCTGCTCTGGGAGTGCCTGGGGCCAGCACCTGCCCAGGCCTGCAGTCTGCTCCTGTGGCTAGAAGCTGTTCCCATGCTGGCTGCCTCATGGTGTGTGTGACCACTGGGACTGTCCTGAGCTCCAGGCTCCATTTGCATGGAGAATCCAGCCCCAGCCCAGCAGTTCTGCACAGCTCAGCAGGCACCACAAGGAGAGCCCCTGGGCTCTGGGGTGCAGTAAGAAGAGTGTGGCCAGCAGGTCAGGGGACATTCTCCTCTGCCTGTCCTCTGCCCTAGGGAGACCACCTCTGGAGTCCTGGCTCCAGCTCTGGGCTCCTCAGTGCAAGAGGGAACCACTGGAGAGAGTCCAGCAGAAACTAGAAAGGTGCTGAGGGGCCTGGAGCAGCTCTGTGAGGAGCAAAGGCTGAGAGCCCTGGGGCTGCTGAGCCTAGAGAAGAGCAGCCCCAGAGGGGAGCTGAGCAATGCTCAGCAGGAGATAAAGGACCTGTGGCAGGCAAGAGGTTGGAGCCAGACTCCTGACAGTGGTGTCCAGGGACAGGCCAAGGGGCAGTGGGCACAAACTGGAACCCAGGAAGTTCCATCTGAGCAGGAGGAGAAACTTTGCTGTGAGGGTGCTGGAGGCCTGGAGCAGGCTGCCCAGAGAGGTTGTGGAGTCTCCTTCTCTGCAGAGATTCCAACCCCCCCTGGCCCTTGTGCTCCTGGGCAAGCTGCTGTGGGTGCCCTACTTTAGCAGGGGGGTTGCACCAGATGATCCCCAGAGGTCCTTTCCAAACCCTCCCATGCTGGGGGTCTGGGATTTTGTGCCCCTGAAGTTGAGGCCAGTCCCTGCTGAGCTCTGTTGCTGTCCTTCCAGGGCTAAGTCCTTTCTCTTCAGGAGACTCTTTAGAGGAGGAATGAAAACGCTGGGGGTGGAGGGGAGCTGCCAGCACTCAGCACTGCCTGGCTCTGCCAGGGCCTGGGGCTCCTAAGCACAGCAGAATTCTTTGGTTGGTTTTTACTGGTCCCATGCCAGGTCCTGGCTGTGCTGCTGGCCCCTGGGCTGTTCACTGCAGAGATCTTCTTCTCCTTCCCTCCCCAGGTTCAGGCTGCGCCCCACAGCCCCCGGAAGCCGTGACCTGGCCTCCCACCTCACTGTGCAGCCCCAGCAGGGCCTGCTGCCTGCCTCTGAGCATCCTGTCCGTGTCCAGCTGCTCTTCCACCCCCAGAGGGAGATCAGCATTGAGGACAAAGCCATCCTGCTGTGCCAGGTGAGCTGCCTGGGGCAGGCAGGGTGAGCACAGCTGGGCTGAGGGGGTCAGGAGGACATGGCTGTGCTGGAAAGCAAGCTTTAGCTGGGGAACCTTCTGTTATTTGCACACAGCAAAGGCTTTCAGAAGCCAGCTCTGGCCCTTCCAGTGCTGGAGGGGGCCAATCCAAAAGCTGGGGACAGACTTTGGATCAGGGCCTGCTGGGACAGGACAAGGGGTGATGGTTTGAAACTAAAAGAGGAAGATTCAGCCTGGATAGGAGGAAGAAATGTCTGACACTGAGGGTGGTGCCAGCCTGGCCCAGCTTGGCCAGGGAGGTGGTCATTGCCCCATCACTGGAAGCACTGCAGGTCAGGTTGTTTGGAGCTCTGAAGCACCTGCTCTGCCCTCAGGTGTTCCTGCTGACTGCAGGAAAATGGAAGCAATGACTCCTCCAAGCCAACCCATTCCATGATTCTAAGAGGGGCTGAAAATGCAGTTCTGGAGAAGGACTTCAGAGCAGGGGGATGAGCTGATGGGCACCTGGGCTGTGGCCACAGGCCAGAGCCAGAGGTTGGGCTCTGCTGGATTTACCAAGGCCTGCCCTGGTTGCAGGTGCTGGAGCCCAAGCTGAGGGCAGGAGGGGAGCCCATTGCCAGCATCCCAGTGAGGCTCTCAGCCAGAGCTGTCTTCAGCCAGTACAGCATCAGCCCTGCGGCGCTGCTCGACTGCGGGGCCATGGCCAGCGGCACCAGGAGGGCCTGCAGCTTCCTGCTGCAGAACAGAGGCCTCCTGCCCTTCCAGTTCCTCATCTGCAGAGCAGAGCAGGCTGCAGCTGAGCCCACAAAGAAAAGGTGAGAAGGCCTGCAGCAACCTTCCTGCTGGAGGAGGCCCCACAGCAGGGCTGGCGTGTGGCAGGCAGCCAGGACACACAAGCAGGCTGCACTGTGAGTCCTGGGGCCAGGTTTGGGCCCCTTACTCCAAGAGCATTGAGGTGCAGGAAGGTGGCCAGGGAAGGACAACAAAGCTGGGGAAGGGTCTGGAGCACATGGGCTGTGAGGAGCAGCTGAGGCACCTAGCATTGTTTAGCCTGGAGAAGAGGAGGCTGAGGGAAGCCCTTCTGGCTCTCTACAACTCCCTGAAGGGAGGCTGGAGCCAGGTGAGGTTAGTCTTTTCTCCCAAGGAACAACTGCTAGGACAAGAGGACACAGCCTCAAGTTGTGCCAGGGGAGGGTTAGGCTGCACATGAAGAACAATTTCTTCCCCTTGAGGCTTGTCAAGGCCTGGCCCAGACTGCCCAGGGCAGTGGTGGAGTGCCTGCTCCTGGAGGGGTTTCAGAGCTGTGGAGAGGTTGGTGCTGGTCTCCTCTCACAGGTAATTAGTGACAGGGAAAGAGGGAATAGCCTCAAGCTGTGACTGGGTAGGTTCAGACTGGGCATTAGGAAAAACTGTGTCCCAGCAAGAGTGGTCAGGAGAGGAATGTGCTGCCCAGGGAGGTGGTGGAGTCACCAAGCCTGGGTGTGTTTGAAGGTCGTTTAGATGTGGTGCTTGGTCTGTTCCAGCCCCAACACCTCTGTGACTCTGTGAGGTGTGGTGCTGAGGGCCATGGCTTAGTGGTGACCTGTAGTGCTGGGGTCAGTCTTGGCCTTGCTGACCCTAAAGGTCTCTCCCAACTAAACAAGTCCATGTTCTGTGAGCCCTGGGTTATTGTCTGCCTGTGCAGTTGGCTTGTGAGCAGGGAGGAGAGAGATGCCAGAGAATCCTCCTGCTCATCCTCATGCAGCTGCTGCTGGAGCCCATCTGCCCATCAGCTACAGCCACAGGTGGTGCAGGGGGCTGTGAAGAGCAGGAGGACTTTCTTCCCTGGGGAGGAAGGGTTGGCTGTGGAGAAGGGCAGGAGGAGCTCAGCCTGAGGGATGTTCTCTGCTCTCTCCTCTGGGTGCACATCAAAGGAAGTTCTCCGACTCCCACAAGCAGGGGAGCTCCAGTGGAAGGTCTGCTGCAGCCAAGCAGAGCAAGCCCTTGCTGCCAAAGGAAACCAAGCCCTCCGTGAAGGTGGGTGGCTCCTGCTCCCCAGGACAGGCTCCTCCACTGCTGTGCCCAGGCTGGGGGCTTGTGCCCACGGCATGGGACAGGGGCTGCATGGGGGAGACCCATCCTCTGCCAGCCATGAGCAGAGGAAGGAGCTGCTCAATGCTGTGCTCTTGCTCAGCCCTGGAGCTGTGGGGCCAAGGGGAAGGGATCTGTACCTGGGAGCTGCTGGCCAAAATAAGGCTGTGAGTGCCACAGCTGTGGAGTGTCCCTGCTGAACTCCCAGTCCAGGGACAGGAGATGACCTTGCCTTGCCTTCTGCCCAGTCTGCTCTCCTCTCTGATGGTTTCTCACAGTTCTCTCTGCTCTCCTGTTTCACATTGGAGGCTGAAGGACCCCAGCTCCCACCTTCACCCTTTACAGCCCAACTCCTTTCTCTAAGCCACTCAGGCTAGGCCTGCACATCTCCTTAGCTTGTTCCTCTCATCCTGGGTTGTGCTCTGGGCCGTGGTGTCATCCCTGCCTGCCCTGGGCCCAGCTGGAGGCCAAGGCCCAGGGTCCTCCTTGCTGGGATGCTCAGAGTGAGGCTGTTTGCCATCAGCCTCTGCTGGGACTCTTTCTGCAGGCTCGCCTCACCCTGGGCATGTTCACAGTGTCCCCTGCCTTTGGCTCCATCCTTCCTGGGGAGCAGCAGCTGGTGACAGTAGATTGTGCTGCGGAGCTGCCAGGGCCGTGCCAGGAGCAGCTGCTCATCGACATCAGCAACAGAGACCCCAGGGACAACCCTCTTGGCATCCCCTACACCCTGCTGGCCGAGTCCTGCCTTCCAGGTGAGTGCTGCCCACGGGTTCCTGTGGCCAGGCTGCTGCTGCTCGGCACCCAGCCTCAGTCCTGGGACAGAGCAGACAGCCTGAGCCTGATGTTGCATCTCTCTGCCAATCCTCAGAGGTTCTTGCCAAGCCCACCAGTGGGAGAGGCTGGGAGGGATGCATGGAAGGATCAAAAGAAACCCTTTCAGACTGAGGGTGCCTGAGCTCCATCCTCACAGGCAGCTCCCCCACCCAAGGCTGGGGTTTGCAGCTCCCTGGGCAGAAAGAGCTTCTCAGAGGCCAGCAGGGGCAGGGCAGGTCAGCAGGAAGGATTCTCCATCCTCAGCCCTCCCTCTGCTCTGCTCACAGCATTCGTGGCTGATGACCTTGAGGCCATCTTTGAGGGGCATCAGATCTGCAGCAGCAGCAACCTCTGCCAGGTCCTCCAGACAGTGCAGGAGCAGCAGGGGGTGTTCCTCACAGATGAGAACAAGTTCATCTTCACCAACGTCCTGGTTGGGCACCAGGCCACGGCACGCTTCAAGATCTGCAATGTGAACAGAATCCCCTGCCATGTGCTCCTCTCCATCAAACCCAGCCCCAGCAAGGTAAGAACAGGAGGCCTTGGGGAGTCTCTGAAGGCTGTGTGGTATCTGCCTTGTTCTCCAGCTTCCTTGCTTCCTTTTGCCCAGCCTAGTGCAGCTCAGGGCAGGTGAGAGCTGGGCTGCATTCAGTGTGTCTCAGGCAAGGTTTTAGCTCCAGGCCACTGGGGCTTTGGAGTGAGACCTGAGCCCTTCTGAACATCTCTTGGAAGCACAGGCAGAGGAGGAGCTTTTCCTCAGCTTTGAGCCAGGGCTCCAAGCAGACCCTTTTGGGGTGGGCTTGGTCTCCTCTCAAAAGGAATAAGTGCTAGGACAAGAGGACATGGCCTCAGGTTGTGCCAGGGGAGGGTTAGGTTGGACATGAGGAGCAATTTCTTTCCCTTGAGGGTTGTCAAGGCCTGGCCCAGGCTGCCCAGGGCAGAGGTGGAGCCCCATCTCTAGAGGGATTTCAGAGCTGTGGTGCTGAGGGCCATGGTTTGGTGGTGACCTGGCAGTGCTGGGCTTAGAGTTGGACTTGATGATCCTAAAGGTCTCTTCCAACCAAAGCCATTCTCTGCTTTCCTTAGGCTCCCTGCTCTTTGCCCCTTCTCTTTAAAGGCCAGGGGCAGGTTCTTTGCAGGGTTCTCCATGCAGTCCCCACTTCCCATGTGTGCTGGAGGTCTGAGCAGCGCTGAAAGCAAGCTTTGCACTCCTGGGCTTGATGGCAGCCCCCTGGGGCAGCACTGCTTTGGATTCCCCCCCGAGACAGATGGAGCCTGTCTAGGGAAGCCAGAAGGGGGCCACACTGTCTGGGGCTGTTCCTCATGATCCTTGTATGGGTGAGACAGCAGCACATGGAGAAAAGTTTCCTCCTAACAGCCTTCTCTGGGCTTCCCCAAGCTGAAGAGCCACTCTGGCCAGGTGTTTGAGGTGGATCCTGTCCGGCTGTCCGTGCCCAGCTGCTCCCAGGCCTTTGCCACGGTCACCTTCACTCCACGGAAGGTGAAGAGCTACCATTGCACTTTTGAGGCCTCCCTCGATGTCCACACAAGGTAACTCACCTCAGGAGAGCTTGGGAGGGGACCTTCCTGAGAGCTTCTAGCTCTTTGAGTAGCCTGGGGTAGAGTACTCAGCGTTACAGCATCCCAGCAGGGAGGGGCTTGGAAGGGAGCTCTAGGGATCATCCAGCCCCACCCCCTGCCTGAGCAGGGCACCCACAGCAGCTTGCCCAGGATCCCGATGGCCAGGGGACTGTGGAATCTCTGCAGAGAAGACTCCCCAAGCTCTCTGGGCAGCCTGCTCCAGGGCTCCAGCACCCTCACCTCCAGGATCCCCTCTGGGGCTGCCCTTCTCCAGGCTCAGCAGCCCCAGGGCTCTCAGCCTCTCCTGCTGACAGAGATGCTGCAGAGAACTCAGAAGCTGTAGCTGCGAGATCCAGCAGAGCCGGGGAGTCAGTGCCCTGCTGTAGCCTGCAGCAGTGCCTGTGAGGGCAGTGGGACACTGACACTGGCCCAGGGTGCCCAGAGAGGTGGGGAATGCCCCATGCTTGGAACCATGCCAGGTCAAGTTGGCTGGGGCTCTGAGCAAACTGCTGGAGTTGCCAAGGGCCCTGCTGCCTGCAGGGGGCTTGGACTGGATGAGCTTCCAAGGTCCCTTCCAAGCCAAAGCATTCCAGGATTCTCTGATGCCAAGGAGCCAACAGGGAGTGGATGAATCAGGAAGCAATGGAGCTGTGTGCAGCTTCAGCTGAGCTGGAGAATGCCAAGGACAGAGGATTGTTTCCATGCCCTGAGCCAGCTGCCCTTGTTGCCTCCTTGTTCCTGTGCTCAGGAGGTGATCTGGTGGATCTCCTGGGGTGCATGAAGATCTTTGATACTAAAGGAGCCATTGGATCCCCTCTAAAAGACCCCAGCTCTTCTGCCCTAGACCCTGTGTGTGTCCTGGGCCTGCCTTGCCCTTGCCCAGCCCTTTAGTAGCTGAGCTGGGACTGGATCCATCAGTCTGCTGCCCTAAGGAGCAATTCCTGCTCTGAGCCTCTGTGGAGATCACCTTCCCTGCTGGGGTCACTGATTTGCCCCTTCTGCCTTGGACACCTTTTCCATGCTCTGCTCATGCTCCTTGCTTCTGTCTCACCTCAGCACAGCCAGGGAACCTGCCCCATGGCCTCTGTCACCTCCTCATGTCTCTGCTGCCCTGCAGGGCTCCTCTGAGTGAAATGGTTTGAACTGGTGCTCTGGGAGGCTCTGGCTCTGCAGAGCAGATTCCTCTTGGATGGGACTGGGAGGAGAGGGGCAAGGGGGAGCTGTGTCCTGGGGGCCAGGAGCCCCAGGCAGGGGAAATGCAGCAGGTGGCCCTGGCTCCACTGCTTGCCAAGTGAGCAGTGGCTCTGCTGCCCCTCTCCTGCAGCCCTGCAGCAGTGAGAGCACAGAGCCTGAGCTTTGAGATCAGCGGCGAGGGGAAGCTGCCGGAGGTGAGGGTCCTGCGCCCGGCGCTGAAGGACAGGAGAGGGAACCCCCTGCTGCTCTTCAGGAGGCTCCTGCTGGGGGCCTGGGAGAAGCTGCCCCTGGTCCTGCAGAACTCTGGCCCTGTCCCTGCCCAGGTGAGCAGCTGCTGAGGGAGCTCTGCTCTGGGAACAAAGCTGCTGCTGGGCAGGAGAGGGCCCAGCGCAGCCGGTGAGGGTGGGCAGGGGCCCCACTGCTCTGCAGGTGCCCTTGGAGCCCAAAGGAAAGCCTTGGCTTGTGCTCAGAGCCCCTCTGTGGCAGGAGGACGACCTCCTGAGCTTCTGCTGTGGCAAAGCAGTGGGCAGAGGCTCGTGCCTCAGCAGCCCTTCACTTTTGCCTCCACCTCCTTTGCAAGCTCTGCTGCTGTCCTTGCCAGCCTTGAGCCAGCCCTGGGCTTTGTGTTTTCCCTGCCTCAGGGAACAGCCTGGGAAGGGGCCTCAGAAAGTCTGTTGGAAGCCCCTGGCTGACTTCTGCTTGCCAGGAAGGGAGTTCCTCTGGGAAAGGGGATTTTGGGACCTTCTCAGGGAAACACAACTCAGAGAGTCAGGCTGGAGCCTTCCTGTCCTGCCTGCTTCTGTTTCCATCCCCTCCCAGTGTCTCTGGATGCCTGGCTTTGGGCTGGTTTCGCTCCAGCCTTGTGCTCAGAGCTGTGTTGGAAGGGGGGCAGCGTGCTGGGCTGCCCGTGGTGGAACAGCAGCAGTGTGGGCTCAGGCCCTGGGCCATGCTGTGCCCACCCCAGTCTGGTCCTGCTCTTTTCCCAGGTGCTGCTGGACCTGCTGGATGAAGAGGGAGTTTTCTTCTTGAAAGCCAGGCCCAGCACCAAATGCCTCTACCAAGCTGTGGGCATGAAGGACTCTGCTGGGGAAGGTGAATTCATCCCCCATGAAATGTGGTCACTCCCAGAGGGAAAACTTGTGTCCTGCTGCTGGCTTGGCCAAGCAGCAAGCAGCTGTTGGCCAGAGCTTGTGTCCTGGGGCTCTCTGGGGCTTTTGCACATGGACTCTTTGCAGGGTTGATTTCTACCTGGCAAGCTCTAGGAAGCTTTTCCATTCTTATGGAGGTGGTGGGTTGAGTCCTGGGGGGGGTAACACCACTTCAGTGGAGCATCTGAGGTCTGTGCTGCATATGGGGAGTCCCCAGCCTGAAGGGAGGCTGCCCCTGAGCTCACAGCCAGCCAGCAAAAGCCCAAAGCACTCTGACTCAGCTCTGCTTAAGGCAGGAGCTATCTGGCTGCAGTTTGAGCCAGGGCTGAGCACTGAGCTGAGCTTAAGACAACTAACAGGGATGGCCCTGGTAGTGTCACAGCTTTGTGACCATGGGAGGAGGGTCTGGAAGCACTGGTGAGCCAGGCTGTGCTTAGAGACAGCTGTTTTTCAAGCTCCTGTTCCTTTTCTGGAGCATGGAAATGTTTGCAGTGCCTCACCTGTCCCTGGTGTCCATCTCTGTGCAGAGAGGAAGCCCCACACTGCTTCCCTGCTCCTGCAGCGTGGGCAGACAGCAGAGTTTGAGGTGGTTTTCAAGCCCACCCTGGCCCAACGCCTGGAAGGGAAGCTCCACCTGTCCGTGCTGGACAACCCCTCTGAGACCACCAGCAGGCTGCTGGGGGAAGGCTATGAAGATGACTTCACCCTGGACAACATGCAGGGACTAGTGGCAGACAGGGAGGAGCAGAAGCTCCCTGAGAGCAGCCTGGAGGAGGACAGCCTGGAGGGTAAGAGGAGAGGCTGCCAGGGTGCAGCAAGGAACCTCCAGGGCTGGGCACACCTTGTGGCAGCACAGGGCTGGCCCAGATTTAGCAGCCAGCTGCTGTCACCTTTTGTAGCCTGCAGAGCAGCCTTGCTTGGGAGCCCCAGGGCAGGTGCCCTGTCAAGGGAGAAGTTTGCAGGCCAGCAGGGAGGGCTCAAAGGAAGCAGCTTTTGATTGAGGAGCTCTAAAAGGAGGTCTGCCAGCCCATGGGGTGCTGTGAAGAGCACATCTGATCATTTGTGTCCTCTCTGGGTGGACTGCTTGGTGTCTAAGGAATTGGTTGGATAGTCACAGCCAGAGGATAGTGATCAACAGCTCAATGTCCAGATGGAGACTGGTGTCCCTCAGGGGTCCATGCTGGGCCCAGAGCAGCCCTGCAGAGAAGGACTTGGGGGCGCTGGAGGGTGCAGATCTGGAGGTGAGCTGGCGCTGTGATCTCAGCCCAGGCCCAGACATGTCCTGGGCTGCATGTCCCAGGGGAAGGAAGGCTTGGAGAAGGTAGAGCTGGAGTCCTGTGTGTCTGTGGGGGGCAGAGGGCTCTCCCCTCATGCTGAGAGCTCTCTCTCTCATTGCCAACAGCTGACCCAGGGGATCACATCCAGTTTGGGTTCTGTCCCGTTGGCACCCCCTGCACCGTGACCTTCACCATCGCCAACCGCAGCAGGGGGCAGGCCCTGCGCTTCCAGTGGCTGCCTGAGCCTCCCTTCCACTTCTGCCCCCAGGTGAGCTTGGTTGCCTCTGCTTTTCCCTGCTGCTCAGACCCTGCCTGGCAGCTTTCTGGGAGCCACCATGGAGCAGTGAGAACCCCTTTCAGTGCCACCTAGGAGATGCCATCCCTGGCTTTGCTGGGGCCAGAAGAGCTCCGTGTTGTGGGACATGGCATCTTTTGGTGGTGTTCTTCTCCATCAAAACCCAGATAAATCCTCAGTAAGATGCAGTTTGACACAATCCCAGCATGGTGGGAGTTGGAAGGGACCTCTGGGAGTCATCTAATGCAACCCCCCTGCCAAAGCAGGGCACCCACAGCAGCTTGCCCAGGATCACAATGGCCGGGGGGGTGTGTTTGAATCTCTGCAGAGAAGGAGACTCCACAACCTCTTTGGGCAGCCTGCTCCAGGGCTCCAGCACCCTCACTGCAAGGAATTTTCTCCTCTGGCTCAGATGGAACCTCCTTGGTTCCAGTTTGTGCCCCTTGCCCTGTCCCTGGGCACCACTGAGAGGAGTCTGGCCCCATCCTCTTGTGCCCCAGCTTCTAGCTCTTGATAAGCTTTGAGAGATTGTCTCTCAGGCTGCTCTTCCCCAGGCTCTCAGCCTCTCCTCACAGAGGTGTTGCTGGCACAGCTGCTCCCCACGCCCACAGCCTGTGATCCCTTGCCAGTGATCCCAGGTTGGTCTTGGCTCTCTGCTTCTCCCTAGGTGGGACACCTCCATGCTGGCTGTGTGAAGGACATCACAGTGACTTTGCAATCAGAAGTTGAGGTCACCTTTAAAAAGCACCCAGTGAAGTGTCAGGTGTCCAGGATCTCCTTCCAGCTGCCACCAGAGGAGGTCCCTGACTGGGATGACAGCCTGCATGCCATCAAGTGGGTGGATACCACAAGGGCCCCAGGTGCCACCTGGCCTGTCAAGAAGAAGGTGAGAAGCACAGCAGCAAAAGCTCCCTGAGCTGCCACAGGAAGGTCTGCTGATGGCAGCAGATCTCCATCTCTGCTGGCTGAGCTGCTCCTCCTGACAGTGAATCCATCCCTGAATGGGAACCAGCAGGATGTGTTAGAGGAAAGGATGCTGCTGAGGGATCTGAGGGCTCAGACAAGATGGGGAAGTCTCTTGGACAAGAGAGGCCAACCCTAAACCAAGAGCTGAAGTGTTGCAGTCTGTGTTGGATGGGAGCTCACAGTTTTGAACCCACTTGCACAGCATGGTGGGGGTTGGAAGGGACCTCTGGAGGTCATCCAGTCTCAACGCCCTGCTAAAGCAGGGACACCCCCAGCAGCTTGCCCAGGGTCACAATAACCAGGGGGGGTTGAGATCTCTGCAGAGAAGGAGACTCCACAGCCTCTCTGGGCAGCCTGCTCCAGGCCTCCAGCACCCTCACAGCAAAGAATCTTCTCCTCCTGGTCAGATGGAACCTCCTGGGCTCCAGTTTGTGCCCCTTGCTTCTTGTCCTGTCACTGGGCATGACTGAGAAAAGAGTCTGGCCTCATCCTCTTGCCCCCCAACCTCCTGCCCCCCACTTTAGCTGTTGGTCAGCACTGAGCAGATCTCCATTCCCTGGAGTTCAGATCTGGTTTAGATTCAGTGCCTTTGAACTCCCAAGGAGTTGAATCCCCTGCTTCTTGTTTTGGCTGCAGAGCAGCAGTAGCAGCACTCTGCTGTGTGTGCTGCGGAGCCCCCCAGCACCCTGGGGCTGAGCTTTGAGCGTTGTCTGCACTGAGCAAGGCAGCAAAGCTGGCCAAGGGTCTGGAGAGCAGGGCTGATGGTTGGACTCGACAATCATCCAGGTCTTTTCCAACTCCAACACCCTCTGCTGTTGGCTGTGGGGATCTCAGCAGCAGCTTCTGCTTTGACTTTCCTTGCCCAACACACTTCTCTTGGGTGATGGCTCTGCCCCAGCTGCTGAACCACTGCAAGACCTGGAACCCAAATCGTTTTGCCTAGCAGAGGCAGAGCAGTCAGAGACTTTCCAAATGAGTTCACTCCCAGCCCCGAATGCCCCTTCCCAGCCCCCAGCAGTGTGGTGGCTGCCCCACACCAGACATCTCTCCGGAAAGTCCTTTGTCCTAAAAAGAGTTTCTGGAGCTGTTCATTCTTGGGGTTCTCCACCCACAGCCTCCAGGAGGGAAACTGGAGGCTGCTAGGTTTATAGGGGCCAGGAAAATCAAGGTCAGGCACTGGTACCCAGTGGCAGTTCCCACGTGTGTGCTTGCAGTGCTGGCGCTGCTGGCTTTGGTCAGCAGGTGACACACAGCCTACAGCAGAAGGGTCTCCTGCTGCCGTCTTCATGGGATGAGCCATGGGAATGTCCTTCCTAGCCCCTCTGTGTGGCTGCTGTTGGAGGCTCCCTGATCAGCCTGGCACTCAGGGCCCTGCTCAGTGACTCTTCTCTTCTCTTTGCAGGTGCTGGAGCCAGAGGCAGAACCAGCTCACACTGTCTTGGAGAGCAGCAGCCGTGAGGTGCACATTTTCCTCAGCGCTGTTGTCACTGGCTCAGAGTGTGATGAAGAGGTTATTAATTAATATGAAACACAGAAATATTAATTGTATTAATTATTAAAATAATTAATAACCACTATTTGATGTACATATTCTAGTGCACAGCTGTGCAATACATCCCAGAAGTGGTTTAGTATTTATCATTTGGACTCCATTGGAATATTTACAGAGTTAATTTCTATGAATCTAAAGAAGGGTGCAATTCCACTGCTTGTCCACCAGATGGCGGGTTGATGGGACATTGGCAGCTGCCTAACTCTAGAGAGAGACATTACAATGCATCAGAGGTGACTTTGCTAGACGCGGGTGCTTTGAACCAAATGTTAATGAGTAAGTGGAAAGCACGGGGGAAGATTCACTGTGTCCTTTGTTGTAGCAGTCTGCTGTCACCGGGCTGGCTCCTGACTGGTCCAGATGGTGACAGTGGGGGGCAGCCTTCTCCCTCCCACGGCAGCAGAGAAGAGATGGAATGGAGGCTAGCTGGCAGGCAGGATCCCTTGGCAGGACTGTGGCGGCTCCCTTGAGATGGCAGGGAGAGGTCCTGTGGGATCGGCCTGGCAGGGCCGGCAGGGCTGGTCCCAGGATGGGGTCGGCCCTGTGGCAACGACCTTCGGGGCTGGCGTGGACAGCCCTGGGGAGGAAGTGCGGCTGCATGAAGCAGCGACTTCCCCTTTGCTTGGCTCGAAGGTGTGGACGGGACCCTATCGGAGTGGTCCCAGCTTTGGAGCACAGGGCATGGACTCCTCTTCTCTCCCACAACAGTGGCATCATGCAGGCATGCGATGAAGCACTGGTCCTGCTTGCTGAGCTGACACCCAGGGTTGTGCAGCTTGTTAGTCTGCTGCTTAAGGCTGAGGCAGATGTTTGGACTGCTGGACTCGGCTAGTCTCTTCCCTGGCAACTGGGCAGATCTTACCCTCAGGGGTCCAGTCCTCTTGAAGACATGGCAGGGTCTTCCGGCCTGTGAGACTGGTAATACAAGGCTGTAGCTTCTCAGGCGCTCAGCGTATGTCACTCCTCTGGAGATACTCTCAGGGCCAAGGCTCAACAGGCCTGCCTGGATGCAGGCTTAAGAGCAAGGCTATGGCATGAGGTTAGGCTGGAGCAAGGAGAGAGAGCAAAGTGAAAGAGGGCAACGTATTTACAAGTTGGGGTAATACTTAGAGGTTTCTTGCGGCTAGACTTGGCCAATGGGCATGCCGTAAACAATCGGCTGCAGCCTACAGGAAGCATGAAGCTAGAATGATGCCATACTTGGTATTAGCACCAGCATCCCCTGCCATGGGTGTGTGCGGTGGGCTGTGCTGCCTCGGCCTTTGTTCCCCTCATGAAAGGAGAGGGAACTTGTCCGCACGCTGGGACAGGTTTCAGTATCTGGGCACAATTCTGGGCATAATGTGCCTTCACCACACTGAGCTCCACCCCTTCTAAACAATTCCAGTGGCTGCTAATACTATCCATCTCATCTAAAACAACAGCTACAATGAGTAAATAAAGTTCACAGTCCATTCTGGATACTTTCCGATGGAGATGATTCAGGAGTCCAGAAACCAGGCACCAAGAAAACAGAAAACAGTTTGTCTCTCTGCATTGCAGCAAAGAAAAGGAGCAGGGACTCTCAGGTGACTCAGGGCTCTCAGGGCTCTTAGGGTTCGTGCTCCGTAGATGCCTCATGGATTACTCCTTTGGGCACAAGGTTGTATCTGTACAGCACTCTGAATTGAAACTCTCTCAGCTAAAGTTGGATTTCTTTGGGGAATGCACTGAATTTCTCCATTCTCTTGCATTACCCAATAAGTGTGACCAGGACCTTCAGCAGAAACCAGCCCTTAGACAGGTTTGGCCTCTCCTGAAGGAGAAAATATCCAAAGAGTTTTGCCTAACAGATCCTTTTCTCTAACAACAGGAACTCTATCACCTTCTACCTTTCGGGACAAACCTGAGTGTGCAGGTCCAGCTCCATTCACTGAGCCTCTGCTATTTACCAGCCAGGTTGCTGCTGCTAGATGTTTCTCCCAGAGTGGTCTTCAGCAAACTATTGTAGTGCTCAATCTTCCCTGCAGCTGGTGCAGAGTAGGGGATGTGGAATATCCACTCCCTGCCTGCTCTGTGGCCCAGTTCTTCACAAGATTGTTTTTGAAGTGAGTTCTGTTGTCTGACTCAATCCTCTCTGGAGTTCCATGTCTCCACAGGATTTGTCTCTCCAGACCAAGAATGGTGTTAGGTGCAGTAGCAGGAGGTACGGGATGAGTTTCCAACCATGCAGTGTTTGGCTCTACCATAGTAAGAGGGGATTGGATGTGGCACTTGGTGCCATGGTCTAGTCATGGGGTCTGTGGTGACAGGCTGGACTGGATGATCCTTGAGGTCTCTTCCAACCTTGGTGATCCTGTGACACTGTGAAGCAATATTCAGGCCGGAGATTGTGAGCCTGGGAGGAAGGTCTGGAAGCATTGCTGAGGCAGGCTGTGCCTAGAGGCAGCTGGGTTTGAAGCTGGGCTTCCTCTTGTGCAGCATGGAAATGTTTGCAGTGCCTTACCTGTCCCTGCTGTCCATCTCTGTGCAGAGAGGAAGCTCCACACTGCTTCCCTGCTCCTGCAGTGTGGGCAGGCAGCAGAATTGGAGGTGCTCTTCAAAGCCAGCCTGCCCCAACGCCTGGAAGGGAAGCTCCAGCTGGCAGTGCTGGACAACCCTGCTGGGGCCAGCACCATCAGGCTGCTGGGGGCAGGCTGCCAGGAGGACTTCAGCCTGGACAACATCCAAGGGCTGGTGGCAGACAGGGAGGAGGAGAACCTCCCTGAGAGCAGCCTGGAGGAGGACAGCCTGGAGGGTAAGAGGAGAGGCTGCCAGGCCAGAGCCACACTGTGCTGGAGGGCAGCAGCCGCGAGGTGCAGCTTCTCCTCAGCGCTGTTGTCACCAGCTCTGAGCTCCAGCTGCCCGCAGATGACCTGGAGAAGTCTCCCTCTGAATTGGATCAAGTCAGAAGATAAGGCTCCTAAGGCTTGATAAGCAGGATGATCAATTAATAGAAGAAATCAATTTCTTTTATTCATCATAACTTTCCTGCCCCAAAGATCAATAAACTTCTTTCCCCTTTGTTTGGGCTCGGGGATCCGGTGGGGAATCCCTTCCCCAACACCTCGGTAACGCTAACGATGTGAACACTTTAGAGAGAGGAAGGATTCCCTCTAGAGTGACTGCCCTCCTGACAGCAAACTCAAACTGCTGGAGCAAAGGCAGAGGGGGAGAAGGAAATTCATGTCCAGTCTGCTTCATGGAGTCAATAATCAGAATCACTGACGAATGGCAATAGAAGGCAAGCAAACAGCGCTGGGTGCGCGGGGAGTCTGTGCTCTACCAACAGGCACACCATACAGAACTTTGCTTCCCTTTATGTACTCCATCCTCTGATACATGTTCATAACAGTCCAACAGGATGGCATTCAACAAGTCCAAGTGCCAGGGGCTGCACTTTGGCCACGGCAGCCCCAGGCAGAGCTACAGGCTGGGCTCAGAGTGGCTGAGAGCAGCCAGGCAGAGAGGGACCTGGGGGTGCTGATTGACAGCTGCCTGAACATGAGCCAGCAGTGTGCCCAGGTGGCCAGGAAGGCCAAGGGCATCCTGGCCTGCATTAGGAATAGTGTGGCCAGCAGGAGCAGGGAGGCCCCTGTGCTCTGCATTGCTTAGGCCACACCTTGAGTCCTGTGTCCAGTTCTGGGCCCCTCAGTTTAAGAAGGACATTGAGAGACTTGAAGGTGTCCAGAGAAGGGCAACAAGGCTGGGGAGAGGCCTTGAGCACAGCCCTGTGAGGAGAGGCTGAGGGAGCTGGGGTTGTTTAGCCTGGAGAAGAGGAGGCTCAGGGGTGACCTCATTGCCCTCTACAACTACCTGAAAGGAGGTTGTAGCCAGGAAGGGGTTGGCCTCTTCTCCCAGGCACCCAGCCCCAGAACAAGGGGACACAGTCTCAAGCTGTGCCAGGGGAGGTTTAGGCTGGAGGTGAGGAGAAAGTTCTTCACTGAGAGAGTCATTGGTCATTGGGATGTGCTGCCTGGGGAGGTGGTGGAGTCCCCACCCCTGGAGGTGTCCAGGCACTTGGTGCCATGGTCTAGTCATGGGGTCTGTGGTGACAGGCTGGACTGGATGATCCTTGAGGTCTCTTCCAACCTTGGTGATCCTGTGACACTGTGAAGCAATATTCAGGCCGGAGATTGTGAGTCAGGCCCAGACCTGGGGTTGGGAGCAGCGGGCAGGAAAGTTTATCACCCAGAACTCTGTGCTGGGTATAATGCTGTAAAGCCAAGGAACAGTACAAATAGGACCCAAGCACGGTGCCTGACACTGACAGTGAAACTGGAGTACAGGTGGGGGATGCTGGTGCAGGGGGATGGGCGAGTGGCACACACCTGGCTGGCTGAAGAGGAGCCAGAGGCAAAGGCAAACAGGGGCTGGGTGACTGAAGAACCTCTCTGTTGAACTGCTGCTGTGAAACACAACTGAGCCCTGGCAGAGAAGCGATTGGAAACTTAGCCCATCCCCTGCTGGGCATCAGCACAGCGCTGAGTGGTCAGGATCCCTGCCAAACAGCTTTGGCTAGCTTTGTGCTGGGACATCTTTCCTTTGGTCTGTCTCCCCCAGCTTCTTGGGGCTCTGACTGAAACCTGTTTTGGGCCTAGTCCTGTCCACCCAGGACATCCTGCCAAGAGGTATTCAGCTGGCACTGCCTGGGCTGTGTTCTCTCAGCTCTGCCTTCAGCTGCCTTCCAGCTTTCTCCTGCTCTCTTTCCACAGGGGTTTCTCTTTGGCTCTCTGGCTTTGTTTCCCAAGTGCCCACAGCAGGCAGGGTTCCTTTGGCTTCTTCCTGCCCCTCCTGGGCTTAAGGGGGAGCAGCCATGGGCTTAGTTTTCCCTTGGACACAAGCTAGGTAAGCCTGGCCTGCTAAAGGCTGCTGCTGGGCCAGCTCTCAGCTGCCAAGGGAGCGCTGATCACTGCCATGCCCTGGTGCCTGGAGCAGGAGAGCTGACTCCAGGGCAGACTTTCCCAGCAGTTTCTGCCTGGCTGCTTTTCCCCCTCTGGTGTTTTTACAACTGGGTTGCACTTCAACTGCTCTGAGCCAAGGCTGACTTCCTCTGGAGGCAGCTGTGCAGCCCCCCCAGACATCCTCTTAGCAACCTCCTCCTGTGTGGCTCAGGAGTGCCCTTGTTCCTGTGCTGCCAGGCCTCGGGGCCTGAGCCAAGCCAGCAGCACTGCTCAGGGAGTTTTGTTCCCAGGTGTGGGTTTGCCTCTGCCCAGGTCAGGAGGGACAGGGATCTGCTGGAGAGAGCCTGGGGTGCTTTCAGGAGCAGGCAGCTTGCTCTGTTGCTGCACAAGGGGCAAGAGAAGGGCTTGGGCTGCCAGAGAGGAGGGGATAGGATGGGGAAGTTGCACTGCAGAGGCTGCTCACAAACTCCACTGCTCCAGGGCTGTAGTGCAGAGCAAATAGACAGAAATCCCTGCTCTGGGCTCCACACAGAAGCTCCTGAAGCCAAAGCTTCACACAGACCTCTCTCTCTACCAGGCCACCCACCCCCAGGCTTCCACGGCCCCCTCCCTGCCACTGCCTCTCTCCCCTCCCTTCCCCCACCGCTTGTGCCGCAGCACAAGATTCAGCCTGGCAGCTCCAGGCCCCAGTTCAGCTGCTCCAGGCCTGCTTGGCAGAAGCACCAATGCTGAGCAGGCCTCAGCTAAGAACCTGCACATCTTCCCAGGAGGAGAGAGGAAGGGAAAAGGGAAGAAAGGAGCTTTGCAGGCAGTGTTCCAGGGGGGCAGGACTCCTGGGCATGGAATCCAGAGGTGACACTTTGTGGGACACCTCCTGGACCTTTCTAGCTGCTGGAGCTTTGCAGTTCTTCAAGGCAAGCAGCCTCAAACTGCCACAGCGCCCAGCAGAGAGCTAGGAGGATGAGGAGGGGACTGGACCATCTCTGTGCTGAAGAAAGACTGAGAGCTCTTTAGTCTGGCAAGGAGAAGGCTGAGAGGGGACCTGCTCACTGTCTATCCATATCTGAGGGCTGGGAGTCAGCTGGAGGTGCCAGGCTCTTCTCAGTGGTGCCCAGGGCTAGGCCAGGGAAGAGGAGGCACCAATTGGAGCACAGGAGCTGCCACCTCCACAGGAGGAGACACTTGTTTGGGGTGAGGGTGCTGGAGGCCTGGAGCAGGCTGCCCAGAGAGGTGGTGGAGTCTCTTTCTCTGGAGCCTTTCCAAAGCCAGCTGGCTGCATTCCTGTGGGACCTGCTCTGGCTGCTGCTGCTCTGGCTGCTGCTGCACTGGCTGCTCTCCAGAGGTCCCTGCCAGCCCCTAGCAGTCTGTGATTCTCTGAGCTCCTGGCCAGCTTTTCCCCTAGCTGCTTGTCTGTCAAGCAGGACATTCTTTGCAGCTGCCATTTTCTTAGGAGCTCTCTTTCCCTCCTGGCCTGCTCTGGCAGTTCAGCAGGGGCAGTGCCAGCAGCTGCAGGCAGTGCTCAGGTACCCCTGGCACAAAGGCACAGGTGGTTGGCTCTGCAGCTCAGCCATCCTGCTTGGTGCCAGCTGGGCCTCACAAGGTGTTCTGCTCTGGGCTGCTCTTTGTTTCTTGACTCAGAGCTGTCCTTATGTTCTGGCAAGGGCAGAAGCTCTTCAGGAGCAGGAGTGAGAGTCACTCAACTGAACTCTGGCACACAAAGCCTCCAGGCAATTCTTAGACCTTCTTGAGCCTGGAGCCTGAGGGCAGGCTGTGAACAGAGTCCTTGGAGCATCTGCTGAGGATTGCTGCTGCAGCACTGAGCAGGAACCAGGCTGTGGGCTTGTGTGACAAGCAAGGCTTGAGAGGTGGTCCCCAGCTTCTCAAGGCAGATCCTAGACCCCAAGCTTTTCAGTCTTCCATTTTTCATCTTCCTTTCTTTACCTTCCCAGCTTGATGCAGGGCAAGCTCCAAGCAGTGCCTGCTCGGGGGCAGGAGTGCCCAGCTGGGCCCCGCTCCAGGCTCCAACCTTCTCCTGAACAGCTCTTTCCTAGGGCTCTAGAGAGGCTCCCACGGGCTCTAGAGACGCTCCCATGGGCTCACTGTGGGCTCCTTAGGCCACAAGAGAGGCTCCCAAGGTCTAGAGAGAGGCTCCCAGGGTTATAGAGTGTCTGCATGAGAGTCTAGAGAGGCTCCATAGGCTTCTAGAGAGGCTCCCAGGGGCTCTACAGAGGCTCCCTTTGGCTCCATATGGACTCCATAGGCCACTAGAGAGGCTCCCACTATGTATATAGAGGCTGCATAAGCCTCTACAGGAGCTCCAATGGTCAATAGAGAGGTTCCTCAGGCCTCCCTAGAGGCTCCCACAGGCTCTTCAGGGGCTCCCTAGGCCTCTACAGAGCCTCCCACGGGCTCTATAGTCGCTGCCAGTGGCTCAATATGGGCTCCTCAGGCCACAGGAGAGGCTCCCAAGGTCTATAGAGAGGCTCCCATGGTTTATGTAGAGTCTCCATAGGCCTCTAGAGAGGCTCCCATGGTTTATGTAGAGTCTCCATAGGCCTCTAGAGAGGCTCCCACCGGCTCTACAGAGGTGCCATAGGCTTCTGTAGAGGCTCCATAGGCCTTTACAGAGGCTCCCACTGTCTAGACAGAGGCTGCATAGGCCTCTAGAGAAGCTACCATGGTCTACATAGAGCCTCCAACGGCCAGGACAGAGGCTCCACAGACCTCTGTAGAGGCTCCAACAGTCAATATAGAGGTTCTATGGGCCTCCCTAGAGGCTCCCAAGGGCTCTTCAGAGGCTCTCTATTCCTCTAGAGAGGTTCCCACGGGCTCTATAGCTGCTCCCATTGGCTCAATATGGGCTCAATATGACACCATAGAGGCTCCATAAGCATCTATAGAGGCCCCCATGGGTCTATGGAGTCTCCATAATGCTCTATAGAGGCTCTATAGCCCTCTATAGAGGCTACCATGGTCTACATGGTCTCCAACAGTCAATATAGAGATGAGGATAGAATAGGATAGGATAGAATAGAATAGGATAGAATAGACCAGGTTGGAAGAGACCCTCAAGATCATCGAGTCCAACCTATCATCCAACACCACCTAAACAACTAACCCATGGCACCAAGCACCCTATCAAGTCTCCTCCTGAACACCTCCAGTGATGGCGACTCCACCAACTCCCTGGGCAGCCCATTCCAATGGGCAATCACTCTCTGTGTGTAGAACTTCCTCCTAACCTCCAGCCTAAACCTCCCCTGGCACAGCCTGAGACTGTGTCCTCTTGTTCTGGGGCTGGTTGCTAGAGAGAAGAGACCAGCCTCTGCCTGTCCACAACCTCCCTTCAGGTATTTGTGGAGAGCAATAAGGTCACCCCTGAGCCTCCTCCTCTCCAGGCTAAGCAACCCCAGCTCCCTCAGTCTCTCCTCACAGGGCTGTGTTCCAAGCCCCTCACCAACTTTGTTGCCCTTCTCTGGACCCCTTCCAGCAAGTCAACCTCCTTCCTAAACTGAGGGGCCCAGAACTGGACACAGGACTCAAGGTGTGGCCTAACCAAAGCAGAGTCCAGGGGCACAATGACCTCCCTGCTCCCACTGGCCACACTGTTCCTGATGCAGGCCAGGATGCCCTTGGCCTTCTTGGCCACCTGGGCACACTGCTGGCTCATGTTCAGGCAGCTGTCAATCAGCACCCCCAGGTCCCTCTCTGCCTGGCTGCTCTCAGCCACTCAGACCCCAGCTCTGCCTGGGGTTGCTGTGGCCAAAGTGCAGCCCCTGGCACTTGGACTTGTTGAATGCCATCCTGTTGGCCTCTGCCCATCTGTCCAGTCGGTCGAGGTCCCTCTGCAGAGCCTTTCTGTCCTCTAACTGACCAACATCTGCCCCCAGCTGGGTGTCATCTGCAAACTTGCTGATGCCTGACTTAATCCCCTCATCCAGATCATCAATGAAGATGTCAAAGGGGATGGGGCCCAGCACTGACCCCTGGGGGGCACCACTGGTGCCTGGCTGCCAGCTGGCTGTGGCACCATTCACCACTGTTGGGGATCGTTTTGAGCAAGAGGGGACATGGGTCCCAGCAACACCTGTGCAATTCAGGCCTTGAAGAATTCTCTGTTGATAATAGAGCGGTGGAGTAGGAGCTGTGGGAAAGAGTCGATTGCCTGGTATGCTGAAGTCCAGCTGCCCCTGAGAAGGGAGGCAAGCAAGATAAGGAGGAGGCGAGATCTGGGGAAAAGAGCAATTAGACTGAGTAGGAAAGAACTCCACAGAGTTGTGAAAACAATGATGTAACCTTTTAGAGAGAAACCAACAGTGTGTGCTAAATTAGAATGAACTATGCATGAGATAAGACTATAAATGATGAAGTGTGGGACAATAAAGTTGGATGATTACTATCACTCATACTGAGTGCTGTCGTCCCTCCGTTCTCGTCAAGTGGCACTCGAGCAGGGACCCGATTCTGTGGGTACTCTGAGCCGTTTCGACGGGCACGACAGTGGAGACCGCACCCGGGGATTACGGGCGAGCCGACCGCGGAGGAAGGCTGGGGCGGGCCAGTCTTGGCGGGCCGAAATCGGCATGCCAGTGGAAAACGTCGGCGGGCTGGAGGTGGCGGGCCGGCGGTGAGCTCGGGCGGGCCGGGAGCGGCGGGCCTGAGGAAAGGAGCAGCGGACACCGGCGGGTACCGGAACGCGGCAGTGAAGTTCACGGACCTCGGTGAATATGGGCAAAGAGGGAGCGCTCTCCTTATTTCAGTGCTTTCTAGGAAAGCGTAAGGCGGAGAGAGCGCCCAAAGTAATGCCTGGGCTTTGGGCCCATGGATCCGCTTCGGGGCATTTCCCTAGCGGAGAGAGTTATTTTGGTGAAGCTTGTTGGAGAGAGTACGGGAACAAGCTGTGGGACTGGGTCATTGATGGTGATAAAACTGCTATAAAGCTGCAAAAGCCGTGGCGAGAATGCAGAAACTGCATCAAAAACTGTTAGTTAGAACAGCGAATGGCTGCTGCGGGTACAGCGAATTTGTCAGGGCGGGATGCAGCGCCAGTTGTATCTGAATTGCGACCGAAGGATGTGCTTGAGAAGTATCGACCGATCGACCGGGGCCGCCCCCGAGACACCTTGCGGCGACCACACCGCGTTTGCCAGCCGCCACCACTGCTGTTTCGCCTCAAGCAGAGAAAAAGCCGGAAAAGGGCAGCGAAACCTGTGCCTCGGCGTGCTCAATCCCGTTCATCTACATCTTCCTCGGACATCGCCAGCGAGGGCTCGCATTCGGAAGATTCAAACTCAGGGGCTCAGGGGCTGGGGCCATCGACAGGGCTTTGGGTTCCACAAGCATGGAGTGGTTTTCAAGGCACCTGAGCTGAAAACAACTCATGGGACACACTTGTCCCAGAGGGGGATAAGAATCCTGGGGCAGGAATTGGCAGGGCTCATTGATAGGGCTTTAAACTAGATTTGAAGGGGGAAGGGGTTCATAGTCTCCTGCTGGCCGGTGACAAACAGAGGGGCAGCTCACCAGCAGCAGAGAGAAGGAGAGCTGGTAAGGGCTCTCAACTTGCTGCCCTGAGGCAAGCCACGAATGATCCACCAGGACATTCTGTGGAAACCGAGGGGAACTGGCACAAGAGGAGGACAGGGCCAGCCCAGCTGAAGTGCTTCTGTGCGAATGCGCGCAGCTTGGGCAACAAACAGGATGAGTTAAGGGCACTGTGCTGCTGGGATGCCACGACACAGTGGCTGTTACTGACACTTGGTGGGATGAATCCCATGACTGGGATGTAGGGATAGATGGGTATAAACTCTTTAGGAAGGATAGGCAGGGAAGGAGAGGAGGAGGTGTTGCCCTCTATGTCAATAGCCAGTTGGAATCAGTGGAGCTCCAACTGGGGAGGGATGATGAGCTGGTTGAGAGCGTATGGGTTACAATTAAAGGCAGGACAGGGGAAGGAGATATTACTGTGGGGGTCTCCTACAGGCCACCTGACCAGCAGATCCAAGCAGATGAGGCCCTCCACAGGCAAATAGAAGCGGCTTCCAGGTCACAAGCCCTGGTCCTCATGGGTGATTTCAACCACCCAGACATCTGCTGGAGGGACAACACAGCAAGGCACCAGCAATCCAGGATGTTCCTGGACTGCATAGAAGACAACTTCCTCCTCCGAATGGTAGAGGAACCAACAAGAAATGGTGCTATGCTGGACCTTGTTCTCACCAACAGGGAAGGGCTGGTAAGCAATGTGAGGCTCAGAGACGGCCTTAGCTGCAGTGACCATGAAGCAGTTGCATTTAATCTCCTCAGGGCAATCAGGAGGAAGTATTCTAAGCTTACAACCCTAGAATTTAGGCGTGCAGATTTTGATCACTTCAGGGATCTGCTAGCCAAAGTGTCGTGGGACAAAGCCCTGGAGGGAAGAGGGACCCAGGACAGCTGGTCAGTATTCAAGGACCACCTCCTCTGTGTCCAGGAGCTCTGTATACCAACAAAGAGAAAAGCAGGTAAGAATGCTAGGAGGCCTGCCTGGATGGGCAAGGAGCTACTGGGCACACTGTTACTTAAAAGGAAACTCTACAGGCAGTGGAGAGAAGGACAGCTAGAACAGGGGGGAGATAAGGAAGCTGCCCGAGCAGCAAGAGTCCTGGTTAGGAAAGCCAAAGCAGAGTTTGAATTGAATCTAGCCAGGGAGGTTAAAGGGAACACTAAGAACTTCTACAGGCATATGAATGGGAAGAAGAAGCCTAGGGATGGTGTGGGCCCCCTCAGAAAGGAAACTGGTGACATGGCCACAAGTGATGAGGAAAAGGCTGAGGTACTCAATAACTTCTTTACCTCAGTCTTCACTGCAAGGGCCTCCAGCCACACTCCTGATGTTATGGAAGTCAAAGCCAGGGACGGGGAGGAAGAACTGCCCATGGGAAGTGCAGATCAGGTTGGTGATCACCTGAATAACCTGAAAGTGTTCAAGTCCATGGGACCCCACGGGATACACCCATGGGTGCCGAGAGAACTGGCAGAGGAGGTTGCTAAGCCCCTCTCTATTCTATTTCAAAAGTCATGGCAGTCTGGGGCAGTCCCCACAGACTGGAGAAGGGGAAACATTGCCCCCATCTGCAAAAAGGGTAAGAAGGAGGAACCAGGGAACTCCAGGCCAGTCAGTCTCACCTCTGTGCCTGGAAAGATCATGGAGCAGATCCTCCTGGAGGCACTACTGGCTCAGAATAGTGAAGAGGTGATTGGGAACAGTCAGCATGGCTTTGCCAAGGGCAAATCCTGCCTGACCAACCTGGTGGCCTTCTCTGAGCAGGTGACAACATCAATAGCTGAGGGGAGAGCAGCTGATGTCATTTACCTGGAGCTGAGCAAAGCCTTCGACACTGTCCCGCACCACATCCTGGGCTCCAGGCTGGTGACACATGGGTGTGATGGGTGACCACTAGATGGATAAGGAACTGGCTTGATGGCTGCACCCAAAGAGTGGCTGTCCATGGCTCCATGTCCCAGTGGAGGCCAGGGACAAGCAGAGTCCCTCAGGGATCAGTCCTGGCACCAGGCTTGTTCAACATCTCTGTGGGGGACATGGACAGTGGCATTGAGTGCACCCTCAGCAGGGTTGCTGATGACACCAAGCTGTGTGGTGCAGCAGACAGCTGGAGGGAAGGGAGGCCATCCAGAGGGAGCTGGACAGGCTGGAGAGGTGGGCACAAGCCAACCTCAGGAGGTTCAACAAGAGCAAGTGCAGGGTCCTGCATCTGGGTCGAGGCAATCCCAGGCACAAATGCAGGCTGGGCAGGGACTGGCTGGAAAGCAGCCCTGAGGAGAGAGACTTGGGGGTGCTGGGGGACAAAAAGCTCAACATGAGCTCTCAGAGTGCACTTGCAGCCCGCAAAGCCAATCAGGTCCTGGGCTGTATCAGGAGAAGTGTGGCTAGCAGGGCAAGGGAGAAGGCTCTGCAGATCTCCCCTGCTGAGGGAAGGGTCCCTGGAAGCAGAGAGGGATGGATACAGGTCCCTGCCAGGGGTGGCAAGAGAAATCCACCCCGGCCCTCTCCTCCTCCTCCGCTGCCCTTGCATAATAAGTATGAGGCCCTGCAGGCTGAGGGCAGTAAGGATGAGAGGGCTGAGGCTGAGGAGCAGCCATCCAGAGGGGAGCCTAAGCCCAAGCGGTCCTCACCAGCTATAAGGACCAGCTCCACAAAGAAAAGGAGAAGGGTTATAGTTGTTGGGGACTCTCTCCTGGGGGGTACTGAGGGACTCATATGTCATCCCGACCCATCCCACAGGGAGGTCTGCTCCCTACCAGGGGCAGGGGTTAGGGACATTGCAAAGAGACTCCCTAAATGAATCCAGCCCTCTGACTATTCCCCTCTGCTGGTAATACAGGCTGGGAGCGATGAGATTGACAGGAAGGGCACCAGGGCAATTCAGAAGGAGTTCAGGGCCCTTGGACAATTGATTGATGGGGCAGGAGCTCAAGTGGTGTTCTGCTCAGTTCCCTCAGTGGCAGGGGTGTACACCGAGAGGAATGGGAGAACCCACACCATCAACAACTGGCTCAGGGGATGGTGCCAGAGGCAGAACTTTGGGTTCTTTGACCACGGGACAACTTTCACCGCACCTGACCTGCTGGGTCTCGATGGGGTGCATCTATCTAGAAGGGGTAAGAGAGTCCTGGCACTGGAGTTGGCAGGGCTCATTAGGAGGGCTTTAAACTAGGTCTGAAGGGGGTGGGTGAGGCAATCGGTCCCTCTGCAGAGGTAAGAGTAGGGCACAAGGCAGGGTCAGTTGAGAAGTCAGGAGCACAGCTGCAGTGCATGTACACCAATGCAGGCAGCCTGGGCAACAAGCAAGAGGAGCTGGAGGTCCTGATCCATCAGGGCGACTATGATGTAGTCACCGTCTCAGAAACTTGGTGGGACAGCACCCACGATTGGAGTGCTGCACTGGGGGGTTACAGGCTCTGTAGGAGAGACAGGCGAGGGAGGAGAGGAGGAGGGGTGGCTCTGTGTATTAGAGAGTCACTCTCTGCCACACAACTTGAGGTGGAAGATGAGGGAGTTGAGAGCCTGTGGGTCAAAATCAGAGGACAGCCTAACAAGTCTGACATCCTGATTGGAATCTGTTACAGACCACCCAACCAGGATGAGGAGGCTGATGAAGTATTCTACAAGCAGCTGGAGGCCGTCTCAAGATCATCAGATCTTGTCCTTGTTGGTGACTTCAACCTGCCAGATATCTGCTGGGAACTTCATTCAGCAGGGAGGAGGCAGTCCAGAAGATTCCTGGAGTGCATGGAGGACAGCTTCCTGACACAGCTGTTAAGCGAGCCTACCAGGGGCCAGGCTCTGCTTGACCTGCTGTGCTCCAATAGGGAAGGGCTGGTGGGAGAGGTGATGGTGGGAGGCTGCCTAGGGTGCAGTGACCACGAGATAGTGAAGGTTTCAATATGCAGGGAGCTAGGGAGGAGCACCAACAGGACCTTCACCTTGGACTGCAGGAGGGCAAACTTCAGCCTACTTAAGAAACTTGTTTGTAAAGTCCCCTGGGTACCAGCCCTCATGAACCAAGGGGTCCAGGAGGGTTGGACCTACTTCAAACAGGAGCTCTTGAAGGCACAGGAACTGGCGGTTCCCACGTGCCGGAAGGCGAGCCGGCGGGGAAGGCGACCGGCCTGGATGAGCAAGCAGCTCCTGGAGGAGTTAAGGGGGAAGAAGAGGCTGTATCACCTTTGGAAGCAGGGGAAGGCTTCTCGAGGTATGTTCAAGGAAGCTGTTAGATTATGTAGGAATAAAATTAGGGAGGCTAAGGCCCAGCTGGAACTGAAGCTGAACACCTCTGACAAAGACAATAAAAAGCATTGTTATAAATATATTAACACTAAGAAGAAGGGCAGGAAGAACCTGCACTCCCTGTTGGACCTGGAGGGGAACACTGTGACTGAAGAGGAGGCAAAGGCTGAGGTCCTGAACACCTTCTGTGCCTCAGTGTTTAACAGCAAGGCAGGAGGAGCTCAGGAGGAGTGGCCTCCGGAGCTGGGCGATGGGGTCAGGGAGCAGTGTCATGGAGACACCAGGCCTGGCAGCCTGAGCTCAGTGCCAGGGAAAGTGATGCAGCAGATTGTCCTGGCGGCAATAACTGCGCACCTGAAGGACGGCCAAGGGCTCAGGCCCAGCCAGCATGGAGTTAGGAGGGGCAGGTCCTGCCTCTCCAACCTGATCTCCTTCTATGACCAGGTGACTGCCTGGTGGGTGTGGGGCAGGCTGTGGATGTGCTCTGCCTGGACTTCAGCAAGGCCTTTGACACCGTCCCCCACAGCAAGCTCCTGGCCAAGCTGTCAGCCCCTGGCTGGGACAGCAGCACTCTGAGCTGGGTTAGGGACTGGCTGGAGCTGAGCCCAGAGAGTGGTGGTGAATGGTGCCACAGCCAGCTGGCAGCCAGGCACCAGTGGTGCCCCCCAGGGGTCAGTGCTGGGCCCCATCCTCTTTAACATCTTCATTGATGATCTGGATGAGGGGATTGGGTCAGGCATCAGCACATTTGCAGATGACACCAAGCTGGGGGCAGATGTTGGTCAGTTAGAGGGTTGAAAGGCTCTGCAGAGGGACCTCGACCGACTGGACAGATGGGCAGAGTCCAACAGGATGGCATTTAACAAGTCCAAGTGCCAGGGGCTGCACTTTGGCTACGGCAATCCCAGGCAGAGCTACAGGCTGGGGTCAGAGTGGCTGAGAGCTCCCAAACAGAGAGGGACCTGGGGGTGCTGATCGACAGCCGCCTGAATATGAGCCAGCAGTGTGCCCAGGTGGCCAGGAGGGCCAATGGCATCCTGGCCTGCATTAGGAATAGTGTGGCCAGCAGGAGCAGGGAGGTCATAGTGCCCCTGGACTCTGCTTTGGGTAGGCTGCACCTTGAGTCCTGTGTCCAGTTCTGGGCCCCTCAGTTTAAGAAGGACATTGAGAGACTTGAAGGTGTCCAGAGAAGGGCAACAAGGCTGGGGAGAGGCCTTGAGCACAGCCCTGTGAGGAGAGGCTGAGGGAGCTGGGATTATTTAGCCTGGAGAAGAGGAGGCTCAGGGGTGACCTCATTGCCCTCTACAGCTACCTAAAGGGTGGTTGTAGCCAGGAAGGGGTTGGCCTCTTCTCCCAGGCACCCAGCACCAGAACAAGGGGACACAGTCTCAAGCTGTGCCAGGGAAGGTTTAGACTCGAGGTGAGGAGGAAGTTCTTCACCGAGCGAGTCGTTCGTCATTGGAACGGGCTGCCCAGGGAGGCGGTGGAGTCATCGACCCTGGAGGCGTTCAAGAGGAGAATTGGACGTGGCACTTGGTGCCATGGTCTAGGCATGGGGACTGTGTTGATAGGTTGGACTCGATGATCCTCGAGGTCCTTTCCAACCTAAGTGATACTGTGATAGTGTGATACTGTGATCCTCCCCCTCTACTCAGCCCTGGTGAGACCCCACCTGGAGTACTGTGTCCAGTTCTGGAGCCCCTATGACAAGAGGGATCTGTAGGTGCTGGAACGTGTCCAGGGAAGGGCCACGAGGATGAGCAGAGGGCTGGAGCTGTTCTGCTGTGAGGACAGACTGAGGGAGTTGGGGCTGTTCAGTCTGGAGAAGAGAAGGCTCCCAGGTGACCTCATTGTGGCCTTCCAAGATCTGAAGGGGGCTACAGGAAGGCTGGGGAGGGACTGCTCAGGATCTCAGGCAGACTAGGGGGAATGGAATGAAGCTGGAGGTGGGGAGATTCAGGCTGGAGGGGAGGAGGAAGTTCTTCCCCATGAGAGTGGTGAAGCCCTGGAATGGGTTGTGCAGGGAGGTGGTTAGGGCCCTGTCCCTGGAGGTGTTTAAGGCCAGGCTGGATGAGGCTCTGGCCAGGCTGATCTAGTGTGGGGTGTCCCTGCCCATGGCAGGGGGGTTGGAACCGGATGATCCTTGTGGTCCCTTCCAGCCCTGACTGATCCTGTGATACTATGATACTATTATGATACTATGACACAGCGCCGACTTTGCGTTACGGCCCCCCTTAGAGAACAAGGAGCGCTTGGAGGCTCGCGGTTACGGCATTCTTACGAGCACAGCCCTCCCGCGACCCCCGATGGCCCCCGCGGGCGCCGACAGCTCCGGCCGAGGCGGCACCGACAGCTCCGATGACACAGGCAGCACCGACCGCAGCGGTCTCTGGTACGGCTACTGTCGCCCATGGCTCTGTTCTGATTGAAAGCAACAGTGCTAATTGCTTCACTTCTGATTGCGATGTCTCTCAGAGCTTTGTTATTTAGAGCTGTGCTGAGTTTTCCTGGTAAGCATAATGCACGGCAAACGTTTGGTATTTACAGGTACTTAGTACACAGTGATTGCAGTAAGGTGTAAGTACTTAGTCATGAGTTCACATTGTAAGATTCTCTTTCGGTTGGAACCTTCTTAGCTGCGTGCCTTGGCATTTCAAAGGAGCTCCATGTAATGTAGTTAAGGTTTGTAGTAAAGAGGGTTTAATTGTAACAAGTATTCCTTCGCTAATGTGCAGAAGAATCAAGACTAAGAGGAAGCAGCACTTCCCATGCAGTCGAACATGGATCACGATAGCTGCTATGATAATCTGGGATCAAAAGCATCACCCAGAAGCATGTACCACAGCACCAGGTGAATTAGGACTGAATGTTATGGTTGGCTGAGTGATTAGAGGAAATGTTCACAGGGACTTATCTGTTATCTCAGCAGTTTGCTGTAATTTTACACACCTAGAGGGAAAATCAAAGCTCATAACAACACAACATGCATTTGCATTTTGGGCTGAAAACATCAACAAACAAACAAACAAACAAAGAAAAAGGGGGAAGAGAGAATAGCCCATAGCAAAACAAAAAAGGTGTTTTTCCAATGGTCCCAATAAGAGATCGGTGTTACCAGGATGAGCAAAAACACATTATTATGGGTAATTTTATGTTGGGCACAGCAATGGAGCTCTTTTGCTCTTGCTGATTGCCTGCAAGTTTTCTGTCTGTGAAGCTAGAGCCTGGCCAGATCTACCTTTACAGATGAAGGAAATCTTGCTGCCATTAAACAATTCATGATTTTTGACCATCCTAGAGAAAATAAAGATGCAAGATAACCCTAAAGCAGATTGCAAGAGACAGTGCTGAGGATTGCAGTTGTGCCTCAACCTCTGTGTGCAATGTGTTCAGGCAGAAGCAAGTCTTCTCTGTCAGTAAGAGGAGTGAAATGTAAAGATCAGAACTGTTAAGATCTAAGTTCTTCTTTACAATGTCTGTTCTCTCTGACCATGCATTATGCCAGCTCTGTTAGAGCATTCTATCCAGTTCAGCTTAAGCTTTGTGCCTTGTCTAGGGAACATGGCCCAACAGGACAGGCAGCAATGAATTTTGTTTGAGCCTTCAGACTGTGGGTGAACCTTTTCAGACATGTCTGATAGGGATACCCAGATTTGATGTAAATATGTTTGTTAATGATAGTAGTAATAGTTGTAGTAATGAGAGTGAAGTGGCAAATTGTAGTGCATTATTGATTAAGGGACTGCCTCAGCGGTTACCGTATGATCCCCAAGAGCTGCGATCATTGGGCTCTCAGCAGGTTGGCAACGCATCGAGGAACTGGACTCGAACCTGTATTGTGGTTGGAGGTGTGTTTAAAGGACAGCATGGTTTTGAGCAAGTGTTAGAAGGTTGGGGGAAAGTGCCAGTTGGGATACAAAGCAGCTCTCAGGGATGGACTGACGTCCGTCCCAAAAGACCATATAACGTGTATGGTGACTATTGCCTCCAGGAGAGAAGCTTCTGCAGAGTCAGCAGTGAGCCCTTGCTCCACAGAGCCAGCAGCCTTCTGTGGAGCTGCTGGGAGAGGGAGTGCTGAAAGACCTCCTCTGATGGGGCAGGCTCCAAGGAGCTCTGCTGCAGGGCAGCTGAGGAGAGCTGGAGGTGCCCAGAGAGCAGGGAGAGGTTCAGCTGCTGGCAGCAGGACTCCTGAGCCAGCAGCCTGCTCTGCTCTCCTGGCAGGGCAGCAGCTCTCCCACCTGGCTCCTGGGGGATCAAAGGGCCCTGGGCTATGCTGAGCAGCTCTTTGCTCCAGGTTCCCTCTCCAAAACGCAAGGCAAAGCCCTGTGCTGCTGTGGGGCATCTCCCCCGTGGGGCAACCTGGGCCAGGGGCTCAGCACTCAGCATCCCAAGTGTCTCCCTTCCCTGAGCCTGACTCTGCCTTCTCCAGTTTCAAGCAGCCCTCCTTGTCCTGCTTTCTGTTCTCCATTCAGCTCTGCTGCCTGTCGCAGGCGCGGCGACCTGGTTCAGGACCGGCACGGCGGCCAACCCCAGGCCGCTCGGTCCATGGGCTCGCAGACACCAACGCGCGCAGGGCAAACGGCCTCTGCCCGTGAGCGCCGCAGCACTATATAGCTGCGGTGTGCGTCACTGCCGGCTGCCGGCACCGTCAGCTGAAGGCTATTGGCTGGCAGGGGCGGGGCCCTCGCGTCCCGTACCGCGCCAGATCCTCCGCCCGCTGGGTCCTAGCTCCCTACAAGCTGAGAGGTGCTGCTGCCAGCCCTGGCCTCGGGGCACAGGCTGAGTTTGAGGCCCTGGCACTTCATGGAGGAGCTTCTGCACTTTTCTCTTTTCAGAAGCCCTACCTGAGCCAGCTGAAGATCAACATTTGCCAGAGCAGCCAGCACCTCCAGCTGCTGGTCTCGGGCAGTGGGTTGGAGCCACGCCTGGAGTTCCAGCCTGAAGTGCTGGAGCTGGGGCCAGTGCTGCCATCCAGCCCCGGGGCACAGGGCACAGTGGTGGTGAAGAACCCTTGTGAGTTCCCCATCGAGTTGTACTCCTTGGAGTTTGACCAGCAGTACCTTGCTGAGGAGCAGGTAAAGAGCGGAGCTCTGCTCCCCACATCCACCTTGTGCAGCTTCAGGGCACCGCAGTGTTCCCAGCCTCGTGCCAGGGAGATGGAGACAGGAGGCAGGGCACAGCCTGGGGGTGGTGGTTCAGAGTGAGCCTCTTCTGCTGGCAGGCTGTGGAGGGGCTTGGCTGGTCCTGCAGTCGAGAGGAAGGCAACAGGGGGAAGCTGGCCGGGCCGGGGGGGGTGGCTGTGGCTGGGGCCGGGGCCGGGGCTGGGGCTGAGGCTGGGGCTGGGGCTGGGGCTGGGGCTGGGGCCGGGGCTGTGGCTGTGGCTGGGGCCGGGGCCGGGGCCGTGGCTGTGGCTGGGGCTGGGGCTGGGGCTGTGGCTGGGGCCGGGGCTGTGGCTGTGGCTGGGGCCGGGGCCGGGGCTGGGGCTGGGGCTGGGGCTGGGGCTGGGGCTGTGGCTGGGGCCGGGGCTGGGGCTGGGGCCGGGGCTGGGGCTGGGGCCGGGGCCGGGGCTGGGGCCGGGGCTGGGGCTGGGGCCGGGGCTATGGCTGGGGCCGGGGCTGGGGCTGGGGCTGGGGCTGTGGCTGGGGCCGGGGCTGGGGCCGGGGCTGGGGCTGGGGCTGGGGCTGGGGCTGTGGCTGGGGCCGGGGCTGGGGCTGGGGCTGGGGCCGGGGCTGGGGCTGGGGCCGGGGCTGGGGCCGGGGCTGGGGCTGGGGCCGGGGCTATGGCTGGGGCCGGGGCTGGGGCTGGGGCCGGGGCTGGGGCTGGGGCTGGGGCCGGGGCTGGGGCCGGGGCCGGGGCTGGGGCTGGGGCTGGGGCCGGGGCTGGGGCCGGGGCTGGGGCTGGGGCTGGGGCCGGGGCCGGGGCTGGGGCCGGGGCCGGGGCCGGGGCCGGGGCCGGGGCTGGGGCCGGGGCTGGGGCTGTGGCCGTGGCCGTGGCCGGGCTGGAGCTCCAGCAGTGCCTCCCAGGGGTGGTTTCTCCTCCCCATGCACAGATCCTGAGGGCGCTGGAAGGCTTCGACTGCCGCAGCACCTTGCTGCTGCCTCCTCCTGCCCCGGGGGAGCAGCTGCCTCCAGAGCTGCTGCAGCTGTCTGGGGGCCAGAAAAGGCTGCAGGATCAGCAGGTCGAGGCCAAGCCTGAGCAGCCCACAGCCCAGGACGAGGGTGAGGCTTTGCTCTCGGCTGTCCTGAGTGGGGGCTCAGCAGGGAGCCCAGCCCCCAGCTCTCCAGGGCCTCATTCTCTGGGGCTCCAGCAGTCCTCATGCCCCAGCTGGGTGGAGCAAGGCCCTGGTGAAACTGTGGCTTGGCACAGCCAGCAGTGCAACCAAAGCCAGCTCCTGTCTGCCCTGCCTGGGGAAGCAGTGAGGATGGCTCCTGGCAGGGGGGACCAGGGACAAGGGAAGGGCCTGGGCAATTTGCCTCAGCTGTGCCAAATGAGCCTCAGCTTTGCCCCAGGAGCTGCTGGGGTCAGGCTGATGGTGAAGCTGTGCTAGGCAGGGCAGCACCGCTGCTCTCCTCTCTGGCACTGCAAGCTGAGGAGGCTCTGGGTGACCTCCTGAGGGCTGGTCTGGGGAATTCAGAGCCCAGCCACATCTGCTGCAGTGCCATTCCTCAAGCACCCAGCTCCTGGATGAGCCCCAGATGGAGCCTCTGCCTTGGGACTGTGTCAGATGCTCCTTTCTGGCTTTGCCCTTCTTGCTCAGCAAGCTTGGCACCACGCTCCCACGAGGGCCATGTGGACAGTTCATGGCAGGAGACTGGGCTTCAGTCCTTTTGGGTGTTGCTGCATGCTCTGCTCTCCTCTTTCTGCCACCCCATCCACTTGTGGGCACCTGGAGCAGCATCTAGGGCAGAGCCTGATCTGCACAGGCTTGAGAGGAAGGGCAGGGCGAGCCCATGGGTGTGCCATTGGCTTGAGCAGAGTCTCCTCTGCCAGGAGCCGAGGGGCTGGTGAGGATGAGGAGGATGACAGGAGGGCAGGAGGCTGACTCTTGTACCTGTGTGTGCACAGCAGAGCATCAGCAAAGCACCACTGGCACCAGGGAGGCCTCAGAAGAGCCAGAGGCCAGCCCAGTCCATAGGGTCCTGGCCCGGCCCCTGGGCACCGCTGCGTCTGCTGAAGGAGCTGCAGCCCCAGAGGGCAGGGGCATCGTGGTCATCGTCCATGGGGCACCCCTGGCAGGGAGCTGAGCTGCAGCCTGGGCTGTGAGGAGGGGGGAAGCAGGGGAGATGTGTCCTGGTGGACCATGGTGCTCGGTTGAGCTGGGCCCCGCTCCAGGCTCCGACCTTCTCCTGAACCTTCCCTCACAGCTGAGAGCTCCAAGGCTCTGACACCTGCCAGCTCCAAGCCTGTGAGCTGAGCAATGGGTACCATGCAAAGGACACAGAGCAGTACCACAGATGTCCTGGTGGCACTGGCTTGGTGGAGCTCCTACTCCACCGCTCTATTATCAACAGAGAATTCTTCAAGGCCTGAATTGCACAGGTGTTGCTGGGACCCATGTCCCCTCTTGCTCAAAACGATCCCCAACAGTGGTGAATGGTGCCACTTGAGTCCTGTGTCCAGTTCTGGGCCCCTCAGTTTAGGAAGGAGGTTGACTTGCTGGAAGGGGTCCAGAGAAGGGCAACAAAGTTGGTGAGGGGCTTGGAACACAGCCCTGTGAGGAGAGACTGAGGGAGCTGGGGTTGCTTAGCCTGGAGAGGAGGAGGCTCAGGGGTGACCTTATTGCTCTCCACAAATACCTGAAGGGAGGTTGTGGACAGGCAGAGGCTGGTCTCTTCTCTCTAGCAACCAGCCCCAGAACAAGAGGACACAGTCTCAGGCTGTGCCAGGGGAGGTTTAGGCTGGAGGTTAGGAGGAAGTTCTACACACAGAGAGTGATTGCCCATTGGTGTAGGAAAGCAGAAAGTATCTATGGAAGGTTTCAGGACGAGAAAGAACAACAGGCCACTGATACTGGAAGGATGGCTTGATGATAAAGAAGAGCTGACCGTGGTAAACAACCTGACGTGCCAGACAAGAGGATGCTTGCCTCCATACTGGAGAAGACCAACCTGATATGGGATGAAGATAACAATGGACAGCTGCATATCAAATGAGAAAGCCCAATTAGCAGCAGTGGTGCAAGAATGTCAGGGAATTGCTTACCCTGCCCGATTTTTCCTATACAAGCTGCTTGTTCTGTGCCAATAAACGATTCCTGCCTCACCAACATGGGAGTCCGTCCATGCTTTCCGAAAGAGAAGGACAGCTAGAACAGGGGGGAGATAAGGAAGCTGCCCGAGCAGCAAGAGTCCTGGTTAGGAAAGCCAAAGCAGAGTTTGAATTGAATCTAGCCAGGGAGGTTAAAGGGAACACTAAGAACTTCTACAGGCATATGAATGGGAAGAAGAAGCCTAGGGAAGGTGTGGGCCCCCTCAGAAAGGAAACTGGTGACATGGCCACAAGTGATGAGGAAAAGGCTGAGGTACTCAATAACTTCTTTACCTCAGTCTTCACTGCAAGGGCCTCCAGCCACACTCCTGATGTTATGGAAGACAATGCCAGGGACGGGGAGGAAGAACTGCCCATGGGAAGTGAAGATCAGGTTGGTGATCACCTGAAGAACCTGGAAGTGTTCAAGTCCATGGGACCCCACGGGATACACCCATGGGTGCCGAGAGAACTGGCAGAGGAGGCTGCTAAACCCCTCTCTATTCTATTTCAAAAGTCATGGCAGTCTGGGGCAGTCCCCACAGACTGGAAAAGGGGAAACATTGCCCCCATCTGCAAAAAGGGTAAGAAGGAGGAACCAGGGAACTCCAGGCCAGTCAGTCTCACCTCTGTGCCTGGAAAGATCATGGAGCAGATCCTCCTGGAGGCACTACTGGCTCAGAAGAATAGTCCCTGACAAGTTGGCCTGAAGGTACCAACTGTGCCAAACCTCCAGAGGAGAAAGTAACTGGTGCTGAGGAAGCTCCTCCTTACAATGACCTTTCTGATGATGAAAAGAAAGATGCTTTGTTCACAGACGGTTCCTGTCGTCTTGTCGGGAACAAGCGGAGGTGGAAGTCTGCAGTGTGGAGTCCAACACGCCGAGTTGCAGAGGCGAAGGATGGAGAAGGAGAATGCAGTCAGTTCGCAGAGGTAAAAGCTGTCCAGCTAGCTCTCGACGTGGCTGAACGTGAGAGATGGCCAAGGCTTTATCTCTACACCGACTCATGGATGGTAGCCAATGCTCTGTGGGGTTGGCTAAAGAACTGGAAGAAGAGTGGTTGGCAGAGGAAAGGAAAACCCATTTGGGCAGCCGACCTGTGGCAGGACATTGCTGATCGAATCGAGAGAATTCCAGTGAAGGTGAGACACATTGATGCTCACATTCCTAAGAGCAAAGCTACTGAGGAACAGCAACACAACCATCAGGCAGATCTGGCTGCAAGAGTGTCTCAAGTAGCCATGGACTCTAATCTTGATCTCGACTGGAGACACCGAGGTGAGATGTTCTTAGCTCGGTGGGCTCATGATTCGTCAGGACATGAAGGCAGAGATGCAACATACCAGTGGGCTCGTGACAGATCCACAGACATCTCCATGGATGCTATCACAGCTGGGTTAGGAAGTGGCTGGAGGCTGAGCCCAGAGAGTGGTGGTGAATGGTGCCACAGCCAGCTGGCAGCCAGGCACCAGCGGTGTGCCCCAGGGAGCAGTGCTGGGCCCCATCCTGTTCAATATCTTCACTGATGATCTGGATGAGGGCATTGAGTCCATCATCAGTAAATTTGCAGGTGACACCAAGCTAGGGGCAGGAGTTGATCTGCTGGAGGGTAGAGAGGCTCTGCAGAGGGACCTCAACAGGCTGGACAGATGGGCAGAGTCCAAGGGCAGGAGATTGAACACATCCAAGTGCCAGGTGCTGCACATTGGCCACAGCAACCCCAGGCAGTGCTACAGGCTGGGGTCAGAGTGGCTGAGAGCAGCCAGGCAGAGAGGGACCTGGGGTGCTGGTTGATGGCAGGCTGAACATGAGCCTGCAGTGTGCCCAGGCAGCCAGGAGGGCCAATGGCATCCTGGCCTGCATCAGGAAGAGTGTGGCCAGCAGGAGCAGGGAGGTCATTGTGCCCCTGGACACTGCACTGGTTAGGCCACACCTTGAGTCCTGTGTCCAGTTCTGGGCTCCTCAGTTTAGGAAGGAGGTTGACTTGCTGGAAGGTGTCCAGAGAAGGGCAACAAAGTTGGGGAGGGGTTTGGAACACAGCCCTGTGAGGAGAGGCTGAGGGAGCTGGGGTTGCTCAGCCTGGAGAAGAGGAGGCTCAGGGGTGACCTCCTTGCTGTCTCCAACTCCCTGAAGGGAGGTTGTAGACAGGCAGAGGTTGGTCTCTTCTCCCAGGCAGCCAGCACCAGAACAAGAGGACACAGTCTCAGGCTGTGCCAGGGGAGGTTTAGTTTGGAGGTTAGGAAGAAATTCTTCCCAACTAGAGTGATTGCCCATTGGGATGTGCTGCCCAGGGAGGTGGTGGAGTCACCATCACTGGAGGTGTTCAGGAGGAGACTTGATAGGGTGCTTGGTGTCATGGGTTACTTGATTAGGTGGTGTTGGATGATGGGTTGGACGTGATGATCATGAAGGTCTCTTCCAACCTGGTCTATTCTATTCTATTCTATTCTATTCTATTCTATTCTATTCTGTTCTATTCTATTCTATTCTATTCCCCTTCACAAGGGGAGGATTAGGTTGGACTCTAGAAGAAATTGCTCCACCAAAATGGTTCTCAGCTCCTGGTACAGGCTGCTCATGGAGGTGCTTGAAGCCCCATCCCTGGAAGGGTTTTGAAGAGGCAGAGTTGTGGTGCTGAGGGTCAGGCTTTAACACCAGCCTTGGTAGAGTTAGACTCCATCATCTCAGAGGTCTTTTCCACCTGAGATGATTCTCCCTTGTCTCTGTCCAGTTGATCTCTGGTGTGTTCATATTACCAAAGGGCAGGAGCAATGTGCACAAACTCCCTCCTCCCAGAAAATCTTTGTCAGTTGTGCCTGATGCTGCCAAGAGTTTCAGCTTCTCTGTTGTTGGCATTGGTGTTAGAAACAAAAGCATTCACAGAATCACAGAAAGCATCTGGTTGGAAGAGACCTCCAAGCTCCTCCACCCAGCACTGCAGGCTCAACACCAAACCCTGTCCCTAAGCTCCAGCTCCACAGCTGCTGGAACACCCCCAGGGATGGGGACTCCAGCACTGCCCTGGGCAGACCATTCCAATGGCTGAGAGCCCTCTCTGGCAAGAAATAGTTCCTAGCATCCAGCCTGAGCCTCCCCTGCTGCACCTTGGGACCATTGCCTCTGCTCCTTTCCCTTGCCACCAAGGAGCAGAGGCTGTCCCCTCCTGGCTCCAAACTCCCTTCATGGAGCTGCAGAGAGCAAAGAGGTCTCCCTCACCTTCCTCTTCTCCAGCCTGAACACCCCCAGCTCCCTCAGCCCCTCCTCTAGCCCAGGGGCTCCAGGCCCTTCCACACAGTGTAGCTGCAGCTCTTCCTTAAGAACTTCTGGTTCCTGCTTTAAGGATTGATTGAAATGTGTAGCTGTGGCACTCTGTGGCATGGTTGAATGGCCACAGTGGTGTTGGCTTGACAGCTTGAGCTGATGGCCTCAGAGGTCTTTCCTAACTGAAGAGATTCTCTGATGTTTATGATCCTAATGCAAAGGCTGGGGCACCTTCCCCTGGGGACAGGCTGAAGAGTTGGGGCTGTTCAGCCTGGAGAAGGGAAGGCTCCAAGGAGACCTTAGAGCAGCCTTCCAGTACCTGAAGGAGGCTACAGAAGAGCTGGGGAGGGACCTCTGACAAGGGCTGGGAGTGCCAGGATGAGAGACAATAGCTTTGAGCTGGGTGATGGAACAGCCACTGAACACTGGCAAGACACATACACAGTCAGAGGCAAGACACTGGAACAGGTTGCCCAGGGGGGCTGTGGATGTCTGCAGCCTGGAGGGGCTCAAGGTCAGTTGGATGAGGCTGTGAGCAGCCTGGGCTAGCAACAGGTGTCCCTGCTCTGAAAGGTCCCTTTCAAGCCAAACCATTCTGTGGTTTGTGACATGAAACACCTCACTAAAAATCTGCAGGCTGCCAAATACTCTTCCTTCCTTTACAGGCTCACAGGATGTCAGGGGTTGGAAGGGACCTCTGGACATCTTCCAGTCCAAGCCAGAGCAGGAGCACAGAATCCAGCACAGGTCACCCAGGAACACATCCAGACAGGGATGGAAAGGCTCCACAGAAGGAGACTCCACAACCTCTCTGGGCAGCCTGCTCCAGGCCTCTGAGATGCTTAGAGTATGGAAGTTCCTCCTCATGTTGAGCTGGAACCTCCTGTGCTGCAGTTTCCATCCATTGCCCCTTGGCCTATCCCAGGGCACAGTGAGCAGAGGCTGTCCCTGTCCCTTCCTTCCTGACCCCCTGCCCTCAGCTCTGGATAGACATTATTCCTTTACTTTGCCTTAGCAGTGCCCAAGACCATTGGTTGCTCCTGGTGGGATGTGGGGTTTTTTAACCATGGGTTGTTACCTAATTAGCACTAATTAGACTTTGCAAACATACAAATGTTGTGCTGCAGAGGAGGAGAGCTCAGTACTATTTTTACATCTTGACACAAAAGCTTCCTAGTGACAAACAAAATCCAGAACAATTACATTGTTCATGTTCTTGCCTACAGCTAAGAGGCACTCAGCAGTGCCCCCCAGCACCCACCTCACTCCAGCCTCCCTTCAGGGACTTGTAGAGAGCAAGAAGGCCTCCCCTATGCCACCTCCTTTCCAGACTGAATACCCCCAGCTCCCTCAGCTGCTCCTCCCCAGACTGAATTCCCCCAGCTCCCTCAGCTGCTCCTCCCCAGCCCTCTTCTCCAGACTCTTCCCCAGCTTTGTTGCCCTCCTCTGGGCATGCTCCAGCCCTCAGTGTCCTTCTGGGAGTGAGGACTCCAAAAGCAACCCCAGTATTTAGGAGGTGGCCTCACCAGTGCTGGGCACAGGGCAGAATGACTTCCCTGCTCCTGCTGGCCACACTAGTGCTGACCCAGGCCAGGATGCACTTGGCCTTCTTGAGCCCCTGGGCACACTGCTGGCTCATGTTCAGGCAGCTGTCAATCAACACACCAGGTCCTGTTTCTGTTCCTGAGGCCTTATCTGCAGCCACTCTGCCTCCAGCCTGGAGTTTTGCAGGGGGTTGTTGTGACTCAAGTGCAGGACCTGGCACTTGGCCTTGTTGAACCTCAACCTGAGCTGCAGCAAGAGAAGTGTGGGCAGCAGGGCCAGGGAGGGGATTCTGCCCCTCTGCTCCACTCTGCTGAGACCACAGCTGCAGCTCTGGGGCCAGTGCTGGAGCCTCTGTGCCAGGAAGGCTCTGGAGGTGCTGGAAGGTGTCCAGAGAAGGGCCACGAGGAGGAGCAGAGGGCTGGAGCTGCTCTGCTGTGAGGACAGACTGAGAGAGTTGGGGTTGTGCAGGCTGGAGAGAAGGCTCTGAGGAGACCTCATTGTGGCCTTGCAGGATCTGCAGGGGGCTCCAAGAAAGCTGGGGAGGGACTTTTGAGGGTGTCAGGGAGGGATAGGACTGGGGGGGATGGAGCAGAACTAGAAATGGGGAGATTGAGATTGGCTGTGAGGAAGAAGTTGTTGGCCATGAGAGTGGTGAGAGCCTGGCACAGGCTGCCCAGGGAGGTGGTGGAAGCCTCCTGCCTGGAGGTGTTTGCAGCCAGGCTGGATGTGGCTGTGAGCAACCTGCTGTGGTGTGAGGTGTCCCTGGCCATGGCAGGGGGGTTGGCACTGGCTGAGCCTTGAGGTCCCTTCCAGCCCTGACAATTCTATGATGCTGTGATCCTGTTGGTCTCAGCTCAGTCTTTCCAGCTCCTTCTGTAGAGCCTCCCTCCTCTCAGAGAGGTCCACACCACCTCCTTCTGTATGGTTTGCAGTGATCATAGAGCAAAAGGCAGGCATGAATCTTCAGCAGCATTAATCACAGGAGCTGAAAGCCTTCCTCAAGAGGGACAGACCTCCTCTTCAGTCTACCCCTGTGCACCACTGAAAGGAGGTGCTGCCTAGCAACACTGAGCATTAATATCCATGGTGTGCTCTTTGGGGATGTAATTTGTCCTAAACTTAGTGAGACTGTTGTGTTATGGTGGGCTGGGATCCATGCTGTTCCAGTTCAGAGCAGTTACATGACTTGCTAGCATAGCAGCAGGTAGAAGTGTAGGGGCTGCATGGGTGAGGCCTTTCTCCACATGGCTCTAAGAGAATCAAACATCTCTCTGCTGGCAATTCATTGGGAGAGGAAGAGAAGGGGAACAGAGGAAGTGAATTTACTTCCTCCACTACTGCTTCACAGAAGGCATACAAGTGAAATGGGAGCTCCTCTTGCACAGACATTCCAGGGCTACAGGCCAATTAACTTCAATGAGTTGATTACTCAAACCAAGTGGCCTGTTTGCAGCTGCTGGACCACATCACTTGAAGGCTCAGGCTGCCCAGAGGGGTTCCCAGCTCTTCCCAGGCAGAGTGGCTGCCCAAGGGGAGGTGCTGGGGTCATAATGCCTGGGGGTGCATAAGAAGGGAGTGGATGAGGGACTTGGTGCCATGGTCTGGTTGGTTAGTTAGGGTTGGGTGATTGGTTGGGTTTAATAATCTTGAAGTGCTCTTGTTTGGATTCTGGACAGAAGGGTGGAGTCCAACAGGATGGCATTTAACAGGTCTGAGTGCCAGGTTCTACACATTGGCTACAGCAACCCCAGGCAGTGCTGTAGGCTGGGGACAGGGTGGCTGAGAGGGACCTGGGAGTGCTGGTGGACAGCAGCTGAACATGAGCCAGCAGTGTGCCCAGGGGGCCAAGAAGGCCAAGGGCATCCTGGCCTGAATCAGGAAGAGTGTGGCCAGCAGGAGCAGGGAGGTCATGGTGCCCTGTGCTCAGCACTGCTTAGGCCACACCTTGAGTCCTGTGTCCAGTTCTGGGCCCCTCAGTTTCAGAAGGACATTGAGAGACTTGAAGGTGTCCAGAGAAGGGCAATGAAGCCAGGGAGGGGTCTGGGGCACAGCCCTGGGAGGAGAGGCTGAGGGAGCTGGGGTTGCTTAGCCTGGAGAAGAGGAGGCTCAGGGGAGACCTCCTTGCCCTCTCCAACTCCCTGAAGGGAGGTTGTAGCCAGGTGGGGGTTGGTCTCTTCTCCCAGGCAAGCAGCACCAGAACAAGAGGACACAGTCTTAAGGTGTGCCAGGGGAAGTTTAGGCTGGAGGTTAGGAAGAAGTTCTTCATAGAAAGAGAGATTGGCCCTTGGGATGTGCTGCCCAGGGAGGTGGTGGAGTCCCCATCCCTGGAGGTGTTCAGGAGGGGATTGGATGTGGCACTTGGAGCCATGGTTTAGCAGTCAGGAGGTGTTGGGTGACAGGTTGGCCTTGATGATCTCTGAGGTCTTTTCCAACCTGATTGATTCTCTGATTCTCTGCCCAAGTGAGCTAAATGCCTGATGCCTAGGAGAAGGCAGGAGTCTAGGTGTCGACAGCTCCTTTTGATCCCTGGCTCTCAACTGCTGTGTTTAGGGAGAAGCAGCCAGGTTGCTCCTGGGAGGGGGCACTCAATTTTGCAGCAGGCAAAGTGAGGCAGCAAATTAGCAGTGTTTCTAGAAATCCTTTGCCCCTGCTTGCTGGGTGGCTTTGAATCTCACAGGTGGTGAGTGGATGAGGTAAAGAAAACCAACAAAACAACAAAGCCCCCAGGCTCTGGCTGAGTGAGGAGGTGTGAGTGCAATCAGGAATGCACAGCAACTTGAGAGGCTTGAAGCCTTTCACTACCTAAATGAAGGTTTCACCTGCAGGAGTGTCCCAGGGGAGGCAGACTCTCTAAGAGCTCTGCACACTGACACAACAAAATGATAACCTTTGGTTTTTAAGAGTGGTGTTGTTAAAGGTAAAAGCTTGGATGCAGAAGTTAACTGACAGGAATCTTTTCTGTCTCCTCCAAGAGCTTTTTCTCTTGTCTGAGGCAGTTCACAGGCTCACAGGATGTCAGGGGTTGGAAGGGAGCACTGCAGATCTTCCAGTCCAAACCCCCTGCCAGAGCAGGAGCATAGAACCCAGCACAGGTCACCCAGGAACACATCCAGACAGGGATGGAAAGGCTCCACAGAAGGAGACTCCACAACCTCTCTGGGCAGCCTGCTCCAGGGCTCTGGGACCCTCACAGTCAAGAAGTTCGTCCTCATGTTGAGCTGGAACCTCCTGTGCTGCAGTTTCCATCCACTGATATCCAGGATATGGATATCCAGATATGGATAAACATTTATTAAATCCTCTCTCAGCCTTCTCCTCTCCAGACTCAACAGCCCCAGGGCTCTCAGCCTCTCCTCCCCAGGCACTGCTGCAGTCCCTTCAGCAGCCTTGCAGCCCTCCCTTGGACTCTCTCTAGCAGTCCCTGTCCCTCCTGACCTGGGGAGCCCAGAGCTGGATGCAATATTCCAGGTGAGGTCTCAGCAGGGCAGAGCAGAGGGGGAGGAGAACCTCCCTGGCTCTGCTGGACACCTCCTCTGAATGCCCCCCAGGACCCCCTTGGCCTTCTTGGCCCCCAGGGCACATTGCTGTCCCATGCAGAGCTTGCTGCCCACCAGCACTCCCAGGTCCTTCTCCCCAGGACTGCTCTCCAGCAGATCCCCTAATTAATCACCCAGTTAATTTTATACTGGAAGTCAATTTTGGTACAGGCAGCAACAAGAATTCTGTTTTCTTATCTCAAAGCAGTTTGTTAGGGATCATGTCCATGACTGAGGTTTAACATCAAATAGAATCATAGAGTCACTCCAGCTGGAAAAGTTCTCTAAGATCATCAAGTTCAATCATGAACCTTACTGCACCCTGCCCAGGAAGCCACATCCCCAAGTGCCATATTCACTCATTCCTGGAACACCTACAGGCATGGGGACTCCACCACCTCCCTGGGCAGCCTGTGCCAATCCCTGACCACTCTGGCAGGAAAGACTTTTCCTGATCTCCAGACTAAACCTCCCTTGGTGCAACTTGAGGTTGTTTTCTCTTCTCCTGTGACTTGCATCTAGGGAGAAGAGCCCAACCCCACTCCACTCCAATCTCCTTTCATGGAGACTCCCATGAGTCTCTTCCCCATGAGTCTCTCTTCTCCAGGCTGAACAGCCCTACTTTGCTCAGCTGCTCCTCTGCAGCCCTGTCCTCCAGACCCTTCCTCAGCTGTATTGCCCTTCCCTGTACCAGCTGCAGGACTCCAATGGCCTCCTTGGAGTGAGGAGCCCAAAATTCCTCAAGGTGTGGCCTCACCAGTGCCCAGCACAGGGGCACAAGCATAGAATCAACAAGGTTGGGAAAGACCTCAGAGATCATCGAGTCCAACCTAGCACCCAACACCCCCAGACAACCAAACCATGGCTCCAAGTGCCTCATCCAATCCCCTTTTGAACACCTCCAGGGATGGTGGCTCCACCACCTCCCTGGGCAGCACATTCAAATGGCAAATTACTCTACCAGTGAAGAACTTTCTCCTCACCTCCAGCCTAAACTTCCCCTGGCACACCTTAAGACTGTGTCCTCTTGTTCTGGTGCTGCTTGCCTGGGAGAAGAGACCAACCCCCACCTCCCTTCAGGGAGTTGTAGAGAGCAATGAGGTCTCCCCTGAGCCTCCTCGTCTCCAGGCTAAGCAACCCCAGCTCCCTCAGCCTCTCCTCACAGGGCTGTGCCCCAGATCCCTCCCCAGCTTTGTTGCCCTTCTCTGGACACCTTCCAGCATCTCAACATCTTTCCTAACCTGAGGGGCCCAGAACTGGACAGGAGGAGTTAGGTATTGGGTGAGAGGTTGGACTTGATGATCTCTGAGGTCTTTTCCAACCTGATTGATTCTAAGATTCTGTGATTCTATGACTCCAATCACTTCCAAACCCACCTGTGACAGTTTCTACCTCCTCAGAGGTCACAAGTTCAGGATAATGCTGGGAAGTGCTTCCCCAGGCTCTCATTTGGTTTCAGTGTCATTTTTATTCCAGGCCTTTTGTCTCCTTAGCACCAGAACAAGCTGAACACAAGCAAGTGATGCCAAACACTGCCCCACAGCCTCCTCAGTTAACAGCAGGAAGGACTTGCTGTGCTTTAGGGAGTTCAGTAAGCAGAATGTCCTCACCAACAAATCAATGATTTGATTAATCAGTTCCTAGTTAGTCAGCAACACAGAGAGAATAAATGCTGCAGACCACCCAGCCTGTGAGACAGCAAAACCTCTCATGAAAGCCACTGTTGTGCTCATAGTAAAGAACTTCTTCCTCATCCAATCCAAACCTACCCTGCTCCAGTTTCAAGCCACTGCCCCTGGTCCTCTGGCTGCATACCTTTGGAAACAGCTCCTCCTCAGCCCCCTTCAGCCACTGGAAGGCTACTGTAAGGTCTCCTTGGAGCCTTTGCTCCCCAAGCTGAACTCCTTCAACTCTCCCAGACTGTCTTTATAGGAGAGATGCTCCACGCTGCTGCTCTCAGCTTTGTGGCCTTCCTTGGGGCCTCTTGGTATAGAATCATTGAATCACTAAGGGTGGAAAAGACCTCAGAGATCATCAAGTCCAACCTGCCACCCAACAGCTCCTGACAACTAAACCATGGCTCCAAATGCCAAGGTTGAACACCTCCAGGGATGGTGACTCCACCACCTCCCTGGGCAGCACATCCCAATGGCCAATTTCTCCTCAGCTCCAGCCTGAATCTCCCCTGGCACAGCTTGAGACTGTGGCCTCTTGTTCTGCTGCTGGGTGCCTGGGAGAAGAAACCAACCCCCACCTGGCTACAACCACCCTGCAGGGAGTTGGAGAGAGCAAGAAGGTCTCCCCTGAGCCTCCTCTTCTCCAGACTAAACAGCCCCAGGGCTCTCAGTCTCTCTTCACATGGGAGATCCTCAAGTCCCCTAAGCATCCTCCTGGCTCTCCCTTGGACTCTCTCCAGCAGGTCTCTGTCTCTCTTGACCTGGGGAGCCCAGAGCTGGACACAGGATTGCAGCTGTGGTCTGAGCAGGGCAGAGCAGAGGGGGAGCAGAACCTCCCCAGCCCTGCTGGCCACACTTTCCTTCCTGCACCCCAGGACCCCAGTGGCTCTCTTGGCCCCCAGGGCACATTGCTGTCCCATGCAGAACTTGTCCACAAGGACTCCATGGAGCTGCTCTCCAGCAGGACAGCTCCTAACCTGTCCTGGTGCCTGCTGTTACTCCTCCCCAGATGCAAGACCCTGCTCTTGTCCTGGCTGACCTCCATGAGGTTTGCCTGCAGCCAGCTCTCAGCTCTTCCAGAGTTCCCTGGATGACAGCACAGCCTGAGGGGTGTCAGCCACCCCCACCCCCCAGTTCTGACTTCAGCACCTCACAAGAATTAAAGATGATTGGTGAAACTCAGGTGGTTGACACCTGAGCAACAAATGATTTGGCATTCTGAAGGTCTCAAAAGAACCTTGGTTTGTTTTGCCCTTTCCCTGAGGACTCCTAGCTGATCTTGCCCTGTCTGCAAGCACAGGTAGCATGAAGATTGATGTGAGAAACTCACCTTGTGTGGCTGGCAGTGGGAGAGGTTATCAAATTGCTGGCTGTGAGGCACAAGGGGAAATGGTTTGGAACAGGGGATCAAAAGAAGTGAAGAGAGTATTTCGTTGTCTGGAGCTCCTCACAGGAGCCCTGAGCAGCATCCAGGCTCCCACAGGCAGCACATCCTTGAAGAGGTTGAAACAGGACCTGGGAGTGCTGGTGGGCAGCAAGCTCTGCATGGGACAGCAATGTGCCCTGGGGGCCAAGAAGGCCAATGGGGTCCTGGGGGGCATTCAGGGGAGTGTGTCCAGCAGAGCCAGGGAGGTTCTCCTCCCCCTCTACTCTGCCCTGCTGAGACCCCACCTGGAATATTGCATCCAGCTCTGGGCTCCCCAGGTCAGGAGGGACAGGGACTGCTAGAGAGAGTCCAAGGGAGGGCTGCAAGGCTGCTGAAGGGACTGCAGCAGTGCCTGGGGAGGAGAGGCTGAGAGCCCTGGGGCTGTTGAGTCTGGAGAGGAGAAGGCTGAGAGGGATCTGATCAATGGCTATCAAGAGCTGAGGGCTGGGGGTCAGGAAGGAAGGGACAGGGACAGCCTCTGCTCACTGTGCCCTGGGATAGGCCAAGGGGCAATGGATGGAAACTGCAGCACAGGAGGTTGGGGATGAAAGAAGAGAGCCCTTTGGTTTCAACTTCCCCCTGTGAAGATGAGTGGGGCTGCCTGATCCACAGAGGCTAAGAAGAAGAGCCCCAGAGCCCCTGCGATGATGGTAGAGAGGGGGAAGGCAGACTAGAGCCCAGGCCAGGAGGAATGGCCTGGCCCAGGCAACCCCCGAGGGAGCCCCAGCCCCAGGGTCCCCCAAGGGGAGGGAAAAAGCAGCCAGAAAAGGTCTGAAGAACCAAAAACCAAACCTTTAGTGAACAACACAAACAGAGGGGGGAACCGCGCCGCAGAGGGGAGGGGACAGGGCCGGGAACCGCGAAGTGGGGTAGGGGGAACCGAGCTGCAAAAAGGGACGGGGCCGGGGCCAGGGAAGCCGCGGACGGGGACCGGGGGCAGGGACCGGGGCAGGGACCGGGGCAGGGACGGCGCGGACGGGGACCGGGGGCAGGGACCGGGGCAGGGACGGCGCGGACGGGGACCGGGGGCAGGGACCGGGGCAGGGACGGCGCGGACGGGGACCGGGGGCAGGGACCGGGGCAGGGACGGCGCGGACGGGGACCGGGGGCAGGGACCGGGGCAGGGACGGCGCGGACGGGGACCGGGGGCAGGGACCGGGGCAGGGACGGCGCGGACGGGGACCGGGGGCAGGGACCGGGGCAGGGACGGCGCGGACGGGGACCGGGGGCAGGGACCGGGGCAGGGACGGCGCGGACGGGGACCGGGGGCAGGGACCGGGGCAGGGACGGCGCGGACGGGGACCGGGGGCAGGGACCGGGGCAGGGACGGCGCGGACGGGGACCGGGGGCAGGGACCGGGGCAGGGACGGCGCGGACGGGGACCGGGGGCAGGGACGCGGCGGACGGGGACCGGGGGCAGGAACAGGGGCAGGGACGTCGCGGACGGGACGGGGGCAGGAACAGGGGGCAGGGACGGCGCGGACGGGACGGGGGCAGGAACAGGGGCAGGGACACGGCGGACGCGACGGGCCCAGGGACCGGGGCAGGGACACGGCGGACGCGACGGGCCCAGGGACCGGGGCAGGGACACGGCGGACGCGACGGGACCAGGGACCGGGGCAGGGACACGGCGGACGCGACGGGACCAGGGACGGGGGCAGGGACACGGCGGACGCGACGGGACCAGGGACGGGGGCAGGGACACGGCGGACGCGACGGGACGGGGGCAGGGACACGGCGGACGCGACGGGACGGGGGCAGGGACACGGCGGACGCGACGGGACGGGGGCAGGGACGGGATGGGGACCGGGACCGGGGGCAGGGACGGGATGGGGACCGGGACCGCGGGCAGGGACGCCGCCGACGGGACCTCCAGCTTGGGCTGGGGTCCTGGCTGCTGAAGTTTTCACTGGATGGGGGCTGGAAGGAGAGAGGTTGCTGCCGAAGCCTGGGAGCACTCTGGGGCTCCTCTTGCTGCACTGCCGTTCACAGGGCCTGAAGGATGCTCCGGGGCTGCAGAGAGAGGAGAGAAGGGCATCAGGCAGCTCTGGGGCACAAGCAGCAAACGCAGCTCCCTTCCTGAGGCACACCCAGGCACTGGCACCTCCCTGCTCTCCCGCCCTCCCCCCAGCACCAACCATGCCCCTGCCAGGGCTTTGCCTCGCAGCTGGCACAGGGCTGGCACAGCAGCAGGCTGCAGGCTGCCGCGGGGCAGGGCTCACTCCTGGCTGAGTGGTTCCCAGGGCAGCCTCACCTGGGCTGCAGAGGACAGGGCAGCTCTGTTCCTGCTCTGGAGTTCCACTGCCCACTCTCCGGGGGGCAAAGGGCTCTGGGAAAGGCAAAGAGGCCATTGGCACCCAGCCAGGCTCAGGGCAGAGGCCACAGGCAAGGTGCAGCTGCAGCCATGGGGCAGGGCCCACACTGGGGAGCACAGGCAGCTGCTGGCAGCTCTCTCACCTCTCAGCTGCCTCCTGCTTCAGGGCAGAGGCTCTGCAGTCCACAGGGAGCCTGGGCACAGAGGGTGTCCGTGGGGCACAGGCCAGCTTGCAGGGCCTGCAGGCAGGGCAGAGATGGTTAGTGCCAGGGGGGATCCTGACTGCCCCTGGCACGGGGCTGGGAGGCACCTGGGTGCTGCGTGGCTCCCTCCCTGGGGGCCAGGGGTCGCACTCGCACCGTGACGGCCACGGCGCCCTCCTGGGGGGAGGGACCAGCACCATGGCGGCGACGACGACGCAGGGCTGAGGGCACTGCCCCTGGGGTCCGCACAGCACCGCTCCAAGGACAGCACTGGCTGAAGAACACAGCTCCAGGCTCCAACGTCCTGAGGGCGCACTCTCGGGAGAAAAAAAGGTCAGGCAGGGAGGGGAAGCGGCGGAGGGGGAGCCGCAGGCTGGAGAAAGCCTGGACACCCCCAGCCCCCCACCCGGGACCCTGCTCCCACACCCCCCCTGTGGTAACTCCCACCGGTACCCCGAGAGCTGCCCTTCCAATACCCTCCAGCCCTACAGATTCCCAGCGTCTGCAAGGATCCTACATCACCCTGGGGTCCCCACAGCCACCCTAACGCTCCTACAACCGCCCCGGGACGCCCCCACATCCAGAGCCCTGATCCCTGATCCCCAACCCCCTCCCCACGCCCACATCCCCGGCCTCTAGCCCTCCCCGGCGCCCTCCCCAGCTTCCCCCCGGCGCTGCCACCGCCGCCTCCAGCACTCCCTGCCTCCCCCAGCCCCCGCTCCCCGCGGCCGTCCCCATCCCTCTGCCTCGCCGCTCCCGGGGCCCCAGCGCTACTCACCGCCGCCTGCGCCGCAGGGCTTCAAACGCTGCCGCCGGACACGCCCCCTGCGCTCACTGGCCGGTGCCCGAACGCAGCCCCCCATTGGCTCTCGAACGCCGACAGCCCCGCCCCCTCCCGCCCGCGCAGAGCACCATGGGAGCCGTAGGCCGCCGGGGCCCGGCCGCCATCTTTGCCCTCAGCCCCAGCCCTGCCCTGGCAGCTTCTCCTCCCAGCTCCCTGCCGGCAGCTCCGGCCCCGACCAGCCCCCGCGGCCAGCCCAGCGCCGCCTGCCCCTCAGCAGCGCTGAGAAGCCAGCACCGGGCACCCACCAGGGCCCGCACGGGGCACGCCCAGGGCTGTCCACACCTCCCCAGGGGCTCTGCTCTCTCACCCGGGGCTGGAGGCACTCTGGGGCTGCTCCTGCTGCGCTGCTGCTCAGAGGGCCTGAAGGATGCTCTGGGGCTGCAGAGAGAGGAGAGAAGGGCAGCAGGCAGCGCCGGGCACACCCAGGCCCTGGCAGATACCTGCTCTATTGCCCTCCCCCAGCACCAACCATCCCCATGGCAGGGCTGTGCCTCCAGCTGGCACGGGGCTGGCACAGCAGCAGGCTGCAGCCACCCCCCAGCACCAACCATCCCCATGGCAGGGCTGTGCCTCCAGCTGGCACGGGGCTGGCACAGCAGCAGGCTGCAGCCACCCCCCAGCACCAACCATCCCCATGGCAGGGCTGTGCCTCCAGCTGGCACGGGGCTGGCACAGCAGCAGGCTGCAGCCACCCCCCAGCACCAACCATCCCCATGGCAGGGCTGTGCCTCCAGCTGGCACGGGGCTGGCACAGCAGCAGGCTGCAGCCACCCCCCAGCACCAACCATCCCCATGGCAGGGCTCTGCTCCAGCTGGCACGGGGCTGGCACAGCAGCAGGCTGCAGCCACCCCCCAGCACCAACCATCCCCATGGCAGGGCTCTGCTCCAGCTGGCACGGGGCTGGCACAGCAGCAGGCTGCAGCCACCCCCCAGCACCAACCATCCCCATGGCAGGGCTCTGCTCCAGCTGGCACGGGGCTGGCACAGCAGCAGGGCTCACTCCCAGGGCAGCCTCACCTGGGCTGCAGAGGCCTTGGCAGCTCGCTGCCTGCTGCGCAGCTGGGGGATGCGGCTCCGCTGTCCACCCCCGGGGGGGCAAAGGGCTCTGAGGGAGGCAAAGAGGCCATTGGCACCCAGGCAGGCTCGGGGCAGAGGGCACTGGCAAGATGCAGCTGCAGCCATGGGGCAGGGCCCACAGTGGGGAGCACAGGCAGCTGCTGGCAGCTCTCTCACCTCTCAGCTGCCTTCTGCTTCAGGGCTCTGCAGCCCACAGGCAGCCTGGGCACAGAGGGTGTCCGTGGGGCACAGGCCAGCTTGCAGGGCCTGCAGGCAGGGCAGAGATGGTTAGTGCCAGGGGGGATCCTGACTGCCCCTGGCACGGGGCTGGGCCCTGCCCTGTCCCCATTTCCAGCTCTCCTCACTCTGAGCTATTTGCAGAGCCCCAGAAGCAAGGAGGTCTCCCTGGGGGTGTCCTGCACCACCAGGGCCAGGTGGGGCTCAGCCTCTGCACAGCCACAGGGCTCCAGAAGAGCCAGAGCCTCTTTGCTGCACCAGCCAAAAGCCACCCCAAAGATGCCCAGGCCCCCAAGGGCACAGCCCTGACCCCCAGTGCCAGGAGAGCAGATGCCCAACCTGCTCCCAGCCAGCACTCCTGAAGCAATCTGGAGGATGCTCCAGGGCCAAAGGGAGGAGCAGGAGCAGGAAAAGCTTCCCTTGGAATGCTCTCTGCCCTGTGCAGCCGTGCCCAGGTGAGCTCAGCCTGTGCCTGCTGGCCAAGTGCCTCCTGCCCACCCTCTGCCCTCCACAGAGCTGCAGCCATCCCCACAGGAGGCACCCAGCCATGGAGGGCAGGATCCCCAAAGCCACAGGGAAGGCCCCAGGGCAGCACTCACTTGGGCACCGAGAGGGCATCCTGCTTGTGCTGCCAGCCTGGGGGCTCCAGGCCCCTGCAGCCCAAGGGCTCAGGGCTGCTGCCTGAGGCTGGCAGCCTGCAGACCTGGTAGGTGACATTGAGCTCATGGCTCCTGGCAGCAGCTGCAGCCCTGGGGCAGAGAGAGACAGAGCCAAGGAGCAGTCAGGGGCTGAACCTCAGCCCCTGGCACCCAAGACAGGCTCAGCACCACCAGCAGCACCTCTGAGCCCCCTCCTCAGCTGGGGCACAGCCTGGGGGGAGCTCTGGGCCAGGCAAGCTTTGAGGCAGAGCTCATCCCTGGGGCAGCTACGTGCAGGAGGAGGGGGCACACACTGTGCCAGGGCAAGTGGCACACAGGGGGGCCTTCTGCTTGGCTTTTTCTCTTCAGCAACCCCTGCCCAGGTGAGCTCAGCCCACTGCTGCCCACCCCCCAGCCCTGTGCCCCCTGCCCACCCTCCCTCCCCACAGAGCCGCAGCCACCCCCCCAGGAGGCACCCAGGGGGTCCCCAACCCCGCAGGGAGGGCCCCAGGGTGGCACTCACTTGGGCACCGAGAGGGCATCCTGCTGCCGGAGGAGGTCCTGGCTGGGGGGCTCCAGGCCCCTGCAGCCCGGGGGCCCAGGGCTGGCTGAGGCTGGCAGCCTGCACACCTGGTAGGTGCCATCCAGGTCAGGGCCTGGGGGCAGGGCACAGCCCTGGGGAGCTGCCAGCGGCGCCAGGGGCAGGCGGCTCCGGGAGAGCCTCTCCGGGCACAGGCTGGAGCCGCAGGGCCAGGCTGGCAGCGCCACAGGGGCTGGGGGGGCTGCAGCCGGGGGGCAGGGGCTGGGGGGGCTCTGTGCCGCCCTGGCAGCCTCTGCCGGCTGCCCACTCGGCCGCCGGCGTTTGGGCCGCGGGGAGAGGCTGCAGGCAGAGGCCGGCTGGGCAGGAGTTGGCATCTCAGGGGACCTCCTCCTCTTCCCGATGGGGCTGAGGGCCAGCAGCCTGGCACTGCTGAGCGCAGCCAGGTGCTGCCAGCCTGGCAGGGGAGAGCTGGTCACGGGGGCGCCAGGCACAGCCACGCAGCTCTCGGCTGGAGGAGCAGAGCAGAGACCGAGTCAGCTCCCTGGCTGCAGCTCCCAGGCCCTCCCCCCCTGCCCCCCACCCCCCTCAGCTCTTTGCTGGGACTGCCCCAAACCACACCAAGCCCAAGAGCCAGCACCAACCATCCTGGGCCCAGAGCAAGTGCCCCGGGGCAGGGCCTGGCCTGTGCCCAGCAGCAGCCTCTGCAGAGCCAGGCTCTGCTGCTGGCCTCATGCATGGGCACCGAGGATGAGGAGGAAGAGCTCAGCCCTGCCCAGACACAGGCTGCCAGCAGCCAGGCCACAGCTGGGCTGAGCGGGGCAGATGCAGCCCAGAGCAGTCACCCACAGGAGATAAAGGCAGGCTCAGCCCCCACTGGGTGCCAGGGCAGGAGAAACCTCTGCCCCTGCCCTGTGCCCACAGCTGGCAGCTGCCCCCCACCACCCCCCAGCCCTGCAGCAGAGCCTGGGACAGAGGAGAGAGAGGGCACCAACCTGGATCCTCAGCAGCACTGCCCTGCTGGCTCCTCTGGGCTGGGCTGGCCCTGCTGGCCTCTGCAGCCCTCCCTGGGGAGGAGGCCTGCTCCTGGCTGGCAGCAGCCTCCTGAGGGGCCAGGGGCTGCAGTGCCTCAGAGGCCACAGCAGCAGCAAGGAAGCTGCCAGCCTGGGGCAGGGACTGCTGCTCTGGGGAGGAGCTCCTGGCAGCAGCTGCAGCCCTGGGGCAGAGAGAGACAGAGCCAAGGAGCAGTCAGGGGCTGAACCTCAGCCCCTGGCACCCAAGACAGGCTCAGCACCACCAGCAGCACCTCTGAGCCCCCTCCTCAGCTGGGGCACAGCCTGGGGGGAGCTCTGGGCCAGGCAAGCTTTGAGACTGAGGGGTGCCCAGGCTGGCACTGCAGGACCTGAGCTGGGAGATCACCTGTGGGCTGCAGGGCACCCAACAGCAGCCCCAGAGCTGTGCTGGGCCTCAGGCACACAGCACAGGCAGCCTCCCTCGGGAGACCTTCCCCCTGCCAGGACATTGGGGCACAGACAGCAGCAGGTGGTGCCAGGGCAGCACCTCGGGGAGCAGAGGCAGCAGCAGAGCCCTGGGGGAGGCAGCTCCAGGCCTGGCAAGAGGCACTGAAGGCTCTCAGCTGCTGTGCCTGGAAACCTTCCCTGCTGACCCTTCCAGGGGAGCTTCTCCCCTGGGACTGGCCCTCTAGGAGCCAAATCCCACCTCAGAGGGCAGGCACTGCTCTGTAAGCCAAGGCCTGGGCCCTCCCCCACCTCCAGTACCCTCAGGGGGCTGCACACCACAGGAAGGTTGAAACTCTCTGAGCAGCCAGGAGCAAGTGGCACAGGGAGGGGGCACAAGGGCACTCACCCCTCTGGCTGGCTGGCAGTCAAGCCCTGCAGTAGGGGGGCTGCTTCCTTTGCTTCCTGCTGCACATCTGCCTGCTGGATGGCTGGGGCAGACCTTTCCTCTGCAGCCTGCAGCAAGCCCCCAGAGCAGCATCAGGCCAGAGCTGAGCTGAGCCTGGGCCCCCAGCTGCCCCTTCCCTGCCAGGCTCAGAGCTTTCTCCAGCACTCCACAGCCCAGCACCTGCTGAGCCCAGACCTCCCAGAGCAGCTCAGCTCCTGCCCTCTCCCAGCCTGCCCAGTGCAGCCCAGCAAGGTACCTGAGCTGGGTCCCATCACCGGGCCAAGCCCTCCTCTCACCTCCTCCAAGGCCAGCTGCAAGGCAGCAGGACACCCAGCTGCCAGCTCCTGCTGCTCTCCAGCACTCTCCCCACCAGGGAGCTCCAGGCACGCCTCGGGCACAGCCTCCTCCACCCTACACAAGTCACAGCAGCAGCCCCTGAGCCAGGGAAGAGCCTCTGGGGAAGCCATCCCTTGGCCTACCAAGGTTTGGGATGGAGCCAAGGGCAGCTTTGGCCTTTGTCCCCCAGCTCTGGGGGCTGCCAGGCTCCTCACTCCAGCTGGGCAGCGGAGAGGCTGTGGCACAGCAGCAGAGCAGCTCAGCTGCGTCCTGGCAGCCACTTGGGCTGCAGCCAGCAGCCAAACTCTGCAAGCTCCTGGCCCTGGGGGACCCCAAGGTGCCAGCCCAGGCTCCCTCCCTCCTGCCCAGCAGCCTCACCTGGGCAGCTCCAAGGGGCTGGAGCCGAGGGCAGGCAGCGGCTCTGGCGCCCGGCTCTGTGCCCCACGGGCAGCATCCTCATAGGCACGGAGCTTGGCCTGCAGCTCTGCCACCTGTGAGCAAGGGGCAGCCCTGGCTCAGAGCATGCCCTGAGCCCCAGCAGCTCAGCAGGCTGGGTGCCAGGCAAAGCAGAGCCGCAGACAGAGCCCAGCCCTGCCCCCGGCAGCTCACCTCCGCTCTCAGCTGCGCACACAGCACAACGTACGGACAGACGTGGGAGTCCGGGCTCGGCAGGTTGCTCTTGAGCTGCGGGGAGAGGGAGGAGCGGAGCTGAGAGCAGCACCGGGACAGCTCCTTCCCCTCCGCTGAGGCGGCAGCGGGGCAGCTCCTCAGCCTGCCCTGGGCTGGTGGGGCCCGAGGGGCTGCAGCTGACTCTGAGAGGGGCTCCGGAGGCAGCCCGGCTGCGGCAGGGAGGCGGCAGGGAGGCAGCAGCCTGCCCCAGGCTCCTTCCCGGGCAGCCCCAGCAGCTGCCGGCCGCGGGGCGAGGTGCTCACCGAGACCTGGATCTCCTTGGCCCTGCTGGCACACCTGAGGGTGTTGAGGGTGTCCTGGCAGCAGAGCGGCGAGGGGCTGAGGGCAGCCAGCATCAGGGTGCGGCAGTTGCCGCCGATGGAGTCCTTCAGCAGCCGCGTCAGCTTGCTGTCCCGGTACGGGACGTGGCTCTGCTTGCCCTGCCCGGCACAGCGAGGCTCCGCTCAGGGGCTGGCCCTCGGCTCCCAGCCCCGGCCAGGCCCAGCCCACGGCAGCTCTGCCGTGGGGACGGCGCTCAGGGCCCCTCAGCGGCAGCCTCACCTTGGCCCCAGCCAGCGCCTGGATGACGCTGAGCAGGGCCAGCAGCGAGCGGTTGATGCTGGCTCCCTCCCGCAGCCGCTCGCCGCTGGTCTTGGCCACCGCGGCTCGCTCCGAGCCGGCCAGGTCGACCAAGCTCATCTTGGCCACCCGCACGGCCCCAGCGAGGCCCTCGGCGCGGTCCTGCTGCTTCACGTAGACCTGGCAGGGAACACAGAGGGCAGGCTGCGGCTCCGCAGGGCGCTCGGGCTCGCCGCTCGCAGCCGCGGCAGCAGCCCTGGCACGCCGGCCCTGGCACAGCATCGCCGCCTGCCCCCCTCCGGGCAGCGGTGCCAAGGGCTGCCCCAAGCACCACCCCTCACCTGCAGCACGGCGTGGGAGCGGGAGGAGGAGGCGTTGGCATCGGTGGCATGCTGCGTGCGGTTCCTGCTGCCCCCGAGCAGCATCTGCAGGAGCTGCTCTGCCGAGCTGGGCTGGCGGGGAGCAGGCAGAGGGCAGGGATCAGCGCAGCCCCGGCACGGGCACCGAGCGCCCACAGGCTGAGGCCTCCTGCGCCCCTGCAGGGCTCCTCTGGCCTCGGGCTCAGCGCTGCTGCCAGCCGGCACCCACCCAGCCGGCACCCCCGGGGCCCCGCAGCCCCTGCCCCGGGGCCCCGCAGCCCTCCCCTCCCCCTCCAGCTCCCCCGGTCCCAGCTGGCACCCCTGGGGCGGGCACAGCGCTGCCCACACCTTGTGCCTGCTTCCACCCCCACCTGCTGGATGGAGAGGCCCTGAACCACAGCTCCTCTCTCAGGATCCTCCCGGATGGGCAGAGGGCCCTTGGGCTCCAGCAGGTCACGGATCTGCTCGTTGTAGACCTGCAGCAGGCAGCTCCAGCTCAGGCTGAGGCTTGGGGCCCCAGAGGGCAGCAGGCAGAGGAGCTTGGGACCCCAGGGCCTGCTGCCCACCCAACAGCACCTCTGGCACCTGCCGCCAGCAGGAGCAGCTGAAGGTGCCCTAAGGCAGGGGACAGCTCAGGAGGCTTCAGCAGCCAGGCACTGAGCCGCTGCTCCTCCAAAGGCCTTGCAGCCAGGAAGCCCTCATTGCCCTGTGGACCCCAGCTCCAGAGGGGGCAGGCCAGCAGCACCAGCCCAGCAGCCTGGCCAGGGGCAGCCTGCTTCCAGTCTGGGGCTGCCCTGGGCACAGCTGGCAGCACAGGGGTAGCCCTGGCACTACAAGCCCAGACCTTGGAGGTGGTGGCCTGGCAGCAGGAGGGGCACAGCTGGGCACAGCCTACCTCCAGGTAGGAGACCAGGACCTCGCAGCTCTTCTGCTCCTGCCTGGCCTCCAGCCTCCTGAACAGCTCCTCCATGGTGAGGTAGATGATGCCAGGGCTGTTCTCCGAGCCCAGCATGGTGTAGGTTTTCCCTGCTCCGGTTGCTCCGTAGGCAAACACTGGGAGGAGAAAGGGAGGAGCCCTGAGAGCAGCCTCCATCGACAGCAGCACTGGGGGGATGCTGCCAGCTCTGCCTCAGCTGGGGACACAGCCCCAAACCCAGCTCCTGCTGTGGGGCACTGCTGCCTCCCACTCACATCCTGTCCAGCAGGGCCCCCGGGGCCCTCTGCACCAGCCTGCTGCCCAGCCTGCACAGGGCTCCCAGCTGATGCCACCCCACAGGCAGGACTCCACACTCATCTGGGCTTGTCTCTGCTCTCCTCTTGCTGGCCTGGGCCCTGCCTGCCCCCACAGCCCTCGGATGACATCTCCAGGCCAGCACTGGCCCTGTCCCGGCCCCAGCTTGGTGCCAACAACAAGGTCAAGGCTTTCTCTTTCTGCAGAGCCGCTGCGTCCCCACTGCTGCCACAGCCGCTCAGGGCTTCTGGAACCAACCCCCAGCTCTGCTGAGCCCACCCAGAGCAGGGGCAGATGGGCAGGAGCTCCTGCAAGGGCCAGAGCAGGCTGCTAGGGCTCACCAGAGCAGTTGTAGCCGTCGAGGAGAGTATCGACCATCTGGCGGGTGGTGTGCTGGAACACCTCCTCCTGGGTGGCCTGCTCAGCAAAAACCCGGTCGAAGAGGAACTTCTGATGTTTGCCTGGGTTCTTGCCGCGGCCAGCAGGCAGCACACCGCCGGAGGCACCAGGGTCGAACAGGAGGGTGTGATGGTCGACCACCCTCAGCAGCGGGTGCTGCGCGGCTCCCTCGCCGGGGGCCGGGGGTCGCACTCGCACCATGACGGTCACGGTGCCCTCCTGGGGGGCAGGGGCCGCCGCCATGGCGGCGGCGGCGACGAAGGTGACACAAGGCTCAGGGCACTCCCCTTAGGGTTCGCACAGCACCGCCACAAGAAAAGCACCGCTCGAAGGAAAGCGCCGGCTGAAGAACACCGAAGAACACAGCTCTGGGCTCGAAAGTCCTGAGAGTGCACTCTGAGAAGAGACAACAAGGGTCAGGTGGGGAGGGGAAGCGGCGGAGGGGGAGCCTGAGGCTGGAGAAAGCCTTTACCTCTCGAGCCCGGAGCCTGCTCCCGAGCCCTGCCTGCCCTAACCGCCGCCGCTGCCGCCGGGGCTGCCGTTACACCCCCCCAGCCCTGCGCCTTCTCCCCGTCCGGAAGGAGCCTGCATCCCCTGCGGGTCCTCACAACCGCCCCAACGCTCCGACCCCACCGCGGGTCCCCAGAGCCCCTCCACAGCCTCGGCCGCGATCCACCGGCCTCGGCCCCGCCACGCTCCCCCGGCCCCGGCCCCGCAACGCTCCCCCGGGCCCCGGCCCCGCAACGCACCCCCGGCCCCGCAACGCTCCACAGCCTCGGTCCCGGCCCCGCAACGCTCCACAGCCTCGGTCCCGGCCCCGCAACGCTCCACAGCCTCGGTCCCGGCCCCGCAACGCTCCACAGCCTCGGTCCCGCAACGCTCCACAGCCTCGGTCCCGCAACGCTCCACAGCCTCGGTCCCGCAACGCTCCACAGCCTCGGTCCCGGCCCCGCAACGCTCCCCCGGCCCCGGCCCCGCAACGCAACGCTCCCCCGGGCCCGGCTCCGGCTCCGCAACGCTCCACAGCCCCGGCCCCACAACGCTCCCCCGGCCCCGCACCCAGCACTGCCCAGGGCGCTTCCACCGCCGCCTCCCGCAGCCCGCCGCAGCCCCGCAGCCCCCACAGGCTGCCCCTGACCTTGCAGGCTGTCCCGGATCCCGCAATCCTGCCTCAGCCCCGCAGCCCGCCTCAGCCCCGCGGAACCCGCAATCCTGCCTCAGCCCCGCAGTCCCCGCAGTCCTCCCCTGCCCTTCCAGGCTGCCCCCGGCCCCCGCAGCCGTCCCCATCCCTCTCCCGTAGCCCTTGGGGCACCGGAGCGCCTCTTACCGCTGCTTCCACCGATGAGGGCTCAAACAGTCCCGCCGACCACGCCCCCTGCGCTCATTGGTCAATCGTCGAGCAGAGCCTCCCATTGGCTCTTCAGCAACGCGAGCCCCGCCCGCTCCCGCCCACGAGCCCCGCCCGCTGCCGGCCGCTCCGCCCGCGAGCCGCGGCCGCTCCGCGCAGTGCACCATGGGAGCTGTAGGCCGCCGGGGCCTGGCCGCCATCTTTGCCCTGAGGAGCCAGCCCCGGGCACCCCTCAGGGCCTGCAAGGGCTCCCCCGCCCCGGCCCCGGCCCCGGCCCCAGCGCTGCCCACACATCGCCAAGGGCTCTGCTCTCCGAGCCGGGGCACGGAGCACTCTGGGGCTCCTCTCGCTGCGCTGCCGCTCAGAGGGCCTGAAGGCTGCTGCGGGGCTGCCGAGAGAGCAGAGAAGGGCAGGAGGCAGCGCTGGGCACAAGCAGCAAACGCAGCTCCGCTCCTGCCGGCTGCCGCAGTCCCTGTCCCGAGCAGAGGCTTTGCTTCAGAGGGCAGCTGGCAATCAGCTGCTTAACCCAGCCCCACGCTGGCCCCGAGCTCCTTGCCCAGCTGCTGCTCGTGGGGCAGGAGTTGCAGTAGGGAACCAGAGAGCTGCAGGGCAGTGCTGAGAGGTTCTGCTCTTGAATCCTGCCCTGCAGGTCCTGACCTGCTGCCCTGGCTCTGCTGCAGGCACCTGGTCCCCATCCTCACTCCCAGCCTGAGGCATAGATTGCTCTGCCTGCCCTGCTGCCTGCATCAGCTCTCTGCCTGCTGCCCACCCCCGGGGGGCAAAGGGCTCTGAGGAAGGCAGAGAGGCCATTGGCACCCAGCCAGGCCCGGGGCAGAGGCCTCCCTGCAGCCCCATGTCCCCTGGGTGCCAGCTCTGGGGAGCCAGAGGCTCTGGGGAGCAGAGGGCTGGTGGCACTGAGGCTGCTGGATTGCCTTTCGTGCCCAGCCAGCTCTGTGCCCTTGGGGCTGTCCTGGGCCGCTGGCAGCAGTGCCAGGCAGGGCTTCTGCCCACACAGACAGCTGCTCTGGGGCACCGAGGTACCCCACAAGTGGCACTTGGCATCCCCACCCTGCCCCCCAGGGACAGCCCCAGGGACAGTGGCTGTGCCAGCCCCTGGGCTCAGGGCACCTCCAGCCCCACAGACTCCCTGAAGGCCCCCAGGGGGCACAGCCCTCACAGGGTAGGGGACAGTGTGGGGGCTTCGGGCTGCCCCTGAGCTGCCAAGCAGCTCCCCAGGGATTCCTCTTTGCCCAGCTCCTCCCCAGCCAGGATCCAAGCACAGAAAGTGTGGAGTCTCCTTCTCTGAAGCCTTTCCATCCCTGTCTGGATGTGTTCCTGTGGTTTGGCTGTGGTGCTTGGGGCTATGCTTGAGGGGTGACCCTTGCAGAGCAGGGTTCTGGGTTGGCCTTGGTGACCCTGAGGCTCTTTTGCAACCTGAGTGTTTCTGTGACTCTGTGACTGGCAGTGTGGAACCACAGCATCCCAGGTCTGTTGAGGGTGGAAGCAGCTCTGCTCCTTCTGATGTCATTAGAATACACAAACACAGCTCCTGGCCCACAGCTGCCCAGCTCCAAGGCAGACCATGCCTTGGGCCCAGACCCCACCTCAGGCACTCCTCCTTGGGCATGAGTGGAAGCCTTACTCTTGGGGGCAGGAGGGGTGGAAAGAGGAGGAGTTTGGACACAGGCAGGTGTGAAGCTGGTTATAACAGAGGTCTCCTTTTCAATGGGACAGGTTACAAGAAGAAGAAGAAGAAGAAGAAGAAGAAGAGGCTGCCACAAGAAGGCAAAGAATACCCAGGAGGAAAGCTTTCCCCACCAGGATCCAGAGAAGATCAGAAGGAGCAGCAGGACTGCACCAGAGAGACAGCTTTGGACCCTCACAGTGGTGGTAGCCATAAACTTCCTCTCTTCACTTGACCTTTCCACCTTTCTCCTCTCACTTTTCCCTACCTATTGCACACCAGCTTATGGGCAAACAGTGCCAGAGGGCACTGCCAGCAAGTCTGCTGCTGGCACCAAGCTGGGAGGAGTGGCTGACACACCAGAAGGTTGTGCTGCCATGCAGCAAGACCTGGACAGGCTGAGAGCTGGGCAGGGAGAAATTTGATGAAGTTCAACAAGGGCCAGGGGAGAGTCTTGCACCTGGGAAGGAACAACTCCATGCAGCAGTACAGGCTGGGGACTGAGCTGCTGGAGAGCAGGAAAGGGGAAAGGGACCTGGGGGTGCTGCTGGATGGGAGGTTGAGCATCAGCCAGCAATGTGCTCTGGTGGCCAAGAAGGCCAAGGGCATCCTGGGGTGGGTTAGAAGGGCTGTGGTGAGTAGGTCAAGAGAGGTTCTCCTCCCCCTCTGCTCTGCCCTGCTGAGGCCACATCTGGAATCTTGTGTCCAGTTCTGGGCCCCTCAGGTCAAGAGGGACAGGGAGCTGCTTGAGAGAGTCCAGCACAGAGCCACAAAGATGCTGCAGGCAGTGGAAGATCTTCCTTAGGAGGAGAGCCTGAGGCAGCTGAGGGCTCTGGAGCTTGCAGAGGAGGAACCTGAGGGTGAGCTCCTTGCTGTGGCTAAAGCTGTGCAGGGGGAGTGCCCAGAGGCTGGAGCCAGGCTCTGCTGGGGGATGCCCAATGGCAGCACAAGGGGCAGTGGTGGAAGCTGAGGCAGAGGAAGTGCCATGGAAAGAGGAGGAAGAATTTTTCCCCTGTGAGGGTGAGAGAAGCCTGGAGCAGGCTGCCCAGGGGGGTTGTGGAGTCTCCCTCTGTGGAGCTATTCAAGACCTGCCTGGCTGTGTTGCTGTGTGAGCTGCTCTGGGTGCTCCTGCTCTGGCAGGGGGGTTGGCCTGGATGAGCTCTGGGGGTCCCTTCCCCCCCTGGCATTCTGTGATGACACAGTGAAGGTTCACTGTTGATGGCAGTGAACCCCTGGTGTAGTCTCCTGAGTTGTTGCATTTGAGATCACTCTCACAAAGCACCACCAGTCCCCTGTCTGGACCATGACTCACATCCACAGCTCTCTGAGATACTTCCAGGGATGTGACTCTACCACCTCCCCAGGCAGCCTTCCCTATGATTCTATGATTCAAGGGCTTGCTGTGCACTCTCTCTGCCAGATTACATCTTAGGAGGACTTTCAGTGACCACAGCCCTGGCATGACACCTGCCCTTGCTCATTGCAGGCTCCACTCCCTCAGGTATGGCCCATAAGGAGTTGCTTGTGGGTGCTATTTCATTTGGAGGGGAAGCAGACATCTCTAATGAATATTTCCTTTCTTTTGGAGCTCCTGACACAAGGAGCTGGTCTGTAATTAGTTACTGGTGGTTTCCAACAATAAGTCTTGCAGCAGCAAGGAGGAGGAAGCTATGTCCTGAAGAATTTAGTAGCTAGAGGATTCCTGCAGGAGATTGACCACATCCAAGTGCCAGGTTCTGCACCTTGGCCACAGCAACCCCAGGCAGTGCTACAGGCTGGGGTCAGAGTGGCTGAGAGCAGCCAGGCAGAGAGGGACCTGGGGGTGCTGGTGCACAGCAGCTGAACATGAGCCTGCAGTGTGCCCACAGGGCCAAGAGGGCCAAGGGCATCCTGGCCTGCATCAGGAGTAGTGTGGCCAGGAGGAGCAGGGAAGTCATTGTGCCCTGTGCTCAGCACTGCTTAGGCCACACCTTGAGTCCTGTGTCCAGTTCTGGGCTCCTCAGTTTCAGAAGGACATTGAGAGACTTGAAGGTGTCCAGAGAAGGGCAATGAAGCCAGGGAGGGGTCTGGAGCACAGCCCTGGGAGGAGAGGCTGAGGGAGCTGGGGTTGCTTAGCCTGGAGAAGAGGAGGCTCAGGGGAGACCTCCTTGCTCTCTCCAACTCCCTGAAGGGAGGTTGTAGCCAGGTGGGGGTTGGTCTCTTCTCCCAGGCAAGCAGCACCAGAACAAGAGGACACAGTCTCAAGCTGTGCCAGGGGAGGTTTAGGCTGGAGGTTAGGAAGAAGTTCTTCATAGAGAGAGAGATTGGCCCTTGGGATGTGCTGCCCAGGGAGGTGGTGGAGTCCCCATCCCTGGAGGTGTTCAGGAGGGGATTGGATGTGGCACTTGGTGCCATGGTCTAGTCATGAGGTCTGTGGTGCCAGGTTGGACTTGATGATTCTTGAGGTCTCTTCCAACCTTGGTGATACTGTGAGCCTGTGATACTCTGATGCTGTGATACTGTGAAGTTTCTCAATGTCCTTCTTAAACTGAGGGGCCCAGAACTGGACACAGGACTCAAGGTGTGGCCTAACCAGTGCTGAGCACAGGGCACAATGACCTCCCTGCTCCTGCTGGCCACACTCTTCCTGATGCAGGCCAGGATGCCATTGGCCCTCTTGGCCACTTGGGCACACAGCAGACTCAGGTTCAGCTCCTGTCCACCAGTACCCCCAGGTCCCTCTCTGCCTGTCTGCACTCCAGCCACTCTGTCCCCAGCCTGTAGCTCATTAGAGAACATTTCTGGTCCCTGACAAAGCAGTAAAAGCTCTTATTACCAAAACTGCCCAGGGATTCTTTCTTTGCTCACATAGCTCTGCTTTCATTTGGGGAAACTGGAGGACAAGGTTAGTAGATTGACTTTTGTTCAGCTAAGTGCCATAAATTGGACCTGAGTGCTCCTGTATGGCTGGTTTCCATCACTGCAGACACTGAAGGCTTTTGAGGAGGCATGGGGGTGCACTAGAAGAGCATCAAGCACTCAGGTCCTAATAAATCTGGGGAAAAAGTTTTGTTTCCACCTCAGCTTCTCTGTTCTGTGGTCTGACAGTGCCTCCATCCAGGGCAACATGAAGACTTTGAAGCAGGCAGAATGTTTTAGGCTAGCTTGGGTCATTAAGCATGCATTCCAGACACCAGTGGCACGTTAGCACTTGGGGTCAACACCTGCTGATGGCATCAGGATGTTTGCATCTCCTCTGAGCCCTCCATAGTCATGGCTTAGAGACAGTGTGTTGGATTGGACGGGCTTCTTCTGGTGTTCATAGAAACACAGAGTCAGCCAGGCTGGAAAAGACTTCAGAGATCATCAAGTCCAACCTGTCACCACAGGCCTCATGACTAGACCATGGCACCAAGTGCCACATCCAATCCCCTCTTGAACACCTCCAGGGATGGGGACTCCACCACCTCCCTGGGCAGCACATCCCAATGGTGAATGACTCTCTTAGTGAAGAACTTTCTCCTCACCTCCAGCCTAAACCTCCCCTGGCACAGCTTGAGACTGTGTCCTCTTGTTCTGCTGCTGGGTGCCTGGGAAAAGAGACCAACCCCCACCTGGCTACAACCTCCCTGCAGGGAGTTGGAGAGAGCAAGGAGGTCTCCCCTGAGCCTCCTCTTCTCCAGGCTAAACTACATTCTTGTAGTAAGATCCCCATTGCCCATCTATGGTGTAGGCTAGATGATGTATGCCTTCAAGGACCACAGATGAAGGTAAACCCCAGGAAAATGCTCCCTTCCCTCCTTCCTATGAACCCCCAAATGCACAAAGCCTCTTCTTAATTCTTGCTGCATTTCCTTTTCACTTGTCAGCACTTGCCAGAGGGTTTCAGACTTTCACATGAATTTACCAAACTATAGAGCAGCCACCTGCTGTCCTCCTGGGTCACACTTTGGTTGGTGACTGTATGCTGGGGGTTTGCTTCCTGTGGCTTGAGGCTTGCTTCTTTGGGGCTTGGGGTTTCCTTCCTTTCGACTGGGGGTTTACAGAACCAAGGGCAAGGTCCTGCAGCTGGCTCAGGGCAATCCCAGGCACTGCTAGAGGCTGGGCAGGGACTGGCTGGAGAGCAGCCCTGAAGAAAAGGCCTTGAGGGTGCTGGGGGAGGAGAAGCTCAAGAGGAGCCAGCAGGGAGCACTTGCAGCCCAGAGAGCCAAGCAGAGCCTGGGCTGCAGCAAGAGAAGTGTGGGCAGCAGGGCCAGGCAGGGGATTCTGCCCCTCTGCTCCACTCTGCTGAGACCACAGCTGCAGCTCTGGGGCCAGTGCTGGAGCCTCTGTGCCAGGAAGGATCTGGAGGTGCTGGAAGGTGTCCAGAGAAGGGCCACGAGGAGGAGCAGAGGGCTGGAGCTGCTCTGCTGTGAGGACAGACTGAGGGAGTTGGGGTTGTGCAGGCTGGAGAGAAGGCTCTGAGGAGACCTCATTGTGGCCTTGCAGGATCTGCAGGGGGCTCCAAGAAAGCCGGGGAGGGACTTTTGAGGGTGTCAGGGAGGGACAGGACTGGGGGGGATGGAGCAGAACTAGAAGTGGGGAGATTGAGACTGGCTGTTAGGAAGAAGTTGTTGGCCATGAGGGTGGTGAGAGCCTGGCCCAGGTTGCCCAGGGAGGTGGTGGAAGCCTCCTGCCTGGAGGTGTTTGCAGCCAGGCTGGAGGTGGCTGTGAGCAACCTGCTGCGGTGTGAGGTGTCCCTGGCCATGGCAGGGGGGTTGGAACTGGCTGAGCCTTGAGGTCCCTTCCAGCCCTGACACTTCTGTGATTCCTTCCTTTGGGCTGGGTTATTTTTGTTTGTGGTTTTCTCTCAGGTGGTCCTGCTCTGAGCCTCTCTAGAGGCCTATGCAGTCTTTATTGAGGCTGATGGAGCCTCTCTATTGACAGTGGCTGCCTCTTTAGAGGCCTATGGACCCTTTGTTGAGCCCTTGGTAGTCTCTGTGGAGGCCCAGGGAACCTCTCTATTGACCATTGGAGCCTCTCTACAGGCCTATGCAGCCTCTACAGAAGCCTATGGTGCCTCTGTAGAGCCCCTGGGAGCCTCTCTAGTGGCCTATGGAGTCCATATGGAGCCAAAGGGAGCCTCTGTAGAGCCCCTGGGAGCCTCTCTAGAAGCCTATGGAGCCTCTCTAGACTCTCATGCAGACACTCTATCCCCCTGGGAGCCTCTCTCTAGACCTTGGGAGCCTCTCTTGTGGCCTAAGGAGCCCACAGTGAGCCCATGGGAGCGTCTCTAGAGCCCGTGGGAGCCTCTCTAGAGCCCTAGGAAAGAGCTGTTCAGGAGAAGGTTGGAGCCTGGAGCGGGGCCCAGCTGGGCACTCCTGCCCCCGAGCAGGCACTGCTTGGAGCTTGCCCTGCATCAAGCTGGGAAGGTAAAGAAAGGAAGATGAAAAATGGAAGACTGAAAAGCTTGGGGTCTAGGATCTGCCTTGAGAAGCTGGGGACCACCTCTCAAGCCTTGCTTGTCACACAAGCCCACAGCCTGGTTCCTGCTCAGTGCTGCAGCAGCAATCCTCAGCAGATGCTCCAAGGACTCTGTTCACAGCCTGCCCTCAGGCTCCAGGCTCAAGAAGGTCTAAGAATTGCCTGGAGGCTTTGTGTGCCAGAGTTCAGTTGAGTGACTCTCACTCCTGCTCCTGAAGAGCTTCTGCCCTTGCCAGAACATAAGGACAGCTCTGAGTCAAGAAACAAAGAGCAGCCCAGAGCAGAACACCTTGTGAGGCCCAGCTGGCACCAAGCAGGATGGCTGAGCTGCAGAGCCAACCACCTGTGCCTTTGTGCCAGGGGTACCTGAGCACTGCCTGCAGCTGCTGGCACTGCCCCTGCTGAACTGCCAGAGCAGGCCAGGAGGGAAAGAGAGCTCCTAAGAAAATGGCAGCTGCAAAGAATGTCCTGCTTGACAGACAAGCAGCTAGGGGAAAAGCTGGCCAGGAGCTCAGAGAATCACAGACTGCTAGGGGCTGGCAGGGACCTCTGGAGAGCAGCCAGTGCAGCAGCAGCCAGAGCAGCAGCAGCCAGAGCAGGTCCCACAGGAATGCAGCCAGCTGGCTTTGGAAAGGCTCCAGAGAAAGAGACTCCACCACCTCTCTGGGCAGCCTGCTCCAGGCCTCCAGCACCCTCACCCCAAACAAGTGTCTCCTCCTGTGGAGGTGGCAGCTCCTGTGCTCCAATTGGTGCCTCCTCTTCCCTGGCCTAGCCCTGGGCACCACTGAGAAGAGCCTGGCACCTCCAGCTGACTCCCAGCCCTCAGATATGGATAGACAGTGAGCAGGTCCCCTCTCAGCCTTCTCCTTGCCAGACTAAAGAGCTCTCAGTCTTTCTTCAGCACAGAGATGGTCCAGTCCCCTCCTCATCCTCCTAGCTCTCTGCTGGGCTCTGTGGCAGTTTGAGGCTGCTTGCCTTGAAGAACTGCAAAGCTCCAGCAGCTAGAAAGGTCCAGGAGGTGTCCCACAAAGTGTCACCTCTGGATTCCATGCCCAGGAGTCCTGCCCCCCTGGAACACTGCCTGCAAAGCTCCTTTCTTCCCTTTTCCCTTCCTCTCTCCTCCTGGGAAGATGTGCAGGTTCTTAGCTGAGGCCTGCTCAGCATTGGTGCTTCTGCCAAGCAGGCCTGGAGCAGCTGAACTGGGGCCTGGAGCTGCCAGGCTGAATCTTGTGCTGCGGCACAAGCGGTGGGGGAAGGGAGGGGAGAGAGGCAGTGGCAGGGAGGGGGCCGTGGAAGCCTGGGGGTGGGTGGCCTGGTAGAGAGAGAGGTCTGTGTGAAGCTTTGGCTTCAGGAGCTTCTGTGTGGAGCCCAGAGCAGGGATTTCTGTCTATTTGCTCTGCACTACAGCCCTGGAGCAGTGGAGTTTGTGAGCAGCCTCTGCAGTGCAACTTCCCCATCCTATCCCCTCCTCTCTGGGAGCCCAAGCCCTTCTCTTGCCCCTTGTGCAGCAACAGAGCAAGCTGCCTGCTCCTGAAAGCACCCCAGGCTCTCTCCAGCAGATCCCTGTCCCTCCTGACCTGGGCAGAGGCAAACCCACACCTGGGAACAAAACTCCCTGAGCAGTGCTGCTGGCTTGGCTCAGGCCCCGAGGCCTGGCAGCACAGGAACAAGGGCACTCCTGAGCCACACAGGAGGAGGTTGCTAAGAGGATGTCTGGGGGGGCTGCACAGCTGCCTCCAGAGGAAGTCAGCCTTGGCTCAGAGCAGTTGAAGTGCAACCCAGTTGTAAAAACACCAGAGGGGGAAAAGCAGCCAGGCAGAAACTGCTGGGAAAGTCTGCCCTGGAGTCAGCTCTCCTGCTCCAGGCACCAGGGCATGGCAGTGATCAGCGCTCCCTTGGCAGCTGAGAGCTGGCCCAGCAGCAGCCTTTAGCAGGCCAGGCTTACCTAGCTTGTGTCCAAGGGAAAACTAAGCCCATGGCTGCTCCCCCTTAAGCCCAGGAGGGGCAGGAAGAAGCCAAAGGAACCCTGCCTGCTGTGGGCACTTGGGAAACAAAGCCAGAGAGCCAAAGAGAAACCCCTGTGGAAAGAGAGCAGGAGAAAGCTGGAAGGCAGCTGAAGGCAGAGCTGAGAGAACACAGCCCAGGCAGTGCCAGCTGAATACCTCTTGGCAGGATGTCCTGGGTGGACAGGACTAGGCCCAAAACAGGTTTCAGTCAGAGCCCCAAGAAGCTGGGGGAGACAGACCACATCCAATCCCCTCTTACTATGGTAGAGCCAAACACTGCATGGTTGGAAACTCATCCCATACCTCCTGCTACTGCACCTAACACCATTCTTGGTCTGGAGAGACAAATCCTGTGCAGACATGGAACTCCAGAGAGGATTGAGTCAGACAACAGAACTCACTTCAAAAACAATCTTGTGAAGAACTGGGCCACAGAGCAGGCATGGAGTGGATATTCCACATCCCCTACTCTGCACCAGCTGCAGGGAAGATTGAGCACTACAATAGTTTGCTGAAGACCACTCTGGGAGAAACATCTAGCAGCAGCAACCTGGCTGGTAAATAGCAGAGGCTCAGTGAATGGAGCTGGACCTGCACACTCAGGTTTGTCCCGAAAGGTAGAAGGTGATAGAGTTCCTGTTGTTAGAGAAAAGGATCTGTTAGGCAAAACTCTTTGGATATTTTCTCCTTCAGGAGAGGCCAAACCTGTCTAAGGGCTGGTTTCTGCTGAAGGTCCTGGTCACACTTATTGGGTAATGCAAGAGAATGGAGAAATTCAGTGCATTCCCCAAAGAAATCCAACTTTAGCTGAGAGAGTTTCAATTCAGAGTGTTGTACAGATACAACCTTGTGCCCAAAGGAGTAATCCATGAGGCATCTACGGAGCACGAACCCTAAGAGCCCTGAGAGCCCTGAGTCACCTGAGAGTCCCTGCTCCTTTTCTTTGCTGCAATGCAGAGAGACAAACTGTTTTCTGTTTTCTTGGTGCCTGGTTTCTGGACTCCTGAATCATCTCCATCTGAAAGTATCCAGAATGGACTGTGAACTTTATTTACTCATTGTAGCTGTTGTTTTAGATGAGATGGATAGTATTAGCAGCCACTGGAATTGTTTAGAAGGGGTGGAGCTCAGTGTGGTGAAGGCACATTATGCCCAGAATTATGCCCAGATACTGAAACCTGTCCCAGCATGCGGACAAGTTCCCTCTCCTTTCATGAGGGGAACAAAGGCCGAGGCAGCACAGCCCACCGCACACACCCATGGCAGGGGATGCTGGTGCTAATACCAAGTATGGCATCATTCTAGCTTCATGCTTCCTGTAGGCTGCAGCCGATTGTTTACGGCATGCCCATTGGCCAAGTCTAGCCGCAAGAAACCTCTAAGTATTACCCCAACTTGTAAATACGTTGCCCTCTTTCACTTTGCTCTCTCTCCTTGCTCCAGCCTAACCTCATGCCATAGCCTTGCTCTTAAGCCTGCATCCAGGCAGGCCTGTTGAGCCTTGGCCCTGAGAGTATCTCCAGAGGAGTGACATACGCTGAGCGCCTGAGAAGCTACAGCCTTGTATTACCAGTCTCACAGGCCGGAAGACCCTGCCATGTCTTCAAGAGGACTGGACCCCTGAGGGTAAGATCTGCCCAGTTGCCAGGGAAGAGACTAGCCGAGTCCAGCAGTCCAAACATCTGCCTCAGCCTTAAGCAGCAGACTAACAAGCTGCACAACCCTGGGTGTCAGCTCAGCAAGCAGGACCAGTGCTTCATCGCATGCCTGCATGATGCCACTGTTGTGGGAGAGAAGAGGAGTCCATGCCCTGTGCTCCAAAGCTGGGACCACTCCGATAGGGTCCCGTCCACACCTTCGAGCCAAGCAAAGGGGAAGTCGCTGCTTCATGCAGCCGCACTTCCTCCCCAGGGCTGTCCACGCCAGCCCCGAAGGTCGTTGCCACAGGGCCGACCCCATCCTGGGACCAGCCCTGCCGGCCCTGCCAGGCCGATCCCACAGGACCGCTCCCTGCCATCTGAAGGGAGCCGCCACAGTCCTGCCAAGGGAACCTGCCTGCCAGCTAGCCTCCATTCCATCTCTTCTCTGCTGCCGTGGGAGGGAGAAGGCTGCCCCCCACTGTCACCATCTGGACCAGTCAGGAGCCAGCCCGGTGACAGCAGACTGCTACAACAAAGGACACAGTGAATCTTCCCCCGTGCTTTCCACTTACTCATTAACATTTGGTTCAAAGCACCCGCGTCTAGCAAAGTCACCTCTGATGCATTGTAATGTCTCTCTCTAGAGTTAGGCAGCTGCCAATGTCCCATCAACCCGCCATCTGGTGGACAAGCAGTGGAATTGCACCCTTCTTTAGATTCATAGAAATTAACTCTGTAAATATTCCAATGGAGTCCAAATGATAAATACTAAACCACTTCTGGGATGTATTGCACAGCTGTGCACTAGAATATGTACATCAAATAGTGGTTATTAATTATTTTAATAATTAATACAATTAATATTTCTGTGTTTCATATTAATTAATAACCTCTTCATCACACTCTGAGCCAGTGACAACAGCGCTGAGGAAAATGTGCACCTCACGGCTGCTGCTCTCCAAGACAGTGTGAGCTGGTTCTGCCTCTGGCTCCAGCACCTGCAAAGAGAAGAGAAGAGTCACTGAGCAGGGCCCTGAGTGCCAGGCTGATCAGGGAGCCTCCAACAGCAGCCACACAGAGGGGCTAGGAAGGACATTCCCATGGCTCATCCCATGAAGACGGCAGCAGGAGACCCTTCTGCTGTAGGCTGTGTGTCACCTGCTGACCAAAGCCAGCAGCGCCAGCACTGCAAGCACACACGTGGGAACTGCCACTGGGTACCAGTGCCTGACCTTGCTTTTCCTGGCCCCTATAAACCTAGCGGCCTGCAGTTTCCCTCCTGGAGGCTGTGGGTGGAGAACCCCAAGAATGAACAGCTCCGGAAACTCTTTTTAGGACAAAGGACTTTCCGGAGAGATGTCTGGTGTGGGGCAGCCACCACACTGCTGGGGGCTGGGAAGGGGCATTCGGGGCTGGGAGTGAACTCATTTGGAAAGTCTCTGACTGCTCTGCCTCTGCTAGGCAAAACGATTTGGGTTCCAGGTCTTGCAATGGTTCAGCAGCTGGGGCAGAGCCATCACCCAAGAGAAGTGTGTTGGGCAAGGAAAGTCAAAGCAGAAGCTGCTGCTGAGATCCCCACAGCCAACAGCAGAGGGTGTTGGAGTTGGAAAAGACCTGGATGATTGTCGAGTCCAACCATCAGCCCTGCTCTCCAGACCCTTGGCCAGCTTTGCTGCCTTGCTCAGTGCAGACAACGCTCAAAGCTCAGCCCCAGGGTGCTGGGGGGCTCCGCAGCACACACAGCAGAGTGCTGCTACTGCTGCTCTGCAGCCAAAACAAGAAGCAGGGGATTCAACTCCTTGGGAGTTCAAAGGCACTGAATCTAAACCAGATCTGAACTCCAGGGAATGGAGACCTGCTCAGTGCTGACCAACAGCTAAAGTGGGGGGCAGGAGGTTGGGGGGCAAGAGGATGAGGCCAGACTCTTTTCTCAGTCATGCCCAGTGACAGGACAAGAAGCAAGGGGCACAAACTGGAGCCCAGGAGGTTCCATCTGACCAGGAGGAGAAGATTCTTTACTGTGAGGGTGCTGGAGGCCTGGAGCAGGCTGCCCAGAGAGGCTGTGGAGTCTCCTTCTCTGCAGAGATCTCAACCCCCCCTGGTTATTGTGACCCTGGGCAAGCTGCTGGGGGTGTCCCTGCTTTAGCAGGGCGTTGAGACTGGATGACCTCCAGAGGTCCCTTCCAACCCCCACCATGCCGTGCAAGTGGGTTCAAAACTGTGAGCTCCCATCCAACACAGACTGCAACACTTCAGCTCTTGGTTTAGGGTTGGCCTCTCTTGTCCAAGAGACTTCCCCATCTTGTCTGAGCCCTCAGATCCCTCAGCAGCATCCTTTCCTCTAACACATCCTGCTGGTTCCCATTCAGGGATGGATTCACTGTCAGGAGGAGCAGCTCAGCCAGCAGAGATGGAGATCTGCTGCCATCAGCAGACCTTCCTGTGGCAGCTCAGGGAGCTTTTGCTGCTGTGCTTCTCACCTTCTTCTTGACAGGCCAGGTGGCACCTGGGGCCCTTGTGGTATCCACCCACTTGATGGCATGCAGGCTGTCATCCCAGTCAGGGACCTCCTCTGGTGGCAGCTGGAAGGAGATCCTGGACACCTGACACTTCACTGGGTGCTTTTTAAAGGTGACCTCAACTTCTGATTGCAAAGTCACTGTGATGTCCTTCACACAGCCAGCATGGAGGTGTCCCACCTAGGGAGAAGCAGAGAGCCAAGACCAACCTGGGATCACTGGCAAGGGATCACAGGCTGTGGGCGTGGGGAGCAGCTGTGCCAGCAACACCTCTGTGAGGAGAGGCTGAGAGCCTGGGGAAGAGCAGCCTGAGAGACAATCTCTCAAAGCTTATCAAGAGCTAGAAGGTGGGGCACAAGAGGATGGGGCCAGACTCCTCTCAGTGGTGCCCAGGGACAGGGCAAGGGGCACAAACTGGAACCAAGGAGGTTCCATCTGAGCCAGAGGAGAAAATTCCTTGCAGTGAGGGTGCTGGAGCCCTGGAGCAGGCTGCCCAAAGAGGTTGTGGAGTCTCCTTCTCTGCAGAGATTCAAACACACCCCCCCGGCCATTGTGATCCTGGGCAAGCTGCTGTGGGTGCCCTGCTTTGGCAGGGGGGTTGCACTAGATGACTCCCAGAGGTCCCTTCCAACTCCCACCATGCTGGGATTGTGTCAAACTGCATCTTACTGAGGATTTATCTGGGTTTTGATGGAGAAGAACACCACCAAAAGATGCCATGTCCCACAACACGGAGCTCTTCTGGCCCCAGCAAAGCCAGGGATGGCATCTCCTAGGTGGCACTGAAAGGGGTTCTCACTGCTCCATGGTGGCTCCCAGAAAGCTGCCAGGCAGGGTCTGAGCAGCAGGGAAAAGCAGAGACAACCAAGCTCACCTGGGGGCAGAAGTGGAAGGGAGGCTCAGGCAGCCACTGGAAGCGCAGGGCCTGCCCCCTGCTGCGGTTGGCGATGGTGAAGGTCACGGTGCAGGGGGTGCCAACGGGACAGAACCCAAACTGGATGTGATCCCCTGGGTCAGCTGTTGGCAATGAGAGAGAGAGCTCTCAGCATGAGGGGAGAGCCCTCTGCCCCCCACAGACACACAGGACTCCAGCTCTACCTTCTCCAAGCCTTCCTTCCCCTGGGACATGCAGCCCAGGACATGTCTGGGCCTGGGCTGAGATCACAGCGCCAGCTCACCTCCAGATCTGCACCTTCCAGCACCCCCAAGTCCTTCTCTGCAGGGCTGCTCTGGGCCCAGCATGGACCCCTGAGGGACACCAGTCTCCATCTGGACATTGAGCTGTTGATCACTATCCTCTGGCTGTGACTATCCAACCAATTCCTTAGCCACCAAGCAGTCCACCCAGAGAGGACACAAATGATCAGATGTGCTCTTCACAGCACCCCATGGGCTGGCAGACCTCCTTTTAGAGCTCCTCAATCAAAAGCTGCTTCCTTTGAGCCCTCCCTGCTGGCCTGCAAACTTCTCCCTTGACAGGGCACCTGCCCTGGGGCTCCCAAGCAAGGCTGCTCTGCAGGCTACAAAAGGTGACAGCAGCTGGCTGCTAAATCTGGGCCAGCCCTGTGCTGCCACAAGGTGTGCCCAGCCCTGGAGGTTCCTTGCTACACCCTGGCAGCCTCTCCTCTTACCCTCCAGGCTGTCCTCCTCCAGGCTGCTCTCAGGGAGCTTCTGCTCCTCCCTGTCTGCCACTAGTCCCTGCATGTTGTCCAGGGTGAAGTCATCTCCATAGCCTTCCCCCAGCAGCCTGATGGTGGTCTCAGAGGGGTTGTCCAGCACGGACAGGTGGAGCTTCCCTTCCAGGCGTTGGGCCAGGGTGGGCTTGAAAACCACCTCAAACTCTGCTGTCTGCCCACGCTGCAGGAGCAGGGAAGCAGTGTGGGGCTTCCTCTCTGCACAGAGATGGACACCAGGGACAGGTGAGGCACTGCAAACATTTCCATGCTCCAGAAAAGGAACAGGAGCTTGAAAACCAGCTGTCTCTAAGCACAGCCTGGCTCACCAGTGCTTCCAGACCCTCCTCCCATGGTCACAAAGCTGTGACACTACCAGGGCCATCCCTGTTAGTTGTCTTAAGCTCAGCTCAGTGCTCAGCCCTGGCTCAAACTGCAGCCAGATAGCTCCTGCCTTAAGCAGAGCTGAGTCAGAGTGCTTTGGGCTTTTGCTGGCTGGCTGTGAGCTCAGGGGCAGCCTCCCTTCAGGCTGGGGACTCCCCATATGCAGCACAGACCTCAGATGCTCCACTGAAGTGGTGTTACCCCCCCCAGGACTCAACCCACCACCTCCATAAGAATGGAAAAGCTTCCTAGAGCTTGCCAGGTAGAAATCAACCCTGCAAAGAGTCCATGTGCAAAAGCCCCAGAGAGCCCCAGGACACAAGCTCTGGCCAACAGCTGCTTGCTGCTTGGCCAAGCCAGCAGCAGGACACAAGTTTTCCCTCTGGGAGTGACCACATTTCATGGGGGATGAATTCACCTTCCCCAGCAGAGTCCTTCATGCCCACAGCTTGGTAGAGGCATTTGGTGCTGGGCCTGGCTTTCAAGAAGAAAACTCCCTCTTCATCCAGCAGGTCCAGCAGCACCTGGGAAAAGAGCAGGACCAGACTGGGGTGGGCACAGCATGGCCCAGGGCCTGAGCCCACACTGCTGCTGTTCCACCACGGGCAGCCCAGCACGCTGCCCCCCTTCCAACACAGCTCTGAGCACAAGGCTGGAGCGAAACCAGCCCAAAGCCAGGCATCCAGAGACACTGGGAGGGGATGGAAACAGAAGCAGGCAGGACAGGAAGGCTCCAGCCTGACTCTCTGAGTTGTGTTTCCCTGAGAAGGTCCCAAAATCCCCTTTCCCAGAGGAACTCCCTTCCTGGCAAGCAGAAGTCAGCCAGGGGCTTCCAACAGACTTTCTGAGGCCCCTTCCCAGGCTGTTCCCTGAGGCAGGGAAAACACAAAGCCCAGGGCTGGCTCAAGGCTGGCAAGGACAGCAGCAGAGCTTGCAAAGGAGGTGGAGGCAAAAGTGAAGGGCTGCTGAGGCACGAGCCTCTGCCCACTGCTTTGCCACAGCAGAAGCTCAGGAGGTCGTCCTCCTGCCACAGAGGGGCTCTGAGCACAAGCCAAGGCTTTCCTTTGGGCTCCAAGGGCACCTGCAGAGCAGTGGGGCCCCTGCCCACCCTCACCGGCTGCGCTGGGCCCTCTCCTGCCCAGCAGCAGCCTTGTTCCCAGAGCAGAGCTCCCTCAGCAGCTGCTCACCTGGGCAGGGACAGGGCCAGAGTTCTGCAGGACCAGGGGCAGCTTCTCCCAGGCCCCCAGCAGGAGCCTCCTGAAGAGCAGCAGGGGGTTCCCTCTCCTGTCCTTCAGCGCCGGGCGCAGGACCCTCACCTCCGGCAGCTTCCCCTCGCCGCTGATCTCAAAGCTCAGGCTCTGTGCTCTCACTGCTGCAGGGCTGCAGGAGAGGGGCAGCAGAGCCACTGCTCACTTGGCAAGCAGTGGAGCCAGGGCCACCTGCTGCATTTCCCCTGCCTGGGGCTCCTGGCCCCCAGGACACAGCTCCCCCTTGCCCCTCTCCTCCCAGTCCCATCCAAGAGGAATCTGCTCTGCAGAGCCAGAGCCTCCCAGAGCACCAGTTCAAACCATTTCACTCAGAGGAGCCCTGCAGGGCAGCAGAGACATGAGGAGGTGACAGAGGCCATGGGGCAGGTTCCCTGGCTGTGCTGAGGTGAGACAGAAGCAAGGAGCATGAGCAGAGCATGGAAAAGGTGTCCAAGGCAGAAGGGGCAAATCAGTGACCCCAGCAGGGAAGGTGATCTCCACAGAGGCTCAGAGCAGGAATTGCTCCTTAGGGCAGCAGACTGATGGATCCAGTCCCAGCTCAGCTACTAAAGGGCTGGGCAAGGGCAAGGCAGGCCCAGGACACACACAGGGCCTAGGGCAGAAGAGCTGGGGTCTTTTAGAGGGGATCCAATGGCTCCTTTAGCATCAAAGATCTTCATGCACCCCAGGAGATCCACCAGATCACCTCCTGAGCACAGGAACAAGGAGGCAACAAGGGCAGCTGGCTCAGGGCATGGAAACAATCCTCTGTCCTTGGCATTCTCCAGCTCAGCTGAAGCTGCACACAGCTCCATTGCTTCCTGATTCATCCACTCCCTGTTGGCTTCTTGGCATCAGAGAATCCTGGAATGCTTTGGCTTGGAAGGGACCTTGGAAGCTCATCCAGTCCAAGCCCCCTGCAGGCAGCAGGGCCCTTGGCAACTCCAGCAGTTTGCTCAGAGCCCCAGCCAACTTGACCTGGCATGGTTCCAAGCATGGGGCATTCCCCACCTCTCTGGGCACCCTGGGCCAGTGTCAGTGTCCCACTGCCCTCACAGGCACTGCTGCAGGCTACAGCAGGGCACTGACTCCCCGGCTCTGCTGGATCTGGCAGCTACAGCTTCTGAGTTCTCTGCAGCATCTCTGTCAGCAGGAGAGGCTGAGAGCCCTGGGGCTGCTGAGCCTGGAGAAGAGCAGCCCCAGAGGGGATCCTGGAGGTGAGGGTGCTGGAGCCCTGGAGCAGGCTGCCCAGAGAGCTTGGGGAGTCTTCTCTGCAGAGATTCCACAGTCCCCTGGCCATGGGGATCCTGGGCAAGCTGCTGTGGGTGCCCTGCTCAGGCAGGGGGTGGGGCTGGATGATCCCTAGAGCTCCCTTCCAAGCCCCTCCCTGCTGGGATGCTGTAACGCTGAGTACTCTACCCAAGGCTACTCAAAGAGCTAGAAGCTCTCAGGAAGGTCCCCTCCCAAGCTCTCCTGAGGTGAGTTACCTTGTGTGGACATCGAGGGAGGCCTCAAAAGTGCAATGGTAGCTCTGCACCTTCCGTGGAGTGAAGGTGACCGTGGCAAAGGCCTGGGAGCAGCTGGGCACGGACAGCCGGACAGGATCCACCTCAAACACCTGGCCAGAGTGGCTCTTCAGCTTGGGGAAGCCCAGAGAAGGCTGTTAGGAGGCAACTTTTCTCCATGTGCTGCTGTCTCACCCATACAAGGATCATGAGGAACAGCCCCAGACAGTGTGGCCCCCTTCTGGCTTCCCTAGACAGGCTCCATCTGTCTCGGGGGGGAATCCAAAGCAGTGCTGCCCCAGGGGGCTGCCATCAAGCCCAGGAGTGCAAAGCTTGCTTTCAGCGCTGCTCAGACCTCCAGCACACATGGGAAGTGGGGACTGCATGGAGAACCCTGCAAAGAACCTGCCCCTGGCCTTTAAAGAGAAGGGGCAAAGAGCAGGGAACCTAAGGAAAGCAGAGAATGGCTTTGGTTGGAAGAGACCTTTAGGATCATCAAGTCCAACTCTAAGCCCAGCACTGCCAGGTCACCACCAAACCATGGCCCTCAGCACCACAGCTCCACAGCTCTGAAATCCCTCTAGAGATGGGGCTCCACCTCTGCCCTGGGCAGCCTGGGCCAGGCCTTGACAACCCTCAAGGGAAAGAAATTGCTCCTCATGTCCAACCTAACCCTCCCCTGGCACAACCTGAGGCCATGTCCTCTTGTCCTAGCACTTATTCCTTTTGAGAGGAGACCAAGCCCACCCCAAAAGGGTCTGCTTGGAGCCCTGGCTCAAAGCTGAGGAAAAGCTCCTCCTCTGCCTGTGCTTCCAAGAGATGTTCAGAAGGGCTCAGGTCTCACTCCAAAGCCCCAGGGGCCTGGAGCTAAAACCTTGCCTGAGACACACTGAATGCAGCCCAGCTCTCACCTGCCCTGAGCTGCACTAGGCTGGGCAAAAGGAAGCAAGGAAGCTGGAGAACAAGGCAGATGCCACACAGCCTTCAGAGACTCCCCAAGGCCTCCTGTTCTTACCTTGCTGGGGCTGGGTTTGATGGAGAGGAGCACATGGCAGGGGATTCTGTTCACATTGCAGATCCTGAAGCGTGCCGTGGCCTGGTGCCCAACCAGGAGCTTGGTGAAGATGAACTTGTTCTCATCTGTGAGGAACACCCCCTGCTGCTCCTGCACTGTCTGGAGGACCTGGCAGAGGTTGCTGCTGCTGCAGATCTGATGCCCCTCAAAGATGGCCTCAAGGTCATCAGCCACGAATGCTGTGAGCAGAGCAGAGGGAGGGCTGAGGATGGAGAATCCTTCCTGCTGACCTGCCCTGCCCCTGCTGGCCTCTGAGAAGCTCTTTCTGCCCAGGGAGCTGCAAACCCCAGCCTTGGGTGGGGGAGCTGCCTGTGAGGATGGAGCTCAGGCACCCTCAGTCTGAAAGGGTTTCTTTTGATCCTTCCATGCATCCCTCCCAGCCTCTCCCACTGGTGGGCTTGGCAAGAACCTCTGAGGATTGGCAGAGAGATGCAACGTCAGGCTCAGGCTGTCTGCTCTGTCCCAGGACTGAGGCTGGGTGCCGAGCAGCAGCAGCCTGGCCACAGGAACCCGTGGGCAGCACTCACCTGGAAGGCAGGACTCGGCCAGCAGGGTGTAGGGGATGCCAAGAGGGTTGTCCCTGGGGTCTCTGTTGCTGATGTCGATGAGCAGCTGCTCCTGGCACGGCCCTGGCAGCTCCGCAGCACAATCTACTGTCACCAGCTGCTGCTCCCCAGGAAGGATGGAGCCAAAGGCAGGGGACACTGTGAACATGCCCAGGGTGAGGCGAGCCTGCAGAAAGAGTCCCAGCAGAGGCTGATGGCAAACAGCCTCACTCTGAGCATCCCAGCAAGGAGGACCCTGGGCCTTGGCCTCCAGCTGGGCCCAGGGCAGGCAGGGATGACACCACGGCCCAGAGCACAACCCAGGATGAGAGGAACAAGCTAAGGAGATGTGCAGGCCTAGCCTGAGTGGCTTAGAGAAAGGAGTTGGGCTGTAAAGGGTGAAGGTGGGAGCTGGGGTCCTTCAGCCTCCAATGTGAAACAGGAGAGCAGAGAGAACTGTGAGAAACCATCAGAGAGGAGAGCAGACTGGGCAGAAGGCAAGGCAAGGTCATCTCCTGTCCCTGGACTGGGAGTTCAGCAGGGACACTCCACAGCTGTGGCACTCAGCCTTATTTTGGCCAGCAGCTCCCAGGTACAGATCCCTTCCCCTTGGCCCCACAGCTCCAGGGCTGAGCAAGAGCACAGCATTGAGCAGCTCCTTCCTCTGCTCAGGGCTGGCAGAGGATGGGTCTCCCCCATGCAGCCCCTGTCCCATGCCGTGGGCACAAGCCCCCAGCCTGGGCACAGCAGTGGAGGAGCCTGTCCTGGGGAGCAGGAGCCACCCACCTTCACGGAGGGCTTGGTTTCCTTGGGCAGCAAGGGCTTGCTCTGCTTGGCTGCAGCAGACCTTCCACTGGAGCTCCCCTGCTTGTGGGAGTCGGAGAACTTCCTTTGATGTGCACCCAGAGGAGAGAGCAGAGAACATCCCTCAGGCTGAGCTCCTCCTGCCCTTCTCCACAGCCAACCCTTCCTCCCCAGGGAAGAAAGTCCTCCTGCTCTTCACAGCCCCCTGCACCACCTGTGGCTGTAGCTGATGGGCAGATGGGCTCCAGCAGCAGCTGCATGAGGATGAGCAGGAGGATTCTCTGGCATCTCTCTCCTCCCTGCTCACAAGCCAACTGCACAGGCAGACAATAACCCAGGGCTCACAGAACATGGCCTTGTTTAGTTGGGAGAGACCTTTAAGGTCAGCAAGGCCAAGACTGACCCCAGCACTACAGGTCACCACTAAGCCATGGCCCTCAGCACCACACCTCACAGAGTCACAGAGGTGTTGGGGCTGGAACAGACCAAGCACCACATCTAAACGACCTTCAAACACAGCCAGGCTTGGTGACTCCACCACCTCCCTGGGCAGCACATTCCTGTCCTGACCACTCTTGCTGGGACACAGTTTTTCCTAATGCCCAGTCTGAACCTACCCAGTCACAGCTTGAGGCTATTCCCTCTTTCCCTGTCACTAATTACCTGTGAGAGGAGACCAGCACCAACCTCTCCACAGCTCTGAAACCCCTCCAGGAGCAGGCACTCCACCACTGCCCTGGGCAGTCTGGGCCAGGCCTTGACAAGCCTCAAGGGGAAGAAATTGTTCTTCATGTGCAGCCTAACCCTCCCCTGGCACAACTTGAGGCTGTGTCCTCTTGTCCTAGCAGTTGTTCCTTGGGAGAAAAGACTAACCTCACCTGGCTCCAGCCTCCCTTCAGGGAGTTGTAGAGAGCCAGAAGGGCTTCCCTCAGCCTCCTCTTCTCCAGGCTAAACAATGCTAGGTGCCTCAGCTGCTCCTCACAGCCCATGTGCTCCAGACCCTTCCCCAGCTTTGTTGTCCTTCCCTGGCCACCTTCCTGCACCTCAATGCTCTTGGAGTAAGGGGCCCAAACCTGGCCCCAGGACTCACAGTGCAGCCTGCTTGTGTGTCCTGGCTGCCTGCCACACGCCAGCCCTGCTGTGGGGCCTCCTCCAGCAGGAAGGTTGCTGCAGGCCTTCTCACCTTTTCTTTGTGGGCTCAGCTGCAGCCTGCTCTGCTCTGCAGATGAGGAACTGGAAGGGCAGGAGGCCTCTGTTCTGCAGCAGGAAGCTGCAGGCCCTCCTGGTGCCGCTGGCCATGGCCCCGCAGTCGAGCAGCGCCGCAGGGCTGATGCTGTACTGGCTGAAGACAGCTCTGGCTGAGAGCCTCACTGGGATGCTGGCCATGGGCTCCCCTCCTGCCCTCAGCTTGGGCTCCAGCACCTGCAACCAGGGCAGGCCTTGGTAAATCCAGCAGAGCCCAACCTCTGGCTCTGGCCTGTGGCCACAGCCCAGGTGCCCATCAGCTCATCCCCCTGCTCTGAAGTCCTTCTCCAGAACTGCATTTTCAGCCCCTCTTAGAATCATGGAATGGGTTGGCTTGGAGGAGTCATTGCTTCCATTTTCCTGCAGTCAGCAGGAACACCTGAGGGCAGAGCAGGTGCTTCAGAGCTCCAAACAACCTGACCTGCAGTGCTTCCAGTGATGGGGCAATGACCACCTCCCTGGCCAAGCTGGGCCAGGCTGGCACCACCCTCAGTGTCAGACATTTCTTCCTCCTATCCAGGCTGAATCTTCCTCTTTTAGTTTCAAACCATCACCCCTTGTCCTGTCCCAGCAGGCCCTGATCCAAAGTCTCTCCCCAGCTTTTGGATTGGCCCCCTCCAGCACTGGAAGGGCCAGAGCTGGCTTCTGAAAGCCTTTGCTGTGTGCAAATAACAGAAGGTTCCCCAGCTAAAGCTTGCTTTCCAGCACAGCCATGTCCTCCTGACCCCCTCAGCCCAGCTGTGCTCACCCTGCCTGCCCCAGGCAGCTCACCTGGCACAGCAGGATGGCTTTGTCCTCAATGCTGATCTCCCTCTGGGGGTGGAAGAGCAGCTGGACACGGACAGGACGCTCAGAGGCAGGCAGCAGGCCCTGCTGGGGCTGCACAGTGAGGTGGGAGGCCAGGTCACGGCTTCCGGGGTCTGTGGGGCGCAGCCTGAACCTGGGGAGGGAAGGAGAAGAAGATCTCTGCAGTGAACAGCCCAGGGGCCAGCAGCACAGCCAGGACCTGGCATGGGACCAGTAAAAACCAACCAAAGAATTCTGCTGTGCTTAGGAGCCCCAGGCCCTGGCAGAGCCAGGCAGTGCTGAGTGCTGGCAGCTCCCCTCCACCCCCAGCGTTTTCATTCCTCCTCTAAAGAGTCTCCTGAAGAGAAAGGACTTAGCCCTGGAAGGACAGCAACAGAGCTCAGCAGGGACTGGCCTCAACTTCAGGGGCACAAAATCCCAGACCCCCAGCATGGGAGGGTTTGGAAAGGACCTCTGGGGATCATCTGGTGCAAGCCCCCTGCTAAAGTAGGGCACCCACAGCAGCTTGCCCAGGAGCACAAGGGCCAGGGGGGGTTGGAATCTCTGCAGAGAAGGAGACTCCACAACCTCTCTGGGCAGCCTGCTCCAGGCCTCCAGCACCCTCACAGCAAAGTTTCTCCTCCTGCTCAGATGGAACTTCCTGGGTTCCAGTTTGTGCCCACTGCCCCTTGGCCTGTCCCTGGACACCACTGTCAGGAGTCTGGCTCCAACCTCTTGCCTGCCACAGGTCCTTTATCTGCTGCTGAGCATTGCTCAGCTCCCCTCTGGGGCTGCCCTTCTCTAGGCTCAGCAGCCCCAGGGCTCTCAGCCTTTGCTCCTCACAGAGCTGCTCCAGGCCCCTCAGCACCTTTCTAGTTTCTGCTGGACTCTCTCCAGTGGTTCCCTCTTGCACTGAGGAGCCCAGAGCTGGAGCCAGGACTCCAGAGGTGGTCTCCCTAGGGCAGAGGACAGGCAGAGGAGAATGTCCCCTGACCTGCTGGCCACACTCTTCTTACTGCACCCCAGAGCCCAGGGGCTCTCCTTGTGGTGCCTGCTGAGCTGTGCAGAACTGCTGGGCTGGGGCTGGATTCTCCATGCAAATGGAGCCTGGAGCTCAGGACAGTCCCAGTGGTCACACACACCATGAGGCAGCCAGCATGGGAACAGCTTCTAGCCACAGGAGCAGACTGCAGGCCTGGGCAGGTGCTGGCCCCAGGCACTCCCAGAGCAGGCAGCTGGACCAACCTGTATGCAAGCTTGCACTGCCCTTGGTTCCTCAGGGTCAGCACTTGCTTGGCACTCCCCAGGACCTCCAGGACTCCAAAGTTCACACAGCCATCTGCACCTGCAGGACACCCCCAGAGCGAGGGAAGGGATGGGGAGGATGCTGGAGCTGCTGCAGGCTGCACCCAGTCAGGAGACAGAGACTGGGAGAGCTCAGCTGGGACAAAGCTCTGCTCAGCAAGTCTCCAGCCTTGCAAGGTTTCTCTGCCTGCTTTGCTGCCCTTTGCTCTTCTTACTCAGAGAGGATCTGTAGGGCTTAGCAGCCAAGGAGCTCAGCCTCTACCTCCTTGCTTCCAAGCACAGATCAACCACTTGATGTGCTGTACTGAGCCTTCAGGAACTGCCAGCTGCTTGTTCCCACCCCTGGTGTTTCAAAGGGGCACACTTCAAGGTGTGAGAGAGGCAAGGCACTGTGTGACCTGACAGTGCTTTACTCCACACAGCTGGCAAGAGACCTGTGCCATGGATCCATGCCAGGCCTGCATTGCTGTCCCACCCCATCCCATCCCATCCCATCCCACCCAATCCCACCCCACCCCACCCCACCCCACCCCATCCCATCCCATCCCATCCCATCCCACCCCATCCCACCCCATCCCATCCCCCACTTGCCCCAGCAGTGCAATGCAGCTGAACTCCTTTGCTCTGGGGCCAGCCACTGACCTTCAGGCAGGGTGATGTTCAGAGCAACTTCGTAGGCCTCAGCCACAACTTCAATGTTCTCCACCTGAACAACACCCTGGACATTCTCTGCATCTGAAACCTGAGGCAGCAAGAAGCAAACCCTAAAGTCATTCTCCTCAGTGTTCCTGCTAAACAAGAGGAGTCCTTGTCTCTAGCAGCTGTCTTTACCCAGCCTGGGAGGCAGTGTGATGTACAAACACCCACAAGAGTCCTGAGGTGTCCCAGAGCAGGTGGCAATGACAGCCAACTCTCTCTTAGCAGGCAGCAGCCTCACTGCAATGCAGCCTCTAAACCCCAGGGAGCAAAGCCTTAATAGCCAGAGGAGGAGACTCCACAACCTCTCTGGGCAACCTGCTCCAGGGCTCCAGCACCCTCACACCAAAGATGTTGGAGCCTCCTGGCTTCCAGTTCCTGCCTCTTCCCCCTTGTTCTGTGCTGGCACCACTGCCTGGCTCCAGCTTCTTGCCCCCCACCCTCAGCTCTTGCTCAGCACTGAGGTATTCCTAAGCAGCATCCTTCAGTGAGGGTCCCTTGGTGCTAAGGGCCCAGACAATGTGGGCTCAAAGGAATCTCCTCAGGGCTCATCCTTTGGCCCTCTTTGCCTTCAGACACAGCCTCCATCCCCCAGGGCCCACAGCACTCTGCCCAGCTCTGCCAGGCAGGGCCCTGTGCCCTCACCTCCAAGCGGAGCTTCTTCTCCACGCCGAGAGCCTTGCTGCTCCTGAAGCACAGCTGCACGGCCAGCTCCGAGCGGGGCCCGACCGTGCCCTGCCTCTGCGACACCGAGAAGCCCTCGCCGAGGCTCTCCAGCCCGCTGAGCCTCCAGGCCACCGGCAGGGGGCAGCTGTTCCGCAGCAGCAGGCTCCTGCTGTGCTCGCTGCGGAGACACCAAGGCTCAGTGCCAGCTGCTGAGGGGCACAGCGGCAGCCCTGCCGCTGGCAGCAGCCCTCCCCATGGGGCTGAAACCACCCTGCAGGTTTTGCTCTTTGCCACAAGCCTGAGAGGGGAGGCCCCTAGGGAGAGCTTGGTGGCAGAAGGGGATCCAACAGCAGGCAGAGCCAGAGCCAGAGCCACTCTCTCTGCACCAGCAGAGGAGAAGCAAATGCATCAGGGCACCCACTGCTGGGGGGCTAGAGCTGGGGACTGTCATGGGACATCCCAGCCAGCAAGGAACGGTGAGCAAGAGGCTGGCAAGTGCTGGGAGCAAGAGGGCTGCTGGCCCAGCCTCCAAGCTGAGGAAAGGGAAGCTGCAGCAGAGCCACCCCCAGCAGAGTGCCCCTGGCCTGACTGACCTGTGCAGAAGCACCCTGTTGAAATGCAGCTGCTTGGGGCTGACCCCCAGCTTCACCTGCACCCCTTGGCAGCACAGGTGGAAGACCACTGGCTCTGGGTTGCCCTTGATGCAGCAGATGAGGCTGTCTTCCACCAGGCCAGGTGAAGTGGGGTATGCCCAGATGCTCAGCTCCTGGCCCCAGCCCCACAAAGAGAAGCACAGAAGAACATTCAGTGAGCAGGAGGGGCAGCTCCTGGGCTCTGCTGCTGCTCCCTGTCCCACCTGCCTGTCTCCTACCTGCTTCTCCTTAGGTCCCAGCTGCATGCTGGCAGGCTCCAAGAGGAAGGTGCCCCCACTGCCACCCCGCTCAAAGGAGAAGTGCACCTCTGCCTCCCAGGGGCTGACATTGCAGATGGAGAGCTGCTCGCAGTTGTCATCCTGCAGCACAGCCTTGGACCTGGCCACAGAAAGGGCAAAGGCTGCAGGGGAGCTCTGTCAAGCAGCCTGAGAGAAAGGCTCATGTGGGACACCTTGCATGCTGCCTGTGTTCATTCCCTGCTTCCTTGGATGCCCAGCCCACACTTGGTGTCTCCATCCCAGAGGTGTGCACAGGCCACTTCAAGAGGCCTTCTACAAACCAGGACCTCAAAGGTGCCTGGCAAAACAGAAGCACAGCAGGCACCTGGATTCCTCCCCTCCTCTGCTGGCTTTCCCTCCCTGCAGGCTTCCCAGGAAAGTGTGGCAAGAGCTCAGCTTCTCTCTTCCAAAGCAGCCAGGAGACTGCCTGGGCCCAGCTCCTGGGTGAGCCTGAGGCTGAGGGCGGGAAAGCAAAAGGATTCCTTCCCAAGAGGAATCCCAGAGTTCACAAACACCTCCTGGTTCAGGTGTGGGACAGAGGTTGGTGGGAAAAGGTCAAAAAAAGGCAATGCCTCAGCCTGGCCAAATCCTCTTTTGGGTTTTAAACTCTTTTGATTTAACCTCCCTGGGGTGTCAGAATGCCACCAGCTCTCCAGAGCTCCCCTGCAGACAAACCTCCATTTCTAATGCTGAAAGAAGAGGGAAGTGAAAACCAGAAAGATGCCAGCAGCTACAGGGACATTATTTTAAGGCCAGACTCTATCCAGCAGTGAGGATCAGGAAAATGGAAATCCCCTTTGCCCTGCCCTGCAGGTGCTTGTCCCCCAACAGCAGCTCCAACCATCAAGTCTTGCTGACACTGCAGATTTCACGGAGGGTTTCCAGTCCCTCAGCAGAAAAACTTCCTTTGCTCCTTCAGGCTGACCCACAGAGCTCCCAGCACTTGAAACAAACAGCACAAAGCTGCTGAAGCTGAGATGGGGGCTGACAAGTGACCCCAAGCTGCTTTCAGGCCGCAAGCAGCACCTGGCTCTGGCCACCAAAGCCCCCAGGGGGCAGGAAGATCAGCTCCATCCCCCCCAGCACTCCTGTGCCTGCTAGGTGCTCAAGTTGCCACAGCTGTGCTCCTTCGAAGCCACCAAACTCCCAGCTCTCTGCCCGGGCCTGCCCTGAATCGTGCCCCTGGGTGCATGTTCCTGGAAGCACAAGGTCCTGCAAGCAGCACAGCTGGGGGCTGGGCAGCACCTACCTGTCTCTTGCCTTGGCACACAGCAGCGGCCCGAAGTGGAACATCCCCGTGCTCAGGACATACTGCTTGGAGATGATGGCATCAGCTGCCTTGCTCTGCCTGCAGCGAGGAAACACCTCCCTGGCACAGAGAGAAGGAAGAGTTGTGAGATTCTCTGAGCACAAAACCTGCTCCCAAAGGCTGAACTCTTAGTGCTGGCTGAGGCACAGCACCGCTGCCCAGCTCCAAGCACGGCAAGAGATGCTGGGGGGCTCAGGCAGGTCCCAGGGGCACAAGGGGCAGAGTCTCAGCTCTGAGCTCAGGGGCAGCAGAGCGGGACGGCCCCAGGGGCCAGCCTTACCGTGGCTCCTGGCTGATGCTGGGGTACAGGCAGGTGCCCCTGCAGTGCAGCTGGTAGGGGCGCTTGGTGCCCAGCAGCTCGAAGTGCAGCCTCTGCTCAAAGCTGCCCAGCAGCGCGGAGCTGAAGTGGACCTGCAGCACCACCTGGCCCTGGGCAGGCACTACCCAGCGGTAGCTGCTGAGCCTGGCAGGGAAAGAGGAACCTTCAGGCACTGCTGAGGAGCAAAGGAGAGCAGGAGGAGCCATGGTGGAGCTGGGGTGGGAAACCTCCTTGGCAAGCTGGCCCTGAAGCAGAGGGATCCCTCCTCCCTCACAGCTCACCTGGCACAGCTCTCTGGGGGGGGCAGGGTGTCCACGTGCCTTTGGTCCCCCTCAGAGGAACGGCTGGGGGGTCCTGTGGCTGGTCCCTGGAGATCTCTCCTGCCACAGCCAGAGCTCTGCTTTCCCCTCACAGCCTCCTGGCTGCTGCTGCCTTTCTCCCTTCTCCAATGGCCTCTGGCTGGGGTGCCCTGCTCCTCTGAGGTCTTCACCCCAAAGGGAGAGAGCAAAGGGAAAGACAGCTGAGACCTGCCCTGAGAGCCAGCACTGCAGGGGAGCTCTCAGCAGAGCAGAGCACAGCACAGGGGCAAAAGCCTCTCCTTTGACCTGCTGCCCACATTGCTGGGGATCAGCCCAGGATAGGGCTTTCAGCACTCAGTGCCAGCTCCTCTCCATCTTTGCACCTCCCAGCTGAAGGTTTGAGGGGCAGAGCAGGCTTTGCTGCTGAGGCTTTGCCTCTCCTCTCAGACTGGCCCTGTGTTTCAAGCAGAGCTCTTTCTTCTGGACAGCCAGAAGGGATCTCTGCAGGCTTGGGCCCTGTCACATCTGCACTGCCCTGCCACTCTCACCCTTTTCCATCCCACCTGCCCCTTTGCCCCCATCCAGCCTGGTCCCTGTCCTGGCACCTTCACTGTGGGCACAGTGGGGACATCCACAACACTTTCAGGAGCCTCCTCCTCTTCTGGCCCTGTGGCAGCTGCTGGCAGGAGCACAAAGTGCTGGAGGACTTCTGCAGGCACCTCCCGCTTGGCTGGGCAGTGAACCACAGAGTAGACAGCAGGGGGAGGAATGGGGGGCCCTGAGGGACCCAGGCCCAGCTCATCCAGCACCTAAAGCAGAAGAGCAAACCTTGGTCATGCTCCTGTGGCCTCTATCCTCACACCTCCTGAAAGACACTGAGCTGTTAGGGAGCTCTGATTGACTGAGGTGGAGCACAGCCCTTGCTCTGCCCAGGGTGGGGAGCAGGCTCCAGAGCAGGGCCAGGACTACAGGTGGCACCTGCAGAGGAATCTCTGCCCCAAGTGACTCAGCTGAAGGGAGCAAAGCCCAGGGGCTGCCCTGGCACCCCCTTTCTCCCCAGACTGGCAGAGCAGCTGACAGGCAGGAGGCCTGCACAGAGAGCACTCCCTCTGCCCCCAGCCAAAGCACAAGGCTGCTGAGGGACAGCAGCAGCAGCCTGGAGAAGGCTCTGTGCCCTTGGCACCCGCTGGGACACAAGGCCCCAGGGCCCCCACGGGGCAGGCTCAGCACCTGAGCATTGTGGGGCCCTACCTGCTCTGCCCCTGGCAGCTTCCTGCTCTCCAGGATGGTGCTCAGCACATCTGCAGAGCTCAGCACCTCGATGTCCAAGCAGGGCACGCCGACTTCTTGGCCACTGGCTGACCCTGCTGCACCTCCCCCTTCCAGCTGAGACAACTTGGGGGCCTCAGGAGGCTTCAGTTTCTCCAGGAGCTCTTTCTCCTGCCTCTCCTGACGCTCCTTCTTTTTAGCCTTCTGCCTTCTGGGCCTGGATAAATGCTGCTGCTGATCTTCTGCTTGCTGCTGAGCTTCCTGCTTTGAAGGGGACAGCAGGACACCCTGCACCCTGTCCCAGCATGACAAAACACGTGCCACATCTTTCTGTGATGCCTCATAGGCCTTAAAGCTCAGGGCCAAGTTCTTGCTGTCAGCCTGGCCTTGCTCTTGGGCTTCTAGCTCTGAGCAGGTGTCTGCCGGGGCAAGCTTGCTCTGCTTCTTCTCATCTTCCTTGCCAGCTGCAGCAGAGTCTGGGCCCTCCTTGGCAGAGCCCTTCTTGCCTGCCTGCTCACTGACACTCAGCTGCTTGGTGCTGCTGCTGGATGTGTTGATGCTCTGGGCAGGAGGAGCAGGAGAAAGCCATCAGCATTTCAAAGCAGGACTCAAATGCTGCAGGACACTGATGATCTTTACAACAGCAGCCCAGGCATCATCTGTGCCAGGTGCTCTACAAGTCCCAGGCCAGAACACAGCTGGTACCCAGGTGAGCTCAACTGAAACCAAAGCCCTCAGTGCCAGACCCACAAGCAGTCAGCAACATAGGAGCTGCCCCAAGCCCAGCAGGAAACTCCAGAGCCCTCCTTCCTCCTGAGCACTCCTTGGGGCTCGTTTCTGGGGATGCTGAGTACCCCTGACTCTTTAGGAAGCCTGGCTGCTCACAAACACCTGGGTCCTGCTGCTCTCTCCTGCCAGGCAGGCAGGAGCAGACCCCACTTCCCAGGCAGGCCCTGGCTCAGAGCTGCAGGGCACAAGCAGGGTGGGGAGGAATGCTGGACCAAAGCCACCCAGGACTTCCCAGGGCATGTCTGGAGTCGTGTGGAGCCAGGACTCCAAGGCAGCCTGATCCCAAAAGAGCAGCTCACCCCCAGAGCTGTGGCAAAGCCCCTGGTGAAGCAGCAGCACCATCAGGCACCAGCTGTTGTTTCCCAGCACAGCCCCAGCCAGGAGCAGGCTGCCCAGCACGGCCTGGGGCTGCTGCATTCTCAACAGGGCTGCAGCTCAGCGGGAAGATCCCCAGGGCTCTTGCTCACACAGCCACCCACCTCCCTGACCAGAGGCTGCCTTTTCTGCTCTTTCTTGCTCTGCTTCCACTTCCTCAGCTCCTCTGCCTCCTTCCAGTGCTGCAGCTCCTGCTGCTGCTCAAGCTCTTCAGCCAGCCGCTGCAGCGCCCTGCAGCAAGGCAAAAGGAAAACAGCTCTGAGAGTCCCCACCAGAGCCCTGGGCTCCTGCACTTCAGCCACTGACCCTGAGCCCATGCAGAGCCCTTACAACCTCTCCAGGGATCTCCCTCAAGCTGGGGAGGCTGGGAACATTCCAAGGGAGGAAAGGGGGGAGGGGGTCTGCAAGGCCAGCCCCAGTGAGGCTTTGCTGTTGGAAGGGCTAAATCCTGCTGCTGCTCCAGTAAGGTCCCCCCAGGCACCGGCCAAAGGCTGCTCCACCATCACTCCACACTGATGCCTGAAGCTCTCTCTTGATTTCCCCGAGTAAAGCAGCTGACCAAGCACTTACCCCTAGTTCTCCCTGCACCAGTGCTCAGAATCAGAGACTCACAGAATCCCTTTGGATGGGAGAAATCTTTCAGATCATCAAGTCCAACCAGGAGCCCAGCACTGCCAGCTGCCCACTAACCCATGCTCCTCAGCACCACCCCCACAGGGGTTTGGCAGTCTCTCCAGGGGACTCCACTACTGGCCTGAGCAGCCTGGCCAGGCCTTGATAACCCTTTTGTGGTGAAGAAACTCTTCCTCATGTCCAACCTAAACCTCCCCAATGCAGCTTGAGGCCATTTCCTCTTGTCCTATCGCTTGGTCCTTGGGAAAAGAGACCAAACCCTGCCCCTGGCTCCAACCTCTTTTCAGGGAGCTGTAGAGAGCCAGCAGGTCTCCCCTCAGCCTCCTCTTCTCCAGGCTAAGCAATGCCAGCTCCCTAAGCTGCTCCTCACCAGCCCTGTTCTCCAGAGCCTTCCCCACCTTCATTGCCCTTCTCTGGACACACTCCAGCCCTTCAGTGTCCTTCCAAAACTGAATCTAGGCGTGGAGCTATGGCCTCCCCAGTGCCCAGGACAGGGGGACAATCCCTTCCCTGCTCCTGCTGACCACACTATTGCTGATCCCACCCAAGATGCTCACTGATGCCAACTCTGCTCAGCTTGTCCAGCCCTTCTCCATGGGCATGGCCTGCTCCTTATGGAGGACAGCCACAGCAGTCAGAAAACAAAGGCTGCAGCAGCTCCCCTCCTGCAAAACAGGCTCTGAACAAACAGGATTCCTGCTGGAAGCCAGCTGGGACTGTGGGAAACCTGTGCTGTCTGTCCTGGGAGATGTGCCTCACACAGACCCACACCACAGCCCCTCTGCTGAGGTGAGGAAGGGCTGAAGGGGATGGGAATTAACATCATGAAATTAGAGACCCTCAGAAGCATAAGGGCAAGGCCAGCACAGAGCCCAGCTGCCTGCAGCAGGCTCTGAGCCCGAGGCCTCAGCACTAGCAGCAGGAGGAGATGTTCTCAGCTCCCTGCAGGAAGGTCTCTCCTCTGCTGGCAGCCAGGCAGGGGGAAGGCAGCATCCCTGTGCCGCTCGGCAGGGACACTTTTGGCCTCTTCTCTGGAACCTCCCCAAGCCCAACCAAGGGCCCCAGAGCAGGGACACCTTGCAGGGACACTGTGCTGGGCAGCTCCCCACAGAAGGCTTACAGACCTCTGCCTCCTCTCCCTCTGGAGCTGTCGGATCCTGCTCTCCAGCTGAGCTTTCTGCTCTTCCGTGAGGGCATCAAACTCCTCCTCCCCCAGCTCCCAGAGCTCTGCTTCCTCCCTCCTGGCCGCTTCTTCCCGCTGCCGGCCTTCAGCAGGCACCAGAGGGGAGACAGAGCAGAGCTGTGCTGGGGGAGCTGCGAGGAGCCACAGCTCTGGCCCAGCCCTGCCAGGAGCCAGCAGGCAGCTCACAGCCCTGCTCCCAGCTCCAAAGAACCCCCAAACCAGCACCAGTCTGGCACAGAGGCATGGTGCATAGCCGGCTGCTGCTCAGACATTGAGCCCCAGCAGCTTGCACCTGGGCCCAAGCTTCAGTGCTGGAGACTGAGAGAAGTCTCCCAGCCTCAGCTCTGCTGTGTTCTAAGCAACAGTGAGCTGCACCAAGGCAGGAAGTCAAAGGCTTCCTGAAACTACCTCTCACCAGCTCTGCTGCTGAACCAGACACATGTGGACAGGGCTGAGGGCTCTGGAGAGAAGCCTTGGGAGGCAGGGAGATGAGGATTCTCACCTTCCTGCTCCTCTGCAGCTGCCTGCCTGGCTTGCCAAGAGGCAAAATCCTGCAGCAGGTTGACAAAATAGATGTGAGGTTGGTTTCCAACAGCTTTGAGCAGGCAGAGAAGAGCAGACACTGTGCTGCCTGCAAAGAGGCTCTGCAGGCCATCAAACACCACTCCCTGGGAGCAGTCCCTCAGCTGTGAAGAAAGGCCAAGAGAAAATCAGCTGTGCCATGCTGCAGCTCTGGGCCACTCAGTGACAAAGGTCACCAAGCAGCTGTGCCAAGCTCTGAGCTGTCCCCACGGCCCTGCCAGCTGCTGGCATCTGCAGCTTCCCCCAAGGAGCCCAGGACCCCTCCAACAGCAGGACTCCTCCTGCTCTCCCAGTTGTGCCTCTCCAGCAGGAAGGTGTCCTTTGCCCCCTGGCCACGCACCTGCAGCCTTTCAGAGAGGATGGCCACCAGCAGCTCTTCGGGCAGCACGCAGCTCACCGGGCCCAGCTCTGCCACCGTGCTGCCGCTGGGGCTCAGCCAGGGCTGCGCAGGAGGGGCAGAGATGAGAGGAGAGCCGGAGGAGCCCTGCAGTGTTGAACAGCACCACACTGAACATCACCACAACATAAACCCCCTTGGCACCCCCTGGGCAATCCCAGCTGCTGGCCTTGGAGCTGAGCTCTCTCCCTAGCAAGGGACTGAAAGGAAAGCGCAGGCCAGCGGCTCCGGGGGACAACCCTGCAGAGCACAGCCCTGGAGCAGCAGCCCCCAGCGCTGGCACCAGCACACAGCACAGGAAGGACAAGCAGCTGACCAGGCCTCCTGGACTAGCCTGATCTTCAGCTGCCCAGGCCAGGGGGGGTGTCCCCATCCCCGAGGGACTGAAAAGCCAGAAAGATGTGGTGCTGAGGGACACGGTGTAGTGGTGACCTGGCAGTGCTGGGTCAGCAGCTGCATTTGATCATCTTGGAGTCCTATCCCGACCAAAACAGCTCAAAGCTCACAGAAAGTTCCCTGGCATCAGCCAGGGCAGGCCATGCCTCACCTGGGAGCCTGAGGACTCCGTCGGAAGCTGTCTCTCAGCAGAAGCCTGCCCCTTGCCGGCCGCAGCTCTGGGCTGGCCTCGGGAGCTGAGGGGCTGCTGCCTGCCGTTGTCCACAGAGCTCCGGGGCCTGGCCTTGGTGCTGCGCCGCCGCCAGAGGGCAGCAGCTGCCCTCACACCTGCGGAGGGCCCAGAAGGCTCAGGGGGCTGCTGGGAGGAGCACACCAGCACCTTCCACCCCAGTGGGCACCCTGGCAGGGACACTGCACTCGCTGTTCTCCAGAAGCAGCTCCTTCCCTGCTCTCCTCTTCCTGTGGCAGGACAGACCAACCTGGCACTGCAGTTACAAGCCAGAGAGGTTTGGATGCCTTGCCCCACCTCCACTGTCCATCTCCACGGGAGACAACCCTGCCAGGGACCCAGACCCTTCTTCCTTCCACCAGCTTTCAACCCAGGCAGGTTCAAAGCTGAGCAATGCCAAGGTAGCCCAAGCAGAGCCAAGCTGTGGCCTCAGCCAGCAGAGCCTGGGCTACCCACTGCCCCATAAAGGCTCCGCCAAGAGCTTGGACTCAGGTGGAAAACAACTCAGTGTGCAGGAGCTGCAGGAGCTGACAGCACCCCCAGGGAAACCGCGGGAGAAAAGAGCTCAGCTACAGCATGGCTCTCATCTCAGACTCCTCTGGGAGCTCCTGCCCTTCCTCTTGGCCTTGTGAAGCCACAAAGTCAGTCACCTCATGCCTAAGGAGCCACTTCAGAGGGCTGTGCCTGCTGAAAGCAGGCAGAAGTTCTGCCTGATGGCCATGAGGGACAGGGTGGAGATTGCACGCAGGCAAGGGAAAAGCTCTGAGAAAGATGCTGGGGGCTTCCCCACCCCTAGCAAAGGAAGCTGTGCAGAGAAGGGCAGGGCAGGGCAGGCAGAGTGCCCTTGCATGAGCCCTTCGGCTGGCGTCTGAGTCCCCAGGACTGCTCTCTGCAAGGGCTCTGCCCTGCTCTGTGCTGCACCCCTGCTCCTCAAGAGCCCCCGGGGCTGTGCCACTGCTCTGGAGCCAGCAGAAGCAGGAAGCCCCGGGGGCTGCAGCAGCGCTGCTCCGGGCCCAGCCTGTCTCCTTACGGCCATCCTGTGCCTGCTGGAGGCTCTGCTGGCTGCCGGCGGCGCTGCACAGCTCCCGGGCTCGCCGCCCTGCCGCGCTGCTCCCGGCCGCCACGGCCTCGCTCACCACAGCGTCCAGGGACAGGCAGGCGGCGCCGTAGTGCTTGGCCAGGGCGGCCGCTGCCGACGTCTTGCCTGCAGAGAGAGGGAGGCTGCTTGGGGACCCCTGCGGCCGCAGGGCTTGCCGGGGACAGGCTCTGCGAGCTCCCCAAACAGAGGAGGACTTCATCCCTCCCTTAGGGAGCCACTTCAAGCCTGGGCCTGGGGCGCTGCTCTGAGCCCTGTGCCACCACCACTCAGACCATCCCCTGGCCTGTGCCGCTTGGCGTTGCCTCAGGCAGCAGCTGGGCACAGTTTAGGGCTCGGGCCGGGCTCGGCACTGCTCCACAGGCAACAGGGACACCAGGCACCGTGCTGCCATGCAGCAAGGGGCACATGGTCACCCTCCTGGGGGGAACCAGAGCCCAGCTGCATGGACACCAGATGAGCCACACCACTGGCACCAGCTGCTGAGGGCCTGGGACCACCCCAGCAGAGCTGTGCCTCCCCCTGCAGCGCTTCAACTGCTCAACCCAGCACCGTGCTCCACCAGGACATGCCTCTCCTGCTTCCCCCCTCCTCACAGCCAAGAGCTCCAGCTCAGGTACCTGCCAGGGGTGCCCCATGGATGATGAGCACGATCCCTTTGCGCTGTGGGGCTCCTTCAGCGACGCTGAGGTACCGGGCGAGGGCCCTACGGACTGGGCTGGCCTCCAGTTCTTCTGTGGCCTCCTTGATGCTGGTGGAGCTTGGCTGATGCTCAGCTGTGCAGAAATGGGTAGAGGAGTCAGCCTCCTGCCTACCTGTGATCCTCACCATCCCCTCCAGCCCCTCAGATCCTGGCAGAGGAGACTCTGCTCAAACCAATGTCACATCCATGGACTTCCTTTCAGCTTGTGCAGATCAGGCTCTGCCCTTGATGCTGCTGAACATGCCCCTAAGTAAATGGGGTGGCAGCAAGAGGAAAGCAGAGCATGCAGCAACACCTAAAAGGACTGAGAGAAATCTCCTTCCATCAACTGTCTACATGGTCCTCATGGGAGCTTGGTCCCAGGTCCTGCTGAGTAAGGAGGGCACAGGCAGAAAGGGGCATCTGACAGAGCCCCAAGGGAGAGGCTCCACCTGGGTGCTTTAGAAATGTCACTGCAGTAGATGTGGCTTGGCTCTGAATTCACCAGAACAGCCCTTAGGAGGTCACCCAGAGCACCTCAGCTTGCAGTGCCAGGGAGGAGAGCAAAGGCGCTGAGCTGCCCAGGACAGCTTCACCATCAGCCTGACCCCAGCAGCTCCCGGGGCAAAGATGTTCCTTTGGGGAAGCTGAGGAAAACTCCCAGACCTCTGCCTTGGCCCTGGCCCTCCTGCAAGGGGACATTTTGAGTTCTTCCCCAGACAGGGCAGACAGAAGCTTGCTTTGCTTGCTCTCATGGCTGTCACAAGTTTCACCCTGGACCTGCTCCACCAAGCTAGGGAGTGAGGAGAGCTCAGGGGAAGGGGGCTGGGCTCCCTGCTGAGCCTCCACTCGAGACAACCAACGTCAAACCTTCAGCCTTGTCCTGGGCTGTTGGGTCTTGAGGACTGGACCTGGCCTGCTCATCCTGCAGCCTCTTCTGGCCCTGACAGCCCTCTAGCAGCTCTGGAGGCAGCTGCTCCCCTGGGGCACGTGGAGGCAGCAGCAAGGTCCTGTGGCAGTCGTAGTCTTGCAGCTGCCGCAGGATCTGTGCATGGGAAAGGGAAACCACTCGTGGGAGGCACTGCTGGAGCTCCAGCACAGGAGCTCCAGCACAGGAGCAGCTCCCCAGCCAAGCCATCTTCTCCCTCGGGCCTCCCTCCCAACACCAGGGACTAGCCAAGCCCCTCCACAGCCTGCCAGCAGAGGAGCTAACCCTGCAACACCACCAGGCTTTGCCCTGGCTTCTGTCTCCAGCTCCCTGGCACGAGGCTGGGAATGCTGCAGTGCCCTGAAGCTCCAGGAACGTGGCCTTGGGGACCAGACTTTGTCTCTTACCTGCTCCTCAGCAAGGTACTGCTGGTCAAACTCCAAGGAGTAAAACTCGATGGGGAACTCACAAGGGTTCTTCACCACCACTGTGCCCTGTGCCCCGGGGCTGGATGGCAGCACTGGCCCCAGCTCCAGCACTTCAGGCTGGAACTCCAGGCGTGGCTCCAGCCCACTGCCCGAGACCAGCAGCTGGAGGTGCTGGCTGCTCTGGCAAATGTTGATCTTCAGCTGGCTCAGGTAGGGCTTCTGAAAAGAGAAAAGTGCAGAAGCTCCTCCATGAAGTGCCAGGTGGCAGGGCCTCAAATTCACCCCATGCCCCAAGGCCAGGGATGGTAGCAACACCTCTGAGGGGAATGGAGAACAGAAAAGAGGACAAGGAGGGATGGTTTGGAACTGAAAAAGGGAGATGCAGACCCCAAGGAAAGGAGATGTTTTGGAAGGTGAATGCTGAGCCTCTGGCCCAGGCTGCCCAAAGAGGTGGGAGATGCCCATCCCTGGAGCCCTCCCTGGGACAGTGCAGTGCTTAGCAGAAAGATCCACAGGGTTATCCTGCCCAGTGCCCTGGCACTGCTGTGTTGGGCAAAGAGCAGCCGAAGAAGAGGGGCAGAGGAGGCAGACAGGAGGGAGGGGAGTGTCCTCTGCTCAGTGTTTGGCTCTCCAAGCCCCCTCTGCAGAGGCTCCAGCAGGGGAAGCTGAGCTTGCAGAAAGCTGCATGTCGAGGAAGAGCTCAGTTCCTGCTCCCTGCCTGGGCTCTCCTTCCCACACTGCCCTGCCAGACCTCCTGGGGCTGACATCCACCCAGCTCACCTCTTCCACGGGGGAAAATCTAACTTGCAGGTTGCACCACTGCCCAGGGTCCAGGACTCCAGCTGAGGGAAGCACCTCAAAGACAGAGGCCTTGGCCTTCAGCTCCTGCAGCAGCTTCTGACGCCTGCTGGCTGGCAAAGCTTTGTCCACCTGAGCACAAAACCAGGGGGGTGAGGTCTCCTTGCTCTGGCAGGACACAGCTGGCTTCCTGCAGTGCTGGCACTCGTGGGGTAGGAGCACACATCCAAACCAGATGTGGCCAGCACTGGCCTAGAACTGGTGGCAAAATGTGGAGGCAGGAGAGGCAGCAGGGGAGGGTGCTCCTCAGAAGAGGAGCAAGGGGTGAAGATGGCAGAAAGTGAAGCACCAGCTGGTGAACAGGCCCAGGGGCTGCAGCTTTGCTCTGCACCCTCCAAAGCCTCCTCAGCCCAGCTGGAGCCCAAGCGTTCGAGCAGCCAGAGGAGCAGAGAGGACAAGAGAGGAGAAAGAAAGGCAGCCAAGAGGCTCCAAGTCACACCCTGTCTGTGCTTTACCTTCTGAGCAGGCTCCTCCCTGCTGAGGAACCACTGACAGGGCAGTGGGAGCTGATTGTAGAGCCGGATGGTCTCTTCCTGGCACTGCCCACACTGGACAGCAGAGAACTCCAGCCTGGCCCTGGAGAGGCTGAGGGAGGGCACAGCCACCTTGGCACGGAGGAGGACACGACATGTGGGTCCTCCTGCAACCTAGTGAGGGACAGAGCATCCAGGTGAGATCCCAGCCTGCCAGCTGCCCCAAAAGGCAGTGTGGGCACAGGGAGGGGGGGAAGCAGAGGGCACCTTGATGGGCAGCAGTGCCTCCACCTCGCCCTGCAGCAGGGTGGCACTTTGGGGCTCCAAGCACACAGTGAAGGTTCTGCTCTGGGAGCAGGGCAGCTGCTTCACGAGCCCCAGGTCCACGCTGAAGCCTTCAACAGATGGAAAGGAAGCAGCTGAGGCACAGGGGACATGAGATGGCTCACAAGCACCTTAAGTGTCCTGGCTAGCAGCTCTGGGAAGGATCTTTTGCACCTCCAGAAAAGCTGCTGCTCCTTCTCCCTTGGCAAAAGCTTTGCACAGCCAGAGCCCAGGAGCCACAGGGGAAAGGAAAACATTGCAGCTGAGGAGCTCCAGCAAGTGCAGGGAAGGACACTCAGAGCTCTTCAAAGAACTCCCATGCCATGGTGCTCCCTACAAGCAGCTGGGAGGAGACCTCTGAGCACCCTTTCTGCACAGCAAGGCAGCGATTGGTGGTGCTGCAGCCTTGCCTCAGGGCTGATGCCAGAAGCTGTTGGGATACCCCCAGGGGAGGCTGAACACAAGCCCCAGGACCTCGTGAGCCTCACACCAAGCAGCTCAGCACCACCAAGGCTCCAGCTCCTTGCAACACAAGGCCAGCGAGTGCACAGAGAAGCTCAGCTGCTGCTGCTGGCAGCCAAGTGCAGAAGGTGCTGAGAGGTGCCCAAGGTGCTCACCCACCCAGCCCCTGCAGGGCAGACTTAGGGCAGCCACAGGCAGGCCAGGCCCCTGGGCACTGCTGGCCAGGAGAGCTCAGGCTCTAAAGCAGCAGGTCCCAAGGAGGACAAAGCTTTACAAACAAGTGCTCCAAGAGAACTCCCCATGGCCAGGGGCTCAGGCTGAGCTGTCCCAGGCAGGCCACAGGAAGGGTCCCCAGCACTGCCTACCTGTGCCACGCAGGAGCTGCCCACAGACTTGGAAGGACACAGGGAAGTGCCCCGGGTTGGTGACCTTCACGCTGCGCCTGTGGATGCCACCCAGAGCCACGCAGCCAAAGTCCAGGATGTGCTCAGGCAGCTCAGCTCTGCAGGGAGGAGGGAGGGCACTCCTGAACCCACAGCCTGGCCACGTTGCCACAGGATGGGAGGTGCAAATCCACTGGGAAAACTCAGCTCAAGCTGCTGACACCCAACACCTGAGCAGCCGGGGACAAGACTCTGGCCGGTGCCAGGGGAGGCAGGGCCCAGGTTCCAGCAGCTCCCAGGGGCACCTTCAAACACAGCTGGTTCCCAATGGACACTGCCCACAGCTCCTGTGCCACTGCAGAGAAGCCCCCTGCAGCTCCACTGCTCTCAGTGCAACTGCTGAGCCTGGCCTGCAGCCCAAGCCTGGAACTGCTTCAGGGCCTTGTCAGATTTGAGCCCCAGGAAACCTTCACCCAGCTCTGTCCCCAGAGCCCCAGGGACCACAGCCACCAGCACCTGCAAGACCCATGGGCAGGTCCTGTCCAGAGCCATCCCACTGTTCTGCAGAGCATCTTCTGCCTGGGCTGGAGCCTGCTGCAGCTGCTCCTCAGCATGAAGCAGCAGAAGGAAGGACCAAGCGACCTAGGAGAGCCCTGCAGTCCCCCCAGCCCCCAAGCCCCCAGCTGAGACTTTGCCAAGCTGCTCTGGGGCCAAGTGTGGTCTGGTGGGAAAAAAAGGAGGCCAGTTCTGAGCTGCTTCTTTCAGAGCTGCTCAGCAGGAATGCTGTCTGTGCTGTCTGGAAGGGCCTGATGCTCTGCACTGGCTCCATGAAGAGAGCCCAGCATCTGTGGGCAGCTGAGCACCCCCAAAGCTCAGGGAAGTGAGGACACTCAGCTGCTCCCAGGCAGCACGGCACAGCTCTCAGGAGCAAAGCCTTTGTGCTGCCCACAGCTGTGCCCAGCTCTGCAGAGCCCAGCAGCTCTCAGCAGCAGGGCTGCACTGCTGGCTGTCACCCCCAGAGCACCTGCAGGTGGCTGTGGAGGTCTCTACTCACTTGAGAAGCCTGCGGCGAGCCTGCAGCCTAAAGGCAGCTTCCTCTGGGGCACTGCAGGCCACAGCTTCCTGCTGCTCCAGGATGTGCTCCTTGAGCAGGATGTCCTCCAGCTGCATCTGCAGCCCAGTGTCCAGCTGAGGCAGGGAAAGACAGGGGCTGCTTAGCCAAGGTCCTTCCCAGGGCATGGGCTTGGCTCTGAAAGAGGATCCCATCCTGCTCTTCTCGAGGGGGTGATGGAGTCCTCGTCTCACTGCTCAGTGCCTGGGACACCTCCAGCTCTCTTGGGCAGCACCTTCTCTCCAGAGCTACCAGCTCCAGCACCCTCACCTGCCCAGACACTGCCTTCAAAGCTATGCCAGACACAGATGGACAAGCCAGGAACTTCTCAGAGCTCCAGGGATTTGCCTGCCCACAGGGAGTGCCGAAGCAAGCTGGACAAAAGCCCTCTGGAGCAGGAGACCAGGAGAGAGCTGCTGCCTCTTGCAGATGAGAGCTGAGCACAGTCCCAGGGCCAGCCCAGGCTGCTGCTCTCAAGCTCTGCAAACCTGGCAGGGCTTGGCCTGGGAGGAACAAACAGCCCAGGGATGGGGCCCCATCAATTCACCCCCATGAGCATGGCCTGCAGGATCTCAGCCAGCTGCCAGGAAGCTCCTCCAGCTCCAGCAGGGACAACCTCCAGGGCTGGACAGCCCCTGGGGCAGCACTCAGCTGATGAGAGTCATGGCTGAGTGTGGGCAGGGAGGTCCCACCTGCTAGCAGGGCCCCAAGAAGCCTGTTGTGGGGTACAAGGGGATGCAGTGACACAAGGTGGAGAGGCTGGCTCCTGCCACACAGGGCAGCAGCTGTTCTCACCGTGGCAGCCAAGTCATCTGGGGTTGGTTCTGTGGCTGCAGCCTCCCCCAGGACAACTTCTCCATCTCTCTCACTGTCCTTGGCCATCTTTTCTCTCACCTTCCTGAAGGCCTTCTCATATTTCTCATTTCCTGAAGGCAGAAACCCCCCAGAGTGCAGTGTGGGCATCTGAGCTGGGCAGCCCCCTCCCCACACCACCTCTCCCAGAAACACTCCTCCAGCAGCTCAGGGCACAGCATTGGAAGAGACCTCGAGGATCATCCAGCCCAACCTGTCACCACAGACCTCATGGCCAGACCATGGCACCAAGTGCCACATCCAATCCCCTCCTGAGCACCTCCAGGGATGGGGACTCCACCACCTCCCCAGGCAGCACATCCCAATGACCAATGACTCGCTCAGTGAAGAACCTTCTCCCCACCCCCAGCCTAAACCTCCCCTGGCACAGCTTGAGACTGTGTCCTCTTGTTCTGGTGCTGGGTGCCTGGGAGGAGAGACCAACCCCTTCCTGGCTACAGCCACCCTTTAGGTAGCTGTAGAGGGCAATGAGGTCACCCCTGAGCCTCCTCTTCTCCAGGCTAAACAACCCCAGCTCCCTCAGCCTCTCCTCACAGGGCTGTGCTCAAGGCCTCTCCCCAGCCTTGTTGCCCTTCTCTGGACACCTTTCAAGTCTCTCAATGTCCTTCTTGAACTGAGGGGCCCAGAACTGGACACAGGACTCCAGGTGTGGCCTAAGCAATGCAGAGCACAGGGGCACTATGACCTCCCTGCTCCTGCTGACCACACCACTCCTAATGCAGGCCAGGATGCCCTTGGCCTTCCTGGCCACCTGGGCACACTGCTGGCTCATGTTCAGGCAGCTGTCAGTCAGCACCCCCAGGTCCCTCTCTGCCTGGCTGCTCTCAGCCACTCTGAGCCCAGCCTGGAGCTCTGCCTGGGGCTGCCGTGGCCAAAGTGCAGCACCCGGCAGTGGGAGCTGCTCCTCCTGCTGCATGCTGAGCTTCAGCCCTGCCCAGCTTCCTCCCCCAGAGGAGCAGCTCAGCCCCAGCCAGCTGGTGCAAACCCAGCTCTGCAGGGTGGCTCCTGGGACAGAGCCCACAGGGACTTGCAGAGCCTGGGGAAGCCACCAGTGCTGCTCTGACAGCCTTGGGGGTAGGCCCTGGGGGAAAGCCCAGGGGAGCATCCTGAGGAGCAGCCAGGCAGTGCTCACCTTGGATGTTCCTGGGCAGGTGCAGGCAGAGCCTGGGAAAGCTTCCCTCTCCTTTCAGGCAGACTTCTTGCGGCTCCAGGTGACCCACTTGGAGCTGGAAAGCCTTGCAGAAGGCCCCAGGCGCTTCTGGCAGGTAAGAGACTTTCAGCACCTGCTGCTGGCCGGCTCCAAGGCTACCCTGCAGGGAGGGAATGCACCAAAGAGGCTTTGATGGAGGGGGTGATGCTCAGCCAGGTTCTCCTCTAGAAGACAGCAGACAGCAGCACCTTCTAGCTGTCTGCTTTCCAAGAGCTTGTCTCCTGCCCCAGGCTGCCAGGTCCCCTCCAGAGTGCCAGCGTGGGGAGAGCTGGAAAGGACCTCTGGAGGTCATCACTCCAACTGCCCTGCTAAAGCAGGGCACCCCCAGCAGCTTGCCCAAGAGCAGCATGGCCAGGGGGAGCTGGAATCCCTCCAGAGCAGGAGGAGGCCTTCCCTCAGCACAGCCTGGCCTTTGCTCAGCACCAGCACAGCTCTGCTGCTCCCAGGCTTTGCCTTCAGCCAGCAGGAGCCAGGCCTGACCAAGCAAAGCTCCAGCAGCAGTGCTGGGCAAGGCAAGGGAAGTGCCCCTGCCCTCTGCAGGGCCAGCAGCTCCTCTCACAGCACCTCAGTGGTGGCCACTAGGCTCCTCAGCTCAAAAGGGACAGGGACCTACTGGAAAGAGTCCAAGGGAGACTACACACATGCTGAGGGCCTGCAGCATCTTTGTGAGGCTCAGAGGCTGAGACTCCTGGGGCTGTTGAGCCTGGAGAAGAGCAGCCCCAGAGAGGGCCTCTGCTCAAAGCTCAGCAAGAGCTAAAGGGCTTGTGGGGGACAAGAGGATGGGGCTGGACTCTTGTCAGTGGTGCCCACTGACAGGACAAGAGGCAAGGGGCATCAGCTGGAACCCAGGGAGTTCCAGCTGACCAGGAGGAGAAAATTCTCTGCTGTGAGGGTGCTGGAGGCCTGGAGCAGGCTGCCCAGAGAAGTTGTGGAGTCTCCTATGGAGAGATTCCAACCCCCCCTGGGCACGCTGCTGGGGGTGCCCTGCTGGAAGGAGGAGGTTGGGCTGGATGACCCCCAGAGGCCCCTTGCAAACCACCCCCCCTCCTGGGATCCTGGGAGTGCAGGTGGGTGTCCAGGGCTCTGAGCCCCACCTGGGACTCCCACCAAACCTCCTGCCTGTGCAGTTCAACTCAGGGTGCAGGAGCCTGCCCTGGCTCATGCTGAGCTCCAGAGAAAGGCCACAAGGAGGAGCAGAGGGCTGGAGCTGCTCTGCTCTGAGGACAGACTGAGAGAGTTGGGCTTGTGCAGGCTGGAGAGGAGAAGGCTCCCAGGAGACCTTCTGGTGGCCTTCAGGTCTCTGCAGGCAGCTCCAAGAAAGCTGGGGAGGGACTTTGGAGGGTGTCAGGGGGGGACAGGACTGGGGGGGTGGAGCAAAACTAGACAGGGGGAGATTCAGGTTGGGTGTTAGGAAGAAGTTCTTCCCCATGAGGGTGGTGAGAGCCTGGCACAGGCTGCCCAGGGAGGTGGTGGCAGCCTCCTGCCTGGAGGTGTTTGCAGCCAGGCTGGAGGTGGCTGTGAGCAACCTGCTGTGGGGTGAGGTGTCCCTGCCCATGGCAGGGGGGTTGGAGCTGGCTGAGCCTTGAGCTCCCTCCCAAGCCTGACAATCCTGTGATTCTGTGAGCTGCAAACACATCTCTGGCCACACAGCAGCAGAGCCTAGGACAAGATCTAGAACAGAAAGTGTCACTGGGGCTTCCAGAAGTGTCTCTGGCTTCCAGAAGAGCTGTCCCAGGCCAGAGCAAAAGGAAGCAGATCCAGAGGCACCTGGCTCTGGGTGACAGGACACATCTGCAGCCTTCCTCAGCTGCCCACTGCACACAGAGCTGCACTTGCAGGTCCCTGCTCCCCTTCAGGCTGCAGGGAGGAGCTGAGGAGCGGGCCAGGACCTGCCCCCTGAGCCCCCACTCCAGCACAGGACACAGCCAGAGCCAGCCCAGCCCCACTGCCAGCACCATCCACGCTGCCACAGCAGCACCAAGCAGAGCTGTGCCTTCAGAAGCTGGCAGGAAGAGGGCATGAGCCTGGCACCTCTTGCAGGAGGCAGGCAGGAGGAAAGATGGAAGCCATTTGGCTTCCTTTGCCCATGGCACCAAGGGCCTGAGAGAGGAATGCTGCTCCAGCCCAGAGACATCCACCCAAGGCTCAGGAGCTGAGGTCACAGAATCCTGGAAGGCTTTGGCTGGGAAGGGACCTTTCAAGCTCACAGAATCACAGGGCTTGGAAGGGACCTCTGGAGATCATCAGAGCAGGGTCACCTAGAGCAGCTTGCACAGGAGTGCAGCCAGGAGGCTTTGGAATGGCTCCAGAGGAGACTCCACAGCCTCTCTGGGCAGCCTGCCCCAGTGCCCCACTGCCCTCAACACACAGAAGTTCCTCCTGCTGTCAGATGGAACTTGGCTGTTGCAGTGTGTGCCCATTGCCCCTTGTCCTCTCCCTGGGCACCACTGACAAAGCCTTGGCCAGAGCCCCCTGGGTCCCCTTGAAGGCTTCAGAAGCACTGAGGGGATCTGCCCTCTGTCTTGTCTTCTCCAGGCTACAAAGCCCCAAGCCCCTCAGCCTTTCTTCACCAGACAGATGTTCCAGTCCCCTCAGAGCCCTTGGCTGGACCCTCTCAAGCAGCTCCCTCAGGTCCTGACCAGCTCCTGCCCCCTGGGGACCACCACTCACTACAGAAGCTCCAGCCAGCCTCTGTGCCAGCAGCTCCTTCAGGCCTGCAGTGAGCAGGGACAGCTGCAGCTAGGGCAGGCTGCTGGGATGCTGCAAACTCCTCTCTGCACTGCTCCAGCCCTGCTCAGCCCTGGCCCCCTCACTGCCCCCCCCAGCTGCTGCAGAGGAGCAGAGCTGGAGGGGTGAAGGAGCAGGGAAGGGCTGCTCCAGCTCCTGGCACAGGAGCTTCATGGCCAGGCAAGAGCCAGGCAGGCTCCTGGGCAGCCCTGGCAGGGGCAGGCAGGGCAGTTCCTGTCTGCTCCCACAGGAGGTGACCCAGGACAAGAGCAAATGCTCTCAGGCTGTGCCAGGGGAGGGGGAGGTTGGGCATCAGGCACAATTTCTTCCCCACAAGGGCTGTGAAGGCCTGGCCCAGGCTGCCCAGGGCAGCAGGCAGTCCCCAGCCCCGGAGGCACTGAAAAGCTGTGGAGATGTGGTGCCAAGGGCCAGGGTTTGGGGCTGGCCTGGCAGTGCTGAGCTCCCAGCTGGCCTTGAGGATCTGAAAGGGCTCTTCCAAGCCAAAGGATCCTGTGATTGCATCCCCTCAGCAGAGACAGCTCCCAGCCCTGCCTGCTGCTGGGACAGTTCCCTCCTGCTCTTCTCTTTCTCCCCGGTTTTCCCCTCCAAGCCCAGCCAGGGCAGGCTGGCACAGGGCCAGGGTCAGGCCCTTGTGCTGCCCCCATCCTCACCGTGCTGGGCACCACCAGGGGCACAGCGGGCAGGGGGCTGCGGGCAGTGCCCGTGCCAGGGCTCAGCACCACGAAGGGGAAGGGCAGCTTCCCACAGTTCTGCAGGGTCAGCTCCACCTCTGTGACCACGTCCCACAGCTGCAGAGAGGAGAGAGGAGTGGGCAGTTAGAGACAGGCCTGGCACTGGGCATCTCCTGCAGCTGGCACTGGGGAAGGAGCCAAGGGAAGCAGTGCAGCAGAGCAGCAGAGCAGAGCTGGACACTTGGCTCCCAGCTTCACCTGGGCACCCCCAGCCCCAAGGGACCTCTTGGCCCTGCACAGCAGCTGAGCTTTGGGGCACCCTGCAGAGGCACAGCACCAAGCACCCAGAGATCAGGCATGGGAGCAGAGAGGAGCTGAGCTCTCTGCACCTGGAGGGGGCCTCAAAGCCTTGGCTGCAGCAAAGCAGCTGGCATCAACACATGGCAGAGGCAAAGGCACCTGCAGAGCTGGCAGGGACACAGGGCAGACAGAGCACCAAGCACAGGGCCAACAGCTGGAAACAGCTGGGGGGGAACTGAAAAGGGCAGTGGGGGTGACTCTGGGACATTCCCCCCAGGATGGGGACTGGCAAGCCCAAGAGGGCTTCCTCTTGGCTTTCTGTTGCTGATGAGCCAAGAGCATTACAGCAGCCTCTTCCTGCAGCTCAGGCTTGAGCAGCAGCTCAGCAGCTGCTGTCTGGAGAACACAGCCCTCTGGAGGGCAGCGCTGGCCTCCTGCCCACCCCAGGAGGCACCTCCAGGTGCCTTGGAGAGGAGGACTTCCCAGCTGAGGTGGGGGTGGAGCTTGGCAGCAGGAGGCAGCACTCCAAGGCGGTGCTGCCAAGCCCTGGAGCCAACACAGCAGCTGGCCCTAGCCCCAGGCAGGCAGCCCCCAGCAGCCAGGGCTGCAGGCAAGGAGAAGCCTGCGCTACCTGCAGCCCCACGTCCAGCTCCGTGGTGTCCAGGAGGTAGCTGATGAGTGAGGCCTCCCCACGCAGCCTGAGCTCGTAGCTGGGGCCTCCCTGCACCCTGCAGAGAGCCCTGGCACAGGCCACAGTGTTAGGGTGGCCAAAGAAGCTGAAGGTGACCTGCTGGCTCTGGCCCGGCTGCAGCAGCCCATGCAGCGGCAGCACATCGAACACCTGGGGAGGGAGGAGAGGTGGAGAGGCTGAGCAGGGAGAGGGAGGCAGGAGAGCAGCCCTGCCCTGGGGCAAAGGGAGAGCTTCCACAGCACCTCCCAGCTCCACAGCACTGGACAGCAGCAGCAGCTGCAAAGCAAGCCCCAAGGGCTGCAGTGAGCAAGTGGCTGCTCTGGGGGAGAGCACTCTGCTGCAGGCTCCAGCACCTCATCAAGCCAGGGGCAGCTGAGATGGGAGCTGGGAGCAAATCAAGTCTGGCTGTGCCCATGGCATCTGCTGAGTGTGGCTCCAAGCCCAGCCACAGATGAGGCCTGGGCTCCAGCTTCACTTCCTACACCCAAGCCTGCAGGAGCAAGCTGAGAGGCCTGGCAGAAACTTTGAGGGGGCATTTTGCACCCTTCTGCCAGTCCAGCTCTGCTCCCTCCTGCCCAAAGAACATGTTGAGAGCCTCCTGCCTGGACAGCTTAGGGTCTCCAGGAGCAAACCAGGAACAGAGCTGCCAGTCAGACTCCCAAACAGGCAAAGGACAACTGAGGAAGTGCTTGGCCCAGCTCTGCAGTGGTGCTTTGGTTTCATCCTGTGCACTCATGGCTGCTGGAGAGCTGAGGATCTCCCCCAGGCCATTATTCCCAGGACACCTTCCTGAAGAAGGCAGCTGAGATGCTTTCCTGCCTGGCAGCAGTTGGGAGCTCATCTGTAACCTCAGAGGTGCCACCTTGCCAGAGGAGCCTTGGCTCTGGCCTTCTGAGGCCTGTTTCTGAGAGAGGCTTCTGGGATTGCTCCTCCAGCTCCAGAGGCTCTGCTGCTTCAGGCAGCTGCAGTGCTTGGTGCTGGGGCCTGGCCACCAGCAGGCTCTGCAGGAATGGTGCTGGGACATCCTTGGGCCTAAGCAGAGCTCCATCTCCCTGAGAGATGAAGCACCAGGCAGGGCTGAGTCTTCTGTGTCAGTGCCCCTCCTGCCCCCTGCCAGCTCCCTGGCTGGCTCTGCAATCCCAGCCCTTGGCTGAGGCTGGGAGGGGCAAAGGAGTGGGGCTGAGCAGCTGGCCCATGGGGCTGAGGGCTTGGCTTGGCACAGAAGGAAGCTCAAAGCCTTCCCAGCAGCAAGCCTCATTCCACCCTGCAGAGCAGCCCAAAGGCAGGAGCCCTGTGTCCAGCTGCCAGCTGCTGCCCCTCCTGCTCTCAGGGCAGTGGCTGCAGGGCTGTGAGAAGGGAGGGTGGCAGCAGCAGGGCTCTGCTGGCAAACTGGGAGGCAGGAGGAGCAGCAGGTGTCCCAGAAAATCTACCTCTGCCTCCAGGGAGTCCTTGGCATCTGCTGGCTCCTGGGCAGGATCCCCAGCTGCTCCCAGGGCCTGGGCTGGCTCCTCCACACCCCCAGCCCTGGAGCTGCTCCCTGCAGAGGCCCAAGGCTGCCAGCAGGCTCCCTCCTCCTGCACTGCCTGGGCTGGGAGGCTGCATCTGGAACAGAACAGCCCTGTGAGCAGGGACTGCAGGGGCAGGCAGGGGAGACTGCCCCAGCAGCTCCCCCCTGGGCTCTGCTGCTCTGAGCTCAGCAAGGGCTCTGCCCCAGCAGCAGAACTCAAAGAGAGAGAGTCAGAGCAGATGGAAGGAAGACATTTGTGGTGCTGAGAACAGTGAGCCACTGGCCCAGGCTGCCTGAGGAGGGGGCAGATGCCCCATCCCTGGCACCACTCCAGGGCAGGTGAAGGTGGAACAAAAAGAAGCTACCAGGCAGCTTGCAATCAGGAACTGCCTGAGCCCTCAACCTGTCCCTGCAGCAGCCCTGGGAGCTGGGGCTTTGTCTCTAAAGAGGCAAGGTGAGAGCAGGGGCTGAGAGCCCTGGGGCTGTGGAGCCTGGGGCAGGGCAGCCCCAGAGGGGATCTGCTCAACACTCAGCCAGAGCTAAAGGCTGGGGGGCAAGAGGACACCTGTGCTTTGGCAGCAGCAGAGCAGCTGTGCTTGGGGGGACAGAGGAGTGGCCTCTGCTTGCCTGAAGGGGGAGGCTCTTGGAGCAGGGGCTGGCTGCCAGGCAGGCTTCACCTCTGAGGTGCCAATCCAGCACCTTCCCATCAAGGAAGTTTCTCCTCCAGCTCAGATGGAAGCTCCAGGCTTCAGCAGGCCCTTGTCCTGTCACTGGACACCACTACTAAGAGCCCAGCACCATCCTCTTGCCCCATCCTCTTGCCCCCAACCTTGTATCTCTTGCTGAGCATTGATCAGATCCTCTGGGGCTGCTCTTCTCCAGGCTCTCAGCCCCAGGGCTCTCAGCCTTTCCTCCTCAGAGAGCTGCTCCAGGCCCCCTCCAGCATCTTTGGAGCCTCCCTGGGACTCTCTGCAGTAGGTCCCTGGCTCTCCTGAGCTGGGGAGCCAGCACTGGACACACTGTTGTGGGGGCAGTGGAGGTTCTTAGTACTGAACTGACAACAACTGGGGCTGGCAGGGAAGGCAGAGAGCTCCCAACTTGTATCTGCTTGTCCCAGGGCCCAAGCAGGGCTTTGGAGCTCCAGGGACAAAGCAGGACTCCGAGGTCATGGGCTGCAGGAAAAGTGTTGGCAATGTCTTCTAGTCTTGGCTGGGCTGCAGAACAGTCCCCTGCCCATCCCCAGAGTGCTGGAGGACAGCTGAGCACCCAGCCTGGCCACAGCTGGAGGGCTTGTTCCTGCCAGGCCAAGGGGAAAGCAGTTGGCCAGAGCCCAGGGAAACCACCTTGGTCTCTGCAAAGCACAAGCAGGACAGCAGGAAGCAGAAGAGCTGCAAGGAGAGGGCAGAGGTGGCCATACCTCAGCTGGCTGCCCTGGCTGGCTGGCAGCAGCTGCCAGCAGTAGGAGACAGGCAGCTGGCTGCAGTTGGTCATCTCCAGGCTCTGCACAGCTCCAGTGTCATTCAGGATGCAGCCAAAGTCCACAGCCATGCTCTGGAAGTGCAGGCTGGGGCAGCAGACTTCTCCCCGCAGCAGGACCTGCTCCTCATGAGGGTGCTCCAGGAACTGGATCCTCAGAGCCTGCTCCACTTGCCAGGAGTGCAAACCCTCTTCATGAGCAGGGTTAAAGCTGATGCAGAGGGGAAGCTCCTGCCCTGCCTCCAGCTTCATGGGCTGCAAGGAGAGGAAGAGCATCCAGCACCCGTGGGAGGCCATCCCCAGGGCTCACAACCATGGCAGTGCCCCAAGTGTGGCTCCAGCAGGGCCTGCCTGTGCCAGCCCCACCCCACTGCTGGCCCAGCCCAGCTCAGGCTTCTGCAGAGGCACCAAAGCCCCCCCCAGAGCAGCACCCTGGCAGGCCAAGGCCGTTTGCACTCTCTGCTCCTCCCAGCACTGCAGCCTGGGCCTGGCAGGGCTGAGCACCGGCACAGAAGCACAGAAGGTTAGGACTTGGAAGGGGCCTCAAAAGGTCATCAGTCCAAGCCCCCTGCCAGGGCTGCACAGGAGTGGTGCCCATGCCCACATCACCACGTGCCTGGCAGAGCCTGTGCCCAGCACCTGCCGCTGGCACAGGGGGCAGGCACTGGCTGGAGGAGCACCCTCAGCCTTCTCAAAGGCAGGGCTGCCCTTGAAGGCAGCAAGCTGCTCCTGAGGAGCAGACAGACAGCTGAGGAGGGCTGCTGGGATGGCTTCCAGGAGACAGCTTCACTAGATGGCTTGCCCACAAGTTGTTTGATCCCTTCTCTTCATCTCCTAGAGCCAGGACTCTGAAGGAGGTTGGAGCAAGGAGCAAGCAAAGAACAAGCCACAGGGCAAGAGGAAAGGGCCTCAAGCTGCCCCTGGGGAGGTTTAGGTTGGACATGAGGAACAATTTCTTCCTCACAAGGGCTGTCAAGGCCTAGCCCAGGCCTGCCCAGGGCAGTGGTGAGTCCCCATCCCTGGAGGGAGTGCAAAGGCATGGAGATCTGCTGCTGAGGGCCATGATCTAGCAGTGAGCTGGCAGTGAGAAGTTCACAGTTGGCCTTGATGATCTGAAAGGTCTCTTCCAGCCCAAACCATCCCATGGCTCTCTTCCCAAGCCAGATGATGCCTTGTTTCCTCCAGCAACTCATTTCCAAGCTGGTTCAGCTCAGGCTCACTGCTGGCTCTGCAGAAGCTTCTCTCCTGGAGGCCCTCCCAGCAGGAGCACACCACCACACTGCTCCCTCTTCACACTCCAGCAGCAGCAAGGCCCAGGGCTGCTCACCTGAGCATCTGCAGGCAGGGGCTGCTGCTCCACATCACAGAGAGAGAAGGGCTGCCCTAAGGCCAGGACCATGCTGAGGGGCAGGGGGCAGATGTTCTTCAGAGACAGAGGCTGGGCCAGAGGAGTTAGGACATCCCCTGCTTGCTGCAAGCACAGGAGAGAAGCATCACTCACCCCCAAGTGCCCAGGGCCCTCCTTCCCCACCCGCTGCCTTTCCAAACCCTTCAGCCCCCAGAGCTCCCAACAGCTCCTCTGGACTCTTTGGATAGGTTTCTCCCCTTCTGGAAGGGCTTTCTCCAAGCACAGCAGATGCTGCTGCTGGCTGCAAACCACAGCATTGCCCAGGGGGAACAGCCTCAGGAATGTGCAGGGAACAGGCCCCTGAGAGGAGGCAGCTGCTGCTAAGAGATCCAGCCCATCTGATTGCAGTGGCCTGTCCTCTCCTGGGGACAGCAGCACAAGAGGAGTTCCAGTCACCTACACTCATGCCTCTAGGAGCCTCCTAAGGCCAGGGGTGCTGGGCAGAGGAGACAAGCAAGCAGGATGCAGCAGAGAGCCTGCAGGAGCCTAAGGCTGGCTTTGAGTATGCACAGCCAGCCAGCAACCTCCAGGCTCCTGCTGCCCCTGCTACAGTGCCAAGATGCTCAGGGGCCTGGAGCAGCTCTGGGAGGAGCTGAGAGCCCTGGGGCTCTTGATCCTGGAGAAGAGCAGCCCCAGAGGGCATCTGATCAGTGCTCAGCAAGAGTTAAAGGGTGGGGGACAAGAGCTTGGGGCCACTCTCCTCAGTGGTGCCACACCAACAAGAGCAAAGCAGTGCTGCTGAGGCTGTTGCCAGCCCCAGGGCAGCAAAGAATGAGCTCAGTGCTAACAGCAAAAGCTTGGTCCTGCTGCAGTCAACAGCCAAAGCCCTGGGGACTCAGAGCAGCTCTCTTCCCTCCTCCTTTGAAGCCAAGCACAGCCACAGCTTCCAGCCAGCAGGTCCAGGGCCAGGATGCCAGCCAGACACTCACCTTCTCCACCTGGAAAGTGATTGCTGTGGAGGACATCTGCAGGGCAGGAGCAATGAATTGGCAGCTGAGCTCCACCTGCAGGATCTGGGTGCTCCTGGCCTCGCTGCCCACCGCGGCCTGGCACAGCAGCTGCTCCCTCACCGCCTGCAGGAGAAGCCACAGGGCACATGGGGGCTGCCAGCAGGGTGGCCAGAGGACAGCCTGCATCTGCCAGCCACCAGCCACGGCCCTGCCACTGCCCCCCTCACTGCTGGTTTCCCCTTGCCCTCCACAGCTTGTGCTGCATCCCCTTTCTCCTGCACTCCAGTGGCCATCAGGCTGCAGCCAACAGCCACAAACAGCTCTGGGGAGGCTTGTGCTGCCAGGGACAATCCCTGCCCCAAAGGGTTCTTCCTTTGATGTGCCCCAGTGCTGAGCACAGTGCTACAGAAAGCTGGAGGAGCTGATGGAATGAAGATGGAGATGGAACTGGGCAGAAAAACAGGAGACAGAAAGGCCAAGGGCAGTCAGCTCTGCCTTGGAAGCTCAGTGGAAATGATTCCTGAGGAGGAACAACCCCTGCCCCAGCACAGCTGAGGCCTTGGCCTGCTGGGAGCTTGCAGCTCTGCAGACAGGGACCTGGGAGTGCTGCTGGAGAGCAAGTTGCCCACGAGCCAGCAAGCTGCCCTTGTGTCCAAGAAGGCCAAGAGGATTCCTGAAGGAGACTGTGGCCAGCAGGCTCTCCTCCCCCTCCATCCTGCCCTGCTGAGGCCACAGCTGGGTCCAGTTTGGGGCTGCCCAGTTCAAAGTAGTCAGGGAACTACTGAAGAGAGCCCAGCGAAGACTACAAAGATGCTGAGGAGCCTGGAGCACCTCTCTGAGGAGGAAAGGCTGAGAGCTGGAGCTGCTGAGCCTGGAGCATCACAGAATCACACAGAAGCACAGAAGGCTCTGAGCTGGAAGGGACCTCCAAAGGTCTTCTAGTCCAACCCCCTCAAAAAGAAGAGCAGCCCCAGAGCAGATCTTCTTCATGCTCAGCAAGAGCTAAAGGGTGAGGGGCAAGAGGATGGAGGCACCTGGCCAACCTGCTGTGGGTGCCCCTGCTGTAGCAGGGGGATTGGGCTGGATGATCCCCAGAGGTCCCTTCCAACCTCCCCCATGCTGGGATTCTGTGACCCACAGGAACCCCCCCACAGGCAGATGCCTTCAGGTCAAGGAGGGATCACTCCCCACTAGGATGCCTCCTGCCCTCCTTCCCAGAGCTGCTTTGAAAAGAGACCTCCCCAGGACAGAGCTGCCTTGCATGTCCCAGCAAAGTCCTCTCTCAAGCTGGATGGGCTCACAGCCAAGCCTTGCTCTGGACAGCTCCTGGGATCACTTCTCCACTGCTCGCTCTTTCCTCTGCTACAGCACCACAACCCAACTCCTCCCAGAGCTCTTGGCTCTGACTGCAGGGCCAGGCAGGCACAGCTGGCTGCACAGAGCCCCTGCCAGCTTTCCAGGGAGACATTCTCACCACTGCACTCAACAGCTTGGTGCCTTTTGCTCCTCCTCAGCAAAACCTTTGGGCTCAGAACTGCATGGGGACAGCCCCAATACAGCCACCCAGGTGAGCAACGAAGTCTTCTTCAAGCCACTCTTGAGGCAAGCCTTTAGAACACCCTTCAAAACATGAACATCAGCAGGAGCTTCCTCTAGAGCTGTTCCACAGAGAATCATCTCATGGCTTGCCTTGGCTTGGCAGGGACCATTCAAGGTCATCCAGTCCAAGCCCTCTCCACTTCAACCTCTGTGCTGCTGGAGCTCAGCAGTGCACATCAGGCTGCAGCTCCTCTGCAGAGCTGCATTCCCCTGGCAGAAGGCTCCAGGCAGGAGGAGGCCCAGCCACCCATCCAAGGGTGCTGGCAAGACCTGGCTGCCCTTGGCACAGCAGGGCTGGCTGGGAGCCTGGGGCAAGTGTCACTGTTCCCAGGAAAGCAAGTTAAGCTGCCAGTTGCAGTGGTGCCATGGGGATGAACATCCCTGATCAGCAGAGCTGGCACTGGGCTCCTTCCTCTCCTCCAGCACTTGGTGCCAGACAAGGCCTCTGCCCATCTTTGTCTGCAGAGGAGAAATGCTGCAGCTCCAGCCACTGCCTGCCCTGCTGGCTTCCCCCAGACACAGGAAACCTGCCCTCCTGCCTTCCTTTCTGCCTCTGCTCCCAGGCTGTGAGTCACTTCTTCTCTCTGCCCTTCCCTCCTGCCTCAGCACCTGGCACCTTGGCACCTGCCACAGCAGCAGCTGCCTTCAGCCCCTGCTTTGGTAGCAGCAAGTGCTGCAGGATGGAACACAGAGCAGCCCCAGCCACTGATGGTGGCCAGCAAGGAAAGCAGAGGACTCTGCCAGGGGGAACCTGTGGCCTTCAAACACTCTCTTGCTCACATTCTCAGGCCAGTGCCAGGGGGCTGCAGGACAAGTCCCAGGGGAGGTGATCTGATGGGGAAGGCTCAGCCCTTGTGAGGGACCTCACCTGGGGAGTGCTGGAGAAGCCTTCCAGCATCACCTCCATCGTTTGGCCTGGCCTCAGCTCCATCCTCTTGGGCCGAAGCTGAAACACAGGGCAGGCAGCAGGGGGGCCCTGGGAGGAAGCTTTGCCCTTGGTGCTGCTGAGGGAAGGCAGCCAACGGCGCTGGCCAGGCGGGGAGCAACCTCCCACGGTCCAGCGGAGCCGCTGGGTGCGGCGGCCTCGGTTGGTGACCCTGAAGCTGTAACAGCAGGGAGCCAGGCTGCAAGAGGAGCAGAGATGGAAAAGATCAGGAGAGCTGCTACTGCCCAGCACTCACCCAGCTGCTGCTGCTGCTGTCTGACCACACAGCTGGCAATGGAACCACCTCTGAACTGCTGACCTAGCTCAAACCTTCAGCGGGAGCCAGCCCTTGCCTACCCCTGAGCTTCTCCCCACCCAGCAGCAGCTCTGGTTGTGCCCAGCCAGGGAAAGCTTCCTGAAGCACATCCTCTCAGCTGCTGTGGGCAGAGCAGCACCAGCCCCTGCTGCTTCACACTCAGCAGAGTTTTAGCAAAGGGCTGCCTGAGGGTCAGGCTGGATCAGACCCTGAGCTGGCCTGACCTGGCTGCAAGCCCCTATGACAAGAGGGATCTGGAGGTGCTGGAAGGTGTCCAGGGAAGGGCCACGAGGATGAGCAGAGGGCTGGAGCACCTCTCCTATGGGGACAGACTGAAGGAGTTGGGGCTGTTCAGTCTGCAGAAGAGAAGGCTCCCAGGTGACCTCATTGTGGCCTTCCAGGATCTGAAAGGGGCTACAGGAAGGCTGGGGAGGGACTGCTCAGGATCTCAGGCAGTGCTAGGACTAGGGGGAATGGAATGAAGCTGGAGGTGGGGAGATTCAGGCTGGAGGGGAGGAGGAAGTTCTTCCCCATGAGAGTGGTGAAGCCCTGGAATGGGTTGTGCAGGGAGGTGGTTGGGGCCCTGTCCCTGGAGGTGTTTAAGGCCAGGCTGGATGAGGCTCTGGCCAGGCTGATCTAGTGTGGGGTGTCCCTGCCCATGGCAGGGGGGTTGGAACTGGCTGATCCCTGTGGTCCTTTCCAACCCTGACTGATCCTGTGACACTAAGCAGATGGAGGAACAGCTCCAGGCCACTGCAGCTTCCCCTGGGCAGCTGCTGCCTCAGTTGGCTTCCTCTGCAGATGCCAGCGGGGAGCTGCAGGGTGTGGACTCCTCAGGGCCCGCCCGTGGCAGGAGGGTTGGAACCAGATGATCCCTTCCAAACCAAACCATTCTAGGATCCTATCTGGTGGTCAGGGCACCACTGGCTTCACTGGTGGGGGGCCCTGGCATCCCTTTCATGCCTCCATCCTTTAGGAAGCATCCAGCCCTCATCAGCCTCTGCTGACCAGAGCAGCTGGGCTTGTGTTTGAGACAGAGCACTGAGCCTAAGAACATGGATCAGCAGGAGTGTGGCTGAGAGGAGCAGGGCAGCCAGCCCAGCTCTGGCTGCTGAGGAAACAGAGCCACAGCCAGAGATGAACAACCAGAGCCAGACAGAAACCCAAGGGAATGTCCCATGGGAATGGAAGTTCCTTCCTGGAAAGAAAGCCCAAGTGCAGCTGGGCAGACATGGCCACCCTTTGCTCCAGGAAACCCCTCCAGGGATGGGGACTCCAGCACTGCCCTGGGCAGCCTGGGCCAGGCCTTGTCCCTTAGGGGAAGAATTTGTTCCTCATGTCCAACCTAAACCTCCCCTGGAGCAACCTGAGGCCATCTTCTCTCCTCCTATCCCTTGTTCCTTGGGAGAAGAGCCCAACCCCCACCTGGCTCCAGCCTCCTTCCAGGCTCTTGTAGACAGCACTGAGGTCTCCCCTCAGCCTCCTCTTCACCCCCAGCTCCCTCAGCTGCTCCTCCCCAGCCCTGTTCTCCAGAGCCTTCCCCAGCTTTCTTGCCCTTCCCTGGACACGCTCCAGCCCCTCACTGCCCTTCCTGGAGCGAGGAGCCCAAACCTGAGCCCAGGGCTCCGACTGTATCCTCAGCGGTGCCCAGCACAGGGCACAAGCCCTGCCCTGCTCCTGCTGGGCTTCAGCCTGAAGAAGCCCTGGGGCTGCCCTGGAAGAGCCAGGAGCTTCTCCTGGCTGAGCCCCCGGCAGCAGCAGGAGCTGAGGGACACCTACCTGAAGCGAGTGCCCAGGCTGAGCTGCGGAGCCAAGGGCCTGTCGAGGACGATGGTGCTGCCGACGCCGAGCGCCCGCACGGGGATGCCGGAGCCACGGCTGTGCTCCACCAGCAGCTGCACCTCGGCCTGGAACTGCCCCGTGTCGTCCAGCTGGGCTGTGACAGACACAGACACCTGGCCCTCGGGGGGGATCGCTCCTCGGCTGGGCTCAACCCTCCAGCACCAGCCTCTGCCAGCCTGCAAGACAAGGCAGAGCCCAGCTGAGGCCAGGAGCCACAGCCCTCGGTCTCTTGTGGGCTGGAGGAGCAAGGATGTGAGGGCAACAAACCAGAAGGGCTTCCTTTGCCTGCAGCTGAGCTAGGGGGGCTGCAAGCAGCACCTCTGCAGGAGCTGACACCCCCCCTGTGCCACCCTCCTCTCACAGACTCCCCTCATTAGCCACCACCTCACCAGCCCCAGAGACACTCGGCCTCAAGAGAAGGTTGTTTCCTCCTCCAGCCTCCTTGCAGGGAGTGCTCCCTGGCCAGCAGGACATGCACTGGCATGCAGATCTGCAGCTCCCAAGGCTCCAGCGTGGGGGCAGTGGGACATGCTCCACATTTCAGGGCTGTGCTTGGGACAACAGGCCCTGCTCAGCCCAAACCCTGCAGCATCCCTGGAGAGGTTTTGCCCTTTGGAACAGGAGGCAGCAAGGTGCTGGCAGGCTGGGCACGAGCCAAGTACATTGCATTGGGCAGGAGCCAGGGGAAGGCAGCTGGAGTTTCCAGCCTGGCAGCACTGAGCTCTCACAGGACAGCTGCTAGAAATCTCCCTCTTGGAGTTTCCAACTAGCCCTCTTGGCCTCTCACTACAAGTCCTAGTCAACAGTCTGTCCCCAGCTTTCTTAGAGGCCTCTTTAAGCACTGACAAGCTGCAAGAAGTTGACTTTCCTCCAGCAAATCCCAGGGAGAAGATCAGAGAGTCACAGAATGCTTTGGCATGGAAGGGACCTTCAACTAGTTCCAAGCCCCTGACCTGGGCAGGGACAGCTTCAACTAAAGCAGCTTGCTCAAAGCCCTGTCCTCAGTTCAAAGCTGAAGGACCTGGCATTGCTCAGCCTGGAGAAAAGGAGGCTGAGGGGAGACCTTCTGGCTCTCTACACCTCCCTGAAAGGAGGCTGGAGCCAGGTGGGGTTCAGTCTCTCCTCCCAGGTACAAGCGATAGGACAAGAGGCAATGGCCTCCAGTTGCAGCAGGGCAGGTTGAGGGTGGCCATGAGCAACAATTCCTTCCCTTGAGGGCTGCCAAGGCCTGGCCCAGGCTGCCCTAGGCAGGGGTAGAGTCCCCATCCCTGGAGGGATTTCAAAGCCTTGGAGCTGTGGTGCTGAGGGCCACGGTTCAGTGCTGAGCTGGCAGTGCTGGGCTGAGGCTTGGCCTGGAGGATCTGAAAGGTCTTTTCCACCCCAAGGCATTCTGTGATCCCAGAGCTCCAAACCCATGACTCTCACAGCCAGAGACCTTCCACAAAGGAAAGGGGGAGCTTGGAAACAGGCTCCAGGCTCACTGCTGCTCAAACATCTCCTCAAGCTCTGGGCTCCTGAGGGCTGCCCCAGCTGAACCTGCCCCCACAGCCAGGCTCCTCTGGCCACCTGGGGGTGGAAGATCTTGCTTGCTCTCTCAGGCAGCCAGCTGGAAAGGCTCCAGAGGAGAACTGAGCCCCGGGTGGCCACAGAGCAGCCATTGCCACTGGAAGCCTCTCCAGATACTCACCACCTCTGCCTGGAAGGCTGCAGGGATGGGGCTCTGATTGCAGAGCTGCAGACACCGGGAGGCCTCCTGCAGAACTTGGATGCTGCCAAAATCGAGCTGGCTGGGCTGCACAGAGACAACTGGGCCCTCTCCAGTGCTCACCAAAGAGACCTTCTGCTCCAGGGAGGAGAGAGGAAAAACACCATGGGGAAAGCTGGCAAGGGTCAGACAGCTCTGAGGCTGCTCCTGGATGGGGGAGAGCTCTGCCTGCTGGAAGTTGGCAGTGTTGGAAGCCTGAAGCAGGAGGCCTGCAGCAAGGGTGGGCTCTGGAGGGACCCCAGCTGAAAGCCACAAGCTGCTGTTGTCAGGGGGAAAGAAAGCAGCCTGCCCAGGCTGCAGTCTCTCCAGCAGCTCTCCTTCCTCTGCCCTGTGCCTGCTCCCAGCCCTGCTGCTGCTCAGCCTTGCCCCAAACCACTCTCCCTGGCTTCTGCTGCTGCACAGCCAGGCTTGGGCAGCAGCTTTTGGAACACTCCCAAAGCTACCCCTTGACCAGCAGCCCTAGCTGGCACCAAGCTGGCTCTGCAGAGGAGAGATCATGGAAGCTGCTGCTCTGCTTTGTGCTCTGGGGTAATCCTGGCACCACCTGAGGAACAGAGCTGATGGCAGCACTCCAGCAGCCTTTTGGTCTCTTGAGCCAAAGCAGTGTTCTTGCAGAAGCAGCAAAGAGCACTGGAGGTGGCAGCTGGATGCCTTTGCTGCAGCACCTTCTCACTCATTCCAGAGCCAGCCTTTGCTTCAGCAGCACTCTGGGCTGTCCCTGGCTGCTCCTCCCCAAGACCCCCAAGGCAGCAGCAGTTGCTGCTCCTCTCCTAAGAGCAGAGGAGGAGAGGCAGGGACAGTGCTGGCTCCTTCCCCCATCTGCCCTGTCCCCAGTGCACTGCTGTGGCACACACTCTGATCACCCTCCCAGAGGGCACCACGCTGCCTCTCCTCTCCCCCTCACCCAGTGCCAGGGATCCCTGTGGTACAAGCCCCCTTTGCCCTGCAAGAAGCCTTGTACACCTCAGGCTCCAGCAAGCCCTGTGGCACGGAGCAGGCCCCTCCAGCACTCACCAGGGGGTGTCCTGCACGCCCAAAGACGGCCACACGGGCAGGAGTGTGCTGCTCTCCTGGCACCTGGGCCTCCAGGGTCAGTGGCACCTCCACGGAGCTGTGAGGCTGAATGATCCCACAGGGCACGGGGCTGGAGTACAGCACAGCAGCATCCTCCTGGTGCTTCTGGAAGGGGCAGGGGCACAGAAGGGGCTGGGCTGAAAGGGATCTTTCAAGCTCCTCCAGTCCAAGCCCCCTGCACTGAGCAGGGACAGCTGCAACTGGAGCAGACTGCTCCGCACCCCTGAGAGCCTGGCCTGGAAAGGTTCCAGGGAGGGGCATCTCTCACCTCCCTGGGCACCCTGGGCAGGCTCTCACCCCCTTCAGAGTGAAAAAATGTCTTCCTCTTATCCAGTCTCCATCTCCCTCTCTTAGTTCAAGCCATCCCCTCTCCCAACAGGCTCTGAAAAGCCACCAGAAGCTCTCCCTGGAGCCTTCTCCTCTCCAGGCTCAACAGCCCCAACTCTCCCAGCCTGGCCTCACAGCAGAGGGCTTCCAGGCCTCCCAGCATTGCTGTGGCCTCCTCCAGCCGGTCCCTGAATGTGCTGAGGACTCCAGAGCTGCCCCAGCACTGCAGGGGGGGGTCTCAGCAGAGGGGCAGAACCTCCTCCCTGCCCCTGCTGCCCACTGCTGGGGACCAGCCCAGGGCACAGCTGGCTCTGGGCTGGTACTGCACAATGCCAGCTCAGGAGCAGCTTGGCAGCCCTCAGTATCCTCAGGGGCTTCTCCATAGGGCTGCTCTCCAGCCTGGGTTGATCCTGGCAATCAAAGGTTACTGCAGAGGGAACTTGTAGAGAAATGTCAACCCTTAAGGTGTCCACAGCAGCAACTCACAAAGAGTTTGAAATCCCTGGCAGGAAGGCACAGAATGAAAGGCAAGGCTTAGATGGCCTCAGCATCCTCAGGGGGTCCCAAAGCTGCTGCACTCACAACTCTCCCTGCTTGGGCTGGCAGAGCAGCTTCTCACCACCCTCTGAGTTCTCCTGCATGACAGCACCCCAGAGCCAGAGCGCAAACTGCTTCCCAAAGAGCTGCCTACATTTGTCTCAATTGCTGCCTAAAGTTGATCCTCAGGAAGGTTCCCATTTCCCTGCTTCCTGAGCTTACATTTGGGCAGCTGAGAGAGACTGAATCTTGGCTCTCTTGATGGGACTCAACAAAGGTAAAATCACCTTTGCTGCTTGCCCAGGCAATAGCTGATGTGTATTGGGAGCAGCCACTGGGATGCCTCTCAGGAAGGTGCAGAGATAAGCAGACTGCAGCTGTCCTGGAAACGGGCAGAGGCCACTGCTATCCCTGCTCTCTGGAACACACACCTCTGAAAAGCTGTGCAACAGATCTGAGCAACTACTGGCTCAGGAGAAGGCCAAGGCAGGAGGAGGCCAAGGCAGGAGGAGGCCAAGGCAGGAGGAGGCCAAGGCAGGAGGAGGCCAAGGCAGGAGGAGCCAAGGCAGGAGGAGGCCAAGGCAGGAGGAGGCCAAGGCAGGAGGAGGCCAAGGCAGGAGGAGGCCAAGACAGGAGGAGGCCAAGGCAGGAGGAGGCCAAGGCAGGAGGAGGCCAAGGCAGGAGGAGGCCAAGGCAGGAGGAGGCCAAGAGAGGGGAAGGCCAAGGCAGGAGGAGCCAAGGCAGGAGGAGGCCAAGGCAGCAGGCAGGACAATGCTGCTCTGAAGGAAAACGGAGAGCATACCAGGAGAGGGAAAATGACAGAGACCCTGGAAGAAGCAGACCAAAAGGAACCCTCTCTCCATGTCCTAAGTTGTGCCTGCTACAACTCATGGAGCTGAAGAGGCTGCTCAGAGGACAGCAATGACCTCTCCTCTACAGCCAAAGCTGCAGCACCCTTCCTCCACAGACCCAAACTGTCTTGGGGGGTGAGGGGGTGCCAATAGAATTCCTCTTCTCTCTCTCCCTATTTTCTCTCTCTCTCCCCTTCTGATCCATCCACTTTATTTGTGTACTACATAGCCTAGCTGTTGCTATTTTGGCCTCCTCTGTGCCTCTAATTTCCTAACACAGGAATATTCACAAGAACTGAGGCTCTTTCCCTCTCCAGACCAAGACAGTGGGTTCCTGTTCCCAGCAAACCTGTAGGATGGACTGGAAAGCATCAAGGTCTCTCTCTCCCAAAGGCCTTTTCTCCCCAGCACAGCCTGGCTGAGCCCTGGGGGCAGGAGGTGGGTGGGGGTGATGCCAACCTGAGGCAGCAGTGCATAGCAGCCTGGCAGGTCGCTGTCGTTCACCAGGGGCAGCAGCTGCTGGGCAGGGAGCTGCAGGTAGCAGCGGCCGAAGGTCACCACGGGCTTGGGCACTCGCAGAGCAGGAACCACACACCTGGGCAGAGAGAGGGCCAGAGGCAATGGAGACACTGGCAGAGGAGAGGCTGCTTGACCCCTCAGGGGGCATGGAAGGGAGCAGAACACAGCTGCCTAGCGCAGAGTGGCTGCAAATTGCCACCAGCAGCCTGGCCTGGATCAGCAACCCCGTGGCCAGCAGGAGCAGGGCAGGGATCGGCCCCCTGGGCTCAGCACTGCTGAGGCCACCCCTCACATCCTGGCAGCAGTTTAGGGCCCCTCCAAGAAGGGCCTTGAGGGGCTGGAGCGGGTCCAGAGAAGGGCAACACAGCTGGGGAAGGGTCTGGAGAACAGGGCTGGGCAGGAGCAGAGCTGCTGGGAGCAACTGGCGGCGTTTAGCCTGCAGCAAAGGAGGCAGAGCAGAGCCCTCCTGGCTCTCCACATGTCCCTGAAAGGAGGCTGGAGCCAGCTGGGGCTTGGGCTCTGCTCCCCAGGAACGAGTGACAGCACAAGAGAAATGGCCCCAGGCTGTGCCAGGGGAGGGGCAGTGCCAAGCAGCCATAGAATTGCTGTGTCCTTTAGGAAAAGGCTCAGGGCCAGGCCTGGCCATTCTGGGATGATGCTCCTCCAGGGGGCTGCCTGCAAGCCCTGCTGCTCCCAGCTCTGCCTGGGCAGAACCAGCTCATGATGCAAGGCTCCTCCTGTGGAGCTGGAGCCAGCAAACCACATGCAAGGGGCTGGATGCACCAAGAGACCCTGCAAGGAAAGTGCTGGTACCTGGCTGTGAGGGGCAGTGACAGCAGCTCCTGGCCCACACCATCCACATCCACCACCAGAGCCAGCTCATACAAGCCCTGGGTGTTGGAGCACAGGGTGACCTGGGGGGAGAGCAAAGCCCCAAACACTTCAGCACCCCCACAGCTGCTGCCTTTCCATTCCCAGGCCATGGGAAGCAAGGGAGGCCTTGGCCCTGGTGCTGCTCCATCTGCAGAGCACAGGCCCTGGCAGCACCACAAGGCTGCTGGCAAGAGCTGCTTGCAGAAGTGCCTGTGGCAGCTCCCAGGCCATGGGTGAGAGGAATGCAGGCCCCAGCAGGGCCAGCTGCCACTCAGCACTGCATGGCCAGGGAACAGCAGCAGTGCAGGGCAGAGCTGCTGCCTCCAGCAGAACCACTGCAGCTGTGCAGGGGGAAGCTGCTGCAGAAGCTTGGCCCAGCAGAACCTGCTCAGCTCACAGCCACCACAGCTTCTGCAGTCCCCCTGCAGAGCACTGCAGGGAATCCAACTCATCCTGCCCACAGCACAGGAGGAAGAAGAGCAGGCAGAGAAGCTAACTGCTTCCTCCAGCCACATCTCTCCCTGCAACAGCCTCCTGCTGCCCTCAGCCTTCCTCTGCCCAGCTGCAGGCCAAGGAATCAGCCTAAGCAGCTCTGAAAGCCTCAGCAGTGGCTTCTGGCCTGGAGCCTGGGGGGCAGGAGCTGCAGCTTCTGCCTGCAGGCTCCAAAGGCTGCTCCAAAGGCAAGTCCCAGAGCAGCACAGCTCCCAACAGCCCAGCCCTGCTGCAGGGCTCTGCCTGGCCTCCCCCTCCCAGCCAGCAGCACTGAAGCCCTCTCCCAGAGCAGGGCAGCCTCAGCCCCAGCTGCTGAAGCCCCTCTGGCCCCACTGCTCCCTACCTGGATGTCCTGGAAGCTCAGGGCAGGGATGGTGCCTCTGCCAGGGCTGATGGTGAACTCACAGGGCCTGAGGCACCTCCTGGCTCTCTTCTTCCAGGAGGGCAGAGAGTTGTCCAGCACCTGGGCAGTGCTGGGCACGCTGGGCTCTGCCACACCGTCCCCGGGCACACGGAGGGTGAAGGCCACAGGCACCAGGGAGGTGTTGGTCAGGCGACAGAACAGGCTGTGAGGGAAGCCTAGGAGAAAGGACACAGCTCTGCACCTCTGCACACAGCTCCTCTGCCTCCTGCAGGCAATCTCCTGACATGCTCAGGCTGCCCTTGGCCTCTGGCTCTCTTCCCTCTGAGCTGCAGCTGCCGCGGAAGCCAAGCAGCTCTGTGCTGGCACTGCTGGGGGACAACAAGTTCCCCATGGGGCAGCCAGGGGCCCTCCTGGCCAAGAAGGCCAAGGCTGCTCTCAGCAGAGGGTGGCCAGCAGGGCACAGCAAGCACCAGGAGCCTGCAGCTGCAAAGGCCTTCTCCAGGCCAGCAGCTGGAGAGGACTCTTCTCCTCTTGGATCCCAGGCTGCTGCCTGCTGGCAGCCCTCTGGCTTTGTCTGCTCACAAGGAAGCCAAGAGACAGGGCAGGGATGGAGGGAGGGGAGGCTGCAGCTCAGCAAAGGCCAGCACTTCTCTTAGCCAAGTCCCTCAGCAGGAGGAAAACAGAGAGGCATCCTGGCCAGGCTGAGCACAGCTCTTCAGTCAGCCCAGAACTGGCTTCCCAGGCAGAGCTGAGAGCCCCTCAGGGAAAAGCCTTCTGGGAGCCTGAGCTGAAGCAGCAGAACCTGCAGCTCAGTGCTCAGGCAGCAGAGCTGGGCCTCTGCTGGGCAAGGAGAAGGAGCCCAGGGCTCTGAGCACACCAGGGCCTGAGGCAGAGCTGTTTCTTGGCCACATTCCCTGGCACTGACAACCAGTGGCCCTCCCAGCACCAAGCAACATCTCACCCTGCAGCGCAGGGGGGAAATGGTCTCCAGGCCTGGCAACATTGACCCACAGCAGCTATGGGCTGGGCCAGAGCTTCAACTCCCTCCTCCTGCAGTCCCAGCCCCTGGGCCCTGCTGGGGCTCTCACAGCCATCCTGCTGCCAAGGACTGGCAGCCTGGGGCTGATCAGAGCATCAGGGACCCCACAAGACCCTGCTCTGCCAGTCCTTTGGGCCTCTGTGCCCTCAGGATGGCAAAGCCCTGCCCAGGCAGCCTGCAGCCCTGCTTGAACCTCCTGAAGGCTGCTCTGGAGGGCCACCAGTGCTGGAGGCTCTGAGGCTGCACTCTGGGGCTGCAGAGCCCTCGGGCTGTGCTCCAAGGCCAGGCCACACTCACCATAGGAGACGTCCCCGAAGCGCAGGCAAGGGACATCGAAGCGCAGAGGGGGTGCAGAGACACAGCCCCTGGGGGGACACAGCAGAGGAGGCCTTGGCTTGGCTGCAGAGCACTGCAGAGCCTGCAGCTTGCACTGCTGCTGGCAGGCTGCAAAGCTGCTCTCACAGCACAGGGGGCTGCACTCAGCCTCTCACCTGACAGTCAAGGTCACAGGCTCAGGGGATCCTTCCACACTGAACCTGAATTCCTCTGTGAAGTGCCCCAGGACAGGGGGACAGAAGCAGACCTGGATGACTTGGAACTCATCTGGCAAGAGAAGGCCCTGACAGGGGGAGAAGCTGAAGCAGGGGCCCAGAGCTGTAGTTGGAGGGACCAAGCTGAAGGAGGCATGGATGGCTCCTTTGTTGTGCAGGATCACCTGCAAGACAGCCAATGGAAACCCCTAAGGAACTTTCTTTCCTTCCAGGAGGCTGATTTGTGTCCTGCCCAAGCACCTCCCTGCAGGGTTACACCCCCCTTGATGGGGGCTGAAAAGAGCCCAGCCCCAGCTGCTCTGGCTGGGCAGAGAGAGACTTGGCTTTCCCCCTCCCAGGAGGAGGGGTCCCCTGGCTCCAAGGGGCTCTATGCCACTGCCCCTCCCTGCCCAGCAAGCCTTGCTAGGCAGGGCAGAGCTCTGCTCCTGCTCTCTCTTTCCCCTGCACAGCCACTGCTGCACAGAAGGCTCCCCAGGGCTGCTGCATCCCCCCCTGCTGCTCCCTGCTGCATCCACACCTCCTGAAGAGCTGCAGCCACTGGCACCAAGGGAATCCAGTGCCAGCTGGGGCTGCCTTTGGATGCTTTGCCCCCTGCCCTTCACCCTATCCCTTTGGAACCTGCCCTGTTACTGATACATAGAGATAGATAAAGTTACCTTTTTTCACTCCCAAACAGATTCCAGACCATTTTTTCCCTGATCTTACCTCTCCTTTCTCCTGCCTGATTTGCTTTACCTTACCAGGAAAGGGAAAGGGGGAGGGAATCTCAATCGGTTTCCATTTGGGCTTTTGGCCTGCAGGTCCAGCCCAGAGCAGCACAAGCTGACAGCTGGCAAAGGCAGAGGATGCTGCCTGCTGCTGCTTGGCAGAAGCCAAAGGGAAGTTCAGCCTTTGGGGGTTTGATGCCAAGCAGCCAGGACTCCATAGAATGGATCCTGGAATGGCTTGGTTGGAAGGGACCTTCCAGCTCATCCAGTTCCAACCCCCCCCATAGGCAGAGACCCCTCCCACCAGCCCAGGCTGCTCCAGGCCTCATCCAGCCTGCTCCTGAACACTTCCAGGGAGGGGGCAGCCACAGCCTCCCTGGGCAGCCTGTGCCAGGCTCTCCCTCCTCTCACTCTAAAGAATCTTCCTAGTTTCCAGTCTCAAGCTGCCCTCCCCAAGCTTCACCCCATTCCCTCTCCTCCTCTCCCCCAGCCCTTGGCCAAAGTCCCTCCCCAGCTCTCCTGGAGCTACTTCAGCTCCTGGAAGGCTGCTCTGAGCTCTCCCTGGAGCCTTCTCTTCCCCAGCCTGAACAGCCCCAGCTCCCACAGCCTGTCTCCATAGTAGGACTTCCCCCCAAGCCCTGCCAGCCCCTGCTGCTCACCTCAGACTTGCTGCTGGAGCCAACCAACACCTGCCCAAGGTCCAGCTGCTCAAGGCTGAAGCAGAGCCAGGGCCCTCGGCCTTCCCCTTGGATGTGCAGAGGCAGCCTGGCCTCACGGCCTGGGGAGAGAGTTCCATTGGATGACTCCTTGAGGCCTTGAGGTGGGAAGGGACCTTCCAAGGGCAGCCAGCCCAAGCAGCAGCACTCAGCAGAACAGCTGCAGGCACAGCAGCTGGCTCTGAGCCCCAAGCAACCTGACCTGAAGGGGTTCCAGGAGTGGGGCACCTACCCCTCCCTGGGCAACTGGGGCCAGGCTCTCACCACCCTCAGTGTCAAACATGCTCAAGGTCTGAGGAGGTCAGCCAAGGGGCTTGGAGGAATCAAGGAGCAAAATTAATTGACTCCTTGGTTTCTTTCAACTCACAGGGACCTTGATTCTGGGACAGTTTCCACCCTGGCAGCACAGGGGACCCGCTGCTTTGGAATGCTCATCTGCCACAGAATGGCTGCAAGAAGTGAAGCTCTCCTGAAGGCCCAGCAGGGTCTGTCAAGAGCAGGCTTCTCTCTCCCAAGACAGAGCATTTGCTCAGCTCTGCCTCCTGGAGCCCCAGAGCAGCTCAAGGGCTGTGTGCAAGTAGCTCTCTTATTGCTCTGCAATGCAAAACCTCTCCTGGCACAAGCCCTGGAGATCCACCCCTGCTGTAGAGGGATGGACATCTCCCTCAGCAGAGCAGAAAGCCCAGAGCCAGCAGCTCAGCACTGGCAACTTTGTGAAGCAAGAATTGCCTTGCCCAGCTCTGACAAGTGCAGCTGGGGCAGGAAGACATTTTGGGAACACAAGCCCTGGGCTCACACTGGAGGTGGCACTGGCCAAGGGAACCAGGCCCAATTCCTGGGCAAGTCAAAAGCTGTTCCCTGGCATCTGTGTCCCTTGGCTTGGGGCAGGAAGGAAATCAACAAAGCAGCAGAGCAGGGTTGGTGCTTTCAGCACCCTCCAAGAGTGGGAGCTGGGCTGCTGGACCTCCATGAGCTCTGGAGGTGAGGACACCCATCAGATTCCGTGGAGAAAGCCTGGCAGCGAGCTCCCACCCTTGAGACACAGCCTGAGCAGCACCCTGCAGAGATGGAGAGGAAGGACAAGGAAGCCTGAACCTGGCTACAAGCACTCCCTGCCCTGGGCTAGCACAGCACAGCCACCACCTCTGGAAGGGCAGAGCTGGTGTCACTCAGGGGGCAGTGCTGGCTGCTGCCACCAACAGCCTGAGCACCCTGCAGGGAGACAGCAGCGGCACAGAGCTCATCCAGCAGGCTGCTGGGGCTCAGCTTGCCAGGGAGAGACCTCCTGCTGAGCAGAGCAAGCCCTGAGCAACGCCACCCAGGGGAAGCACAGCCTCAGAGCTGCCAGGAGACACTTCCCAGGCAGGGAGAAGCACCTGCTGGCCAGAGATGCTCCTTTGGAGGGCACCCTGCATTCAGCAGGGTTCCCCACCTAAGCGCTGGCAGTAGCTGACCAGTGGGAGGAGATCCAGGGGCTGGCAGCACTCTGGAACTCAGCTCCTACCACCTCAGGAGCCCCAGGATGCCTCCAGGCTATGAGGACTCCTCTTGGAGGGAAACAGGCTAGAGGGGCTTAGGGGCTGCTGTGTTCTGTAGCTCCTTGGCCTTCACAGACACCTCCCAGCAGAGCAAAGGCTGGCAAACCCATGGCAGGAAACCTGAGCCCTTCCCTGCCTCACATGTTCTGGACTCAGTGGTCCAGAGGCAGTGTCCTGAGCCCTGGCCTTGGACAGCAGAGCAGCTGGGAGCCACAGGGACAGCAGGCACGGGTCCTGTTGGCCACTGACCCTTCCTAGCAACTCGAGCAGGAGCCAGGGGGCTGGAAGGTTGCTTGTGCCTGGCCTGCAGCCTGGGGCAGAGAGCAGCAGAATGGAGCTGTACCTGAGATGTCACAGTAGAACTTGGCTTCATAGACTCTGGCTGCCTGGGGCTTAAAGGTCACCTGGATCTCAGCTGAGGAGTTTGGCCACACCTCTCCCTCCTAGAAGAGAGGATGGCAGCAAACCATTGATCACCAAAGCTTCCAGCTCATGTTTGCAGCCACAGCCCTGCAGCCCTTCTTCAGAGCACCAAGGGAGAGCGAGGAGCAAGCACCACACGTGCTGGGCTGGGGGAGGAGAGACAGGCACAGGCAGAGCTCTGCAAGGGAACCTGCTCCAGAGGGGAGGGAAGCCTGGGAAACCAAGAGACTGAGAAGGCTGGACAGGGCAGAAGGGCAGAGAGCCATGGAGCAGCCCACTTCTAAGTCAGTCCTAGAGCACAGTGTGGCACATCCCCAGAGCCAGTGAGGAAAGGTTTCCACTCCCAAGGCTTGAGGCCAGGCTGCACTTGGTGTCCCTCCATCATTACCAGGAGCACCAGGACTCAGTGCTGTGGGCAGCCAGACTGCTGCCCCTCACAAGCTGGAGAGCAGGTTCAGCTGCTTGTGGAGACACAGTGCAGCTGTCACCAAGCAGGAGCCCCCAACACACTCCCAAAGCAGCTCTGACACACCACAGGATGCTGCTCACCTCCCACTGCCTCCAACATCCCTACTGCTCTGCCACAACCTCCTGCTCCCATCCTGCTGCTGCCAGCTGCTGTGCTGGGACAGCGCAGTGGTGCTGCTGCTGCTGGCTCTCAGCCTTCCATGGGCTCCAGGAGGAAGCAGCAAGAGCAGCTGAGCCCTTCCTTCACACTCATTTCACCTCTCTGCATAGAAAGAAGAGGTTGGGATTCCTGCAGGCTTTACTCCCAGATGAGATGCTGCTCAGACAGCAGCATTCTCCAGCTCAGACCATGCTCTCCCTCCGAGTCAGGGCTCTGGTTGGTGGCAGGATGTGGCCTTGGGCTCCCAGAACCAGCAGCAAGCCCTTCTCTGTACCTAGGGGCACCACAACTCCCAGAGCCCCTTTCAACCTGCCAGCCTGGGGCCCAGGCTCACAGGTGACACTGGCAGGGAGACTCAGAGCTGGTGGAAGCCCGGCTTCCAGGAGGGGATTGCTATTGCCATAACTCAGCTGCCCTTTGCCTCCTCTCCTTCCCTTCTTCAGGTGGTTTGGGACCTGCAGTGCTCTAACAGCCTCTGGGCAGCCCCCGAGCCACACGGAGGGGATGTCCTTGCAGCTAACACCGCAGAGCCCTCTGAGGGCTGGAAGGACACCGAGGCAGTGCCCTTCTTTTGCTCAGCTGCCAGCAGGCTCTCGCTGCCTGCCAGGGCCCTGCAGCTCACCAAGGCTTTGTGCACCAAGCCCTGCCAGCTCCACTCCCTCTGCGGGAGCTGGGGGCAGGATCTGCCAAGGGACCTCCCCAGGGAGGAGGAGGAGGAGGAGGAGGAGGAGGAGGAAGGAGGGCTCTCAGCTGCGGCTCACCAGCGGCTCGATGGTGAAGATCTCCTCAGAGCGGCACAGCAGGGACTCTCCTTGCGCCTTCGCCCTCTGCTGCTGGAAGATGCGGGGGAGCCGGGAACGGCGTCCCTGGGGCGCAGGCTGCTTCCTGGGCTCCAGGGGGGGACGCGGCTTGAACTGCCCCCACAGCCTGCAGCCCAGAGACAAAGCCCAGCAGACAAGGGCATCACCAGCAGCTCTGCAGAGGCTCTGGCAGAAGCGCTCGGGGAGGCACAGCAGCGGCACAGCAAGGGGCTGCCCCCGAGCCCCCGGCTCCCAGCCCACGATCCCTGCCTCTTCCCTGGCCACTCGCACTCCCTGCTTGCAAGCTCGGAAGAGCTTTGTGAAAGGCAGCAGCCCCCCGGGAGCCTTCCTGCTTCACAGCCACTGCCACAGCTGATGGAGGCTCCAACAACAGCCTCGAGTGGCTCTTCCTCCCCTGGAGCTGCTCAGGGCTGCTCTTTGCACAGCCTGAGCTTGCACAGCAGCCACACACTGGGCAAGGAAAAGCACTGAGCGAGGGGAACCTGGGGCTGGCCTCTAGGGCCTGCCTGGCCCAACCACACTGAACTTGACTTGCTCAGAAGCCCCTGAAGAGCACTCCAGCTGAAGGCACTTTCCTCCCCAGCTGTGGCTTCAGACTAACTCCAGATCCCTCCATGCACCTGGGGCTGGAAAGTCACCCAAGGCTTCCCGGGATCCCCCAGGCTTTGCAGTGTGCTTTCCAGCTCAGCCCCTGGGCTCCAGCTCTTCCTCTGCTGCCTGAGGTGGCAATTTCCAAGCTTCACCACAGGCAGCCTTTGGAGAGCCTGCCCCATCTCCCACCACCACAAAGACACAGGTGCTGAAACTCAACTGGACTTCTAAGTCCTGCCTTGCTCCACCCTCCCTGCAGAACCCTCCACCTCCCAGCTCTGCTCAGCCTCCAAGGCAGGGTGGAAATAGCTCCTGGTGCTGGAAACTGGGACACCAGCAGGCAGTTAACAGCCTGCAGCAGGATAGCCTCAACCTTCTGGGCCCCTGAAGCACTCTGCCCTGCACAGGGCTGGGAAAGGAGCCTGCCAGCTTGTGCCAGCTGCAGCAGGAGAAGCTGCAGCGAGTAGCAGCAGAGTTGTGCTGCATGCAGCTGTGCTCAGTGCTGCTACTCAGTGCAGCCCAGCACTGAGCCTTGCCTCAGCCTCATGGTCCCTCTGGAGCCCAGAGATCTCTGGGCCTCAGTGCTTTGTGGCCCCCACAAGTCAGTTTGCTCTCTGAGGAAATCCAGGCCCTGCAGTTCCTCCCCAAGACACCATCCTCAGCTGGAGTGTGGATGCAGCTGGGAAGGGAAGTGCTGAGCTCCAGTACCCCAAAGCCCAGGGATCCAGGCCTTGGTGCTGTGGGGGCTTTCCTGGCCTCAACCACTGCAAAGCACCCAGAGCCCTGGAGGCCACACTTGAGTGTCACCCTTGGAGAGGGATCTGCCTGCAGTGCAGCTTTCCAACCCACCTCTGCTGCTGCTCCTCCTCCTCCTGACTAGCAGCAGCCTTCCACTGGAAGTGAGCTCTCACACTGCTGCTGTTGTGGATGAGCAGGGTGCTGCGGCTGCTCAGCGACAGGTAGGTCTGCTCCATGCTCAAGGAGCTCCTGTCCAGCCTGATGTTCACATCCACAGCTGTGCCACTGAGGCTGCTGTGAATATCTTCTCCTGCAGGAAAGCAGAGGGGAGTCTTGCTCATCTCACTTGCAAGCTACAGCAGCATTTGGATCCTTTCTGCCAGCCCCAGAGAGCTCCAGTGCTCACTGCAGGGCTGCAGCACCACAGCAGCACCCAGGGAGCACATCAGGCTGCCCAGGAGCCAGGGGCAGCAACAGGGACAAAGCAAAGCTCTGCTGCAGGCAGAGACAACACACCCCGAGGGCACCTGTGAGCAAGGCTCTGCTTCAGCATCAGCTCTGCTGAGCCAAGCCTGTGGGCAGCATTTGGAGGTCCCAGCTCCGCTCCCCACTTCCTCCTCAAGGGCCTGCTGAGGCTGACACTTCTCCTGGGGCCTGCTCTTGGCTTCTCCCACCCCAGGAGGAGTTTGACACCTCTCCAAGGAGGCAGTGAGCACTTCCTGCCCGAGCCCAAGAGCCTTTTAGTCCTGAAGCTGGGAGCTGTGGGATGGAGATGGGGAGAGGAGAGTGCAGCAAAAGGCTCTGAGGCAAGGCAAGGGAGAAGCAGAGCAGGGGACAGAGGAGTGCCAGAGGCCCTGGGCACCACAGCGTCTGACAGAGCCCTGCCCTCCTCCTGTCAGCCCTCAGGCCCAGCACTGGCTGGGAACCAAAGCTCAGGCTCTGCAGTGGGCAGCCAGGGACACAGAGTGCAGGCAGGCAGTGCCCAGCACTGACCTGAGTCCCAGTGCAGGCTCAGGACCCCGCGGTGCTCCCCGGTCCGCAGCGGCAGGAACTCCACAGCCACCTGCACAGCAGCACCGACCCCCAGAGCTCCCACACAGGGCTCAGCAGAGAATGGGCTGCAAGAGAGAGACACAGCAGGGCTGCTGCAGAGACCTGGGCACCACAGCCCTGCTGCAGGCCACTGCTCTGCAGCTGCCTTCTGCAAGCAAGGAGCAAAGCAGCCCCAAGCAGCAGAAGCAGAGAACCTTTTTGGCTGGAAGAGATCTTTCAGCTCCAGTCCAACCATGCTCCCATTGCTAGGGCACCCCCAAACCATGGCCCTCAGCACCACACCAACCCCCCAGGGATGGGGACTCCACCACTGCCCCAGGCCACCTGGACCAGGCCTTGACAACCCTCAAGGGCAAGAAATTGTTCCTCATGTCCCAGGCCACACACAACTGAGGGCATTTCCTCGTGGCCTAGCACTTGTTCCTTGGGAGCAGAGACCAAGCCCTGCCTGGCTCCAGCCTCCTGTCAGGGAGCTGAAGAGAGACAGAAGATCTGCCCTCAGCCTCCTCCAGGCTAAACATCCCCAGTGCCCTCAGCCTCTCCTCACAAGACTTTTGCTCTAGACCCTTCACCAGCTTTGTAGTCCCTCCTGGAGCCACCCCAGCACCTCAGTGTGCTCCCTGCAGTGAGGGGGCCAAAAGTCAATGCAGTACTCAGGCTGTGCATCCAGTGCCCAGTGCAGGCTACACTGCCCTGCTCCTGTTGGCCACACCATGGCTGACCCAGGCCAGGATGCTGTTGGCCTGCTCAGCCACCTGGCCACCGGCTGGCTCATCTGCAGCCTCTGTTGAGCAGCACCCCAGGTCTTTGCTGGGCATCTTTCCAGCCACTCTTCCCCCAGCCTGCAGTGCTGCAGGGGGTTGCTGTGACCCAGGTACTGGCCCTGCCACTTGGCCTTGATCAACCTCATGCCATTGGCTTGGCCTTTGATCCAGCCTGGCCAGGTGCCTCTGTAGGTTAACAGGCAGCTCAGCACTGCTGCCCAGTTGGGCCTGTCTGCAAACTGACTGAGGGAGCCTCAATGTCCTCACCCAGGGCATTGAGCAAGTGTTCAGGAGAGCTGGCCCCAGCACTGAGCCCTGGGGACCACCACTGGGGACCAGACACCAAGTGGAGTTAGCTCCCTTCACTGCAGACAGCAGAAGGAAAACCAACCCCCCAGGGGATCAGAAAGAGAGCTCCTGGCTCAGTGCTGAGGAGATTCAGCCCTCAGAAGGGCCTAGAGTAGAGAAGGACAGCAGGTGCCCCATACACTGCATCCAGCTCCCTGCAGTGAGGCTGCAGAGCCCAGCTGCTGGCAATGCCACCAGAGCAGGGCTGCTGGAGAGCACAGGGCTGGAAGGGCTGCTGGAGAGCACAGGGCTGGAAGGGCTGCTGGAGAGCACAGGGCTGGAAGGGCTGCTGGAGAGCACAGGGCTGGAAGGGCTGCTGGAGAGCACAGGGCTGGAAGGGCTGCTGGAGAGCACAGGGCTGGAAGGGCTGCTGGAGAGCACAGGGCTGGAAGGGCTGCTGGAGAGCACAGGGCTGGAAGGGCTGCTGGAGAGCACAGGGCTGGAAGAGCTGCTGGAGAGCACAGGGCTGGAAGGGCTGCTGGAGAGCACAGGGCTGGAAGGGCTGCTGGCACTCAGAGCTTCCCCCTGGCTCCCTGCCACCCAGAAACCTCACCTGAAGAGCTGCAAATGGCAAGGCAACTCCTGGCCCAGGAGATCCCAGCCTAGAAAGCAGAGGCAGGGACAAGCAAAGCCTGGCCTGAAGAGCAGAGCAGGATGCTGAGCTCCTCACCTCTGAGTGCTGAGGCTGTAGTGAGCCTCCCGCTCGCCCACGTTGCGGAGCAGCAGAGTCCTCTGGGTGCTGTACTTGACTGGGCAGATGGAGAAGTTTAGCTGCTGGGGGAAGTCCAGCACAGCCTGGGCACCTACAGCCCGGATGGGCACAGTGAACTCCTCCCTCTGGGTGACACAGAGCAGCTGGTGACAGTAATCCTGCAGGGAAAGGAACAGCCTCAGCAGGCTGCAGGCAGTGCCAGCCCCAGGGCAGAAGGGAAGCTGCTGGGCTTTGTCTCACTGCCAGCTGCAGGCAGAGATGCAGCAGCCCCTGGGCACCCTTCTCTCCTGCAGCACAACTGGCACAGGGCTGGGAAGGATCAGAGCTGAGCCAGCCCCTCTGCCCCACCTGCTCTCTCAGCAGGCCAGCAGCACCAAAGCAGATTCTCTGATGCTTGGATGCTGAGGCAGCCCAGAGTGACTCCACCTCAGGGGTGCCAGCCCCCCAGAGCCACTGAAGCCTGGGAAAGGCACCCAGCTGTGCCACGGTGCCAAGTGCAGTCCCAGCAATGCAGGCACCTCCTGGAAGCTTGGCAGGGATGCTCAGGCACATTGCCCAAAGGCCTTTGCCACATCACCATCAGCAGTGGCTCCCAGCTCCCCACAGCCACCAGGCAGTCACCTGGGCATGGAAGGAGATCAGGTTGGTCAGGCAGGACCTGCCCTTCCTAAATCCATGCTGGCTGGGCCTGAGCCCTTGGCCACCCTGTAAGGGCTGTGTGATTGCACTCAAGATGACCTGTTCCATAACCTTGCCTGGCACTCAGGTCAGGCTGACAGGCCTGGAATTCCCTGGCTCCTCCTACCACTGCAGGCAGCAACCTCTTGAGACCTGCAGCCTCACCTTGTTCTCCTCAGGGGTGAAGAGGATGCAGTAAGTAGCAGCCATGCCAGGTGCTACCTTCTGGCACACATCCTTGGGGCCAACCAACTTGAAGTAAGGAGAGGTCTCCAGGATGACCTTCACCCACTGAGGAACCTGCAGGGAAGACACAACTGGGATTTTGCCACCTGTGGCACTGTGAGAAGAAACCTGGCCATGGCCAGCTGCCATCCTTCCTTCCCAAGGCACTTCCAGCACAGAGGACAAGGCTGGAGCCAAGTTCCTGCTGCCTGGGCAAAGGAGCTCTGGGACATGGGCTGCAGGCCCAAGCCCTGCTGTGAAGCAGAGCCAGAGGAAAGGAGAAACTGAGGCCCATTTTAACGAGGAAAGGGGAAAGAGCAGCACAGTGTCTGGGGTCAGTGTGGAGCACACCAATGTCCCAGGGGCCTCTTGCCAACACTCCCAAGCCAGGCACCAGAGCAGGAATGGCTCTGTTCTCCCCAGCAGGAACTGAGAGGGACCACACTTTGCAGCCTTCCTTGCCAAAGGGGCTTCTCTTTCCAGCCACAGCCCTGGCAAAGCCTCTTCTCTCAGGACACACTTGGACTGCTCTTGCTCTTCCCCCACAGCTTTTGTTGTCCCCTTGTTTCCCCCAGGAGGGAGGTGTGTGGGGGGGAGCTCCTTCCCCTGCTCTCATGCAGGCTGCTTCTGCCTTCCCAGCTGCTCTCCTCTCCCCTTCACATCTTGCTCCCCACTGCAGAGCAGCAGCTTCCAGGACACTTCCTTTGCTGACCCTTCTCTGCCTCCAGCACACTGCCTGCTGCCTGGCAAGAGAAGCCCCTGTGTGCACAGGGTTCTCTCCTGGAGCACCTTTGAACCCAGCCCCACTCCTCCCTCCTGTCTCTTCTCACCAGCTTGCTCTGGGCACCTGCCTCACTCCAGCAAATGTTTCCCCAGCTCAAATTCAAAGGGTCTCAAATCTTCCTCTTTCCACAGGAACAAAACTGCTGGCATTTGGCAGCCTTTCCCTGCTCCACTTCTTTGGGGAATCTCCTCAGCACCACCAATTCTTTCCAAGCACAGGTGGAGACCTTCAGGAGGAGATGGCTCTGGATGTGCTGTGGTGTTCCAAAGGGAAAGCAGAGCTCCAGGAAAGCCCCAGCAGGGCTGAATGAAGCGTAGCAGGACCCCCAGGTCGTGCCTAAAGGCCTCCCCTTGCTGCTGCTCCATCAGTCTGTTCCACTGCTCTTTCCAAACACCTCTCCTGGAGTTTCAGTGCCACTCCCTAGGACTTATTCCAGCCTCAAGCAGAGAAGACGACCCCTGAGCTTTGTCAGGGGATTGAAGCAGCTAAGCAGGCTGTGAGAGGCAGAGAGGCCCTCCCCAAGGGCAAGACTAACCAAGGAGCCATCAGGATGCGCTGCACACCTGAGGCAGAGCGTGAGACGAGAGAACAGCTGCAGAGCCCTCAACATTCTCAGCAAGCCAGGGCTTTCAGAGGCAAGGCTGCTCTCTAGGCAAGCTCTTCTGGGCTAGCTCCCAGCAGCACATGGCAGTGTCAGAGACAGCATGCCCAGAGAGGGCAGGTTCCTCCCACCCCCCAGCACTTACCCTGCCCTTGTTGCGCAGAACCAGCGTCGCTTCGTAGACCTGGTGGGGGAGGTAGTTCTGGAAGACCACCTCTGCTGGGAGAGGCTCAAAGCAGCTCTGCTGCAGGGCAGCTGGCAGCTGGGGGTGCACAGAGAGCAGGGAGAGGTTCAGCTGCTGGCAGCAGGACTCATGAGTGACAACCCTACACTGCTCTCCAGTCCAGCCCAGTCTCCTGGCGAGTCCCTCTGCCCAGCTCAGCCTGGGCAAGCAGAAGCTCTCCCACCTGGCTCCTGGGTGGCTCAAGAGGAGCTGGGCTGTGCTGAGCAGGCTCAGGCTAAGCAGCTCTTGGGCTGTCTCTCCAGGTTCCCTCTCCCAAACACAGGGCAAAGCCCTGTGCTGCTGTGGTCACACAGCACCAGAGCACTCCCTGACAGTGCTGCCAGCACTCATGGAGCAGCTGAGGGCCAGCAATGGACAGGAGGCTCCAGGGGAAACACTCTGGGGATGATCTTTGCTCTGAGGCAGGGAGGCCGAGGCCCACACAGCCCCAAAGAGCTTTGCCAGTGTAAAGCCTGGGAGCTGCTAAGGAGAGAACAGCAGCAGAGGAGGGAAGGCAGGACAAGGAGAGCTGAGTGCTGGCGAGGTTCAGCTCCTTTCTCTGCAGCACTGGGCAGCTGGAGGAGGACTGGACTTGGCAGCTCCTTCTGCCAGGAGCTTTCAGTGGCTCTTTGGTCCTGCTCTGGTGCTGCTGCTTTTGTTCCACTCCACTGCAGCAGCAGCCTGGCAATGCACACAAGCAGCAAATGCTGGCAGAGCAGAGGCACTGCTAGGAGAAAGTTCCTCCCTGCTTTGCCTCCCCTCTCCCAGCTGTGCTGCTCCCACTCACCAGACCCAGGCAGCTCTCCTGCTGCTCCACACAAGCCATGGCCAGGCTGAAGCCAGCAGCTGCAGCATGCTGCCAGTTCTCTGTGTGCCCAGCTGAGGGCTTCCCAACCTGCTGGGCTGGCCAGGGCAACCCACAACCAGTATGTCACAGGTTTGCTGCTGGCAATTGCTGCTCAGCAGCCTCCCTCCCTGCTCTGCCCTCGGGGCTGTGTGCTCTGGCCAGCAGCTCTGCAGCAAAGCAGCTTGAGGCACAGCTGCAGCAAACACTGAGCCAGACAAGGCACAGCCAGGGGCTGAGGCCCCTCTGCAGCTGGCAGGAGCCTGCAGCCTGCAAAGCCAGCCCCCTGGGAGGGCCCCAACCTGCTGCTCCACCCCAAAGCACCACTGCAGCTGAGTGTGCTCAGTGCTGAGCAACTCCTGCAGGCCTTCAGCCCCCCAAGGCCAAGGCTGCCAGCAGCGAAGGAGTCCCAGCCCCAGGCACTTGGCAGCGACCACCCCAAGCAGCAGCTGCCTGTGGCAGCAGGAGGATGGCAAATGGCAAGCTCCTGCCCTTGTGTCCTGCCCCAGCCTGCCCCCTGCATGGGGCTTGAGTGCCAGGGGCTCAGCTCCAGGAACCCCCCCCAGCTGCAGCAGAGCTTCTGCAGCACAGCTCAGGACTTGAACAGCTCAGCAGGGAGCAAGGTCTGAGCTTTCTCCTGGCAGGAGGAACTCAGCACTGCCAGCAGCTGCACAGCACAACAGGACCTGGCCAGCCAGTTAGAGCTAAGCTGGAGGCAGGCCTGCCACGAGCAGGCTCCTCTCCAAATGCCTCCCCAAACAGCAAGGAAAGGGCAGGAAAAGCTTACCTTTGGGCAGGAGGCCTCACTGGAGTCTGCAAGCTGGGCAATCAGGGGCAGGGTCCTGGCCTCAGGCTTGCCCCTCCTGGTAACAGGGTGCAGCTTCCCCTCCAGGCTGCTGCCCCTCTGGGTGCAGATTGGGGGCAGCTTCCCCTCCAGGCTGCTGCCCCTCTGGGTGGGGATTGGGGGCAGCTTCCCCTCCAGGCTGCTGCCCCTCTGGGGGGAGACTGGGGGCAGCTTCCCCTCCAGGCTGCTGCCCCTCTGGGTGGGGATTGGGGGCAGCTTCCCCTCCAGGCTGCTGCCCCTCTGGGCTGGGGCTGGGGCTGGGGCAGGGGCCGGGGCTGGGGCTGGGGCTGAGGGCAGGGCTGGGTCCGGAGCTGGGGCTGGGCTGGGGCTGGGCCTGGGCTGGGGCAGTGCTGGGGCTGGGCTGTGACTGGGCTGGGACCAGGACTGGGCTGGGGCAGGGACTGGGGCAGGGCTTGGGCTGGGGCTGGGGCTGGGCTGGGGCTGGACTAGGGCTGGGCTGCGGCCGGGGCTGCGCCGGGGGCTGGGTCCAGGGCTGGGGCAGGGCTGTGGCTGGGGCTGGGCTGGGGCAGGGCTGGGGTTGGGGCTGGGGCTGGGCTGGGGCTGTGGCTGGGTCCAGGGCAGGGGCTGGGCTGGGGCTGGGGCTGGGCCAGGGCAAGGCTGGGCAGAGGCTGGGGCTGAAGCTGAGGGCAGGGCTGGGCTAGGGCTGGGGCTGGGGCTGGGCTGGGGCCGAGGGCAGGGCTGGGGCCAGGCTGGGGCTGAATTCGGTGCAGGGCTGGGGCTGGGGCAGGGCTGGGGCTGGGGCTGGGTCCAGGGTGGGGGTGGGGCTGGGGCTGGGGCTGCGGACAGGGCTGGGGCTAGGGCTGGAGCCAGGGTGGGGGTGGGGCTGGGGCTGGGGCTGCGGACAGGGCTGGGGCTAGGGCTGGAGCCAGGGTTGGGGCAGGAGCCAGGGCTGGGGCAGGGCTTGGGCTGGGGCTGGGGCTGGGGCTGGGCTGGGGCTGGGGCTGGACTAGGGCTGGGCTGCGGCCGGGGCTGGAGCTGGGCTGGGGCTGAGGGTGGGGCTGGGGCTGGGCTAAGGCTGGGATAGGGCTGGGCTGGGGCTGGGGCTGGGGCTGGGGCTGGAGCTGGGGCCGGGCTAGGGCTGGGCTGGGGGCAAGGATGGGGCTGGGGCTGGGGTTGGGCCAGTGCTTGGGCTGGGGCAGGGGCTGGGCTGAAGCTGAGTGTGGGGCTGGGGGTGGGGCTGAGGGCAGGGCTGGGCTAGGGCTGGGGCAGGGCTGGGGCAGGGGCCAGGGCTGGGGGCAGGGCTGGGGCTAGAGCTGGGGCAGGTCTGGGTCCGGGCTGGGGCTGCGTTCAGTGCAGAGCTGGGGCTGGGGCAGGGCGGGGGCTGGGGCAGGGCTGGACCTGGGCTGGGGATGAGGCTGGAGTGGGGCTGGGGCTGGGTCCAGGGCAGGGGCTGGGCTGGGGATGGGGCTGGGCTGGGGATGGGCCTAGGCTGGGGCAGGGCTGGAACTGGGGCTGGGCTGGGGTAGGGCTGGCACAGGGCTGGGGCTGTGGCTGGGTCTGGGGCGGGGGCTGGGGCAGGGCTGGAACTGGGGCTGGGCTGGGGCCAAGGTTGGGGCTGGGGCTGGGCTGGTGGCGAGGGTGGGGCTGGGGCTGGGGCTGGGGCTGCGGACAGGGCTGCGGCTAGGGCTGTGGCTGGGGCTAGGGACAGGGCTGGGGCCAGGCTGGGTCTGGGGCTGGGCCTTGGGCAGGGTTGGGCTGAGGGCAGGGCTGGGGCTGGGGTTGGGCTGGGGCTGGGTCTGGGGCTGGGCTAGGGCTGGGGCTGGGTCCAGGGCTGGGGAAGGGCTGTGGCTGGGGCTGGGGCTGGGCTGGGGCTAGGTCCAGGGCTGTGGCTGGGCTATGGCTGGAGCTGGGCTGGTGCTGAGGGTGGGGCTGGGGCTGGGCTGGGGCTGGGGCAGGGCTGGGGCTGGGCTGGGGCTGGGGCATGGCTGGGGCTGGAACCAAGTCTTGGGCAGGGATGGGGCTGGGGTTGGGACTGGGCAGGGCTGGGGCTGGGCATGGACTGGGACTGGGCAGGGGTAGGGCCGGGGCTGGGGGCTGGGCTGGGGCTGGGGTTGGGCTGGGGCAGGGCTGGGCCTGGGGTTGGGCTGGGGCTGGGGCTGGGGCCGGGGCTGCGACTGGGTGTGGCCGGTTGACGTTGCCTCCTTAAGAAAGGGAATATGGTGGACGGAAGTTGGTAAACGGAAGGAATAATCTAAACTAATTTCATTGGAAGAGTGGGAGGAAGCACCTTCTGAACTGGGACAGCAGGAGGGCATACTGGGTTTTTCCAGCACTTTATTTTCAGTCTTGCTTCCGCCTCTTCTTCGTGCAGCAGCTCTGTTTTGTGCTGGGCTTTCTGCCAAGGCCTCGGCCTTGAAGACCAGATAAAAGCCTGTATTAACTCCCTTCCAATTAACACGAACTGCTTCTAAACTTTTTTCCTCTCTTTTCTATCTCTTTCTATCCCATTCTGTGGAAAGGGGGGGGGAGAGAGGGGAGAGCGGAGGTGGGGAACCCCTCTCTGTCCGAGGGGGGTCACTCTCATTTCTGTGTTACTCTGTTGTATATCTTTGTATATATTGTAGATATTGTCAATTTGTAAATATTCCCCTGCATACCCTACATTGCTTTGTAAATATAGCTCCACTGCCTTGCTAATTCAGCTTGTGAGTTTTTTTTTCCTTTCCCTTCAATTTTTCTTTCCCTTTACGTTACAAGGGGGAAGGGAGGAGGCTTCTTGGCCTTACCCTTCCACCCACCACACTGGGGCTGGGCTGGGGCTGGGCTGGGGCTGGGGCTGGGGCTGTGGCTGTGGCTGGGCTGTGGCTGGGTCCAGGGCAGGGGCTGGGCTGGGTCTGGGGCTGGGCCGGGGCAGCCCTGGGGCAGGGGCTGGGCTGGGGCCGAGGGTGGGGCTGGGGCTGGGGCTGAGGGCAAGGCTGGGTCCAGGGCTGGGGCTGGGCTGGGGCTGGGGCTGGCCTGGGGCAGTGCTGGGGCTGGGCTGTGTCTGGGCTGGGACCAGGACTGGGCTGGGGCAGGGACTGGGGCAGGGCTTGGGCTGGGGCTGGGGCTGGGGCTGGGCTGGGGGCAGGGATGGGGATGGGGCTGGGGCTGGGGCTGGGGCTTGGGCTGGGGCAGGGCTAGGGCTGGGCAGGGGATGAGGCTGGGTGGGGCTGGGGCTGGGTCCAGGGCAGGGCTTGGGCTGGGGCTGGGGCTGGGCTGGGGTCGAGGGCGGGGCTGGGGCAGGACTGGGGCTGGGGCTGGAACCATGTCTTGGGCAGGGCTGGGGATGGGGCTGGGGCTGGGCGGGGCTGGGGCTGGGCAGGGCTGGGGCTGGGCATGGAGCGGGACTGGGCAGGGGTAGGGCTGGGGCAGGGGCTGTGCTGGGGACGAGGGTGGGTTAGGGCTGTGGCTGGGCCGGGGCAGGGCTGGGGCTAGGGCAGGGCTGTGGCTGGGGATAAGGCTGGGTTGGGGCTGGGGCTGGGTCCAGGGCAGGGGCTGGGCTGGGGCTGGGGCTAGGCTGGGGCAGGGCTGGGGCAGGGCTGGGGCTGGGGCTGGGTCCAGGGTGGGGCTGGGGCTGGGCTGGGGGCAGGGCTGGGGCTGGGGCTGGGGCTGGGGCTGGGACTGGGTCCAGGGCAGGGTCTGGACTGGGGCTGGGGCTAGGCTGGGGCAGGGCTGGGGCTGGGGCTGGGCTGGGGCTGGGGCTGGGTCCAGGGTTGGGCTGGGTCTGGGTCTGGGGCAGAACTGGGGCCGGGCTGGGGCTGGGGCTGGGCTGAGGGCAGGGCTGGGGCAGGGCTGGGGCTGGGTCCAGGGCTGTGGCTGGGCTGTGGCTGGAGCTGGGCTGGGGTTGAGGGTGGGGCTGGGCTGGGGCTGGGCTGGGGCTGGGTCCAGGGTAGGGGCTGGGCTGGGGCTGGGGCTGGGCCGGGGCAGGGCTGGGGCAGGGGCTGGGCTGGGGCTGAGTGTGGGGCTGGGGCTGAGGGCAGGGCTGGGCTAGGGCTGGGGCAGGGCTGGGGCCGGGCTGGGGCTGCGTTCGGTGCAGAGCTGGGGCTGGGGCAGGTCGGGGGCTGGGGCAGGGCTGGGCTAGGGCTGAACTGGGGCAGGGCTGGGGCTGGGGCTGGGCTGGGGGCAGGGATGGGGCTGGGTCTGGGTCTGGGGCTGGGGCAGGGCTGGACCTGGGCTGGGGATGAGGCTGGAGTGGGGCTGTGGCTGGGTCCAGGGCTGGGGCTGGGCTGAGGATGGGGCTGGGCTGGGGATGGGCCTAGGTTGGGGCAGGGTTGGGGCTGGGCTGGGGCTGGGCTGCGACCAGGACTGGGCTGGGGCAGGGACTGGGGCTGGAGCTGGGGCCGGGCTAGGGCTGGGCTGGGGGCAAGGATGGGGCTGGGGCTGGGGCTGGGCCAGGGCTTGGGCTGGGCTGGGACCGGGGCTGGGCTGGGGCAAGGCTGGCACAGGGCTGGGGCTGTGGCTGGGTCTGGGGCGGGGACTGGGGCAGGGCTGGAACTGGGGCTGGGCTGGGGCCAAGGTTGGGGCTGGGGCTGGGCTGGTGGCGACGTGGGGCTGGGGCTGGGGCTGGGGCTAGGGACAGGGCTGGGGCCAGGCTGGGTCTGGGGCTGGGCTGAGGGCAGGGTTGGGCTGAGGGCAGGGCTGGGGCTGGGGGCTGGGATGGGGCTGTGGCTGGGGCTGGGCTGGGACTGGGTCTAGGGCAGGGGCTGGGCTGGGTCTGGGGCTGGGCCGGGGCAGCCCTGGGGCAGGGGCTGGGCTGGGGCCGAGGGTGGGGCTGGGGCTGGGGCTGGGGCTGAGGGCAGGGCTGGGTCCAGGGCTGGGGCTGGGCTGGGGCTGGGGCTGGGGCTGGCCTGGGTCAGTGCTGGGGCTGGGCTGTGGCTGGGCTGGGACCAGGACTGGGCTGGGGCAGGGACTGGGGCAGGGCTTGGGCTGGGGCTGGGGCTGGGGCTGGGCTGGGGGCAGGGATGGGGATTGGGCTGGGGCTGGGGCTGGGGCTTGGGCTGGGGCAGGGCTAGGGCTGGGCAGGGGATGAGGCTGGGTGGGGCTGGGGCTGGGTCCAGGGCAGGGCTTGGGCTGGGGCTGGGGCTGGGCTGGGGCCGAGGGGGGGGCCGGGGCAGGACTGGGGCTGGGGCTGGAACCAAGTCTTGGGCAGGGCTGGGGCTGGGGCTGGGGTTGGGCGGGGCTGGGGCTGGGCAGAGCTGGGGCTGGGCATGGACCGGGACTGGGCAGGGGTAGGGCTGGGGCAGGGGCTGTGCTGGGGACAAGGGTAGGGCAGGGCTGGGGCTGGGCCGGGGCAGGGCTGGGGCTGGGGCAGGGCTGTGGCTGGGGATGAGGCTGGGTTGGGGCTGGGACTGGGTCCAGGGCAGGGGCTGGGCTGGGGCTGGGTGGTGGCTGGGGCTGGGCTGGGGCTGGGCTGGGGCTGGGCTGGGGCTGGGACTGGGTCCAGGGCAGGGTCTGGACTGGGGCTGGGGCTGGCCTGGGGCAGTGCTGGGGCTGGGCTGTGGCTGGGCTGGGACCAGGACTGGGCTGGGGCAGGGACTGGGGCAGGGCTTGGGCTGGGGCTGGGGCTGGGCTGGGGGCAGGGATGGGGATTGGGCTGGGGCTGGGGCTGGGGCTTGGGCTGGGGCAGGGCTAGGGCTGGGCAGGGGATGAGGCTGGGTGGGGCTGGGGCTGGGTCCAGGGCAGGGCTTGGGCTGGGGCTGGGGCTGGGCTGGGGCCGAGGGCGGGGCTGGGGCAGGACTGGGGCAGGGGCTGGAACCAAGTCTTGGGCAGGGCTGGGGCTGGGGCTGGGGCTGGGCAGAGCTGGGGCTGGGCATGGACCGGGACTGGGCAGGGGTAGGGCTGGGGCAGGGGCTGTGCTGGGGACGATGGTAGGGCAGGGCTGGGGCTGGGCCGGGGCAGGGCTGGGGCTGGGGCAGGGCTGTGGCTGGGGATGAGGCTGGGTTGGGGCTGGGGCTGGGTCCAGGGCAGGGGCTGGGCTGGGACTGGGGCTAGGCTGGGGAAGGGCTGGGGCAGGGCTGGGGCTGGGGCCGGGTCCAGGGTGGGGCTGGGGCTGGGCTGGGGGCAGGGCTGGGGCTGGGTGGTGGCTGGGGCTGGGCTGGGGCTATGCTGGGGCTGGGCTGGGGCTGGGACTGGGTCCAGGGCAGGGTCTGGACTGGGGCTGGGGCTAGGCTGGGGCAGGGCTGGGGCTCGGGCTGGGTTGGGGCTGGTGCTGGGTCCAGGGTTGGGCTGGGTCTGGGTCTGGAGCAGAACTGGGGCCCGGCTGGGGCTGGGGCAGGGGTGGGGCTGGGGCTGGGCTGGGGCTGGGTCCAGGGCTGTGGTTGGGCTGTGGCTGGAGCTGGGCTGGGGTTGAGGGTGGGGCTGGGCTGGGGCTGGGCTGGGGCTGGGTCCAGGGTAGGGGCTGGTCTGGGGCAGGGGCTGGTCTGGGGCCGAGTGTGGGGCTGGGGCTGAGGGCAGGGCTGGGCTAGCGCTGGGGCAGGGCTGGGACAGGGGCAGGGGCTGGGGGCAGGGCTGGGGCTAGGGCTGGGGCAGGGCTGGGGCCGGGCTGGGGCTGCGTTCGGTGCAGAGCTGGGGCTGGGGCAGGTCGGGGGCTGGGGCAGGGCTGGGCTAGGGCTGAACTGGGGCAGGGCTGGGGCTGGGGCTGGGGCCGGGCTTGGGCTGGGCTGGGGGCAAGGATGGGGCTGGGGCTGGGGCTGGGCCAGGGCTTGGGCTGGGCTGGGACCGGGGCTGGGCTGGGGCAAGGCTGGCACAGGGTGGGGCTGTGGCTGGGTCTGGGGCGGGGACTGGGGCAGGGCTGGAACTGGGGCTGGGCTGGGGCCAAGGTTGGGGCTGGGGCTGGGCTGGTAGCGACGTGGGGCTGGGGCTGGGGCTGGGGCTAGGGACAGGGCTGGGGCCAGCCTGGGTCTGGGGCTGGGCTGGGGGCAGGGTTGGGCTGAGGGCAGGGCTGGGGCTGGGACTGGGATGGGGCAGGACTGGGACTGGGGCAGGGGCACGGGCTGAGGCTGGGGACAGGGCTAGGGCTGGAGCTAGGGTAGGGCTGGGGCCAGGCTGGGGCTGGGTTCGGCTCTGGGGTGGGGCTTGGTCCAGGGTTGGGGCTGGGCTGAGGGCACGGCTGGGCTAGGCCTGGGGCTGGGGCAGGGCTAGGTTAGGGCTGGGCTGAGGCCGGGGCTGTGTCCGGGCCTGGGGCTGGGCTGAGGGCAGGGCTGGGCTAGGGCTGGGGCTGGGTCAGGGCTGGGATAGGGCTGGGCTGGGGCCGGGGATGGGGCGGGGGTGGGGCTGGGGCTGGGGCTGGGCGGTGGCTGGGGCTGGGCTGGGTCCAGGGCTGGGGCTGGGGCTGGGCTGGGGGCAGAGATGGGGATGAGGCTGGGCTGGGCTGGGGGAACGGATGGGGCTGGGGCTGGGGCTAGGGCTTGGTCTAGGGCAGGGCTGGGGCTGGGCTGGGGATGAGGCTGGGGTGGGGCCGGGGCTGGGTCCAGGGCAGGGGATGGGCTGGGGCTGGGGCTAGTCTGGGGCAGGGCTGGGGCTGGGCTGGGGCTGGGGCTGGGTCCAGGGTGGGGCTGGGCTGGGGCTGGGGCTAGGCTGGGGCAGGGCTGGGGCTGGCCTGGGGCTGGGGCTGGCTCCAGGGTGGGGCTGAGCTGGGGCTGGGTCTAGGCTGGGGCAGGGCTGGGGCTGGGGCTGGGTCCAGGGTGTGGCTGGGGCTGGGGCTAGGCTGGGGCAGGGCTGGGGCTGGGCTGTGGCTGGGGCTGGGTCCAGGTTGGGGCAGGGCTAGGCCTGGGGCTGGGCTGGTGCTGAGTCTGCGGCCAGGGCTGGGGCCGGGGCAGGGGCAGGGCTGGGGCAGGGCTGGAACTGGGGCCGAGGGTGGGGCTGGGGCTGGGGCTGAGGGCAGGGACCGGGGCTGTGGACAGGGCTGGGGCCAGAGCTGGGGCAGGGCTGGGACCAGGCTGGGGCTGGGTTCGGTGCATGGCTGCGGCTGGGGCAGGGCTGGGCCTGGGCTGGGGATGAGACTGGGGTGGGGCCGGGGCTGGGTCCAGGGCTGGGGCTGGGCTGGGACCAGGACTGGGCTGGGGCAGGTACTGGGGCTGGGGCTGGGGCTGGGGCTGGAGCTGGGCGGTTGCTGGGGCTGGGCTGGGGCAGGGCTGGCGCTGGGGCTGGGCTGGGGCCAAGGTTAGGGCTGGGGCTGGGCTGGTGGCAAGGGTGGGGCTGGGGCTGGGGCTGGGGCTGCGGTCAGGGCTGGGGCTAGTGCTGAGGTAGGGGTAGGGCTGGGGCTGGATTGGGGCCAGGGCTGGGGCAGGACTAGGCTTGAGGCTGGGCCTTGGGCTGGGGCTGGGGCTGGGGCTGGAGCTGGAGCCAGGGCTGGGGCAGTAGCCAGGGCTGGGGCAGGGCCGGGGCTAGGCTGGGGTGTTGTTGGGGTTTGTTTTGAGCAAGAGGGGACATAGGTTCCAGGAACACCTGTGCAATTCAGGCCTTGAAGAATTCTCTGTTGATAATATACTGGCGGAGTAGGAGATGTGAGAAAGTGCTGATTGCTTGGTATGCTGAAACCCAGCTGCCCCTGAGATGGGAGGCAAGCAAGATAAGGAGGAGGCGAGATCTGGGAAAGAGAGCAATTAGGCCGGATAGAAGAATTCCACAGAGTTGTGAAAACAATGATGTAACCTTTTAGAGAGCAACCAATAGTATGTTGCCAAGTGGGCATAATTATAGCAAACTGTATATAAGATGTGTCTGATGCTCAATAAAGTTGGAATCCGCTGATCAAATTGGTCGTTAAAGCGGCCCCCTTCTTGCAGTAAGTGGCGCTCGAACACGGGACCCTAATGAAGACAAAGGTTAGGGTTTAAGAAGTTCTTCGGGACTTGGGAGATTCGCAGTAAGCCGGGAGGCAAGAAGAAGGCCGGCCCGGGATAGCAGTACCGGAGGCTGCAAGAAAAGGGAAGACAGCCTTGAAGCCGAAGACGCTGTAGAGCCGGGAACTGCTTAAACGAGGACTGTGCGCACAGGTATTAACGTTTAAATACGGACATGGATAGGCAGGCAGCGTATGATTTATTTATATGCTTTTTAGAAAAGCGACAGTGTAAGTTAAATTTTACAAAGGAGTTGGTGCCGCTGTTAAGCTATGCAGGAGAGTTAGGATATTTTAAGGACCCAAATGAGGTGTTTGAAAGATTGCAGTGGAAAAAGTCTGGACAAGACTTGTGGCTGCATGGCTTAGATGATGAAAAACGAGCAAAGGAGTGTGGAAAATGGTGGAAGATGGTTATGACAGCATTGGATCAGCATCGTGCTGAGCAAATGGCAGCTTATCAAGCCAGGGTACGATTAGATTATACGGACCCAAATGGAGCAAGTGTTACACATGCTGGGTTGCCTTTGTCAGAAGAGGTTCAGGATTATTTAAGAAAGGAGAAGGCTGCGTGTGTAAAAGGGTTAGGTGGCAGAGTCGAATTACAATCTGTAGCACAGGACTCTGCTGAGGAGCCTTCCCCGTCTCTTTTAGCTGAGCAAATTGTACAGGAGAAGAAAGTAGGTGAGGGAGAGGAGACAAACAGGGCGGTAGATCCTGGAGGTGGCGTTAAAGATCATGTAAGAAAGCACACAGAGTATTGGCGAAAGGTTGCAGAACACTTAAATGCCGAAGGAGATCAGGAAGGGCTTAGCCGGCTGGCTGCTTCACATCAAGCTTTTCCAGTGATGTATACACAGGTCCCTGGGGAGCAAAATGTTGTTCAGGCTGATGTAACCCAATTGCCATGGAAATTGTTATCTCAATTAAGACAGACTGCGAGTCAATTTGGGGTTCAATCTGAACCAGCTAGACAGATGATTGATTTTATTTACATGAACTATAATATGTTACCTAGAGATTCTTATAATGTTATGAAGCTGATCCTAACAGCATCTCAATTTATGACATTTTTGAATGAGTGGGAACACCTAGCTAGACAATCAGCTGGAGTACAAAGACAGCAAAACAATCCATTATTTGGTGTAACAGTAGATCAGTTGTGTGGAACGGGACAGTATGAGAGACCAGAGTTACAGGCACTTTTACAGCCACCTGTTTTGCAAGCATCAGCCCAGATAGTAAGGATGGCTTTTGAAAAGCAGAAGGATGGAAATGCAAATCCTCACTATATGGGAATTAAGCAAGGTAGACAGGAACCTCTTGGTGAATTTGTAGATAAGTTGCTTGCCGCACTTAGAGCAGCAAGCATAGGAGAAGGTATCCGAGAGGCAATTTTAAGGCAGTGTTTAATGCAGAATGGCAACCAGCAGACGCAACAGCTTATTACATCAGCAGATCCTAGATGGACGGTAGCCAAATTGTTGCAGAGGGCTTAGGACTTGCCAAGCAATCCGATGGCCATGTTGACGGAGGTGATTGATAAGGGATTACAACAACAGGCTGAGGTGTTGTCAATGACAATGACAAAACAGCTTGAGCATAGTCAACAGGTTATGGCAGCCTTAGTACCTTTGCGCACAAACTCGAAAGGGCAAGGCCGACCCTATAAGCAGTCATCAGACGAAATACAGTGTCATCGAAAAGCGTAAGGCGGAGATATCGTCTAAAGTAATGCCCGGACTTTTGGCCCATAGATCCGCTTTAGGGCATTTCCCTAGTGGAGATAGTTATTTTGATGAAGCTTGTTGGAGGGAATACAGGAACAAGTTGTGGGACTTGGTTATAGATGGTGATAAAACTGCTATAAAGCTGCAAGAGTCGTGGCGAGAATGCATGAACTGTGTTAAAACCTACGAACTGAAACAGCGAATGGCTGCTGCAGTTAGAGCAACTTTGTCAGGACGAGATGCAGCGCCAGGTGTATCTGAGTTGCAGCTGAAAGATGTGTCTGAGAACTGTCGACCGATCGACCGGGGCCTCCCCCGATACATCTTGCGGCGACCACACCGCGTTTACCAGCCGTCACCACTGCCGTTTGCACACAGCGGGGGAAAAAGCCGGAAAAAGGCAGTTCAGTGTGTTCGACCCCTTTTTATCAACACCTTCCTCTGACATCGCCAGCGACGGCTCGGATTCGGAAGATAACACCGGCAGCGAGGAATTCAAACAGCGCCAACTTTGCTTTACGGCCCCTCTTAGAAAAAATGGAGCGCTTGGAGGCTCGCGGTTACAGCGTTCCTGCCACCGCACTCCTCCCGCGAGCCCTGCCGGCCCCCGCGGATACCGACGGCTCCGACCAAGGCGGGTACCGGCTGACGCACCACCCACACCGACAGCACCGACAGTAGCAGCGGAGCAGCTGCCACGGCAGCAGCCCCCACCCCTTTCCCCCGCAGCGGCTTTAGCCGCACTACTCTCTTTTGATTTAAAGCAACAGTACTCATTTTGTCATTTCTGATTGTAACGTCTTTCAGAGATTTGTTATTTAGAGTTTTGTTAAGTTTTTCTAATAAGCATAATGAATAAGTAAGCATTTGGTATTTATAAGTACTTAGTACATAGTAATTGCAGTAAGGTGTATGCACTTAGTTAAGAGTTCAAATTGTAAGATTTTCTTTTGGTTCGAACCTTCTTAGTTGTCTGCCTAGGCATTTCAAAGGAGCTCCATGTAATATAGTTAAGGAATGTATAAACAGCTTTTAATTTTGGAAAGTGTTTTTTAGTTAATGTAACAATTTTTTTTTTTTTAGACACTGATTTGATGGATTAATTTTAACATAGTTTTTTAAGGTTTTAAGGATTTTTTGGTATTAGCATAAGTTAAGGTTTGTAGTAAATAGGTATTAATTTTAACAACTATTCCTTCACAAATGTGCAGAAGAATCAAGACTAAGAGGAAACAGCATTTCCCATGAAGTCGAACATCGATCACAATAACTGTTATGATAATCTGGGGTCAAAAGCATCAATCAAAAAAATATTTTGTCCTGAATGATGAATTTGAAAATAGGCAGTTTGGGCTGGTAAATACAGAAAACCTATTTTGTGGTGAGAAAAAGGATTTAAATCCCCATGGAAAATTATTGAAAGGGATTGGCATAAGTGGGAAATAAAGACTAGAGAAATTTTAGTTGGGAAATCTCAGGAATAATTAAAAGGATTAGTAAAAGGAAAAGTAAGAGACATAAGATTTTGAAGGAAGAGGAATTGAAATAACAAAAGCACAATGGGAAATGGTAAACAAACTAACCAAGGAAGTAGAGAAGAGACTCCAAATGGAATTTTGAAGTGGGTTAAGGAGTTAAAAAATCTGTAGGGCTCCTGAAGAATGTAACTGCTGCCGAGAAGAAAATACACCCGGCTGCTGGTTGCACCCCAGCAGGCCGAGGAGGCAGAGTTCACATATATTGGTGGAGCCTAATTTTGATCCTAACCCTATTTGCACATAAGGAGTCCAATCGAAATCAAAAACCACGTTCCCATGTGTGGAATCTTGATCAGACCGGAGAGAAAAGACTTGAACTTGAAAAAGCAATGGTAAATTTTTCTGCTACAGTTGAAATCATAATAAATGCAAGCATAGATGCAATAAAAGTGCAGCAAATTGAAATCAATAGTCTCTCGAAAATGTCTACTCAGAATAGATTAGCTTTGGATTTTTTATATGTTAAGGAAGGGGGTGTATGTGTAGTCATAAATGTAAGTTGTTGTAGTTATGTTAATCTAGATAAACGAGTGGAAACAGATTTACAGGCGATTGTAAACCACAATCAGATATTACATCAGATTTCTTTAGATGATACTTCTTGTGGATTTAAAGAAATATGGGATAAATTAACTTTCTGGTTACCAGATCTAAATTGGCTTAAACATTTGTTTGTAATATTGTTGGAATAACTGTAATATTGCTATGCATAATACTCTGCAATTGTTGTTGCAAAATACTAAGACCTTTAAGTAAGATTGCTCATGTCAATGAGTTACAAGTAGAGAATTATGATCAGAATGTGATCAGAACAGATGAACTTAATTATGATCCAATTAAGAAGGTTCTGAAATATCTGGAAATTTTAACACAAATCATTGGTGACAAAAAAAAAAAAGGGGGGGGGATTGTGATGAATATACTGGTGATTTGTGTCAAAATTGTAAGACTTAGAGTGCACTGGGATTGGGGGTCGGGATCATGTGAGGCCTGTTTAGAGGGTAAAGGGAAAGAAACCTATCTTGCAGACTTGCAAGGACACTGTCTGGTTAATTGGAGACACCACGGCTGAGAAGGAGCTGTCTTAAAGATAAACATTCAGAACTAGGAATTTGTTTTCTTCAGATAAGAAGCCTGCACAATTGGGCATGTGTGAAAGTGGATGCTTTGACCCTTACCACACTGAATGTAGGGAGAAGGGATTTATATGTTATCTCACCAGTTCGCTATAATTTTACACACCTAGAGGGAAAATCAAAATTCATAACAACACAACATGCATTTTCATTTTCGATTGAAAACATCAACAAATGGTACCAATAAGAGATCAGTATTACTAGGATGAGCAAAAACACATTATTATGGGTAATTTTATATTGGGCAAAGCAATGAAGCTCTTTTGCTCTTGCTGATTGCCTGCAAGTTTTCTGTCTGTGAAGCTAGAGCCTGGCCAGATCTACCTTTACAGATTAAAGAAATCTTGCTACCATTAAACAAATTATGATTTTTGACCATCCTAGAGAAAATAAAGGTGCAACATAACAGGTAATAATGAATTGATTGAACTTTTTCAGACGTGTCTGATAGGGACACCCAGACTTAATGTAAATATGTTTGTTAATTATAGTAGTAAGTTTTAAGGTCCTTAGGCATTATTGTACTCATTTTGATTATTGTTAAACTTGTTTATAATTGTATTATGCAAAGTGTTCAAAGGACAACCTCCAAGGCCTTACTTGCACAAAAGAAAAACGGGGGAATTGTTGTTGGGGTTTGTCTTGAGCAAGAGGGGACATGGGTCCCAGGAACACCTGTGCAATTCAGGCCTTGAAGAATTCTCTGTTGATAATATAGTGGCAGAGTAGGAGATGTGAGAAAGTGCTGATTGCTTGGTATGCTGAAGTCCAGCTGCCCCTGAGATGGGAGGCAAGCAAGATAAGGAGGAGGCGAGATCTGGGAAAGAGAGCAATTAGGCCGGATAGAAGAATTCCACAGAGTTGTGAAAACAATGATGTAACCATTTAGAGAGCAACCAATAGTATGTTGCCAAGTGGGCATAATTATAGCAAACGGTATAGAAGATGTGTCTGATGCTCAATAAAGTTGGAATCCGCTGATCACATTGGTCGAATAAGCGGCCCCCTTCTTGCAGTAGGATAGGGCTGGGGCTGGGCTAGGGCTGGGCTGGGAACAGGGATGGGGCCAGGGGTGGGGCAGGGCTGGGGCTAGCCTGTGTCTGGGGCTGGACTGGGGCTGGGGCTGGGTCCAGGGCTGGTGCTGGGCTGTGGCTAGGGCTGGGCTGGGGCAGGGCTGGGGATGGGGGCTGGGATGGGGCAGGACTGGGGCTGAGGGCAGGACTGGGGCTGGGGATGCGGCTAGGGCTGGAGCTGGGGCAGAGCTGGGGCTGGATCCAGGGCTGGGGCTGGGCTGAGGGCAGGGCTGGGCTAGGCCTGGGGCTGTGGCAGGGCTAGGTTAGGGCTGGCCTGGGGCCGGGGTGGGGGCTGCGACTGGGGCTGGGACTGGGGCAGGGCTTGGGCTGAGATTGGTCTGGGGATGGGCTGGGGCTGGGTGGTGGCTGGGGCTGGGCTGGGGCAGGGCTGGGCCTTGGGCTGGGGCTGGGCTGGGGGCAGGGCTTGGGCTGGGGCTGGGGCCAGGGCTGGGGCAGGACTGCGGCTGGGGCAGGGCTGGGGCTGGGCTGGGACTGGGGCTGGGTCCAGGGCTGGTGCTGGGCTGGGGCTGGGGCTGGGCTGGGGGCAAGGATGGGGATGGGGCAGGGCTGGGCTGGGTGCAGGGATGGGGATGAGGCTGGGGCTGGGGCTGGGGCCGGGCTGGTGCTGGGCTGGGACCGGGACTGGGCTGGGGTAGTGCTGGGGCAGGGCTGGGTCTGGGGCTGGGCTGGGGGTGAGGATGGGGCTGGGGCTTGGGCTGGGGCAGGGCAGGGGCTGGGGTAGGGCTGGGGCAGGGCTGGGGCAGGGCTGGGGCTGGGGCTGGGGCTGGGGCAGGGACTGGGGCTTGGGATGGGTCAGGGCTGGGGCCAGGCTAGGGCTGGGTTCCGGGCAGGGCTGGGGCTGGCTCCAGGCCTGGGGCTGGGCTGAGGGCAGGGCTGGGCTAGGGCTGGGGCTGGGGCAGGGCTGGGCTAGGGCTGGGCAGGGGCCGGGGATGGGGCCGGGGATGGGGCTAGGGCTGGGGCTGGGCTGGGGTAGGGCTGGGGCTGGGCTGTGGCTGGGGCTGGGCTGGGCCAGGGCTGGGGCTGGGGCTGGGCTGGGGCCGAGGGTGGGGCTGGGGCTGCGGACAGGTCTTGGGCCGGGCTGGGGCTGGGCTGATGGCAGGGATGGGCTAGGGCTGGGGGTGGGGCACGGCTGGGGCCGGGGCTGCGGCTGGGCTGGGGCAGGGCTGGAGCCAAAAGTGGGGCCGGGGCTGGGAGCAGGGCTGGGACTGAGGTTGGGGCCGGGGCTGGGGCTGGGTTGGGGCTGGGGCTGGGGCAAGACTAGGCTGGAGGCTGGGCCTTGGGCTGGGGCTGGGCTGGGGGCAGGGCTGGGGCTGGGGCTGGATCCAAGTCTTGGGCAGGGCTGGAGCTAGGGTTGAGGCCGGGGCTGGGGCAGGACTGGAGCGGGGGCCGGGGCTGGGGCCAGGGCTGGGGCAGGGCTGGGGGCCGGACTGGGCTAGCGCTGAGCTCGGGACGGGGCTGGGCTGGGCTGGGGGCGGGGATAGGGCTGTGGCTTGGGCTCGGGCAGGGCTGGGGCTGGGCTGGGACTGGGGCTGGGCTGGGGTAGGGCTGGGGCAGGGCTGGGGCTGGGGCTGGGGCGGGGACTGGGGCAGGGCTAGGGCTGAGGCTGGTCTGGAGCCGAGTCTGAGGCCGGGGCTGGGTGTGGGGCTAGGGCAGGGCTCGGCAGGGCTGGAACTGGGGCTGGGCTGGTGCCAAGGTTGTGTCTGTGGCTGGGGCTGGGCTGGTGTTGAGGGCGGGGCTGGGGCTGCAGCTGGGGCTGGGGCTGCGGACAGGGCTGGGGCTAGGGCTGAGGTAGGGGTAGGGCTGGGGCTGGATTGGGGCCAGGGCTGGGGCAGGACTAGGCTTGAGGCTGGGGCTTGGGCTGGGGCAGGGCTGGGCTGGGGGCAGGGCTGGGGCTGGGGCTGGATCCAAGTCTTGGGCAGGGCTGGAGCTAGGGTTGAGGCCAGGGCTGGGGCAGGACTGGAGCTGGGGCACGGCTGGGGCCAGGGCTGGGGCAGGGCTGGGGACTGGACTGGGCTAGCGCTGAGCTTGGGACGGGGCTGGGGCTGGGCTGGGGCAGGGCTGGGGATGGGGGCTGGGATGGGGCAGGACTGGGGCTGAGGGCAGGACTGGGGCTGGGGACGCGGCTAGGGCTGGAGCTGGGGCAGAGCTGGGGCTGGATCCAGGGCTGGGGCTGGGCTGAGGGCAGGGCTGGGCTAGGCCTGGGGCTGTGGCAGGGCTAGGTTAGGGCTGGCCTGGGGCCGGGGCGGGGGCTGCGACTGAGGCTGGGACTGGGGCAGGGCTTGGGCTGAGATTGGTCTGGGGATGGGCTGGGGTTGGGTGGTGGCTGGGGCTGGGCTGGGGCAGGGCTGGGCCTTGGGCTGGGGCTGGGCTGGGGGCAGGGCTTGGGCTGGGGCTGGGGCCAGGGCTGGGGCAGGACTGCGGCTGGGGCAAGGCTGGGGCTGGGCTGAGGGCAGGGCTGGGACTGGGGCTGGGTCCAGGGCTGGTGCTGGGCTGGGGCTGGGGCTGGGCTGGGGGCAAGGATGGGGATGGGGCAGGGCTGGGCTGGGTGCAGGGATGGGGATGAGGCTGGGGCTGGGGCTGGGGCCAGGCTGGTGCTGGGCTGGGACCGGGACTGGGCTGGGGTAGTGCTGGGGCAGGGCTGGGTCTGGGGCTGGGCTGGGGGTGAGGATGGGGCTGGGGCTTGGGCTGGGGCAGGGCAGGGGCTGGGGTAGGGCTGGGGCAGGGCTGGGGCTGGGGCTGGGGCTGGGGCAGGGACTGGGGCTTGGGATGGGTCAGGGCTGGGGCCAGGCTAGGGCTGGGTTCCGGGCAGGGCTGGGGCTGGGTCCAGGCCTGGGGCTGGGCTGAGGGCAGGGCTGGGCTAGGGCTGGGGCTGGGACAGGGCTGGGCTAGGGCTAGGGCTGGGCTGTGGCTGTGGCTGGGCTGGGGCAGGGCTGGGGCTGGGGCTGGGCTGGGGTAGGGCTGGGGCTGGGCTGGGGCTGGAGCTGGGCTGGGGCCGAGGGTGGGGCTGGGGCTGAGGCTGGGGCTGCGGACAGGGCTTGGGCCGGGCTGGGGCTGGGCTGATGGCAGGGATGGGCTAGGGCTGGGGGTGGGGCAGGGCTGGGGACGGGGCTGCGGCTGGGCTGGGGCAGGGCTGGAGCCAAGAGTGGAGCCGGGGCTGGGAGCAGGGCTGGGACTGAGGTTGGGGCCGGGGCTGGGGCTGGGTTGGGGCTGGGGCAGGGCTGGGCTGGGGGCAGGGCTGGGGCTGGGGCTGGATCCAAGTCTTGGGCAGGGCTGGAGCTAGGGTTGAGGCCGGGGCTGGGGCAGGACTGGAGCTGGGGCACGGCTGGGGCCAGGGCTGGGGCAGGGCTGGGGACTGGACTGGGCTAGCGCTGAGCTCGGGACGGGGCTGGGGCTGGGCTAGGGGCGGGGATGGGGCTGTGGCTTGGGCTCGGGCAGGGCTGGGGCTGGGCTGGGACTGGGGCGGGGCTGGGCTGGGGTGGGGCTGGGGCAGGGCTGGGGCTGGGGCTGGGGCGGGGACTGGGACAGGGCTAGGGCTGAGGCTGGTCTGGGGCCGAGTCTGGGGCCGGGGCTGGGTGTGGGGCTAGGGCAGGGCTCGGCAGGGCTGGAACTGGGGCTGGGCTGGGGCCAAGGTTGGGGCTGTGGCTGGGGCTGGGCTGGTGTTGAGGGCGGGGCTGGGGCTGCAGCTGGGGCTGGGGCTGCGGACAGGGCTGGGGCTAGGGCTGAGGTAGGGGTAGGGCTGGGGCTGGATTGGGGCCAGGGCTGGGGCAGGACTAGGCTTGAGGCTGCGCCTTGGGCTGGGGCCGGGGCTGGAACCAAGGCTTGGGCAGGGCTGGGGCTGGGGCTGGAGCTGGGGCTGGGGCAGGAGCCAGGGCTGGGGCAGGGTGGGGCAGGGCTAGGACTGGGCTGGAGCTGTGGCTGGGGCTGGGGCAGGGCCGGGGATGAGGGCTGGGATGGGGGCTGGGATGGGACAGGACTAGGACTGGGACTGGGCTGGGCTAGGGCTGGGGCTGGGGCTGGGCTGGGACTGGGATGGGGCCAGAGCTGGGGCCGGCTGGGGCTGGGCTGATGGCAGGGCTGGGCTAGGGCTGGGGCTGGGGCTTGGGCTGCGGCAGGGCAGGTGGCAGGAGTGGGCTAGTGCTGAGCTGGGGCCGGGGCTGGGGCTGGGGCTGGGGCACGGACTGGGGCAGGGCTAGGCCTGGGGCTGGGCTGGGGCCGGGGTTGGGGCCGGGGCTAGGGCAGGGCTGGGGCGGGGCTGGGACCCGGGCTGGGCTGGGGTAGGGCTGCGGCAGGGCTGGGGCTGGGGCTAGGGCTGGGGCAGGGCTGTGGCTTTGGCTGCGGCTGGGGACAGGGCTGGGGCTGGGGCTGGGCTGTGGGCAGGGATGGGGATGGGGCTGGGCTGGGCTGGGGGCAGGGTTGGGGCTAGGTCTTGGGCTGGGGTAGGGCTGGTGCTGGGCTGGGACCGGGGCTGGGCTGGGGTAGGGCTGGGTCAGGGATTTTGGCAGGGCTACGGCTGGGGCTGGGCTGGGGCCGGGGCCGAGTCTGGGGCCGGGGCTGGGGCCGGGGTTAGGGCAGTGCTGGGGCAGGGCTGGAACTGGGGCTGGGCTGGGGCCAAGTTTGGGGCTGGGGTTGGGGCTGGGCTGGTGCTGAGTGTGGGGCTGGGGGTGGGGTTGTGGCTGGGGCTGGGCTGGGGGCAGGCATGGGGCTGGGTTAGGGCTGGGGCTGGGGCTGGGGCCGAGGGTGGGCTGGGCCTGGGGCTGGTGCCAGGGCTGGGGCAGGGCTGCGGCTGGGGCTGGGCTGGGGCTGGTCTGTGGCTGGGGCTGGGGCTGAGGTTGGTGCTGGGCCTGCGGCAGGGCAGGGCTAGCGCTGAGCTGGGGCCGGGGCTGTGGCTGGGGCTGGAATCGGGCTGAAGCTGGGCTGGGACAGGAATGGGGCTGGGGCTGGGGCTTGGGCTGGGGCAGGGCTGGTGCTGGGCTGGGACCGGGACTGCGTTGGGGTAGTGCTGGGGCAGGGCTGGGGCTGGGGCAGGGCTGAGGGTGAGGATGGGGCTGGGGCTTGGGCTGGGGCAGGGCAGGGGCTGGGGTAGGGCTGGGGCAGGGCGGAGGTTGGGGCTGGGTCAGGGCTGGGGCCAGGCTAGGGCTGGGTTCCGGGCAGGGCTGGGGCTGGGCTGGGGCTAGGGCTGGGCTGTGGGCAGGGATGGGCATGGGGCTGGGCTGGGGGCAGGGATGGGGCTAGGGCTTGGGCTGGGGTAGGGCTGGTGCTGGGCTGGGGCTGAGGCTGGGGCGGAGACTGGGGCAGGGCTGCGGCTGGGGGAGGGGCTGGGCGGGGGCCGAGTCTGGGGCCGGGGCTGGGGCCGGGGTTAGGGCAGTGCTGTGGCAGGGCTGGAACTGGGGCTGGGCTGGGGCCAAGTTTCTGGCTGGGGCTGGGGCTGGGTCTGGGATGGTGCTGAGTGTGGGGCTGGGGGTGGGGCTGTGGCTGGGGCTGGGCTGGCGGCAGGGTTGGGGCTAGGGCTGGGGCAAGACTAGGCTGGAGGCTGGGGCTTGGGCTGGGGCAGGGCTGGGCTGGGGGCAGGGCTGGGGCTGGGGCTGGATCCAAGTCTTGGGCAGGGCTGGAGCTAGGGTTGAGGCCGGGGCTGGGGCAGGACTGGAGCTGGGGCACGGCTGGGGCCAGGGCTGGGGCAGGGCTGGGGACTGGACTGGGCTAGCGCTGAGCTTGGGACGGGGCTGGGGCTGGGCTGGGGCAGGGCTGGGGATGGGGGCTGGGATGGGGCAGGACTGGGGCTGAGGGCAGGACTGGGGCTGGGGACGCGGCTAGGGCTGGAGCTGGGGCAGAGCTGGGGCTGGATCCAGGGCTGGGGCTGGGCTGAGGGCAGGGCTGGGCTAGGCCTGGGGCTGTGGCAGGGCTAGGTTAGGGCTGGCCTGGGGCCGGGGCGGGGGCTGCGACTGAGGCTGGGACTGGGGCAGGGCTTGGGCTGAGATTGGTCTGGGGATGGGCTGGGGTTGGGTGGTGGCTGGGGCTGGGCTGGGGCAGGGCTGGGCCTTGGGCTGGGGCTGGGCTGGGGGCAGGGCTTGGGCTGGGGCTGGGGCCAGGGCTGGGGCAGGACTGCGGCTGGGGCAAGGCTGGGGCTGGGCTGAGGGCAGGGCTGGGACTGGGGCTGGGTCCAGGGCTGGTGCTGGGCTGGGGCTGGGGCTGGGCTGGGGGCAAGGATGGGGATGGGGCAGGGCTGGGCTGGGTGCAGGGATGGGGATGAGGCTGGGGCTGGGGCTGGGGCCAGGCTGGTGCTGGGCTGGGACCGGGACTGGGCTGGGGTAGTGCTGGGGCAGGGCTGGGTCTGGGGCTGGGCTGGGGGTGAGGATGGGGCTGGGGCTTGGGCTGGGGCAGGGCAGGGGCTGGGGTAGGGCTGGGGCAGGGCTGGGGCTGGGGCTGGGGCAGGGACTGGGGCTTGGGATGGGTCAGGGCTGGGGCCAGGCTAGGGCTGGGTTCCGGGCAGGGCTGGGGCTGGGTCCAGGCCTGGGGCTGGGCTGAGGGCAGGGCTGGGCTAGGGCTGGGGCTGGGACAGGGCTGGGCTAGGGCTGGGGCTGGGCTGTGGCTGTGGCTGGGCTGGGGCAGGGCTGGGGCTGGGGCTGGGCTGGGGTAGGGCTGGGGCTGGGCTGGGGCTGGAGCTGGGCTGGGGCCAAGGGTGGGGCTGGGGCTGGGGCTGGGTCTGCGGACAGGGCTTGGGCCGGGCTGGGGCTGGGCAGATGGCAGGGATGGGCTAGGGCTGGGGGTGGGGCAGGGCTGGGGACGGGGCTGTGGCTGGGCTGGGGCAGGGCTGGAGCCAAGAGTGGAGCCGGGGCTGGGAGCAGGGCTGGGACTGAGGTTGGGGCCGGGGCTGGGGCTGGGTTGGGGCTGGGGCTGGGGCAAGACTAGGCTGGAGGCTGGGCCTTGGGCTGGGGCAGGGCTGGGCTGGGGGCAGGGCTGGGGCTGGGGCTGGATCCAAGTCTTGGGCAGGGCTGGAGCTAGGGTTGAGGCCGGGGCTGGGGCAGGACTGGAGCTGGGGCACGGCTGGGGCCAGGGCTGGGGCAGGGCTGGGGACTGGACTGGGCTAGCGCTGAGCTCGGGACGGGGCTGGGGCTGGGCTAGGGGCAGGGATGGGGCTGTGGCTTGGGCTCGGGCAGGGCTGGGGCTGGGCTGGGACTGGGGCGGGGCTGGGCTGGGGTGGGGCTGGGGCAGGGCTGGGGCTGGGGCTGGGGCGGGGACTGGGACAGGGCTAGGGCTGAGGCTGGTCTGGGGCCGAGTCTGGGGCCGGGGCTGGGTGTGGGGCTAGGGCAGGGCTCGGCAGGGCTGGAACTGGGGCTGGGCTGGGGCCAAGGTTGGGGCTGTGGCTGGGGCTGGGCTGGTGTTGAGGGCGGGGCTGGGGCTGCAGCTGGGGCTGGGGCTGCGGACAGGGCTGGGGCTAGGGCTGAGGTAGGGGTAGGGCTGGGGCTGGATTGGGGCCAGGGCTGGGGCAGGACTAGGCTTGAGGCTGCGCCTTGGGCTGGGGCCGGGGCTGGAACCAAGGCTTGGGCAGGGCTGGGGCTGGGGCTGGAGCTGGGGCTGGGGCAGGAGCCAGGGCTGGGGCAGGGTGGGGCAGGGCTAGGACTGGGCTGGAGCTGTGGCTGGGGCTGGGGCAGGGCCGGGGATGAGGGCTGGGATGGGGGCTGGGATGGGACAGGACTAGGACTGGGACTGGGCTGGGCTAGGGCTGGGGCTGGGGCTGGGCTGGGACTGGGATGGGGCCAGAGCTGGGGCCGGCTGGGGCTGGGCTGATGGCAGGGCTGGGCTAGGGCTGGGGCTGGGGCTTGGGCTGCGGCAGGGCAGGTGGCAGGAGTGGGCTAGTGCTGAGCTGGGGCCGGGGCTGGGGCTGGGGCTGGGGCTGGGGCACGGACTGGGGCAGGGCTAGGCCTGGGGCTGGGCTGGGGCCGGGGCTGGGGCCGGGGCTAGGGCAGGGCTGGGGCGGGGCTGGGACCCGGGCTGGGCTGGGGTAGGGCTGCGGCAGGGCTGGGGCTGGGGCTAGGGCTGGGGCAGGGCTGTGGCTTTGGCTGCGGCTGGGGACAGGGCTGGGGCTGGGGCTGGGCTGTGGGCAGGGATGGGGATGGGGCTGGGCTGGGCTGGGGGCAGGGTTGGGGCTAGGTCTTGGGCTGGGGTAGGGCTGGTGCTGGGCTGGGACCGGGGCTGGGCTGGGGTAGGGCTGGGTCAGGGATTTTGGCAGGGCTACGGCTGGGGCTGGGCTGGGGCCGGGGCCGAGTCTGGGGCCGGGGCTGGGGCCGGGGTTAGGGCAGTGCTGGGGCAGGGCTGGAACTGGGGCTGGGCTGGGGCCAAGTTTGGGGCTGGGGTTGGGGCTGGGCTGGTGCTGAGTGTGGGGCTGGGGGTGGGGTTGTGGCTGGGGCTGGGCTGGGGGCAGGCATGGGGCTGGGTTAGGGCTGGGGCTGGGGCTGGGGCCAAGGGTGGGCTGGGCCTGGGGCTGGTGCCAGGGCTGGGGCAGGGCTGCGGCTGGGGCTGGGCTGGGGCAGGGCTGGGGCTGGGGCTGGGCTGGGGCCGAGGTTGGGGCTGAGGCTGGGGCTGGGGCTGCGGACAGGGCTGGGGCTGGGGCTGGGGCTGGGGCTGAGGCAGGTGTAGGGCCGCGGTCTGGGCTGGGCCTGGGACAGGGCAAGGCCTGGGGTGGGGCTGGGGCTGGGGTATGGGCTGGGGAAGGGCTGGGGCTGGGGCTGGGCTGGGGCTGGGTCCAGGCCTGGGGCTGGGCAGAGGGCAGGGCTGGGATAGGGCTGGGCTGGGGCATGGCTGGGCTAGGGCTGGGGGCAGGGCTGGTGCTGGGCTGGGGCTGGGGCTGGGGCTGGGCTGGGGCTGCGGCTGGGGCAGGGCTGGTGCTGGGCTGGGTCTGGGGCTTGGGCTGCGACAGGGCAGGTGGCAGGAGTGGGCTAATGCTGAGCTGGGGCCGGGGCTGGGGCTGGGGCTGGGGCCGGGCTGGGGCTGGGCTGGAACTGGGGCTGGGCTGGGGGCAGGGATGGGGCTGGGGCTGGGCTGGGCTGGGGGTGAGGATGGGGCTGGGGCTTGGGCTGGGGCAGGGCAGGGGCTGGGGTAGGGCTGGTGCTGGGCTGGGACCGGGGCTGGGCTGGGGTAGGGCTGGGTCAGGGATTTTGGCAGGGCTACGGCTGGGGCTGGGGCTGGGCTGGGGCCGAGTCTGGGGCCGGGGCTGGGGCCGGGGTTAGGGCAGTGCTGGGGCAGGGCTGGAACTGGGGCTGGGCTGGGGCCAAGTTTCTGGCTGGGGTTGGGGCTGGGCTGGTGCTGAGTGTGGGGCTGGGGGTGGGGTTGTGGCTGGGGCTGGGCTGGGGCTGAGGGTGGGGCTGGGGCTGGGGCTGGGGCTGGTGCCAGGGCTGGGGCAGGGCTTCGGCTGGGGCTGGGCTGGGGCTGAGGTTGTGGCTGGGGCTGGGGCTGGGTCTGCTGACAGGGCTGGGGCCGGGCTGGGGCTGGGCTGATGGCAGGGCTGGGGCCGCGGCTCACGCTGGGCTGGGGTCTGGGCTGGGCCTGGGACAGGGGCTGGGGCCAGGCTGGGGCTGGGCTGGGGCTGGGGCTGGGTCGGGGACTAGGACACGGCTGGGGCTGGTCTGTGGCTGGGGCTGGGGCTGAGGTTGGTGCTGGGCCTGCGGCAGGGCTGGGCTAGCGCTGAGCTGGGGCCGGGGCTTTGGCTGGGGCTGGAATCGGGCTGAAGCTGGGCTGGGACAGGAATGGGGCTGGGGCTGGGGCTGGGGCAGGGCTGAGGCTCGGGCTGGGCTGAGGGTGAGGATCTGGCTGGGGCTTGGGCTGGGGCAGGGCTGAGGCTGGGTTCTGGGCAGGGCCGGGGCTGGGCTGGGGCTGGGGCTGGGCTGTGGGCATGGATGGGCATGGGGCTGGGCTGGGCTGGGGGCAGGGATGGGGCTAGGGCTTGGGCTGGGGTAGGGCTGGTGCTGGGCTGGGGCTGAGGCTGGGGCGGAGACTGGGGCAGGGCTGCGGCTGGGGGAGGGGCTGGGCTGGGGCCGAGTCTGGGGCCGGGGCTGGGGCCGGGGTTAGGGCAGTGCTGTGGCAGGGCTGAGGCTGGGGCTGGAGCTGCGGACTGGGGCTGGGGCTGGGCTGGGGCTGGGGCTGGGTTGAGGGCAGGGTTGGGGCCGGGCTGGTGCTGTGTTCGGGACAGGGTTGGGGATGGGTCCAGGCCTGGGGCTGGGCAGAGGGCAGGGCTGGGATAGGGCTGGGCTGGGACACGGCTGGGCTAGGGCTGGGGGCAGGGCTGGGGCTGGGCTGGGACTGGGGCTGGGCTGGGGTAGGGCTGGGGCAGGGCTGGGGCTGGGGCTGGGGCGGGGACTGGGACAGGGCTAGGGCTGAGGCTGGTCTGGGGCCGAGTCTGGGGCCGGGGCTGGGTGTGGGGCTAGGGCAGGGCTCGGCAGGGCTGGAACTGGGGCTGGGCTGGGGCCAAGGTTGGGGCTGTGGCTGGGGCTGGGCTGGTGTTGAGGGCGGGGCTGGGGCTGCAGCTGGGGCTGGGGCTGCGGACAGGGCTGGGGCTAGGGCTGAGGTAGGGGTAGGGCTGGGGCTGGATTGGGGCCAGGGCTGGGGCAGGACTAGGCTTGAGGCTGCGCCTTGGGCTGGGGCCGGGGCTGGAACCAAGGCTTGGGCAGGGCTGGGGCTGGGGCTGGAGCTGGGGCTGGGGCAGGAGCCAGGGCTGGGGCAGGGTGGGGCCGGGCCTGGGGCTGGGCCTGGGGCCAGGTTGGGGCTGGGGCTGGGGCCAGGCTGGGGCTGGGCTGGGGCTGGGGCTGGGTCGGGGACTAGGACACGGCTGGGGCTGGTCTGTGGCTGGGGCTGGGGCTGAGGTTGGTGCTGGGGCTGGGGCTGGTGCCAGGGCTGGGGCTGGGCTGCGGCTGGGGCTGGGCTGGGGCCGAGGTTGGGGCTGAGGCTGGGGCTGGGGCTGCGGACAGGGCTGGGGCTGGGCTGGGTCTGGGGCTGGGTCGGGGACTAGGACACGGCTGGGGCTGGTCTGTGGCTGGGGCTGGGGCTGAGGTTGGTGCTGGGGCTGGGGCTGGGTCCAGGGCTGGTGCTGGGCTGTGGCTGGGGCTGGGCTGGGGCAGGACTGGTGGCAGGACTGGGCTAGTGCTGAGCTGGGGCCGGGGCTGGGGCTGGGGCTGGGGCCGGGCTGGGGCTGGGCTGGGGCTGGGGCTGGGGCTGGGCTGGGGGCAGACTGGGGCAGGGGCTGGGGCTGGGCTGGGGCAGGGCAGGGGCTGGGGTAGGGCTAGGGCAGGGCTGGGTCTGGGCTGGGTCTGGGGCAGGACTGGTGGCAGGAAGGGGCTAGTGCTGAGCTGGGGCTGGGGCTGGGGCTGGGGCCGGGCTGGGGCTGGGCTGGGGCTGGGGCTGGGCTGGGGGCAGGGCTGGGGCTGGGGCTGGGCTGGGCTGGGGGTGAGGATGGGGCTGGGGCTTGGGCTGGGGCTAGGGTTGAGGCCGGGGCTGGGGCAGGACTGTAGCTGGGGCACGGCTGGGGCCGGGCTGGGGCTGGGGCTTGGGCTGGGGCACGAACTGGGGGCAGGACTGGGCTAGCGCTGAGCTCGGGACGGGGCTGGGGCTTGGCTGGGGGCGGGGATGGGGCTGTGGCTTGGGCTCGGGCAGGGCTGGGGCTGGGCTGGGCTGGGCTGGGCTGGGCTGGGGTAGGGCAGGGGCAGGGCTGGGGCTGGGGCTGGGGCGGGGACTGGGGCTGGGGCTGGGGCGGGGACTGGGGCAGGGCTAGGGCTGAGGCTGGTCTGGGGCCGAGTCTGGGGCCGGGGCTGGGTGTGGGGCTAGGGCAGGGCTCGGCAGGGCTGGAACTTGGGCTGGGCTGGGGCCAAGGTTGGGGCTGTGGCTGGGGCTGGGCTGGTGTTGAGGGCGGGGCTGGGGCTGCGGCTGGGGCTGGGGCTGCGGACAGGGCTGGGGCTAGGGCTGAGGTAGGGGTAGGGCTGGGGGTGGATTGGGGCCAGGGCTGAAGCAGGACAAGGCTTGGGCAGGGCTGGGGCTGGGGCTTGGAGCTGGGGCTGGGGCTGGGTCGGGGACTAGGACACGGCTGGGGCTGGGCTGTGGCTGGGGACAGGGTTGGGGCAGGGCTGGGACCGGGCTGGGGCTGGGGCTGGGGCTGGGCTGAGGGCAGGGCTGGGGATGGGGGCTGGGATGGGGCAGGACTAGGACAGGGACTGGGCTGGGCTGGGGCTGGGGCTCGGCTGGGGTCAGAGCTGGGGCCGGCTGGGGCTGGGCTGATGGCAGGGCTGGGCTAGGGCTGGGGCTGGGGCTTGGGCTGGGGCACAGACTGGGGCAGGGCTAGGGCTGGGGCTGGGCTGGGGCCGGGGCTGGGGCCGAGTCTGGGGCCGGGGCTGGGGCTGGGGTTAGGGCAGTGCTGGGGCAGGGCTGGAACTGGGGCTGGGCTGGGGCCAAGTTTGGGGCTGGGGTTGGGGCTGGGCTGGTGTTGAGTGTGGGGCTGGGGGTGGGGTTGTGGCTGGGGCTGGGCTGGGGGCAGGCATGGGGCTGGGTTAGGGCTGGGGCCGGGGCTGGGGCCGAGGGTGGGCTGGGCCTGGGGCTGGTGCCAGGGCTGGGGCAGGGCTGCGGCTGGGGCTGGGCTGGGGCAGGGCTGGGGCTGGGGCTGGGCTGGGGCCGAGGTTGGGGCTGAGGCTGGGGCTGGGGCTGCGGACAGGGCTGGGGCTGGGGCTAGGGCTAGGGCTGAGGCAGGTCTGGGGCCGCGGTCTGGGCTGGGCCTGGGACAGGGCAAGGCCTGGGGTGGGGCTGGGGCTGGGGTATGGGCTGGGGAAGGGCTGGGGCTGGGGCTGGGCTGGGGCTGGGTCCAGGCCTGGGGCTGGGCAGAGGGCAGGGCTGGGATAGGGCTGGGCTGGGGCATGGCTGGGCTAGGGCTGGGGGCAGGGCTGGGGCTGGGGCTGGGGCTGGGGCTGGGCTGGGGCTGCGGCTGGGGCAGGGCTGGTGCTGGGCTGGGTCTGGGGCTTGGGCTGCGACAGGGCAGGTGGCAGGAGTGGGCTAATGCTGAGCTGGGGCCGGGGCTGGGGCTGGGGCTGGGGCCGGGCTGGGGCTGGGCTGGAACTGGGGCTGGGCTGGGGGCAGGGATGGGGCTGGGGCTGGGCTGGGCTGGGGGTGAGGATGGGGCTGGGGCTTGGGCTGGGGCAGGGCAGGGGCTGGGGTAGGGCTGGTGCTGGGCTGGGACCGGGGCTGGGCTGGGGTAGGGCTGGGTCAGGGATTTTGGCAGGGCTACGGCTGGAACTGGGGCTGGGCTGGGGCCAAGTTTGGGGATGGGGTTGGGGCTGGGCTGGTGCTGAGTGTGGGGCTGGTGGTGGGGTTGTGGCTGGGGCTGGGCTGGGGGCAGGGATGGGGCTAGGTTAGGGCTGGGGCCGGGGCTGGGGCCGAGGGTGGGCTGGGCCTAGGGCTGGTGCCAGGGCTGGGGCAGAGCTGCGGCTGGGGCTGGGCTGGGGCAGGGCTGGGGCTGGGGCTGGGCTGGGGCCGAGGTTGGGGCTGAGGCTGGGGCTGGGGCTGCGGACAGGGCTGGGGCTGGGGCAGGTCTGGGGCCGCGGTCTGGGCTGGGCCTGGGACAGGGCAAGGCCTGGGGTGGGGCTGGGGCTGGGGTATGGGCTGGGGAAAGGCTGGGGCTGGGCTGGGGCTGGGTCCAGGCCTGGGGCTGGGCAGAGGGCAGGGCTGGGATAGGGCTGGGCTGGGGCATGGCTGGGCTAGGGCTGGTGCTGGGCTGGGTCTGGGGCTTGGGCTGCGGCAGGGCAGGTGGCAGGAGTGGGCTAGTGCTGAGCTGGGGCCGGGGCTGGGGCTGGGGCTGGGGCTGGGTCCGGGCTGGGGCTGGGCTGGGGCTGGGGCTGGGCTGGGGGCAGGGCTGGGGCTGGGGCTGGGCTGGGCTGGGGGTGAGGATGGGGCTGGGGCTTGGGCTGGGGCAGGGCAGGGGCTGGGGTAGGGCTGGGGCAGGGCTAGGGCTGGGGCTGGGGCTGGGGCAGGGACTGGGGCTTGGGCTGGGGCAGGGCTGGGGCCAGGCTAGGGCTGGGTTCCGGGCAGGGCTGGGGCTGGGTCCAGGCCTGGGGCTGGGCTGAGGGCATGGCTGGGCTAAGGCTGGGGCTGGGGAAGGGCTGGGCTAGGGCTGGGCTGGTCCCGGGGATGGGGCTGGGGCTGGGGCTGGGGCTGGGTCCTGGGCTGGGGCTGGGCTGTGGCTGTGGCTGGGCTGGGGCAGGGCTGGGGCTGGGGCTGGGCTGGGGTAGGGCTGGGGCTGGGCTGGGGCTGGGGCTGGGCTGGGGCCGAGGGTGGGGCTGGGGCTGGGGCTGGGGCTGCGGACAGGGCTTGGGCCGGGCTGGGGCTGGGCTGATGGCAGGGATGGGCTAGGGCTGGGGCTGGGGCAGGGCTGGGGCCAAGAGTGGGGCCGGGGCTGGGAGCAGGGCTGGGACTGAGGTTGGGGCCGGGGCTGGGGCTGGGTTGGGGCTGGGGCTGGGGCTGGGGCTGGGCTGGGGCTGCGGCTGGGGCAGGGCTGGTGCTGGGCTGGGTCTGGGGCTGGGGCTGGGACAGGGCAGGTGGCAGGAGTGGGCTAATGCTGAGCTGAGGCCGGGGCTGGGGCTGGGGCTGGGGCCGGGCTGGGGCTGGGCTGGAACTGGGGCTGGGCTGGGGGCAGGGATGGGGCTGGGGCTGGGCTGGGCTGGGGGTGAGGATGGGGCTGGGGCTTGGGCTGAGGCAGGGCAGGGGCTGGGGTAGGGCTGGTGCTGGGCTGGGACCGGGGCTGGGCTGGGGTAGGGCTGGGTCAGGGATTTTGGCAGGGCTACGGCTGGGGCTGGGGCTGGGCTGGGGCCGAGTCTGGGGCCGGGGCTGGGGCCGGGGTTAGGGCAGTGCTGGGGCAGGGCTGGAACTGGGGCTGGGCTGGGGCCAAGTTTGGGGCTGGGGTTGGGGCTGGGCTGGTGCTGAGTGTGGGGCTGGGGGTGGGGTTGTGGCTGGGGCTGGGCTGGGGGCAGGCATGGGGCTGGGTTAGGGCTGGGGCCGGGGCTGGGGCTGGGCTGGGGCTGGGGCTGGGGCTGGGCTGGGGCTGGGGTAGGGCTAGGGCAGGGCTGGGTCTGGGCTGGGTCTGGGGCAGGACTGGTGGCAGGAAGGGGCTAGTGCTGAGCTGGGGCTGGGGCTGGGGCTGGGGCCGGGCTGGGGCTGGGCTGGGGCTGGGGCTGGGCTGGGGGCAGGGCTGGGGCTGGGGCTGGGCTGGGCTGGGGGTGAGGATGGGGCTGGGGCTTGGGCTGGGGCAAGGGTTGAGGCCGGGGCTGGGGCAGGACTGTAGCTGGGGCACGGCTGGGGCCGGGCTGGGGCTGGGGCTTGGGCTGGGGCACGGACTGGGGGCAGGACTGGGCTAGCGCTGAGCTCGGGACGGGGCTGGGGCTTGGCTGGGGGCGGGGATGGGGCTGTGGCTTGGGCTCGGGCAGGGCTGGGGCTGGGCTGGGCTGGGGCTGGGCTGGGCTGGGGTAGGGCAGGGGCAGGGCTGGGGCTGGGGCTGGGGCGGGGACTGGGGCTGGGGCTGGGGCGGGGACTGGGACAGGGCTAGGGCTGAGGCTGGTCTGGGGCCGAGTCTGGGGCCGGGGCTGGGTGTGGGGCTAGGGCAGGGCTCGGCAGGGCTGGAACTTGGGCTGGGCTGGGGCCAAGGTTGGGGCTGTGGCTGGGGCTGGGCTGGTGTTGAGGGCGGGGCTGGGGCTGCAGCTGGGGCTGGGGCTGCGGACAGGGCTGGGGCTAGGGCTGAGGTAGGGGTAGGGCTGGGGGTGGATTGGGGCCAGGGCTGAAGCAGGACAAGGCTTGGGCAGGGCTGGGGCTGGGGCTTGGAGCTGGGGCTGGGGCTGGGTCGGGGACTAGGACACGGCTGGGGCTGGGCTGTGGCTGGGGACAGGGTTGGGGCAGGGCTGGGACCGGGCTGGGGCTGGGGCTGGGGCTGGGCTGAGGGCAGGGCTGGGGATGGGGGCTGGGATGGGGCAGGACTAGGACAGGGACTGGGCTGGGCTGGGGCTGGGGCTCGGCTGGGGTCAGAGCTGGGGCCGGCTGGGGCTGGGCTGATGGTAGGGCTGGGCTAGGGCTGGGGCTGGGGCTTGGGATGGGGCACGGACTGGGGCAGGGCTAGGGCTGGGGCTGGACTGGGGCCGAGCTGGGGCTGGGGCTGGGGCTGGGCTGAGGGCAGGGCTGGGGATGGGGACTGGGATGGGGCAGGACTCGGACTGGGACTGGGCTGGGCTAGGGCTGGGGCTGGGCTGGGACTGGGCTGGGGTCAGAGCTGGGGCCGGCTGGGGCTGGGCTGATGGCAGGGCTGGGCTAGGGCTGGGGCTGGGGCTTGGGCTGGGGCACAGACTGGGGCAGGGCTAGGGCTGGGGCTGGGCTGGGGCCGGGGCTGGGGCCGAGTCTGGGGCCGGGGCTGGGGCTGGGGTTAGGGCAGTGCTGGGGCAGGGCTGGAACTGGGGCTGGGCTGGGGCCAAGTTTGGGGCTGGGGTTGGGGCTGGGCTGGTGCTGAGTGTGGGGCTGGGGGTGGGGTTGTGGCTGGGGCTGGGCTGGGGGCAGGCATGGGGCTGGGTTAGGGCTGGGGCCGGGGCTGGGGCCGAGGGTGGGCTGGGCCTGGGGCTGGTGCCAGGGCTGGGGCAGGGCTGCGGCTGGGGCTGGGCTGGGGCAGGGCTGGGGCTGGGGCTGGGCTGGGGCCGAGGTTGGGGCTGAGGCTGGGGCTGGGGCTGCGGACAGGGCTGGGGCTGGGGCTAGGGCTGGGGCTGAGGCAGGTCTGGGGCCGCGGTCTGGGCTGGGCCTGGGACAGGGCAAGGCCTGGGGTGGGGCTGGGGCTGGGGTATGGGCTGGGGAAGGGCTGGGGCTGGGGCTGGGCTGGGGCTGGGTCCAGGCCTGGGGCTGGGCAGAGGGCAGGGCTGGGATAGGGCTGGGCTGGGGCATGGCTGGGCTAGGGCTGGGGGCAGGGCTGGGGCTGGGGCTGGGGCTGGGGCTGGGCTGGGGCTGCGGCTGGGGCAGGGCTGGTGCTGGGCTGGGTCTGGGGCTTGGGCTGCGACAGGGCAGGTGGCAGGAGTGGGCTAATGCTGAGCTGGGGCCGGGGCTGGGGCTGGGGCTGGGGCCGGGCTGGGGCTGGGCTGGAACTGGGGCTGGGCTGGGGGCAGGGATGGGGCTGGGGCTGGGCTGGGCTGGGGGTGAGGATGGGGCTGGGGCTTGGGCTGGGGCAGGGCAGGGGCTGGGGTAGGGCTGGTGCTGGGCTGGGACCGGGGCTGGGCTGGGGTAGGGCTGGGTCAGGGATTTTGGCAGGGCTACGGCTGGAACTGGGGCTGGGCTGGGGCCAAGTTTGGGGCTGGGGTTGGGGCTGGGCTGGTGCTGAGTGTGGGGCTGGTGGTGGGGTTGTGGCTGGGGCTGGGCTGGGGGCAGGGATGGGGCTGGGTTAGGGCTGGGGCCGGGGCTGGGGCCGAGGGTGGGCTGGGCCTAGGGCTGGTGCCAGGGCTGGGGCAGAGCTGCGGCTGGGGCTGGGCTGGGGCAGGGCTGGGGCTGGGGCTGGGCTGGGGCCGAGGTTGGGGCTGAGGCTGGGGCTGGGGCTGCGGACAGGGCTGGGGCTGGGGCAGGTCTGGGGCCGCGGTCTGGGCTGGGCCTGGGACAGGGCAAGGCCTGGGGTGGGGCTGGGGCTGGGGTATGGGCTGGGGAAAGGCTGGGGCTGGGCTGGGGCTGGGTCCAGGCCTGGGGCTGGGCAGAGGGCAGGGCTGGGATAGGGCTGGGCTGGGGCATGGCTGGGCTAGGGCTGGGGGCAGGGCTGGTGCTGGGCTGGGTCTGGGGCTTGGGCTGCGGCAGGGCAGGTGGCAGGAGTGGGCTAGTGCTGAGCTGGGGCCGGGGCTGGGGCTGGGGCTGGGGCTGGGGCCGGGGCTGGGGCTGGGCTGGGGCTGGGGCTGGGCTGGGGGCAGGGCTGGGGCTGGGGCTGGGCTGGGCTGGGGGTGAGGATGGGGCTGGGGCTTGGGCTGGGGCAGGGCAGGGGCTGGGGTAGGGCTGGGGCAGGGCTAGGGCTGGGGCTGGGGCTGGGGCAGGGACTGGGGCTTGGGCTGGGGCAGGGCTGGGGCCAGGCTAGGGCTGGGTTCCGGGCAGGGCTGGGGCTGGGTCCAGGCCTGGGGCTGGGCTGAGGGCATGGCTGGGCTAAGGCTGGGGCTGGGGAAGGGCTGGGCTAGGGCTGGGCTGGTCCCGGGGATGGGGCTGGGGGTGGGGCTGGGGCTGGGCTGGGGGCAAGGATGGGGATGGGGCAGGGCTGGGCTGGGTGCAGGGATGGGGATGAGGCTGGGGCTGGGGCTGGGGCCAGGCTGGTGCTGGGCTGGGACCGGGACTGGGCTGGGGTAGTGCTGGGGCAGGGCTGGGTCTGGGGCTGGGCTGGGGGTGAGGATGGGGCTGGGGCTTGGGCTGGGGCAGGGCAGGGGCTGGGGTAGGGCTGGGGCAGGGCTGGGGCTGGGGCTGGGGCTGGGGCAGGGACTGGGGCTTGGGATGGGTCAGGGCTGGGGCCAGGCTAGGGCTGGGTTCCGGGCAGGGCTGGGGCTGGGTCCAGGCCTGGGGCTGGGCTGAGGGCAGGGCTGGGCTAGGGCTGGGGCTGGGACAGGGCTGGGCTAGGGCTGGGGCTGGGCTGTGGCTGTGGCTGGGCTGGGGCAGGGCTGGGGCTGGGGCTGGGCTGGGGTAGGGCTGGGGCTGGGCTGGGGCTGGAGCTGGGCTGGGGCCAAGGGTGGGGCTGGGGCTGGGGCTGGGGCTGCGGACAGGGCTTGGGCCGGGCTGGGGCTGGGCAGATGGCAGGGATGGGCTAGGGCTGGGGGTGGGGCAGGGCTGGGGACGGGGCTGCGGCTGGGCTGGGGCAGGGCTGGAGCCAAGAGTGGAGCCGGGGCTGGGAGCAGGGCTGGGACTGAGGTTGGGGCCGGGGCTGGGGCTGGGTTGGGGCTGGGGCTGGGGCAAGACTAGGCTGGAGGCTGGGCCTTGGGCTGGGGCAGGGCTGGGCTGGGGGCAGGGCTGGGGCTGGGGCTGGATCCAAGTCTTGGGCAGGGCTGGAGCTAGGGTTGAGGCCGGGGCTGGGGCAGGACTGGAGCTGGGGCACGGCTGGGGCCAGGGCTGGGGCAGGGCTGGGGACTGGACTGGGCTAGCGCTGAGCTCGGGACGGGGCTGGGGCTGGGCTAGGGGCGGGGATGGGGCTGTGGCTTGGGCTCGGGCAGGGCTGGGGCTGGGCTGGGACTGGGGCGGGGCTGGGCTGGGGTGGGGCTGGGGCAGGGCTAGGGCTGAGGCTGGTCTGGGGCCGAGTCTGGGGCCGGGGCTGGGTGTGGGGCTAGGGCAGGGCTCGGCAGGGCTGGAACTGGGGCTGGGCTGGGGCCAAGGTTGGGGCTGTGGCTGGGGCTGGGCTGGTGTTGAGGGCGGGGCTGGGGCTGCAGCTGGGGCTGGGGCTGCGGACAGGGCTGGGGCTAGGGCTGAGGTAGGGGTAGGGCTGGGGCTGGATTGGGGCCAGGGCTGGGGCAGGACTAGGCTTGAGGCTGCGCCTTGGGCTGGGGCCGGGGCTGGAACCAAGGCTTGGGCAGGGCTGGGGCTGGGGCTGGAGCTGGGGCTGGGGCAGGAGCCAGGGCTGGGGCAGGGTGGGGCAGGGCTAGGACTGGGCTGGAGCTGTGGCTGGGGCTGGGGCAGGGCCGGGGATGAGGGCTGGGATGGGGGCTGGGATGGGACAGGACTAGGACTGGGACTGGGCTGGGCTAGGGCTGGGGCTGGGGCTGGGCTGGGACTGGGATGGGGCCAGAGCTGGGGCCGGCAGGGGCTGGGCTGATGGCAGGGCTGGGCTAGGGCTGGGGCTGGGGCTTGGGCTGCGGCAGGGCAGGTGGCAGGAGTGGGCTAGTGCTGAGCTGGGGCCGGGGCTGGGGCTGGGGCTGGGGCACGGACTGGGGCAGGGCTAGGCCTGGGGCTGGGCTGGGGCCGGGGTTGGGGCCGGGGCTAGGGCAGGGCTGGGGCGGGGCTGGGACCCGGGCTGGGCTGGGGTAGGGCTGCGGCAGGGCTGGGGCTGGGGCTAGGGCTGGGGCAGGGCTGTGGCTTTGGCTGCGGCTGGGGACAGGGCTGGGGCTGGGGCTGGGCTGTGGGCAGGGATGGGGATGGGGCTGGGCTGGGCTGGGGGCAGGGTTGGGGCTAGGTCTTGGGCTGGGGTAGGGCTGGTGCTGGGCTGGGACCGGGGCTGGGCTGGGGTAGGGCTGGGTCAGGGATTTTGGCAGGGCTACGGCTGGGGCTGGGCTGGGGCCGGGGCCGAGTCTGGGGCCGGGGCTGGGGCCGGGGTTAGGGCAGTGCTGGGGCAGGGCTGGAACTGGGGCTGGGCTGGGGCCAAGTTTGGGGCTGGGGTTGGGGCTGGGCTGGTGCTGAGTGTGGGGCTGGGGGTGGGGTTGTGGCTGGGGCTGGGCTGGGGGCAGGCATGGGGCTGGGTTAGGGCTGGGGCTGGGGCTGGGGCCAAGGGTGGGCTGGGCCTGGGGCTGGTGCCAGGGCTGGGGCAGGGCTGCGGCTGGGGCTGGGCTGGGGCAGGGCTGGGGCTGGGGCTGGGCTGGGGCCGAGGTTGGGGCTGAGGCTGGGGCTGGGGCTGCGGACAGGGCTGGGGCTGGGGCTGGGGCTGGGCCTGAGGCAGGTGTAGGGCCGCGGTCTGGGCTGGGCCTGGGACAGGGCAAGGCCTGGGGTGGGGCTGGGGCTGGGGTATGGTCTGGGGAAGGGCTGGGGCTGGGGCTGGGCTGGGGCTGGGTCCAGGCCTGGGGCTGGGCAGAGGGCAGGGCTGGGATAGGGCTGGGCTGGGGCATGGCTGGGCTAGGGCTGGGGGCAGGGCTGGTGCTGGGCTGGGGCTGGGGCTGGGGCTGGGCTGGGGCTGCGGCTGGGGCAGGGCTGGTGCTGGGCTGGGTCTGGGGCTTGGGCTGCGACAGGGCAGGTGGCAGGAGTGGGCTAGTGCTGAGCTGGGGCCGGGGCTGGGGCTGGGGCTGGGGCCGGGCTGGGGCTGGGCTGGAACTGGGGCTGGGCTGGGGGCAGGGCTGGGGCTGGGGCTGGGCTGGGCTGGGGGTGAGGATGGGGCTGGGGCTTGGGCTGGGGCAGGGCAGGGGCTGGGGTAGGGCTGGTGCTGGGCTGGGACCGGGGCTGGGCTGGGGTAGGGCTGGGTCAGGGATTTTGGCAGGGCTACGGCTGGGGCTGGGGCTGGGCTGGGGCCGAGTCTGGGGCCGGGGCTGGGGCCGGGGTTAGGGCAGTGCTGGGGCAGGGCTGGAACTGGGGCTGGGCTGGGGCCAAGTTTCTGGCTGGGGTTGGGGCTGGGCTGGTGCTGAGTGTGGGGCTGGGGGTGGGGTTGTGGCTGGGGCTGGGCTGGGGCTGAGGGTGGGGCTGGGGCTGGGGCTGGGGCTGCGGACAGGGCTGGGGCAGGGCTTCGGCTGGGGCTGGGCTGGGGCTGAGGTTGTGGCTGGGGCTGGGGCTGGGTCTGCTGACAGGGCTGGGGCCGGGCTGGGGCTGGGCTGATGGCAGGGCTGGGGCCGCGGCTCACGCTGGGCTGGGGTCTGGGCTGGGCCTGGGACAGGGGCTGGGGCCAGGCTGGGGCTGGGCTGGGGCTGGGGCTGGGTCGGGGACTAGGACACGGCTGGGGCTGGTCTGTGGCTGGGGCTGGGGCTGAGGTTGGTGCTGGGCCTGCGGCAGGGCTGGGCTAGCGCTGAGCTGGGGCCGGGGCTTTGGCTGGGGCTGGAATCGGGCTGAAGCTGGGCTGGGACAGGAATGGGGCTGGGGCTGGGGCTTGGGCTGAGGGTGAGGATGGGGCTGGGGCTTGGGCTGGGGCAGGGCTGAGGCTCGGGCTGGGCTGAGGGTGAGGATCTGGCTGGGGCTTGGGCTGGGGCAGGGCTGAGGCTGGGTTCTGGGCAGGGCCGGGGCTGGGCTGGGGCTGGGGCTGGGCTGTGGGCATGGATGGGCATGGGGCTGGGCTGGGCTGGGGGCAGGGATGGGGCTAGGGCTTGGGCTGGGGTAGGGCTGGTGCTGGGCTGGGGCTGAGGCTGGGGCGGAGACTGGGGCAGGGCTGTGGCTGGGGGAGGGGCTGGGCTGGGGCCGAGTCTGGGGCCGGGGCTGGGGCCGGGGTTAGGGCAGTGCTGTGGCAGGGCTGAGGCTGGGGCTGGAGCTGCGGACTGGGGCTGGGGCTGGGCTGGGGCTGGGGCTGGGTTGAGGGCAGGGTTGGGGCCGGGCTGGTGCTGTGTTCGGGACAGGGTTGGGGATGGGTCCAGGCCTGGGGCTGGGCAGAGGGCAGGGCTGGGATAGGGCTGGGCTGGGACACGGCTGGGCTAGGGCTGGGGGCAGGGCTGGGGCTGGGCTGGGACTGGGGCTGGGCTGGGGTAGGGCTGGGGCAGGGCTGGGGCTGGGGCTGGGGCGGGGACTGGGACAGGGCTAGGGCTGAGGCTGGTCTGGGGCCGAGTCTGGGGCCGGGGCTGGGTGTGGGGCTAGGGCAGGGCTCGGCAGGGCTGGAACTGGGGCTGGGCTGGGGCCAAGGTTGGGGCTGTGGCTGGGGCTGGGCTGGTGTTGAGGGCGGGGCTGGGGCTGCAGCTGGGGCTGGGGCTGCGGACAGGGCTGGGGCTAGGGCTGAGGTAGGGGTAGGGCTGGGGCTGGATTGGGGCCAGGGCTGGGGCAGGACTAGGCTTGAGGCTGCGCCTTGGGCTGGGGCCGGGGCTGGAACCAAGGCTTGGGCAGGGCTGGGGCTGGGGCTGGAGCTGGGGCTGGGGCAGGAGCCAGGGCTGGGGCAGGGTGGGGCCGGGCCTGGGGCTGGGCCTGGGGCCAGGTTGGGGCTGGGGCTGGGGCCAGGCTGGGGCTGGGCTGGGGCTGGGGCTGGGTCGGGGACTAGGACACGGCTGGGGCTGGTCTGTGGCTGGGGCTGGGGCTGAGGTTGGTGCTGGGGCTGGGGCTGGTGCCAGGGCTGGGGCTGGGCTGCGGCTGGGGCTGGGCTGGGGCCGAGGTTGGGGCTGAGGCTGGGGCTGGGGCTGCGGACAGGGCTGGGGCTGGGCTGGGTCTGGGGCTGGGTCGGGGACTAGGACACGGCTGGGGCTGGTCTGTGGCTGGGGCTGGGGCTGAGGTTGGTGCTGGGGCTGGGGCTGGGTCCAGGGCTGGTGCTGGGCTGTGGCTGGGGCTGGGCTGGGGCAGGACTGGTGGCAGGACTGGGCTAGTGCTGAGCTGGGGCCGGGGCTGGGGCTGGGGCTGGGGCCGGGCTGGGGCTGGGCTGGGGCTGGGGCTGGGGCTGGGCTGGGGGCAGACTGGGGCAGGGGCTGGGGCTGGGCTGGGGCAGGGCAGGGGCTGGGGTAGGGCTAGGGCAGGGCTGGGTCTGGGCTGGGTCTGGGGCAGGACTGGTGGCAGGAAGGGGCTAGTGCTGAGCTGGGGCTGGGGCTGGGGCTGGGGCCGGGCTGGGGCTGGGCTGGGGCTGGGGCTGGGCTGGGGGCAGGGCTGGGGCTGGGGCTGGGCTGGGCTGGGGGGTGAGGATGGGGCTGGGGCTTGGGCTGGGGCTAGGGTTGAGGCCGGGGCTGGGGCAGGACTGTAGCTGGGGCACGGCTGGGGCCGGGCTGGGGCTGGGGCTTGGGCTGGGGCACGAACTGGGGGCAGGACTGGGCTAGCGCTGAGCTCGGGACGGGGCTGGGGCTTGGCTGGGGGCGGGGATGGGGCTGTGGCTTGGGCTCGGGCAGGGCTGGGGCTGGGCTGGGCTGGGCTGGGCTGGGCTGGGGTAGGGCAGGGGCAGGGCTGGGGCTGGGGCTGGGGCGGGGACTGGGGCTGGGGCTGGGGCGGGGACTGGGGCAGGGCTAGGGCTGAGGCTGGTCTGGGGCCGAGTCTGGGGCCGGGGCTGGGTGTGGGGCTAGGGCAGGGCTCGGCAGGGCTGGAACTTGGGCTGGGCTGGGGCCAAGGTTGGGGCTGTGGCTGGGGCTGGGCTGGTGTTGAGGGCGGGGCTGGGGCTGCGGCTGGGGCTGGGGCTGCGGACAGGGCTGGGGCTAGGGCTGAGGTAGGGGTAGGGCTGGGGGTGGATTGGGGCCAGGGCTGAAGCAGGACAAGGCTTGGGCAGGGCTGGGGCTGGGGCTTGGAGCTGGGGCTGGGGCTGGGTCGGGGACTAGGACACGGCTGGGGCTGGGCTGTGGCTGGGGACAGGGTTGGGGCAGGGCTGGGACCGGGCTGGGGCTGGGGCTGGGACTGGGCTGAGGGCAGGGCTGGGGATGGGGGCTGGGATGGGGCAGGACTAGGACAGGGACTGGGCTGGGCTGGGGCTGGGGCTCGGCTGGGGTCAGAGCTGGGGCCGGCTGGGGCTGGGCTGATGGCAGGGCTGGGCTAGGGCTGGGGCTGGGGCTTGGGCTGGGGCACAGACTGGGGCAGGGCTAGGGCTGGGGCTGGGCTGGGGCCGGGGCTGGGGCTGAGTCTGGGGCCGGGGCTGGGGCTGGGGTTAGGGCAGTGCTGGGGCAGGGCTGGAACTGGGGCTGGGCTGGGGCCAAGTTTGGGGCTGGGGTTGGGGCTGGGCTGGTGCTGAGTGTGGGGCTGGGGGTGGGGTTGTGGCTGGGGCTGGGCTGGGGGCAGGCATGGGGCTGGGTTAGGGCTGGGGCCGGGGCTGGGGCTGAGGGTGGGCTGGGCCTGGGGCTGGTGCCAGGGCTGGGGCAGGGCTGCGGCTGGGGCTGGGCTGGGGCAGGGCTGGGGCTGGGGCTGGGCTGGGGCCGAGGTTGGGGCTGAGGCTGGGGCTGGGGCTGCGGACAGGGCTGGGGCTGGGGCTAGGGCTGGGGCTGAGGCAGGTCTGGGGCCGCGGTCTGGGCTGGGCCTGGGACAGGGCAAGGCCTGGGGTGGGGCTGGGGCTGGGGTATGGGCTGGGGAAGGGCTGGGGCTGGGGCTGGGCTGGGGCTGGGTCCAGGCCTGGGGCTGGGCAGAGGGCAGGGCTGGGATAGGGCTGGGCTGGGGCATGGCTGGGCTAGGGCTGGGGGCAGGGCTGGGGCTGGGGCTGGGGCTGGGGCTGGGCTGGGGCTGCGGCTGGGGCAGGGCTGGTGCTGGGCTGGGTCTGGGGCTTGGGCTGCGACAGGGCAGGTGGCAGGAGTGGGCTAATGCTGAGCTGGGGCCGGGGCTGGGGCTGGGGCTGGGGCTGGGCTGGGGCTGGGCTGGAACTGGGGCTGGGCTGGGGGCAGGGATGGGGATGGGGCTGGGCTGGGCTGGGGGTGAGGATGGGGCTGGGGCTTGGGCTGGGGCAGGGCAGGGGCTGGGGTAGGGCTGGTGCTGGGCTGGGACCGGGGCTGGGCTGGGGTAGGGCTGGGTCAGGGATTTTGGCAGGGCTACGGCTGGAACTGGGGCTGGGCTGGGGCCAAGTTTGGGGCTGGGGTTGGGGCTGGGCTGGTGCTGAGTGTGGGGCTGGTGGTGGGGTTGTGGCTGGGGCTGGGCTGGGGGCAGGGATGGGGCTAGGTTAGGGCTGGGGCCGGGGCTGGGGCCGAGGGTGGGCTGGGCCTAGGGCTGGTGCCAGGGCTGGGGCAGAGCTGCGGCTGGGGCTGGGCTGGGGCAGGGCTGGGGCTGGGGCTGGGCTGGGGCCGAGGTTGGGGCTGAGGCTGGGGCTGGGGCTGCGGACAGGGCTGGGGCTGGGGCAGGTCTGGGGCCGCGGTCTGGGCTGGGCCTGGGACAGGGCAAGGCCTGGGGTGGGGCTGGGGCTGGGGTATGGGCTGGGGAAAGGCTGGGGCTGGGCTGGGGCTGGGTCCAGGCCTGGGGCTGGGCTAGGGCTGGGATAGGGCTGGGCTGGGGCATGGCTGGGCTAGGGCTGGTGCTGGGCTGGGTCTGGGGCTTGGGCTGCGGCAGGGCAGGTGGCAGGAGTGGGCTAGTGCTGAGCTGGGGCCGGGGCTGGGGCTGGGGCTGGGGCTGGGGCCGGGCTGGGGCTGGGCTGGGGCTGGGGCTGGGCTGGGGGCAGGGCTGGGGCTGGGGCTGGGCTGGGCTGGGGGTGAGGATGGGGCTGGGGCTTGGGCTGGGGCAGGGCAGGGGCTGGGGTAGGGCTGGGGCAGGGCTAGGGCTGGGGCTGGGGCTGGGGCAGGGACTGGGGCTTGGGCTGGGGCAGGGCTGGGGCCAGGCTAGGGCTGGGTTCCGGGCAGGGCTGGGGCTGGGTCCAGGCCGGGGGCTGGGCTGAGGGCATGGCTGGGCTAAGGCTGGGGCTGGGGAAGGGCTGGGCTAGGGCTGGGCTGGTCCCGGGGATGGGGCTGGGGCTGGGGGTGGGGCTGGGGCTGGGTCCTGGGCTGGGGCTGGGCTGTGGCTGTGGCTGGGCTGGGGCAGGGCTGGGGTTGGGGCTGGGCTGGGGTAGGGCTGGGGCTGGGCTGGGGCTGGGGCTGGGCTGGGGCCGAGGGTGGGGCTGGGGCTGGGGCTGGGGCTGCGGACAGGGCTTGGGCCGGGCTGGGGCTGGGCTGATGGCAGGGATGGGCTAGGGCTGGGGCTGGGGCAGGGCTGGGGCCAAGAGTGGGGCCGGGGCTGGGAGCAGGGCTGGGACTGAGGTTGGGGCCGGGGCTGGGGCTGGGTTGGGGCTGGGGCTGGGGCTGGGGCTGGGCTGGGGCTGCGGCTGGGGCAGGGCTGGTGCTGGGCTGGGTCTGGGGCTGGGGCTGGGACAGGGCAGGTGGCAGGAGTGGGCTAATGCTGAGCTGAGGCCGGGGCTGGGGCTGGGGCTGGGGCCGGGCTGGGGCTGGGCTGGAACTGGGGCTGGGCTGGGGGCAGGGCTGGGGCTGGGGCTGGGCTGGGCTGGGGGTGAGGATGGGGCTGGGGCTTGGGCTGGGGCAGGGCAGGGGCTGGGGTAGGGCTGGTGCTGGGCTGGGACCGGGGCTGGGCTGGGGTAGGGCTGGGTCAGGGATTTTGGCAGGGCTACGGCTGGGGCTGGGGCTGGGCTGGGGCCGAGTCTGGGGCCGGGGCTGGGGCCGGGGTTAGGGCAGTGCTGGGGCAGGGCTGGAACTGGGGCTGGGCTGGGGCCAAGTTTGGGGCTGGGGTTGGGGCTGGGCTGGTGCTGAGTGTGGGGCTGGGGGTGGGGTTGTGGCTGGGGCTGGGCTGGGGGCAGGCATGGGGCTGGGTTAGGGCTGGGGCCGGGGCTGGGGCTGGGCTGGGGCTGGGGCTGGGGCTGGGCTGGGGGCAGACTGGGGCAGGGGCTGGGGCTGGGCTGGGGCTGGGGTAGGGCTAGGGCAGGGCTGGGTCTGGGCTGGGTCTGGGGCAGGACTGGTGGCAGGAAGGGGCTAGTGCTGAGCTGGGGCTGGGGCTGGGGCTGGGGCCGGGCTGGGGCTGGGCTGGGGCTGGGGCTGGGCTGGGGGCAGGGCTGGGGCTGGGGCTGGGCTGGGCTGGGGGTGAGGATGGGGCTGGGGCTTGGGCTGGGGCTAGGGTTGAGGCCGGGGCTGGGGCAGGACTGTAGCTGGGGCACGGCTGGGGCCGGGCTGGGGCTGGGGCTTGGGCTGGGGCACGGACTGGGGGCAGGACTGGGCTAGCGCTGAGCTCGGGACGGGGCTGGGGCTTGGCTGGGGGCGGGGATGGGGCTGTGGCTTGGGCTCGGGCAGGGCTGGGGCTGGGCTGGGCTGGGCTGGGCTGGGCTGGGGTAGGGCAGGGGCAGGGCTGGGGCTGGGGCTGGGGCGGGGACTGGGGCTGGGGCTGGGGCGGGGACTGGGGCAGGGCTAGGGCTGAGGCTGGTCTGGGGCCGAGTCTGGGGCCGGGGCTGGGTGTGGGGCTAGGGCAGGGCTCGGCAGGGCTGGAACTTGGGCTGGGCTGGGGCCAAGGTTGGGGCTGTGGCTGGGGCTGGGCTGGTGTTGAGGGCGGGGCTGGGGCTGCGGCTGGGGCTGGGGCTGCGGACAGGGCTGGGGCTAGGGCTGAGGTAGGGGTAGGGCTGGGGGTGGATTGGGGCCAGGGCTGAAGCAGGACAAGGCTTGGGCAGGGCTGGGGCTGGGGCTTGGAGCTGGGGCTGGGGCTGGGTCGGGGACTAGGACACGGCTGGGGCTGGGCTGTGGCTGGGGACAGGGTTGGGGCAGGGCTGGGACCGGGCTGGGGCTGGGGCTGGGGCTGGGCTGAGGGCAGGGCTGGGGATGGGGGCTGGGATGGGGCAGGACTAGGACAGGGACTGGGCTGGGCTGGGGCTGGGGCTCGGCTGGGGTCAGAGCTGGGGCCGGCTGGGGCTGGGCTGATGGTAGGGCTGGGCTAGGGCTGGGGCTGGGGCTTGGGATGGGGCACGGACTGGGGCAGGGCTAGGGCTGGGGCTGGACTGGGGCCGAGCTGGGGCTGGGGCTGGGGCTGGGCTGAGGGCAGGGCTGGGGATGGGGACTGGGATGGGGCAGGACTCGGACTGGGACTGGGCTGGGCTAGGGCTGGGGCTGGGCTGGGACTGGGCTGGGGTCAGAGCTGGGGCCGGCTGGGGCTGGGCTGATGGCAGGGCTGGGCTAGGGCTGGGGCTGGGGCTTGGGCTGGGGCACAGACTGGGGCAGGGCTAGGGCTGGGGCTGGGCTGGGGCCGGGGCTGGGGCCGAGTCTGGGGCCGGGGCTGGGGCTGGGGTTAGGGCAGTGCTGGGGCAGGGCTGGAACTGGAGCTGGGCTGGGGCCAAGTTTGGGGCTGGGGTTGGGGCTGGGCTGGTGCTGAGTGTGGGGCTGGGGGTGGGGTTGTGGCTGGGGCTGGGCTGGGGGCAGGCATGGGGCTGGGTTAGGGCTGGGGCCGGGGCTGGGGCCGAGGGTGGGCTGGGCCTGGGGCTGGTGCCAGGGCTGGGGCAGGGCTGCGGCTGGGGCTGGGCTGGGGCAGGGCTGGGGCTGGGGCTGGGCTGGGGCCGAGGTTGGGGCTGAGGCTGGGGCTGGGGCTGCGGACAGGGCTGGGGCTGGGGCTAGGGCTGGGGCTGAGGCAGGTCTGGGGCCGCGGTCTGGGCTGGGCCTGGGACAGGGCAAGGCCTGGGGTGGGGCTGGGGCTGGGGTATGGGCTGGGGAAGGGCTGGGGCTGGGGCTGGGCTGGGGCTGGGTCCAGGCCTGGGGCTGGGCAGAGGGCAGGGCTGGGATAGGGCTGGGCTGGGGCATGGCTGGGCTAGGGCTGGGGGCAGGGCTGGGGCTGGGGCTGGGGCTGGGGCTGGGCTGGGGCTGCGGCTGGGGCAGGGCTGGTGCTGGGCTGGGTCTGGGGCTTGGGCTGCGACAGGGCAGGTGGCAGGAGTGGGCTAATGCTGAGCTGGGGCCGGGGCTGGGGCTGGGGCTGGGGCCGGGCTGGGGCTGGGCTGGAACTGGGGCTGGGCTGGGGGCAGGGATGGGGATGGGGCTGGGCTGGGCTGGGGGTGAGGATGGGGCTGGGGCTTGGGCTGGGGCAGGGCAGGGGCTGGGGTAGGGCTGGTGCTGGGCTGGGACCGGGGCTGGGCTGGGGTAGGGCTGGGTCAGGGATTTTGGCAGGGCTACGGCTGGAACTGGGGCTGGGCTGGGGCCAAGTTTGGGGCTGGGGTTGGGGCTGGGCTGGTGCTGAGTGTGGGGCTGGTGGTGGGGTTGTGGCTGGGGCTGGGCTGGGGGCAGGGATGGGGCTGGGTTAGGGCTGGGGCCGGGGCTGGGGCCGAGGGTGGGCTGGGCCTAGGGCTGGTGCCAGGGCTGGGGCAGAGCTGCGGCTGGGGCTGGGCTGGGGCAGGGCTGGGGCTGGGGCTGGGCTGGGGCCGAGGTTGGGGCTGAGGCTGGGGCTGGGGCTGCGGACAGGGCTGGGGCTGGGGCAGGTCTGGGGCCGCGGTCTGGGCTGGGCCTGGGACAGGGCAAGGCCTGGGGTGGGGCTGGGGCTGGGGTATGGGCTGGGGAAAGGCTGGGGCTGGGCTGGGGCTGGGTCCAGGCCTGGGGCTGGGCAGAGGGCAGGGCTGGGATAGGGCTGGGCTGGGGCATGGCTGGGCTAGGGCTGGGGGCAGGGCTGGTGCTGGGCTGGGTCTGGGGCTTGGGCTGCGGCAGGGCAGGTGGCAGGAGTGGGCTAGTGCTGAGCTGGGGCCGGGGCTGGGGCTGGGGCTGGGGCTGGGGCCGGGCTGGGGCTGGGCTGGGGCTGGGGCTGGGCTGGGGGCAGGGCTGGGGCTGGGGCTGGGCTGGGCTGGGGGTGAGGATGGGGCTGGGGCTTGGGCTGGGGCAGGGCAGGGGCTGGGGTAGGGCTGGGGCAGGGCTAGGGCTGGGGCTGGGGCTGGGGCAGGGACTGGGGCTTGGGCTGGGGCAGGGCTGGGGCCAGGCTAGGGCTGGGTTCCGGGCAGGGCTGGGGCTGGGTCCAGGCCTGGGGCTGGGCTGAGGGCATGGCTGGGCTAAGGCTGGGGCTGGGGAAGGGCTGGGCTAGGGCTGGGCTGGTCCCGGGGATGGGGCTGGGGGTGGGGCTGCGGCTGGGTCCTGGGCTGGGGCTGGGCTGTGGCTGTGGCTGGGCTGGGGCAGGGCTGGGGCTGGGGCTGGGCTGGGGTAGGGCTGGGGCTGGGCTGGGGCTGGGGCTGGGCTGGGGCCGAGGGTGGGGCTGGGGCTGGGGCTGGGGCTGCGGACAGGGCTTGGGCCAGGCTGGGGCTGGGCTGATGGCAGGGATGGGCTAGGGCTGGGGCTGGGGCAGTGCTGGGGCCAAGATTGGGGCCGGGGCTGGGAGCAGGGCTGGGACTGAGGTTGGGGCCGGGGCTGGGGCTGGGTTGGGGCTGGGGCTGGGGCTGGGGCTGGGCTGGGGCTGCGGCTGGGGCAGGGCTGGTGCTGGGCTGGGTCTGGGGCTTGGGCTGCGACAGGGCAGGTGGCAGGAGTGGGCTAATGCTGAGCTGAGGCCGGGGCTGGGGCTGGGGCTGGGGCCGGGCTGGGGCTGGGCTGGAACTGGGGCTGGGCTGGGGGCAGGGCTGGGGCTGGGGCTGGGCTGGGCTGGGGGTGAGGATGGGGCTGGGGCTTGGGCTGGGGCAGGGCAGGGGCTGGGGTAGGGCTGGTGCTGGGCTGGGAGCGGGGCTGGGCTGGGGTAGGGCTGGGTCAGGGATTTTGGCAGGGCTACGGCTGGGGCTGGGGCTGGGCTGGGGCCGAGTCTGGGGCCGGGGCTGGGGCCGGGGTTAGGGCAGTGCTGGGGCAGGGCTGGAACTGGGGCTGGGCTGGGGCCAAGTTTGGGGCTGGGGTTGGGGCTGGGCTGGTGCTGAGTGTGGGGCTGGGGGTGGGGTTGTGGCTGGGGCTGGGCTGGGGGCAGGCATGGGGCTGGGTTAGGGCTGGGGCCGGGGCTGGGGCCGAGGTTGGGGCTGAGGCTGGGGCTGGGGCTGCGGACAGGGCTGGGGCTGGGCTGGGTCTGGGGCTGGACTGGGGCTGGGGCTGGGTCCAGGGCTGGTGCTGGGCTGTGGCTGGGGCTGGGCTGGGGCAGGACTGGTGGCAGGACTGGGCTAGTGCTGAGCTGGGGCCGGGGCTGGGGCTGGGGCTGGGGCCGGGCTGGGGCTGGGCTGGGGCTGGGGCTGGGGCTGGGCTGGGGGCAGACTGGGGCAGGGGCTGGGGCTGGGCTGGGGCAGGGCAGGGGCTGGGGTAGGGCTAGGGCAGGGCTGGGTCTGGGCTGGGTCTGGGGCAGGACTGGTGGCAGGAAGGGGCTAGTGCTGAGCTGGGGCTGGGGCTGGGGCTGGGGCCGGGCTGGGGCTGGGCTGGGGCTGGGGCTGGGCTGGGGGCAGGGCTGGGGCTGGGGCTGGGCTGGGCTGGGGGTGAGGATGGGGCTGGGGCTTGGGCTGGGGCAGGGCAGGGGCTGGGGTAGGGCTGGTGCTGGGCTGGGACCGGGGCTGGGCTGGGGTAGGGCTGGGTCAGGGATTTTGGCAGGGCTACGGCTGGGGCTGGGGCTGGGCTGGGGCCGAGTCTGGGGCCGGGGCTGGGGCCGGGGTTAGGGCAGTGCTGGGGCAGGGCTGGAACTGGGGCTGGGCTGGGGCCAAGTTTGGGGCTGGGGTTGGGGCTGGGCTGGTGCTGAGTGTGGGGCTGGGGGTGGGGTTGTGGCTGGGGCTGGGCTGGGGGCAGGCATGGGGCTGGGTTAGGGCTGGGGCCGGCGCTGGGGCCGAGGGTGGGCTGGGCCTGGGGCTGGTGCCAGGGCTGGGGCAGGGCTGCGGCTGGGGCTGGGCTGGGGCAGGGCTGGGGCTGGGGCTGGGCTGGGGCCGAGGTTGGGGCTGGGGCTGGGGCTGGGGCTGGGGCTGAGGCAGGTCTGGGGCCGCGGTCTGGGCTGGGCCTGGGACAGGGCAAGGCCTGGGGTGGGGCTGGGGCTGGGGTATGGGCTGGGGAAAGGCTGGGGCTGGGCTGGGGCTGGGTCCAGGCCTGGGGCTGGGCAGAGGGCAGGGCTGGGATAGGGCTGGGCTGGGGCATGGCTGGGCTAGGGCTGGGGGCAGGGCTGGTGCTGGGCTGGGTCTGGGGCTTGGGCTGCGGCAGGGCAGGTGGCAGGAGTGGGCTAGTGCTGAGCTGGGGCCGGGGCTGGGGCTGGGGCTGGGGCTGGGGCTGGGGCCGGGCTGGGGCTGGGCTGGGGCTGGGGCTGGGCTGGGGGCAGGGCTGGGGCTGGGGCTGGGCTGGGCTGGGGGTGAGGATGGGGCTGGGGCTTGGGCTGGGGCAGGGCAGGGGCTGGGGTAGGGCTGGGGCAGGGCTAGGGCTGGGGCTGGGGCTGGGGCAGGGACTGGGGCTTGGGCTGGGGCAGGGCTGGGGCCAGGCTAGGGCTGGGTTCCGGGCAGGGCTGGGGCTGGGTCCAGGCCTGGGGCTGGGCTGAGGGCATGGCTGGGCTAAGGCTGGGGCTGGGGAAGGGCTGGGCTAGGGCTGGGCTGGTCCCGGGGATGGGGCTGGGGGTGGGGCTGGGGCTGGGTCCTGGGCTGGGGCTGGGCTGTGGCTGTGGCTGGGCTGGGCTGTGGCTGTGGCTGGGCTGGGGCAGGGCTGGGGCTGGGGCTGGGCTGGGGTAGGGCTGGTGCTGGGCTGGGGCTGGGGCTGGGCTGGGGCCGAGGGTGGGGCTGGGGCTGGGGCTGGGGCTGCGGACAGGGCTTGGGCCGGGCTGGGGCTGGGCTGATGGCAGGGATGGGCTAGGGCTGGGGCTGGGAGCAGGGCTGGGACTGAGGTTCGGGCCGGGGCTGGGGCTGGGTTGGGGCTGGGGCTGGGGCAAGACTAGGCTGGAGGCTGGGCCATGGGCTGGGGCTGGGCTGGGGGCAGGGCTGGGGCTGGGGCTGGATCCAAGTCTTGGGCAGGGCTGGGGCTAGGGTTGAGGCCGAGGCTGGGGCAGGAATGGAGCTGGGGCACGGCTGGGGCCGGGGCTGGGGCAGGGCTGGGGCCGGGCTGGGGCTGGGGCTTGGGCTGGGGCAGGGTTGGGGGCAGGACTGGGCTAGTGCTGAGCTCGGGACAGGGCTGGGGCTGGGCTGGGCTGGGGGCGGGGATGGGGCTGTGGCTTGGGCTCGGGCAGGGCTGGGGCAGGGCTGGGACTGGGGCTGGGCTGGGACTGGGGCTGGAGCAGGGCTGGGGCGGGGACTGGGGCAGGGCTAGGGCTGAGGCTGGTCTGGGGCCGAGTCTGGGGCCGGGGCTGGGTGTGGGGCTAGGGCAGGGCTCGGCAGGGCTGGAACTGGGGCGGGGCTGGGGCTGCGGCTGGGGCTGGGGCTGCGGACAGGGCTGGGGCTAGGGCTGAGGTAGGGGTAAGGCTGGGGCTGGATTGGGGCCAGGGCTGGGGCAGGACTAGGCTTGAGGCTGGGCCTAGGGCTGGGGCCGGGGCTGGAACCAAGGCTTGGGCAGGGCTGGGGCTGGGGCTGGAGCTGGGGCTGGGGCAGGGTGGGGCCGGGCCTGGGGCTGGGGCAGGGTTGGGGCTGGGGCTGGGCTGTGGCTGTGGCTGGGCTGGGGCTGGGGCTTTGTCTGCTGACAGGGCTGGGGCCCGGCTGGGGCTGGGCTGATGGCAGGGGTGGGCTAGGGCTGGGGCTGCGGCAGGGCTGGGCCCGAGGCTGGGGCAGGGCTGGGGCAGGGCTGGAGCCGGGGCTGGGGCCGGGGCTGGGAGCAGGGCTGGGACTGAGGTTGGGGCCGGGGCTGGGGCTGGGTTGGGGCCAGGGCTGGGGTTGGGGCTAGAACCAAGTCTTGGGCAGGGCTGGGGCTGGGTCCGGGGCTGGGGCAGGACTGACGCTGGGGCAGGGCTAGGGCCGGGGCTGGGGCAGGGCTGGGCTGGGATCGAGGGTAGGGCTGGGCTGGGGGCTGGGCTGGGCCTGGGGTAGGGCTGGGCCCGAGGCTGGGGCTGGGCTGCGGCAGCACTGGGGTTGGGGCTGGGCTGGGGCTGAGGGTGGGGCCGGAGCTGGGGCAGAACTAGGCTGGAGACTGGGCCTTGGGCTGGGGCCGGGAAGGGGGCAGGGCTGGAGGCAGGGGCTGGGGCTGGGCTGGGGCCAAGTTTCTGGCTGGGGCTGGGGCTGGGCTGGTGCTGAGTGTGGGGCTGGGGGTGGGGCTGTGGCTGGGGCTGGGCTGGGGGCAGGGATAGGGCCGAGGTTGGGCTGGGGCTGGGGCTGGTGCCAGGGCTGGGGCTGGGCTGCGGCTGGGGCTGGGCTGGGGCTGAGTTTGGGGCTGAGGCTGCGGACAGGCGTGGGGCCGGGCTGGGGCTGGGACTGGGTTGAGGGCAGGGTTGGGGCAGGGCTGGGGATGGGGGCTGGGATGGGGCAGAACTGGGGCTGGGGCAGGGGCCGGGGATGGGGACAGGGCTGGGGCCTGAGCTAGGAAAGGGCAGGGGCCGTGCTGGGGCTGGGTTCGGGACAGGGCTGGGATAGGGCTGGGCTGGGGCTGGGCTGGGCTAGGGCTGGGGGCAGGGCTGGGGCTGGGGCTGGGCTGGGTCTGTGTCTGGGGCAGGGCTGGTGCTGGGCTGGGTCTGGGGCTTGGGCTGGGGCAGGACTGGTGGCAGGAAGGGGCTAGTGCTGAGCTGGGGCCGGGGCTGGGGCTAGGGCTGGGGCTGGGGCCGGGCTGGGGCTGGGCTGGGGCTGGGGCTGGGCTGGGGGCAGGGCTGGGGCTGGGGCTGGGCTGGGCTGGGCTGGGCTGGGGGTGAGGATGGGGCTGGGGCTTGGGCTGGGGCAGGGCTGGGGCTGGGGTAGGGCTGGGGCAGGGCTGGGGTGGGGCTGGGCTGGGGCTTGGGCCAGGACTGGGGCTTGGGCTGGGGCAGGGCTGGGGCCAGGCTAGGGCTGGGTTCCGGGCAGGGCTGGGGCTGGGTCCAGGCCTTTGGCTGGGCTGAGAGCAGGGCTGGGCTAGGGCTGGGCTGGGGCCGGGGATGGGGCCGGGGGTGGGGCTAGGGCTGGGGCTGGGTCCTGGGCTGGGGCTGGTCTGTGGCTGGGGCTGGGCTGGGGCAGGGCTGGGGCTGGGCTGGGGCTGGGGCTGGGCTGGGGCCGAGGGTGGGGCTGGGGCTGGGGCTGGGGCTGTGGACAGGGCTTGGGCCAGGCTGGGGCTGGGCTGATGGCAGGGATGGGCTAGGGCTGGGGCTGGGGCAGGGCTGGGGCCGGGGCTGCGGCTGGGCTGGGGCAGGGCTGGAGCCAAGAGTGGGGCCGGGGCTGGGAGCAGCCCTGGGACTGAGGTTGGGGCCAGGGCTGGGGCTGGGTTGGGGCCGGGGCTGGGGCAAGACTAGGCTGGAGGCTGGGCCTTGGGCTGGGGCTGGGCTGGGGGCAGGGCTGGGGCTGGGGCTGGGGCAGGGCTGGGGCCGGGCTGGGGCTGGGGCTTGGGCTGGGGCACGGACTGGGGGCAGGACTGGGCTAGCGCTGAGCTCGGGACGGGGCTGGGGCTGGGCTGGGGGCGGGGGATGGGGCTGTGGCTTGGGCTCGGGCAGGGCTGGGGCTGGGCTGGGACTGGGGCTGCGCTGGGGTAGGGCTGGGGCAGGGCTGGGGCTGGGGCTGAGGCCGCGGGTGGGGTTGGAGCTGGGGCTTGGTCCAGGGCTGGTGCTGGGCTGGGGCTGGGGCCTGGCAGGAGCCGGGCTGGTGCTGGGTTCGGGACAGGGCTGGGGCTGTGTCCAGGCCTGGGGCTGGGCAGAGGGCAGGGCTGGGCTAGGGCTGGGGGCAGGGCTGGGGCTGGGGCAGGGCTGGGTCTGGGGCTGGGGCAGGGCTGGTGCTGGGCTGGGACCAGGACTAGGCTGGGGTAGGGCTGTGGCAGGGCTGGGTCTGGGCTGGGTCTGGGGCTTGGGCTGGGGCAGGACTGGTGGCAGGAGTGGGCTAGTGCTGAGCTGAGGCCGGGGCTGGGGCTGGGGCTGGGGCCGGGCTGGGGCTGGGATGGGGCTGGGGATGGGCTGGGGGCAGGGCTGGGGCTGGGGCTGGGCTGGGCTGGGCTGGGGGTGAGGATGGGGCTGGGGCTTGGGCTGGGGCAGGGCAGGGGCTGGGGTAGGGCTGAGGCAGGGCTAGGGCTAGGGCTGGGGCTGGGGCTGGGGCCGGGCTGGGGCTGGGCTGGGGCTGGGGCTGGGCTGGGATCAAGGCTGGGGCTGGGGCTGTGCTGGGCTGGGGGTGAGGATGGGGCTGGGGCTTGGGCTGGGGCAGGGCTGGGGCCAGGCTAGAGCTGGGTTCCGGGCAGGGCTGGGGCTGGGTCCAGGCCTGGGGCTGGGCTGAGGGCAGGGCTGGGCTAAGGCTGGGGCTGGGGCAGGGCTAGAGCCAAGAGTGGGGCCAGGGCTGGGAGCAGGGCTGGGACTGAGGTTGGGGCCGGGGCTGGGGCAAGACTAGGCTGGAGGCTGGGCCTTGGGCTGGGGCTGGGCTGGGTCTGGGGCTGGGGCAGGGCTGGTGCTGGGCTGGGACCAGGACTGGGCTGGGGTAGGGCTGTGGCAGGGCTGGGTCTGGGCTGGGTCTGGGGCTTGGGCTGGGGCAGGACTGGTGGCAGGAGTGGGCTAGTGCTGAGCTGAGGCCGGGGCTGGGGCTGGGGCTGGGGCCGGGCTGGGGCTGGGATGGGGCTGGGGATGGGCTGGGGGCAGGGCTGGGGCTGGGGCTGGGCTGGGCTGGGCTGGGGGTGAGGATGGGGCTGGGGCTTGGGCTGGGGCAGGGCAGGGGCTGGGGTAGGGCTGAGGCAGGGCTAGGGCTAGGGCTGGGGCTGGGGCTGGGGCCGGGCTGGGGCTGGGCTGGGGCTGGGGCTGGGCTGGGATCAAGGCTGGGGCTGGGGCTGGGCTGGGCTGGGGGTGAGGATGGGGCTGGGGCTGGGTGTGGGGCTAGGGCAGGGCTCGGCAGGGCTGGAACTGGGGCTGGGCTGGGGCCAAGGTTGGGGCTGGGGCTGGGCTGGGCTGGGCTGGGCTGGGCTGGGGGTGAGGATGGGGCTGGGGCTTGGGCTGGGGCAGGGCTGGGGCTGGGGTAGGGCTGGGGCAGGGCTGGGGTGGGGCTGGGCTGGGGCTTGGGCCAGGACTGGGGCTTGGGCTGGGGCAGGGCTGGGGCCAGGCTAGGGCTGGGTTCCGGGCAGGGCTGGGGCTGGGTCCAGGCCTTTGGCTGGGCTGAGAGCAGGGCTGGGCTAGGGCTGGGCTGGGGCCGGGGATGGGGCCGGGGGTGGGGCTAGGGCTGGGGCTGGGTCCTGGGCTGGGGCTGGTCTGTGGCTGGGGCTGGGCTGGGGCAGGGCTGGGGCTGGGCTGGGGCTGGGGCTGGGCTGGGGCCGAGGGTGGGGCTGGGGCTGGGGCTGGGGCTGTGGACAGGGCTTGGGCCAGGCTGGGGCTGGGCTGATGGCAGGGATGGGCTAGGGCTGGGGCTGGGGCAGGGCTGGGGCCGGGGCTGCGGCTGGGCTGGGGCAGGGCTGGAGCCAAGAGTGGGGCCGGGGCTGGGAGCAGCCCTGGGACTGAGGTTGGGGCCAGGGCTGGGGCTGGGTTGGGGCCGGGGCTGGGGCAAGACTAGGCTGGAGGCTGGGCCTTGGGCTGGGGCTGGGCTGGGGGCAGGGCTGGGGCTGGGGCTGGGGCAGGGCTGGGGCCGGGGCTGGGGCAAGACTAGGCTGGAGGCTGGGCCTTGGGCTGGGGCTGGGCTGGGGGCAGGGCTGGGGCTGGGGCTGGGGCAGGGCTGGGGCCGGGCTGGGGCTGGGGCTTGGGCTGGGGCACGGACTGGGGGCAGGACTGGGCTAGCGCTGAGCTCGGGACGGGGCTGGGGCTGGGCTGGGGGCGGGGATGGGGCTGTGGCTTGGGCTTGGGCTCGGGCAGGGCTGGGGCTGGGCTGGGACTGGGGCTGCGCTGGGGTAGGGCTGGGGCAGGGCTGGGGCTGGGGCTGAGGCCGCGGGTGGGGTTGGAGCTGGGGCTTGGTCCAGGGCTGGTGCTGGGCTGGGGCTGGGGCCTGGCAGGAGCCGGGCTGGTGCTGGGTTCGGGACAGGGCTGGGGCTGTGTCCAGGCCTGGGGCTGGGCAGAGGGCAGGGCTGGGCTAGGGCTGGGGGCAGGGCTGGGGCTGGGGCAGGGCTGGGGCTGGGGCTGGGGCAGGGCTGGTGCTGGGCTGGGACCAGGACTGGGCTGGGGTAGGGCTGTGGCAGGGCTGGGTCTGGGCTGGGTCTGGGGCTTGGGCTGGGGCAGGACTGGTGGCAGGAGTGGGCTAGTGCTGAGCTGAGGCCGGGGCTGGGGCTGGGGCTGGGGCCGGGCTGGGGCTGGGATGGGGCTGGGGATGGGCTGGGGACAGGGCTGGGGCTGGGGCTGGGCTGGGCTGGGCTGGGGGTGAGGATGGGGCTGGGGCTTGGGCTGGGGCAGGGCAGGGGCTGGGGTAGGGCTGAGGCAGGGCTAGGGCTAGGGCTGGGGCTGGGGCTGGGGCCGGGCTGGGGCTGGGCTGGGGCTGGGGCTGGGCTGGGATCAAGGCTGGGGCTGGGGCTGGGCTGGGCTGGGGGTGAGGATGGGGCTGGGGCTTGGGCTGGGGCAGGGCTGGGGCCAGGCTAGAGCTGGGTTCCGGGCAGGGCTGGGGCTGGGTCCAGGCCTGGGGCTGGGCTGAGGGCAGGGCTGGGCTAAGGCTGGGGCTGGGGCAGGGCTAGAGCCAAGAGTGGGGCCAGGGCTGGGAGCAGGGCTGGGACTGAGGTTGGGGCCGGGGCTGGGGCAAGACTAGGCTGGAGGCTGGGCCTTGGGCTGGGGCTGGGCTGGGTCTGGGGCTGGGGCAGGGCTGGTGCTGGGCTGGGACCAGGACTGGGCTGGGGTAGGGCTGTGGCAGGGCTGGGTCTGGGCTGGGTCTGGGGCTTGGGCTGGGGCAGGACTGGTGGCAGGAGTGGGCTAGTGCTGAGCTGAGGCCGGGGCTGGGGCTGGGGCTGGGGCCGGGCTGGGGCTGGGATGGGGCTGGGGATGGGCTGGGGGCAGGGCTGGGGCTGGGGCTGGGCTGGGCTGGGCTGGGGGTGAGGATGGGGCTGGGGCTTGGGCTGGGGCAGGGCAGGGGCTGGGGTAGGGCTGAGGCAGGGCTAGGGCTAGGGCTGGGGCTGGGGCTGGGGCCGGGCTGGGGCTGGGCTGGGGCTGGGGCTGGGCTGGGATCAAGGCTGGGGCTGGGGCTGGGCTGGGCTGGGGGTGAGGATGGGGCTGGGGCTTGGGCTGGGGCAGGGCTGGGGCCAGGCTAGAGCTGGGTTCCGGGCAGGGCTGGGGCTGGGTCCAGGCCTGGGGCTGGGCTGAGGGCAGGGCTGGGCTAAGGCTGGGGCTGGGGCAGGGCTAGAGCCAAGAGTGGGGCCAGGGCTGGGAGCAGGGCTGGGACTGAGGTTGGGGCCGGGGCTGGGGCAAGACTAGGCTGGAGGCTGGGCCTTGGGCTGGGGCTGGGCTGGGGGCAGGGCTGGGGCTGGGGCTGGATCCAAGTCTTGGGCAGGGCTGGGGCTAGGGTTGAGGCCGGGGCTGGGGCAGGACTGGAGCTGGGGCACGGCTGGGGCCAGGGCTGGGGCAGGGCTGGGGCCGGGCTGGGGCTGGGGCTTGGGCTGGGGCAGTGTTGGGGGCAGGACTGGGCTAGCGCTGAGCTCGGGACGGGGCTGGGGCTGGGCTGGGGGCGGGGATGGGGCTGTGGCTTGGGCTCGGGCAGGGCTGGGGCTGGGCTGGGACTGGGGCTGGGCTGGGGTAGGGCTGGGGCAGGGCTGGGGCTGGGGCTGGGGCGGGGACTGGGGCAGGGCTAGGGCTGAGGCTGGTCTGGGGCCGAGTCTGGGGCCGGGGCTGGGTGTGGGGCTAGGGCAGGGCTCGGCAGGGCTGGAACTGGGGCTGGGCTGGGGCCAAGGTTGGGGCTGGGGCTGGGCTGGGCTGGGCTGGGCTGGACTGGGGGTGAGGATGGGGCTGGGGCTTGGGCTGGGGCAGGGCTGGGGCTGGGGTAGGGCTGGGGCAGGGCTGGGGTGGGGCTGGGCTGGGGCTTGGGCCAGGACTGGGGCTTGGGCTGGGGCAGGGCTGGGGCCAGGCTAGGGCTGGGTTCCGGGCAGGGCTGGGGCTGGGTCCAGGCCTTTGGCTGGGCTGAGAGCAGGGCTGGGCTAGGGCTGGGCTGGGGCCGGGGATGGGGCCGGGGGTGGGGCTAGGGCTGGGGCTGGATCCTGGGCTGGGGCTGGTCTGTGGCTGGGGCTGGGCTGGGTCAGGGCTGGGGCTGGGCTGGGGCTGGGGCTGGGCTGGGGCCGGGGGTGGGGCTGGGGCTGGGGCTGGGGCTGTGGACAGGGCTTGGGCCAGGCTGGGGCTGGGCTGATGGCAGGGATGGGCTAGGGCTGGGGCTGGGGCAGGGCTGGGGCCGGGGCTGCGGCTGGGCTGGGGCAGGGCTGGGGCCGGGGCTGGGGCAAGACTAGGCTGGAGGCTGGGCCTTGGGCTGGGGCTGGGCTGGGGGCAGGGCTGGGGCTGGGGCTGGGGCAGGGCTGGGGCCGGGCTGGGGCTGGGGCTTGGGCTGGGGCACGGACTGGGGGCAGGACTGGGCTAGCGCTGAGCTCGGGACGGGGCTGGGGCTGGGCTGGGGGCGGGGATGGGGCTGTGGCTTGGGCTCGGGCAGGGCTGGGGCTGGGCTGGGACTGGGGCTGCGCTGGGGTAGGGCTGGGGCAGGGCTGGGGCTGGGGCTGGGGCGGGGACTGGGGCAGGGCTAGGGCTGAGGCTGGTCTGGGGCCGAGTCTGGGGCCGTGGCTGGGTGTGGGGCTATTGCAGGGCTCGGCAGGGCTGGAACTGGGGCTGGGCTGGGGCCAAGGTTGGGGCTGTGGCTGGGCTGGTGTTGAGGGCGGGGCTGGGGCTGCGGCTGGGGCTGGGGCTGCGGACAGGACTGGGGCTAGGGCTGAGGTAGGGGTAGGGCCGGGGCTGGATTGGGGCCAGGGCTGGGGCAGGACTAGGCTTGAGGCTGGGCCTTGGGCTGGGGCTGGGGCTGGAACCAAGGCTTGGGCAGGGCTGGGGCTGGGGCTGGAGCTGGGGCTGGGGCAGGAGCCAGGGCTGGGGCAGGGTGGGGCCGGGCCTGGGGCTGGGGCAGGGCTGTGGCTGGGGCTGGGCTGTGGCTGTGGCTGGGCTGGGGCAGGGCTGGGGCTGGGCTGATGGCAGGGGTGGGCTAGGGCTGGGGCTGCGGCAGGGCTGGAGCCGTGGCTGAGGCTGGGCTTGGGTCTGGGCTGGGGCTGGGACAGGGCTGGGCCCGAGGCTGGGGCAGGGCTGGGTCCAGGCTGGGGCTGGTCCTGGGGTGAGGGCAGGGTAGGGGCAGGGCTGGGGATGGGGGCTGGGCTGGGGCAGGACTTGGGCAGGGGCTGGGGTTGGGTCCAGGGCTGGGGCTGGGGCTGGGCTGGGGCCAAGTTTGGGGCTGGGGCTGGGGCTGGGCTGGTGCTGAGTGTGGGGCTGGGGGTGGGGCTGCGGCTGGGGCTGGGCTGGGGGCAGGGATGGGGCTGGGTTAGGGCTGGGGCCGGGGCTGGGGCCGAGGGTGGGCTGGGCCTGGGGCTGGTGCCAGGGCTGGGGCAGGGCTGCGGCTGGGGCTGGGCTGGGGCAGGGATAGGGCTGGGGCTGGGCTGGGGCCAAGGGTGGGGCTGAGGCTGGGGCTTAGGCTGCAGACAGGGCTGGGGCTGGGCTGGGGCTGGGGCTGAGGCAGGGCTGGGGCCACGGTCTGGGCTGGGACTGGGACAGGGCAAGGCCTGGGCTGGGGCTGGGGCTGGGGTATGGGCTGGGGCAGGGCTGGGGCTGGGGCTGGGCTGGGGCTGGCGGCTGGGATGGGGCAGGACTGGGGCTGGGGCAGGGGCCGGGGATGGGGACAGGGCTGGGGCCCGAGCTAGGAAAGGGCTGGGGCCGGGCTGGGGCTGGGTTCGGGACAGGGCTGGGGCTGCGTCCAGGCCTGGGGCTGGGCTGAGGGCAGGGCTAAGCTAGGGCCGGGCTGGGACTGGGGATGGGGCTGGGGGTGGGGCAGGGCTGGGGCTAGCCTGGGGCTGGGGCTGGGCTAAGGTCAGGGATAGGGCTGGGGCTGGGCTAGGGCTGGGGCTGGGGCCGCGGGTGGGGCTGGAGCTGGGGCTTGGTCCAGGGCTGGTGCTGGGCTGTGGCTGGGGCTGGGCTGGGGCAGGGCTGGGGCTGGGGCAGGGCTGGTGCTGGGCTGGGTCTGGGGCTTGGGCTACGGCAGGACTGGTGGCAGGACTGGGCTAGTGCTGAGCTGGGGCCGGGGCTGGGGCTGGGGCTGGGGCCGGGCTGGGGCTGGGCTGGGGCTGGGGCTGGGCTGGGGGCAGGGCTGGGGCTGGGGCTGGGCTGGGCTGGGGGTGAGGATGGGGCTGGGGCTTGGGCTGGGGCAGGGCAGGGGCTGGGGTAGGGCTGGGGCAGGGCTAGGGCTGGGGCTGGGCCTGGGGCAGGGACTGGGGCTTGGGCTGGGGCTGGGCTGGGGCCAGGCTAGGGCTGGGTTCCGGGCAGGGCTGGGGCTGGGTCCAGGCCTGGCGCTGGGCTGAGGGCAGGGCTGGGCTAAGGCTGGGGCTGGGGCAGGGCTGGGCTAGGGCTGGGCTGGGGCTAGGGCACGACTGGGCTGGGGATAGGGCTGGGGCAGGGCTGGGGCAGGGGCTGGGGCAGGGCTGGGGCTGGGCTGGGGCTGGGCTGGAGCTTGGGCTGGGGCTGAGCTGGGGCTGGGGCTGGGCAGGGATCAGGGATGGGGCCAGCTGGGGCTGGGCTGATGTCAGGGCTGGGCTAGGGCTGGGGCTGGGGCTTGGAATGGGGCACGTACTGGGGCAGGGCTAGGGCTGGGGCTGGGCTGGGGCCGAGTCTGGGGCCGAGGCTGGGGCCGGGGTTAGGGCTGTGCTGGGGCTGGGGCTGGGATCCGGGCTGGGATGGGGTAGGGCAGGGGCAGGGCTGGGGCTGGGGCTGGGGCTGGGGCACGGACTGGGGCAGGGCTAGGGCTGGGGCTGGGCTGGGGCCGGGCTGGGGCCAAGTCTGGGACCGGGGCTGGGTCCGGGGTTAGGGCAGGGCTGGAGCAGGCCTGGAACTGGGTCTGGGCTGGGGCCAAGGTTGGGGCTGTGGCTGGGGCTGCGGCTGCGGCTGGGGACAGGGATGGGGCTAGGGCTGGCCTGGGCTGGGCTGGGGGCAGGGTTGGGGCTAGGTCTTGGGCTGGGGTAGGGCTGGTGCTGGGCTGGGACCGGGGCTGGGCTGGGGTAGGGCTGGGGCTGGGCTAGTGCTGGGCTGGGACCGGGGATGGGGCTGGGGGTGGGGCAGGGCTGGGGCTAGCCTGGGTCTGGGGCTGGACTGGGGCTGGGGCTGGGTCCAGGGCTGGTGCTGGGCTGTGGCTGGGGCTGGGCTGGGGCAGGGCTGGTTATGGGGGCTGGGATGGGGCAGGACTGGGGCTGAGGGCAGGACTGGGGCTGGGGATGCGGCTAGGGCTGGAGTTGGGGCAGAGCTGGGGCTGGATCCAGGGCTGGGGCTGGGCTGAAGGCAGGGCTGGGCTAGGCCTGGGGCTGTGGCAGGGCTAGGTTAGGGCTGGCCTGGGGCCGGGGCGGGGGCTGCGACTGGGGCTGGGACTGGGGCAGGGCTTGGGCTGGGATTGGTCTGGGGATGGGCTGGGGCTTGGTGGTGGCTGGGGCTGGGCTGGGGCAGGGCTGGGCCTTGGGCTGGGGCTGGGCTGGGCTGGGGCAGGGCTTGGGCTGGGGCTGGGGCCAGGGCTGGGGCAGGACTGGGGCTGGGGCAGGGCTGGGGCTGGGCTGAGGGCAGGGCTGGGCTAGGGCTGGGCCTGGGGCACAGCTGGGCTAAAGCTGGGGGCAGGGCTGGGGCTGGGCTGGGGCTGGGGCTGGGGCCAGGGCTGGTGCTGGGCTGGGGCTGGGGCTGGGCTGGGGGCAAGGATGGGGATGGGGCAGGGCTGGACTGGGTGCAGGGATGGGGATGAGGCTGGGGCTGGGGCTGGGGCTGGGGCTGGGGGCTGGGATGAGGCAGGACTGGGGCTGGAGCAGGGGCCGGGGATGGGGACAGGGCTGGGGCCCGAGCTAGGAAAGGGCTGGGGCCGGGCTGGGGCTGGGTTCGGGACAGGGCTGGGGCTGGGTCCAGGCCTGGGGCTGGGCTGAGGGCAGGGCTGGGCAAGGGCTGGGCTGGGGCATGGCTGGGCTAGGGCTGTGGGCAGAGATGGGGATGGGGCTGGGCTGGGCTGGGGTCAGGGTTGGGTCTAGGGCTTGGGCTGGGATGGGGCTGGTGCTGGGCTGGGACCGGGGCTGGGCTGGGGTATGGCTGGGGCTGGGCTGGGGCCGAGTCTGGGGCCGGGGCTGGGGCCGGGGTTAGGGCAGTGCTGGGGCAGGGCTGGAAGTGGGGCTGGGCTGTGGCCAAGTTTGGGGCTGGGGCTGGGGCTGGGCTGGTGCTGAGTGTGGGGCTGGTGGTGGGGTTGTGGCTGGGGCTGGGCTGGGGCTGGGCTGGGGCCGAGGGTGGGGCTGAGGTTGGGGCTGAGGCTGCAGACAGGGCTGGGGCTGGGCTGGGGCTGGGGCTGGGGCAGGGTCTGGGCTGGGGCTGGGTCTGGGGCTTGGGCTGGGGCAGCGCTGGGGCTGGGGCTTGGTCTGGGGCAGGGCTGGGTCTGGGGTTGGGGCAGGGCTGGGGCTGGGGGCTGGGATGGGGCAGGACTGGGGCTGGGGCAGGGGCCGGGGATGGGGACAGGGCTGGGGCCCGAGCTAGGAAAGGGCTGGGGCTGGGCTGGAGCTGGCTTCGGGACAGAGCTGGGCCTGGGTCCAGGCCTGGGGCTGGGCTGAGGGCACGGCTGGGCTAGGGCTGGGCTGGGACCGGGGATGGGGCAGGGTGTGGGGCAGGGCTGGGACAGGGCTGGGGCTGGGCTGTGGCTGTGGCTGGGCTGGGGCAGGGCTGGGGCTGGGGCTGGGCTGGGGCTGGGGCTTGGTCCAGGGCTGGGGCCGCGGCTGAGGCTGGGCTGGGGCAGGGCTGGAGCCGGGGCAGGGGCCGGGGCTGGGAGCAGGGCTGGGACTGAGGTTGGGGCCGGGGCTGGTGCTGGGTTGGAGCCGGGGCTGGGGCAGGCCTAGGCTGGAGGCTGGGCCTTGGGCTGGGGCTGGGCTGGGGGCAGGGCTGGGGTTGGGGCTAGAACCAAGTCTTGGGCAGGGCTGGGGCTGGGTCCGGGGCTGGGGCAGGACTGGGTCCAGGCTGGGGCTGGTCCTGGGGTGAGGGCAGGGTAGGGGCAGGGCTGGGGATGGGGGCTGGGCTGGGGCAGGACTGGGGCAGGGGCTGGGGTTGGGTCCAGGGCTGGGGCTGGGCTGTGGCTGGGGCTGGGCTGGGGCGGGGCTGGGCCTGCGGTCTGGGCTGGGCCTGGGACAGGGCAGGGTCTGGGCTGGGCCTGGGACAGGGCAGGGTCTGGGCTGGGGCTGGGGCTGCAGCTTGGGCTGGGGCAGCGCTGGGGCTGGGGCTTGGGCTGGGTCAGGGCTGGGGCTGGGGCTGGGGCAGGGCTGGGGAAGGGCTGGGGCTGGGGCTGGGGCAGGGCTGGGGCTGGGCTGGGGATGGGGGCTGGGATGGGGCAGGACTGGTGCTGGGGCAGGGGCCGGGGATGGGGACAGGGCTGGGGCCCGAGCTAGGAAAGGGCTGGGGCTGGGTTCGGGACAGGGCTGGGGCTGGGTCCAGGCCTGGGGCTGGGCTGAGGGCAGGGCTGGGCTAGGGCTGGGCTGGGACTGGGGATGGGGCCGGGGGTGGGGCAGGGCTGGAGCTAGCCTGGGGCTGGGGCTGGGCTAAGGGCAGGGATGGGGCTGGGTCTGGGCTAGTGCTGGGGCTGGGGCCGCGGGTGGGACTGGGGCTGGGGCTTGGTCCAGGGCTCGTGCTGGGCTGGGGCTGGGGCTGGGCTGGGGCAGGGCTGGGGCTGGGGCTGAGCTGTGGCTGTGGCTGGGCTGGGGCAGGGCTGGGGCTGGGGCTGGGCTGGTACTGCAAGAAGGGGGCCGCTTTAACGACCAATTTGATCAGCGGATTCCAACTTTATTGAGCATCAGACACATCTTCTATACAGTTTGCTATAATTATGCCCACTTGGCAACATATTATTGGTTGCTCTCTAAATGGTTACATCATTGTTTTCACAACTCTGTGGAATTCTTCTATCTGGCCTAATTGCTCTCTTTCCCAGATCTCGCCTCCTCCTTATCTTGCTTGCCTCCCATCTCAGGGGCAGCTGGACTTCAGCATACCAAGCAATCAGCACTTTCTCACATCTCCTACTCTGCTACTATATTATCAACAAAGAATTCTTCAAGGCCTGAATTGCACAGGTGTTCCTGGGACCCATGTCCCCTCTTGCCCGACAACAATTCCCCCATTTTTCTTTTGTGCAAGTAAGGCCTTGGAAGTTATTCTCTGAACACTTTGCATAATACAATTATAAACAAGTTTAACAATAATCAAAATGAGTACAATGATACCTAAGAACCTTAAAACTTACTACTATAATTAACAAACATATTTACATTAAGTCTGGGTATCCCTATCAGACATGTCTGAAAAAGTTCAATCAATTCATTATTACCTGTTATGTTGCACCTTTATTTTCTCTAGGATGGTCAAAAATCATAATTTGTTTAATGGTAGCAAGATTTCTTTAATCTGTAAAGGTAGATCTGGCCAGGCTCTAGCTTCACAGACAGAAAACTTGCAGGCAATCAGCAAGAGCAAAAGAGCTTCATTGCTTTGCCCAATATAAAATTACCCATAATAATGTGTTTTTGCTCATCCTAGTAATACTGATCTCTTATTGGTACCATTTGTTGATGTTTTCAATCGAAAATGAAAATGCATGTTGTGTTGTTATGAATTTTGATTTTCCCTCTAGGTGTGTAAAATTATAGCGAACTGGTGAGATAACATATAAATCCCTTCTCCCTACATTCAGTGTGGTAAGGGTCAAAGCATCCACTTTCACACATGCCCAATTGCGCAGGCTTCTTATCTGAAGAAAACAAATTCCTAGTTCTGAATGTTTATCTTTAAGACAGCTCCTTCTCAGCCGTGATGTCTCCAATTAACCAGACAGTGTCCTTGCAAGTCTGCAAGATAGGTTTCTTTCCCTTTACCCTCTAAACAGGCCTCACAAGATCCTGACCCTTAATCCCAGTGCACTCTAAGTCTTACAATTTTAACACGAATCACCAGTATATTCATCACAATTCCCCCCCGTTTTTTTTTTTTTGTCACCATTGATTTGTGTTAAAATTTCCAGATATTTCAGAACCTCCTTCTTAATTGGATCATAATTAAGTTCATCTGTTCTGATCACATTCTGATCATAATTCTCTACTTGTAACTCATTGACATGAGCAATCTTACTTAAAGGTCTTAGTATTTTGTAACAACAATTGCAGAGTATTATGCATAGCAATATTACAATTATTCCAACAATATTACAAACAAATGTTTAAGCCAATTTAGATTTGGTAACCAGAAAGTTAATTTATCCCATGTTTCTTTAAATCCACAAGAAGTATCATCTAAAGAAATCTGATGTAATATCTGATTGCGGTTTACAATCGCCTGTAAATCTGTTTCCACTCGTTTATCTAGATTAACATAACTACAACAACTTACATTTATGACTACACATACACCCCCTTCCTTAACATATAAAAAATCCAAAGCTAATCTATTCGGAGTAGATATTTTCGAGAGACTATTGATTTCAATTCGCTGCACTTTTATTGCATCTGTGCTTGCATTCATCATGATTTCAACTGTAGCAGAAAAATTTACCACTGCTTTTTCAAGTTCAAGTCTTTTCTCTCTGGTCTGATCAAGATTCCACATATGGGAATGTGGTTTTTGATTTCGATTGGACTACTTATGTACAAATAGGGTTAGGATCAAAATTAGGCTCCACCAGTATATGTGAACTCTGCCTCCTCGGCCTGCTGGGGTGCAACCAGCAGCCGGGTGTATTTTCTTCTCGGCAGCAGTTACATTCTTCAGGAGCCCTACAGATTTTTTAACTCCTTAACCCACTTCAAAATTCCATTTGGAGGCTCTTCACTACTTCCTTGGTTAGTTTGTTTACCATTTCCCATTGTGCTTTTGTTATTGCAATTCCTCTTCCTTCAAAATCTTATGTCTCTTACTTTTCCTTTTACTAATCCTTTTAATTATTCCTGATATTTCCCAACTAAAATTTCTCTAGTCTTTATTTCCTACTTATGCCAATCCCTTTCAATAATTTTCCATGGGGATTTAAATCCTTTTTCTCAGCACAAAATAGGTTTTCTGTATTTACCAGCCCAAACTGCCTATTTTCAAATTCAGCATTCAGGACAAAATATTTTTTTGATTGATGCTTTTGACCTCAGATTATCATAACAGTTATTGTGATCGATGTTCGACTTCATGGGAAATGCTGTTTCCTCTTAGTCTTGATTCTTCTGCACATTAGTGAAGGAATAGTTGTTAAAATTAATACCTATTTACTACAAACCTTAACTTATGCTAATACCAAAAAATCCTTAAAACCTTAAAAAACTATGTTAAAATTAATCCATCAAATCAGTGTCTAAAAAGAAATAAAATTGTTACATTAACTAAAAAACACTTTCCAAAATTAAAACCTGTTTATACATTCCTTAACTATATTACATGGAGCTCCTTTGAAATGCCTAGGCAGACAACTAAGAAGGTTCGAACCAAAAGAGAATCTTACAATTTGAACTCTTAACTAAGTGCATACACCTTACTGCAATTACTATGTACTAAGTACTTCTAAATACCAAATGCTTACTTATTCATTATGCTTATTAGAAAAACTTAGCAAAACTCTAAATAACAAATCTCTGAAAGACATTACAACCAGAAATGACAAAATGAGTACTGTTGCTTTAAATCAAAACAGAGTAGTGCGGCTAAAGCCGCTGCGGGGGGAAAGGGGTGGTGCTACTGTCGGCGCTGTCGGTGTCGGTGGTGCGTCAGCCGGTACCGCCTTGGTCGGAGCCGTCGGTGTCCGCGGGGGCCGGCAGGGCTCGCGGGAGGAGTGCGGTGGCAGGAACGCTGTAACCGCGAGCCTCCAAGCGCTCCATTTTTTCTAAGAGGGGCCGTAAAGCAAAGTCGGCGCTGTTTGAATTCCTCGCTGCCGGTGTCGTCTTCCGAATTCGGACCCTCGCTGGCGATGTCAGAGGAAGGTGTTGATAAAAGGGGTCGAACACACTGAGCTGCCTTTTTCCGGCTTTTTTCCCCGCTGTGTGCAAACGGCAGTGGTGACGGCTGGTAAACGCGGTGTGGTCGCCGCAAGATGTATCAGGGGCGGCCCTGGTCAATCGGTCGATAGTTCTCAGACACATCTTTCAGCTGCAACTCAGATACACCTGGCACTGCATCTCGTCCTGACAAAGTTGCTCTAACTGCAGCAGCCATTCGCTGTTTCAGTTCGTAGGTTTTAACACAGTTCATGCATTCTCGCCATGGCTTTTGCAGCTTTATAGCAGTTTTATCACCATCTATAACCAAGTCCCACAACTTGTTCCTGTATTCTCTCCAACAAGCTTCATCAAAATAACTATCTCCGCTAGGGAAATGCCCTAAAGCGGATCTATGGGCCAAAAGTCCAGGCATTACTTTAGACGATATCTCCGCCTTACGCTTTTCGATGACACTGTATTTCGTCTGATGACTGCTTATAGGGTCGGCCTTGCCCTTTCAAGTTTGTGCGCAAAGGTACTAAGGCTGCCATAACCTGTTGACTATGCTCAAGCTGTTCTGTCATTGTCATTGACAACATCTCAGCCTGTTTTTGTAATCCCTTATCAATCACCTCCATCAACATGGCCATCGGATTGCTTGGCAAGTCCTGAGCCCTCTGCAACAATTCGGCTACCGTCCATCTAGGATCTGCTGATGTAATAAGCTGTTGCGTCTGCTGGTTCCCATTCTGCATTAAACACTGCCTTAAAATTGCCTCTCGGATACCTTCTCCTACGCTTGCTGCTCTAAGTGCGGCAAGCAACTTATCTACAAATTCGCCAAGAGGTTCCTGTCTACCTTGCTTAATTCCCATATAGTGAGGATTTGCATTTCCATCCTTCTGCTTTTCAAAAGCCATCCTTACTATCTGGGCTGATGCTTGCAAAACAGGCGGCTGTAAAAGTGCCTGTAACTCTGGTCTCTCGTACTGTCCCGTTCCACACAACTGATCTACTGTTACATCAAATAGTGGATCGTTTTGCTGTCTTTGTACTCCAGCTGATTGTCTAGCTAGGTGTTCCCACTCATTCAAAAATGTCATAAATTGAGATGCTGTTAGGATTAGCTTCATAACATTATAAGAATCTCTAGGTAACATATTATAGTTCATGTAAATAAAATCAATCATCTGTCTAGCTGGTTCAGATTGAACCCCAAACTGACTCGCAGTCTGTCTTAATTGAGATAACAATTTCCATGGCAATTGAGTTACATCAGCCTGAACAACATTCTGCTCCCCAGGGACCTGTGTGTACATCAGTGGAAAAACTTGATGTGAAACAGCCAGCCGGCTAAACCCTTCCTGATCTCCTTCGGCATTTAAGTGCTCTGCAACCTTTCGCCAATACTCTGCGTGCTTTCTTGCATGATCTTTAACACCACCTTCAGGATCTACCACCCTGTTTGTCTCTTCTCCCTCACCTACTTTCTTCTCCTGTACAATTTGCTCAGCTAAAAGAGACGGGGAAGGCTCCTCAACAGAGTCCTGTGTTACAGATTGTAATTTGACTCTGCCACCTAGCCCTTTTACACACGCAGCCTTCTCCTTTCTTAAATAATCCTGAACCTCTTCTGACAAAGGCAACCCAGCATGTGTAACACTTGCTCCATTTGGGTCCGTATGATCTAATCGTACCCTGGCTTGATAAGCTGCCATTTGCTCAGCACGATGCTGATCCAATGCTGTCATAACCATCTTCCACCATTTTCCACACTCCTTTGCTCGTTTTTCATCATCTAACCCATGCAGCCACAAGTCTTGTCCAAACTTTTTCCACTGCAATCTTTCAAACACCTCATTTGGGTCCTTAAAATATCCTAACTCTTCTGCATAGCTTAACAGCGGCACCAACTCCTTTGTAAAATTTAACTTACACTGTCGCTTTTCTAAAAAGCATTTAAATAAATCATACGCTGCCTGCCTATCCATATCCGTATTTAAACGTTAATACCTGTGCGCACAGACCTCGTTTAAGCAGTTCCCGGCTCTACAGCGTCTTCGGCTTCAAAGCTGTCTTCCCTTTTCTTGCAGCCTCCGGTACTGCTATCCCGGGCCGGCCTTCTTCTTGCCTCCCAGCTTACTGCGAATCTCCCAAGTCCCGAAGAACTTCTTAAACCCTAACGTTTGTCTTCATTAGGGTCCCGTGTTCGAGCGCCACTTACTGCAAGAAGGGGGCCGCTTATTCGACCAATTTGATCAGCGGATTCCAACTTTATTGAGCATCAGACACATCTTATATACAGTTTGCTATAATTATGCCCACTTGGCAACATACTATTGGTTGCTCTCTAAAAGGTTACATCATTGTTTTCACAACTCTGTGGAATTCTTCTATCCAGCCTAATAGCTCTCTTTCCCAGATCTCGCCTCCTCCTTATCTTGCTTGCCTCCCATCTCAGGGGCAGCTGGACTTCAGCATACCAAGCAATCAGCACTTTCTCACATCTCTTACGGCGCCACTATATATCAACAGAGAATTCTTCAAGGCCTGAATTGCACAGGCGTTCCTGGCACCCAAGGCCCCTCTTGCTCAAAACAAACCCCAACAACAGGCCGCACCTTGAGTACTGTGTCCACTTCTGGGCCCCTCAGTTTAAGAAGGACATCGAAACACTTGAGCGTGTCCAGAGAAGGGCAACAAGGCTGGGGAGGGGCCTTGAACACAAGCCCTATGAGGAGAGGCTGAGGGAGCTGGGATTGTTTAGCCTGGAGAAGAGGAGGCTCAGGGGTGACCTCATTGCCTTCTACAACTACCTGAGGAGTGGTTGTGGCCAGGAAGGGGTTGGTCTCTTCTCCCAGGCAACCAGCACCACAACAAGGGGACACAGTCTCAAGCTGCGCCAGGGGAGGTTTAGACTTGAGGTGAGGAGAAAGTTCTTCACCGAGCGAGTCATTCGTCATTGGAACGGGTTGCCCAGGGAGGTGGTTGAGTCACCATCCCTGGAGGTGTTCAAGAGGAGATTGGACGTGGCACTTGGTGCCATGGTCTAGTCATGGGGTCTGTGTTGACAGGCTGGACTCGATGATCCTCACGGTCCTAACAACCTAAGTTATACTGTGATACTGTAATGTCTGTGAGTCTGTTATGCACATACCATGCATAGCAACCAGCCTGTGACCATAAGCTCTTTATTTCTCAATCAGCATTAGGGAATCTCTGTGAACAGCATCTAGTGCTGGGGGAAATAATTTCTTCTGCTGTACTGCAAAGGTTGCTGGAGTAGAATGCATTTCTGCAGACCATGTCATTTATTTTATCCTTATTCCTCTTCCACCACCCTCCCAGCAAGGTAGCTCCAGAATGCCTGACTACCATCAGCTATGGATTCTACAAGTAAATTCTTGTGCATGCAAAGCCTGTCTGTAATGGCCTCTAACATTCTCTTGCTCTGTAGCCTAGTAATGAATATAGTCACCAGGTAATTTAGATCAGCTGATCTTGGGAGCAGCAATCATCCCCTGGAGCACATCACTTGCATAACAGAGACATTATCTGTTATATTCAAAAGCTGCTCCTGATGTACTGACACTGTTAGAACTTCAAGTGATTAGTCCATAAAAAGGTATCAATTATAACTTTTTTTTTTTCTTATTCTGCAGGGTAAAAACTGTAGCTGAGAGTCTGAAGACAGTAAAAAATGTGCAAACTCCAAAATCAATGCTATGAAAGGAAAAATCAGCCAAGAAGCAGAGAAGAAATATAGATAAAGCTGCCTGATTTTCTTTTAAAATGTTCATAATCTCTTCAGAAGATCTCTTCAAAATCTGGATAACTTCTACATTCTCCTCATCCATTTGCCTGTTCAGTCCTTTGTATGTCACAGTTTGCCTGGCTGTTGAGAACCTCATCGAGTGCTGAGCCCTAATGTGAAGAGAGAACAATTCTGGAGGTGTCCAGAGGGATGATTGCTGTGAACCTGAGTGCAGTGAGTGAATTTCAGCTGCTGGGCTCTTCTGAAGTCTCTCACCTGCATCCTCTGCTCTTTGTAGTCTTCTTTTCTCTTTATATCCTCACCCTGATGGCTAACATAGTGATTGCTCTGATAATAAATGTTGACAACACCCTTCACACCCCCATGTATTTCTTCCTCACTCAGCTGTCCTGTTTGAATATCTGCTATTTGTCAGTCATTGTCCCCAAAATTCTTGAGAATCTAGTGGTGGGGACAGTCAGCATTTCTAAGGCAGGACACGCACTGCAAATATGTTTTTCCCTTTTCTTTGGAGTTGCAGAGTGTTTCCTCTTGGCTGCCGTGTCATTGGACCATTGTGTGGCCATATGCTACCCCCTGCATTACACTGTCACCATGCGCAGCAGAGTCTGCAGAAGTCTGGTGGCTGGAGCTTACATTTGTGGGTCTGCTGTAGGCTTAGTGCACACCAGCATAACATTCAGCTTACCCTTCTCTGGTCTTGCCATCAGCCACATCTGTGAGATTCAGCCCTGTGATGGTGAGAGAAAGTTCAGTTCTCCACACACACACAAAGAAACCACAGCTAACTCAGTCAGAGAAGCAGAGATGCATTAAAGCTATATTTACAAGCAGGATGAGGTGCAGTGAATATATACAGAATATACAGTATTTACAATATATACAGAAATATACAGCAAAGAAAGTAATACAGAACAAAACGCCCTCCTCCAGCGGGTTCCCCACCCCTGTACCCCCTCTCTCCCCCTACCTCCCTTTCTTCCCAAAAGGCTTAGAGAGAGAGGAAAGGTAATTATTAAGGAGGAAAATTCTGTTAGCTCAAAGCGCACACAAGAATTACTTTCCTTACCTATTAGTTCAAGGTTAACTCCATCCCACAGCCGTTGCTCAGAGAGAAACTGAAAACAGACAGGCTGAAAAGACAGAACAGACTGAGACTGATACTCAAACTGAACTAAAACTTAAAGTTGCATTTTACCAATCTACCAATTAAATTCATTTAGAATATCTTGTTTACAAAACATTCAGCCAGAGTGTTCCAGCAACTGTCCCTTTCTTAAAGGCACAGCCTAAAATGGTCACAAGCCCCTCTTGGAGCTGCTTTGTGGTAACACTTCCCCAAGTGAAATCCAAGTCATTGTGGTGGCTGTCTTTGCTATTGTAGGTCCCTTCTTAGTCATCATCTATTCAGACACCTGCATCATTTCCATGCTTACTAAGATGTCATCAGCTGAAAGCCAGCAGAAGGCCTTTTCCACTTGCTCCTCACACCTTTTAGTTGTAACTCTTTTCTATGGCACAGCAAGCTCCATGTATTTCAGGCTAAAGTCCAGCTACTCTGCATCTGGTGAAAAGCTGCTCTCACTTTCACATACTGTAGTGACTCCTTTACTGAATCCTATTCCCTACAGTCTGAGGAATGAGGAGGTGAAAAGAGCTTTGAGGAAAAGATGGAGGGAAATTAATTCTGTGTGGAAATGAAATAGAAAATGTCCCTTCCTTCAGGAGTTTCAGTGATACTTTTCACTGCAAACACTAGTGCAGTAAAAATTTTTTAATCATTCCCATGAAGATTTCTGGGTTTTGAGGAGGAAAGAGGGAGAGCAGTGGAGATTTTCAACCATAAGAGACAGTTTTGGCAGAATTCTGTATTTCAAACATTGAAGAAATTCTTATATAGATCTTTCTTTTTTTATTTTTGACTTTTCCCTTACTATTTGCCAGAAAGTTCAAGATTGTGTTTCACGTTTCCCACATTTTGAGCTGATTCTACTGAAAGAACTGAAAAGAGTTTGCAGCAATCTGCATTTGTTTCCTGAAAATATTTAGTAAATTTCTTTGGGGAAAGGAGAGAATTTAATTCAACAGGAGTCCAGGAAATTGCTGATTACCAGTTATGAGTTCTGAGATATTTAGTGACAGAAGGAGAAGGCTAAGAGGGGATCTGATCAAGTCTCTAAATGAGGGGTGGGGGTCAGGATGAAGGGGCTGCCAAGCTCTTTTTAGTGGTGCCCAGGGATAAGCCAAGGAACAACAAGGTACAAACTGGAACCCAGGAGGTTTCACCTCAACATGAGGAGAAACTTCTTTACTGTGAGAGAGCTGGAGCCCTGGAGCAGGCTGCCCAGAGAGGTTGTGCAGTCCAGAGACTTTCCAGCCCCACCTGGGTGTGTTCCTGTGTGACCTGCCCTGGGTGATCCTGCTCAGTCGGAGGGGTTGGACTGGGCAATCTCCAGAGGTCCCTTCCAACCTCTAACATTCTGTGATTCTGTGATTTCTGCTCCATATTTTGTTTTTTAATGACTGAACAGGCATTGTTTTAATAATTTCAGAGCAAGTCAAGACTCATTGTTTTCTGTCTGGTGAATGGGCTGTGATGTGTAGAATTTGGATCAAAATCTCATGTTATTTTCATATATGGTTCTCAGCTTTAATGTTCCTACTGCAGATTGCTATGATGCTGTTACTAGGACATATTTCACATTATTAACTAGAGAGATTTATGCCCCATGACTGAAAGGGCAAAGGTCACTATCCCTAATTTAAGTGCATAAAGGTCACTCATCTAAGCCTGAGATGAGGCCTTGAGCAACCTGATGAAGTGGGAGGTGTCCCTGCCCATGGCAGGGGGATTTAAACTACATGGTCTTGAAGGTCCCTTCCAACACAAACCATTCTATCAATCTATGAATCATTATATAATAAAGCTAATGTTTCCTTGGTAGTCAAATAGCATCCTCCAGAAAGACTTTTTTGTAATCTAGGTATCAGAGGTAGTTCAGGAGATGAAACAACATAGAGACTAGAGGGGGGATTTACCAGCCTAAGAACATGTTTTCAGTTTTATCTCATATGCCTGAAAGAGCTAAAAGTGTTTCTCAAATATGACTCAATCTATGGGAGTCCCAGAACCTTCTGCAGTGATGACCAAAAGACATTAAGGGAATTCTAAAGCATCTAAACATTGTTTATTTAAGGTGTTTTGACAGGATAATGTGTCCTGTTCACATATGCCCAGTGAAAGCAGAATAATTCCACCCCAAATACAGGATAGGATAGAATAGACCAGCAGGTTGGAAGTGACCTTCAAGATCATCATGTCCAACCTATCATCCAACACCACCTAATCAACTAAACCATGGCACCAAGCACCCTGTCAAGTCTCCTCCTAAACACCTCCAATGATGGCGACTCCACCACCTCCCTGGGCAGCCCATTCCAATGGGCAATCACGCTCTCTGTATAGAACTTCTTCCTAACCTCCAGCCTAAAACTCCCCTGGTGCAGCCTGAGACTGTGTCCTCTTGTTCTGGTGCTGGTTGCCTGGGAGAAGAGACCAACCTCCACCTGTCTACAACCCCCCTTCAGGTAGTTGTAGAGAGCAATAAGGTCTCCCCTGAGCCTCCTCCTCTCCAGGCTAAGCAGCCCCAGCTCCCTCAGCCTCTCCTCACAGGGCTGTGTTCCAAACCCCTCACCAACTTTGTTGCCCTTCTCTGGACTCGTTCCAGCAAGTCAACCTCCTTCCTAAACTGAGGGGCCCAGAACTGGACACAGGACTCAAGCTGTGGCCTAAGCAATGCAGAGTACAGGGGCAGAATGATCTCCCTGCTCCTGCAGGCCTGTTCCTGTTCCTGATGCAGGCCAGAATGCCACTGGCCCTCTTGGCCACCTGGGCACACTGCAGGCTCATGTTCAGCCTACCATCAACCAGCACCCCCAGGTCCCTCTCTGCCTGGCTGCTCTCAGCCACTCTGACCCCAGCCTGTAGCACTGCATGGGGTTGTTGTGGCCAATGTGCAGCACCTGGCACTTGGATGTGTTCAATCTCCTGCCCTTGGACTCTGCCCATCTGTCCAGCCTGTCGAGGTTCCTCTGCAGAGCCTCTCTACCCTCCAGCAGATCAACTCCTGCCCCCAGCTTGGTGTTGTCCGCAAACTTACTGATGATGGACTCAATGCCCTCATCCAGATCATCAATAAAGATGTTAAAGAGCATGGGGCCCAGCACTGATCCCTGGGGCACACCACTAGTGCCTGGCTGCCAGCTGGCTGTGGCACCATTCACCACCACTCTCTGGGCTCAGCCTCCAGCCAGTTCCTAACCCATCGCAGTGTGCTCCCGTCCAGGCCGTGGGCTGACAGCTTGGCCAGGAGTTTGCTATGGGGGATGGTGTCAAAGGCCTTGCTGAGGTCCAGGCAGACCACATCCACAGCCTGCCCCACATCCAGCAGGCAGTCACCTGATCGTAGAAGGAGATCAGGTTGGTCAGGCAGGACCTGCCCTTCCTAAATCCATGCTGGCTGGGCCTGATCCCTTGGCCATCCTCTAAGTGCTGTGTGATTGCACTCAAGATGATCTGTTCCATAATCTTGCCTGGCACTGAGGTCAGGCTGAGAGGCTTGGAGTTTCCAGGTTCCTCCATCCGACCCTTCTTGTGGATGGGGACCACAGTGGCCAGTTTCCAGTCCTCTGGGACCCCTCCATTGAGCCAGAACTTTGCTTTGCAGCTCATCTGCCAGCTCTCTCAGCACCCTCGGATGGATCCCATCCAGCCCCATGGACTTGTGGGGATCCAAGTGGCTCAGCAAGTCCCAAACTATTTCCTCGTGGATTTCAGGGGTACTACACTGCTCCCTGAGCCCATCAAGCAGTTCAGGAGGCCAGTTATCCTGGAGTCCTCCTGCCTTATTGTTGAAAATTGAGGCAAAGAAGGTATTTAGAACCTCAGCCTCTTCCTCATCTTTAGTTACAGTGTTCCCCTCCAGGTCCAAGACGGAGTGGAGGTTCTTCTTGCCCTCTTTTCAGCATTAATCTATTTATAAAAATGCTTTTTATTATCTTTCACAGAAGTGGCCAGCTTAAGTTCTAACTGGGCTTTTGCCTCTCTAATTTTTCTCCTACATGACCTAACAACATCTTTAAACATATCTGGAGTTGCCTCCCCCCTTTCCAAAGGCGATGCACCCTCTTTTTTCTCCTTAATTCCTTCAAGAGCTGTTTGCTCATCCAGGCCCAGAGCCTTCCCTTCAGCTCATCTTTCAGCACGTGGAAACTCCCAGTTCCTGTGCCCTCAAGAGCTCCTGTTTGAAGTAGCTCCAACCATCCTGGACCCCTTGGTTCTCAAGGGCTGCTGCCCAGGGTACTTCCTGAATAAGCTGCTTGAACAAGCTGAAGTTTGCCCTCTGGAAGTCCAAGGTCAGGGTTCTGTTACTGCTCCTCCCTATCTCCCTGCATATTGAAAACTCCACTGTCTCATGGTCACTGCATCCTGGACAGTCTCCTGCTTTCACATCTCCCACCAGCCCTTCTCTATTGGAGAACAGCAGGTCAAGCAGAGCCTGGCCCCTGGTAGGCTCGCTTAACAGCTGCATCAGGAAGCTGTCCTCCATATGCTCTAGGAACCTTCTGGACTGTCTCCTCTCTGCTGAGTTAAGTTCCCAGCAGATGTCTGGCAGGTTAAAATCACCCACAAGGACAAGGTCTGGTGATCTTGAGACATCCTCCAGTTGCTTGTAGAATATTTCATCTGCCTCCTCATCCTGGTTGGGTGGTCTATAACAGACTCCAACCAGGATGTCAATTTTGTTAGGCCTCCCTCTGATTTTAACCGACAGGCTCTCAATCCTTTCACAGTATCACAGTATCGCCAAGGTTGGAAGAGACCTCGAGGATCCCCGAGTCCAACCTATCACCACAGACCCATGACTAGAACATGGCAGCAAGTGCCACATCCAATCCCCTCTTGAACACCTCGAGGGATGGGGACTCCACCACCTCCCCAGGAAGCCCATTCCAATGACTAATGACGCTCTCATTGAGGAACTTTCTCCTCACCTTGAGCCTAAACTTCCCCTGGCACAGCTTGAGACTGTGTCCTCTTGTTCTGGTGCTGCTTGCCTGGGAGAAGAGACCAACCTCTTCCTGGCTACAACCACCCTTCAGGTAGTTGTAGAGGGCAATGAGGTCACCCCTGAGCCTCCTTTTCTCCACTTCTCTGAGTTGTGCTTCTTCCTTTTTGATCTATGCCTTATAATGAAACAGGCCTTAGATACCTTTCCCTCCCGGTACAAAGCTATTAACAAGCACACATTAATTATCACCAGTAGTAGGATTACACACATCGAAAAAATCAGCTTTGGATCCCAGCCATCACTTAAAAGTACTCTTTCACCTACTGGAATCTTAAACTCCCTTATCTCAATTGGGAGAGTGCTAGAGGTCACATTTCTGTATCTCGTAAGCCAAAAGAATCCCAGACAGCAGTCATACAGAAGCTGAATCTTATACTTAAACCATAAATAAAATTTGTGCATTAGATATTTCCCTATTTGATGGAGAAGTAAACCTAAACAATATTTGTAGATCAGGACAGAACATATTGAAAAGAGCAATTGTTTAAAAATCCAAAACACCTTCATGTTTGCTATTCCGACTCAAGCAAGCAATAAATCAAGATAATTATCTCCAAGCCCTGAGTTAGGTGGCCAATATGTGGTGGGTTGAGAGAAGGCCTTGCTCTCCTTCCCCCACAAAGAGCTAGCTAGCTCAGTCAGAAAACACAGCTAGCTCAGTCAGAAAAGCAAAAGGAAAAGCAAAAATGAAATGAAGGTTATATATATACACAATTGTGAGAGTCTAATAAGTTTGTCTCTCTCTATGTGAGTCAACAAAGATAAAGTGATAGCAGAGCCACTGGAAAGAAGGTGGAAAGAATCCTGTCCACCAATCCTGGATGCAAATCAGCTTGTGATTGCATCGTGATAACACGGGACTACAACAATAGGACCCAAGGACCCAGCCATCACACCTTTAGGGCAAGATAATCACCACCTGTTTCCTGAGCCCTGTCTGGATGGAAACGGGGTAGACGGAGATTCCCCCCTCCTCCAGTCAGGGTCTTGCCCAAACACACAGATTTCCTGCCACTGGAATTCCTGAGGGACAATATTTGACTACATACCTAAGGACTAAAAAACTGTATAAAAGACTTGAGCAACTACTGGTTTGTAGAGAGAAACAGAAGAGAGAAACAGAGGAGAGAAACAGAGGAGAAAAACAGGGAGAAAAACGGAGATGCAGGAAAACACAGGAGACGGGCCAGGCCGCTGAGAAGAGAAAGCCGGGACGATGCTGCTCCGGAGAAAAGAAGCTGCCCGGAGGACCACAGCTCCAGCCAAATCCTCAGCACCCCTTCTCTACAGACCCAGGCTGCCCAGAGGAGCCTCAGCACTGTTCCTGTATCAACCCAACATCTCCCCAGAGGACCACAGCTGTTCTCCAGCAAAAGCCTCACCACGGTTTCTCTACAAACCCAACATCTCCTGCAGCACCTTTCCTCCACAGACTTTAACTCTCTTGGGGGGGATGAGGGGTGTGGTAATATAATTCTTTCCTCTTCTATCTCTCGTCTCTCTCTCCCTCTTTATTTTCTCCCTCTTCCTTTCTTATGTCCACTTTATGTAATAAATAGTCTAGCTGTTGATACTTTGGCCTCGTTTGTGCCTTTAATTTCACAACACGGGAATATTTAAAAGAACTGTGTCTCCGGACCGAGACATCTAATGTCTCCGGACCGTGACAACAATATACAGTATTTACAATATATATACAGTATTTACAATATATATACAGAAATACACAGCAAAGAAAAATACAGGAACAAACTTCTTCCCCCCTCTGCACCCCCCTCTCTCCCCCTACCTCCCTATTTTCCCAAAAAGGGCTATAGAGAGAGAAAAGGTAATTAATAAGGATGAAATTTTGTTAGGCCTTGAAAGTGCATGCAGGATTAGTGCTTATCTGGTATCCAAGGTCAAACTCCGGCTGCTCAGAAGCAGACAGGCTGGAAAAGCAGGACAGAGAGAAACTGACAAAAAAATTCCAACTAAAACTTAAAGTTGCATTCTACCAATCTACCAATGAAATTCGTTTAGAATATCTGATTGTTTTTGTTATTATTCCAAAACATTCAGCCAGAGTGTTCCAGCACTGTCCCTTTCTTAAAGGCACAGCCTCAAACAGTCACAAGTAGACACCTAAAATAAGTCAGATGCCACTAAAACATCTGCTTTTCTACAAAGGATCTGACTGGAAAAGGGCTGGAGGAAGTTTATAACCTCTGTTCCAACCTCTGTGCCTTTGGTGACAGAGCTGCACCTAAGTATCCACTGCCTGCTGGGTCAGCTACACAGAGCCATCTCAGCACTGGTGTCACACAGCATTGTGTTCCTTCATTCAGTTCCAGCAGCCAAGTCCAGCACATAACACAGCTCTGTAAGAGTGCACAGCCAGGGCTTTAGGCATGAGTGTGGGCTCAGCTGCTCTGGAAGTAGAGAGAAACCAAAACCAGCAGAATGTAATTTAGTGCTGAGACGTTTGGATAACCTTTGGAGATGCCACTGACTATTGAGCCCCTTTGCCCCTACATCAATTACATTTTTCTCTATGATCCTTCACATTTTAGAATAAACCTTTATTAGAATAAACCAAACCAGGTTGGAAGAGACCTTCAAGATCATCGTGTCCAACCCATCAACCAATCCAACCCACCCAAACAGCTAACCCATGGCACAAAGTACCCCAGCAAGTCTCCTCCTGAACACCTTCAATGACAGCGACTCCACCGCCTCCCCGGGCAGCCCATTCCAATGGGCAATCACTCTTTCTGTATAGAACTTCTTCCTAACATCCAACCTGAACCTCCCCTGGCGCAGCCTGAGACTGTGTCCTCTTGTTCTGGTACTGGGTGCCTGGCAGAAGAGACCATCATCAGCCTGTCTACAACCTCCCTTCAGGTAGTTGTAGAGAGTGATCAGGTCACCCCTGAGTCTCCCCCTCTCCAGGCTAAGCAGCCCCAGCTCCCTCAGCCTCTCCTCATAGGGTTTGTGTTCCAAACCCCTCACCAACTTTGTTGCTCTTCTCTGGACTCGTTCCAGCAAGTCAACATCCTTCCTAAACTGAGGGGCCCAGAACTGGACACAGTACTCGAGGTGTGGCCTAACCAGTGCAGTGTACAGGGGCACAATGACCTCCCTGCTCCTGCTGGCCACACTGTTCTTGATGCAGGCCAGGATGCCATTGGCCCTCTTGGCTGCCTGGGCACACTGCTGGCTCATGTTCAGCCTACCATCAACCAGCACCCCGAGGTCCCTCTCTGCCTGGCCACTCTCCAGCCACTCTGACCCCAGCCTGTAGCACTGCATGGGGTTGTTGTGGCCAATGTGCAGAACCCGGCACTTGGATGTGTTAAATCTCATGCCGTTGGATTCTGCCCATCTGTCCAGCCTGTCAAGGTCTCTCTGCAGAGCCTCTCTACCCTCCAGCAGATCAACTCTTGCCCCCAGCTTGGTGTCGTCAGCAAATTTACTGATGATGGACTCAATGCCCTCATCCAGATCATCAATAAAGATGTTAAAGAGCACAGGGCCCAGCACTGATCCTTGGGGCACACCACTAGTGACTGGCTGCCAGCTGGCTGTGGCACCATTCACCACCACTCTCTGGGCTCGGCCCTCCAGCCAGTTCCTAACCCATCACAGTGTGCTCCTGTCCAAGCCATGGGCTGACAGCTTGGCCAGGAGTTTGCTATGGGGGACAGTGTCAAAGGCCTTGCTGAGGTCCAGGTAGACTACATCAACAGGCCTCCCCACATCCAGCAGGCAGTCACCTGATCGTAGAAGGAGATCAGGTTGGTCAGGCAGGATCTGCCCCTCCTAAATCCATGCTGGCTGGGCCTGATCCCTTGGCCATCCTGTAAGTGTTGTGTGATTGCACTCAGGATGACCTGTTCCATGATCTTGCCTGGCACTGAGGTCAGGCTGACAGGCCTGTAATTCCCTGGCTCATCCAACCGGCCCTTTTATAAACCAGTACCCATGTATTTCTCTGGGCACTCTCCTGCCCATGTGTAGATGTCTCTCCTGTGTGCATCTGAAGTTGTCAGGGACCCAGAACTGTAAAGTGAAAATAAAAAAAGAACTTTATGTATGAGGGTGTGTCGTAGGGTTGGAAGGGAAAGGCTGGGCCTTCTCCTCCCCCCTATAAAGTGAAGGGAAAGAAAGTTGAAAGAAAAAAAAAATGCACAGCCGGATTAGCAAAGGAGCGTGTGCTGTGTATTTACAAAGCAATTTAGGGAACGCAGGGAAATAGATACAGAATTTACAGTATTTACAATATATACAGAAATACACAACAAAGTCACACAGAAATGAGGGTTACCTCCTCTGCTGAGGGGGGTTCCCCACCCCTGCTCCCCCTTCTCTCCCTCTTTCCCCAAAAGAGGGTTAGAAAGAGAGAAAAAGAGCAAATGTTAAAAATGTTAAAAAAAGCAGTTAGGCGGTTATGTGTTAGAAAAGGCCTTGTCTTATCAGTCTGGCTGAAAGCCCAGAAAGCTGCAAGCTACCGAAGGAGGGGAAGACAGACTGACCAGAAAACTGCTGTACTCTCAGTTCAAAAGGTGCTTCCCCCAGTCTACCAATGAAATTAGTTTAGATCCGTCTTTCGTTTACAAACATCCGACCACAATATTCCCTTTCTTAAGGGGACAGCCTCAAACGGTCACAGGGTGGTTGGACTCTGGAATAGGCTGCCCAGGGAGGCTGTGGATGCCTCCTTCCTGGGGGTGCTCAAGGCCAGGTTGAGCAGCTGAGTCTAGTTAAGAGATTTCCCTGCCCATGATGGGGAAGTTGCAGTAGATGATCTCTGAAGTACCTTCCAACCTGAACCATTCTAGGATTCTAAGGTATGATCCATTCCAGGATTCTAAGGTATGATCAGTGTTCTCCTAGTACAGGCACACAGACAATGGTTATGCCACAGACATGTTTACTGTGAAGGGTGCCTCAAGGACTAGATGCAGACACTAATGATCCTTGCACTGCATGGGACTTCTTCTAATAACTTCTTACATCCTCAGTGCAGATTCCTGTACCATGTACAGGGGTTGGGGACTGACTTGTTGAAGAATGACATAGGGGAAAGGGACCTGGGGGTGCTGGTGGAGAGAAGGATGACCAAGAGCCAGCAATGTGTCCTTGTGCCAAGAAGGTCAGTGGCATCCTGGGGTGTATTAGAAGGGCTGGTGTTAGTAGGTCAAGAAAGGCTCTCTTCTACTGGTGAGGCCATATCTGGAATATTGTGTTCAGTTCTGGGCCCCTCAGTTCAAGAAAGATCTCAGGGAACTGCTTGAGAAAGTCCAGCACAAAGCCACAGAGTTGCTGCAGGCACTGACACACGTGCAACATGGATTCCCCACAGGCACAAAGACCTCCCTGAGGGATCCCTCTGTATCTGGCCTTACACACTCAGTCTACTCGGCAGCTGCCCTGTGGATCTTCCCATCTCCAGCTGGGGCATAAACAGACACAAATATGTAAATGAGCCTCTCAGGTAACCCCAGACCTTACAGTCTCTCCAGCAGTTGGCTTGGGCCTTATGGTGTCTCTAGAAGCCAACTCTCAGATCACCTGATATCTGCAGCATCTGGAGCAGCTTTATGGCCACTTTGATACCTGTCTCCCAGATCACTTGTCCTGCTTGCCAGAAAACACAGCTTGGCATTTGTTAGCCCTTACACTTTGGCACAGGTACCCACACAAGATGCTTTGCATAACCCCCAGATGCTCTTCCCTGCCATCCCATGCCCTTCTCTCAATCCAAAAGCTAAGCTGAGAGCTGCTAGAAGGCTGAGGCTCTAGAGAGCTTCTTCCTTTGACTCATCTGAAGTTTTTATCCCTGGACACTGAGGGTGTTTGTTTTCCTGTTACAGTCTTGGTAGCACCTTTACACTGCGACTCTTTCTCTTGTGCTGCAGAGGTTCTCTGCCCCCTGGTGTCCCTCTGTGCTCCTTTGTGCTGTGATGAGCACAAAGACGAATTATCACATAACCTAAAAAGTATCTAAATAACAAATCTCTTAAGTTATCTGAGAAGAATCATCCTTTATACATTTTTTTTCTTTGCAATACTTAGTGTGATGGGTTGAAAATTCCCCCCAACATAAAATTGCCAGACCAGCTCAGTTAGAAAACAAATGAAGCTGTATTTACAAGCAAAACTACAATCTAAAATATGGAATGCAATGAATATGTACAAAATATACAATATTTACATATCAGTACAATTCATAAACAACACAAGAACCCCCCCGGACAAACCCAGGGGCTACCAACAGCTTCTCCCTCCCTGCTCCCTTCCCTCCCCCTGTACATGGGACAAGAGAAGGAGCAGAGAGTTGCTGTTAGTTACTTAACCACCAGAAGAACACATTCAAGGTCAGCAAAGCCAGCAGAAGGCAGAGGTAGTATCTGCTAGAGTGAAGGAAGATGAAAAGATGAAAGTTAGTTTACCAAACTATGTTTGTTGTCTGTCCAATGGATTATTTAGACCTTATCATTATTTTCCTTTTTACATCCAATGGTAATTTATTTGTATTCTACTACTTTCTGTTCAACATCTGTGGAATGTTTTTCCAGGTACAGCCTAAACCACACAGATTTAAAAATCAAACTTACTGTGGTTTTGTCAGAAGTGGCTGAGGATATAAAATGCTGTAGAAAAGCAAAGATAAGATCTATATTATCATGGAGCAATGTCCATGGTCATTCACTAGCACTGCTATCCAATAATAACAACGGTGCTGGAAGTCACATCCCTGAAGGTTTTTAAGAATCACAGAATCATTCAGGTTACAAAACACCCCTGGGATCACCAAGTCCAACCATTAACCATAAGTCTACAAAGTTCACCCCCAAACCATATCCCCAAGCATCACATCTAAATGACCTTTAAACACCTCCAGGGCTGGTGACTCAACCAGCACATTCCTGGGCAGCACATTCCTGTGTCTGACCACTCTTGCTGGGAAAAAGTTTTTCCTGATGTCCAGTCTGTGGTCCTTTGCTGAACTCCCTCCAGTATTTCCATCTCTCTCCTGCTTTTTCTACTAAAGCAAATGGCTCTAGAATAGGCAATTCTAGAAAAGAATTCTTTCACCCAACCCATCCCTTTCACAGACATTTGCAATTCATCTGGAATGCTGACTGCCACCAATAAAATACTATCAACCATGGACCCTTCTAGCTTCTGAGATGGGTGGCAGCAGGGCAGGGAAAAAAATTCACTTAAGCTCTAGGTAAACTGCAAGCATTTCAGCATTCACCATCATTTGGCCCTTTCTTTTCTGAAAGCAAACAAGTGGAACATTCTGCATCTACACATCTGTGCAGTGGCTTCTGGAAGAGCTCTTTCTAAAACTAGGAATCCTTTGCCATTCACTCAGCCCTGTTCTCAGCTGTTCTGACTTGTATGTACCACAAACAGCCATGAGAACCATGTCATAGCCTGTTAATGAAGCCAGAGAACTTATCCTTACCATGGAAGCATTGGAGAGGTTTCAGTCAAGTCTGTTTGTCTGTAAATGAGAGAGCAATAAAATGAGAGAGAAATAAACCAGGTCTTGGCAAAGCAGCTTTGGATTTCCTATTTCATGGCAGAAGAGATGACCCCACAAGAGATCCTTATGGGTTCCAGCATGAATCTTCCTTCATCCAGTGTCAGTTGAGCTCCATCACACAGGCTACTTAACCTCCATATCCAGAGTTAACTACCTCTAAGTAATGGTCCCCTCAACATGGCCAACTACAGCTGTGAAATACTTTAAGATTATTTAAATTTATTTAAGATTACTTTAAGATTATTTAGGATTATTACAGTAAACTTGTTCCTGTAGTGTGGCCTCAGGAAATTTTACTTCTAAATGGTGAGCCTCTGGCCCACAAAGTCCAACCACCTTGAGTACTGTTTGTAATTTACTCATGAGTGCACATCTCTATGCCTACAGTAGAAAGGAGATAGGATACAGAGCAGATGTCACTGCTGTCCACTTCCATTGCTTATGCAGGGTACCAAATGGGAACCCACTAGTCTTGGTTCCTAGATTTTCCACTAGTAAAAATGTTCTATAAAGTGGAAACACTCCATGAAAGTGGCCCTCCCTTGGAGCAAGTCCAGAGGAGGCCACAGGGGCTGGAGCAGCTCTGCTGTGAGCATAGGCTGAGGGAGCTGGGGGTGTTCACCCTGGAGAAAACTCCAGGGGGACCTTAGAGCTGCCTTCCAGTACTTGAAAGGATCCTTCAGGAAGGCTGTAGAGAGACTTTCCCTGAGGATGTCTAGAGATAGGACAAGGGGGAATGGTTTGAAGCTGAGGGAGAGCAGGGTTAGACTGGAGCTGAGGAAGAAGTTCTTCAGCAGGAGGGTGCAGGAGGGTGTCAGGGACCCAGAACTGCAAAGTGAAAATAAAAAAAGAACTTTATGTATGAGGGTGTGTCGTAGGGTTGGAAGGGAAAGGCTGGGCCTTCTCCTCCCCCCTATAAAGTGAAGGGAAAGAAAGTTGAAAGAAAAAAAAATGCACAGCCGGATTAGCAAAGGAGCGTGTGCTGTGTATTTACAAAGCAATTTAGGGAACGCAGGGAAATAGATACAGAATTTACAGTATTTACAATATATACAGAAATACACAACAAAGTCACACAGAAATGAGGGTTCCCTCCTCTGCTGAGGGGGGTTCCCCACCCCTGCTCCCCCTTCTCTCCCTCTTTCCCCAAAAGAGGGTTAGAAAGAGAGAAAAAGAGCAAATGTTAAAAATGTTAAAAAAAGCAGTTAGGCGGTTATGTGTTAGAAAAGGCCTTGTCTTATCAGTCTGGCTGAAAGCCCAGAAAGCTGCAAGCTGCAAGCCACCGAAGGAGGGGAAGACAGACTGACCAGAAAACTGCTGTACTCCCAGTTCAAAAGGTGCTTCCCCCAGTCTACCAATGAAATTAGTTTAGATCCGTCTTTCGTTTACAAACATCCGACCACAATATTCCCTTTCTTAAGGGGACAGCCTCAAACGGTCACAGGGTGGTTGGACTCTGGAATAGGCTGCCCAGGGAGGCTGTGGATGCCTCCTTCCTGGGGGTGCTCAAGGCCAGGTTGGACGAGGCCTTGGGCAATCAAGTCTAATTGAGAAGCATCCCTGTCCATGGTGGGGAGGTCGATCTCTGAGGTCCCTTCCAACCTGAGCCATTTTGTGATTCTATGATTAAGTAACAGATTAAGCAGCCTAAGAGAGATTAAAAAGGAATCATTATACATAGGAGTGCATGTGGGAGTGGGGTGAAAAGACTCTCATGTTGGATCCTTTTTCATTTAAAATCGGTTGCAAAACTAATGAATTCTCTTTGACATTGTTTTTTTTTTTTTTTGGAGTCAAAATTCATTTCTAATTCAGATACACACATCAGACTCCCTGCAGAGTCAAGGGTACCTTTGTGAATGTGCTCAGAGCAGCTTTTCTAGAGAGCAGTATGACTGTGCATTGAAGAGATGATGTGAAGGGTTAAATCTTGGAGAGCTGAGCTCCAAGCACTGCTGGACTGATAAGAAGGAGACAGTGTTGGCCTTGATGGTTTGTGAACTATGGGAACTCAGTACAGCAGTGCTGTTGGAGGAGGGCAGATATTTGATTACGTGTGGTTGTTATGACCTGAGAGGGTCAGTCTTCAGCCATACAGAAGAAGGATGCAACGGAGTCCCTGCTCCTGTTGTAAACGGCTTCTGCTCTGTATTAGTTTTATAAAGAAGAATTCTGTATAATAAAGTGGACACCTGGCCTGCATTAAGCTGTGTCCCGTCTCTTAATCGCAGCAATGATGGAGAGGGGAAGCCTAAGTCAAAAGGCAGTGATCAGACTTAATTCATGGCACAATAAAATGAAGCATTTTTTGTTTAAAAATATGGAAGTGTTTTATTCCAGTAAACTACTCAGTGTTTCAAAATCTGTTACTTTTCAGATTGTGTTACTCCTCAGACTGTGGACAATATGCCAAAGGGCAAGGCTGCCATTCAGGGAACCTGGAAAGACTGAAGAAATGTGCTGACAGGAATCACAAGAACTTCAGCTAAGGCAAATCTGCTTCAGAGTAACTCTGTGCAGCATGGCAACCGGGGCCATGTCCAATTGAAAATGAGCAGCTAAGATAGGAGTCAGCAGTGGGTACTTGCAGCAGAAGACCTGCATTGTGGGGCATCACAGAAAGAGTGCAGCCATCAGCAAACAGGAGAGACTCTTCCCCTCTCTGACATCGGGCAGATACATCTCAGTACAGCGTCCTGTCTGGGGCTCACCTGGACATGGAGGAGACTGAGGAGACAGAGATAGGAGTCTAACAGAGGCCACCAAACTAATGAGGCCTGGAGCACATGAAACAGGAGGAGAAGCAGACAAAATAGGGATGTTCATCTATAAATCAGAAAGGTTAAGGGGTGACCTTGTTGCTATCCAGAACTAAGTGATGGCAGCAGGATACAAAGGAGATGGAGAAAGGCTCTGTGGTGGTGAGAGAAAGTTCAGCTGTCCCACACACACAAAGAAACCATGGCTAACTCAGTTGGAGAAGCAGAAATGAATATAAGCTATATTTACAAGCAGGATGAAATGCAGGTTATTATATACACAATATACAATATTTACAATATACACAGAAATATACAGCAAAGAATGTAATACAGAACAAAACTTTCCCTCCTCCAGCCAGGAGGGTCCCCCCAACCATGCCCCCTCCTCCCCCTACCTCCCTTTTTTCCAAGAAGGGTTAGAGAGAGAGAAAAAGGTAATTATTAAGGAGGAAATTCTGTTAGTTCAAAGCGTGTGCAAGACTTGAGTGCAATCACACAGCACGTAGAGGATGGCCAAGGGATCAGGCCCAGCCAGCATGGATTTAGGAAGGGCAGATCCTGCCTGACCAACCTGATCTCCTTCTACGATCAGGTGACTGCCTGGTGGATGTGGGGCAGGATGTGGATGTGGTCTGCCTGAACTTCAGCAAGGCCTTTGACACTGTCCCCCAAAGCAAACTCCTGGCCAAGCTGTCAGCCCACGGCCTGGATGGGAGCACACTGCGATGGGTTAGGAACTGGCTGGAGGCTGAGCCCAGAGAGTGGTGGTGAATGGTGCCACAGCCAGCTGGCAGCCAGGCACCAGTGGTGTGCCCCAGGGATCAGTGCTGGGCCCTGTGCTCTTTAACATCTTTATTGATGATCTGGATGAGGGCATTGAGTCCATCATCAGTAAGTTTGCGGACGACACCAAGCTGGGGGCAGGAGTTGATCTGCTGGAGGGTAGAGAGGCTCTGCAGAGGAACCTCGAAAGGCTGGACAGATGGGCAGAGGCCAAGGGCAGGAGATTGAACACATCCAAGTGCCAGGTTCTGCACATTGGCCACAACAACCCCATGCAGTGCTACAGGCTGGGGTCAGAGTGGCTGGAGAGTGGCCAGGCAGAGAGGGACCTGGGGGTGCTGGTTGATGGTAGGCTGAACATGAGCCTGCAGTGTGCCCAGGCAGCCAGGACGGCCAATGGCATCCTGGCCTGCATCAGGAACAGTGTGGACAGCAGGAGCAGGGAGATCATTCTGCCCCTGTACATTGCACTGGTTAGGCCACAGTTCGAGTCCTGTGTCCAGTTCTGGGCCCCTCAGTTTAGGAAGGAGGTTGACTTGCTGGAACGAGTCCAGAGAAGGGCAACAAAGTTGGTGAGGGGTTTGGAACACAGCCCTGTGAGGAGAGGCTGAGGGAGCTGGGGCTGCTTAGCCTGGAGAGGAGGAGGCTCAGGGGTGACCTTATTGCTCTCTACAACTACTTGAAGGGGGGTTGTAGACAGGCAGAGGTTGGTCTCTTGTCCCAGGCAACCAGCACCATAACAAGAGGACACAGTCTCAGGCTGTGCCAGGGGAGGTTCAGGCTGGAGGTCAGGAGGAAGTTTTACACAGAGAGAGTGATTGCCCATTGGAATGGACTGCCCGGGGAGGTGGTGGAGTCGCCATCATTGGAGGTGTTTAGGAGGAGACTTGACAGGGTGCTTGGTGCCATGGTTTAGTCGATTAGGTGATGTTGGATGATAGGTTGGATGTGATGATCTTGAAGGTCTCTTCCAACCTGGTCTGGTCTATTCTATTCTAGTGAGGGACCTTCTGTTAAAAAAGATCCTGCTGAGCAGGAAGAGAAGGTTTGTCTTAAAGATATAGGTGAGTTATTGAGACCATCACTGGATACTGGAGATGCAGGACAGGATACAGATTCTGGTAAGACAGCAGCTAATGGAGGTGCTTCTGAGCTTAAAGAAATCCTTAGGAGAGTAGGTGCATAAGCTCTAATAGTGGGAGACAATTCAGCATCTCAGCTAGGATCTCTCTCAAAGGATAGTGGAATAGACAAGACATCTAGGCAGGTGTCTTGGTATGGTTTCTCTGGACATGCCTTTTACTGGCCGTTCTTATGAGATACCCATCCTGAGATGGCCCTGGAATACCGTGGATGAGGGAATTAAGCATCTGAGAGAATTTGCAGTGAGAGAAGTGCTCTATGGTGTCCATGGCACTCTGAATCCTGATGAAATTCCTGTGCGAACTGGTCTTGCTAAAACCTCAAACTTGTTCCTCCCAATTATGCTACTATTTTGGCAAGCAGAATGGTGGCAAGAAATTATGGTGGAGCTCATCCTACGGTTGGCCATTTCACTGATCAAATGGGACAACTGGAGGATAGTCTCACACATGTTTCTTTGGTTTCAGCCATTGAAACTCTGTCTGGAAAAATTGAAAATTGCATGAAAGAGCTGAAAAATTCCATATCCCAACTGACACAAAGAGATGACTCCAATTCTTCCTCCAGATGGATACAAGTTTCAGCTGTTAGAAACAAACGTCCTCCAAGGAGGTCATTCCAAAACAGATCAAACCAAAACAGACCACAGAGGCAATCACGTGGGAGTATTTGGACAACTCTGCGTGATCATGTTAGTGAGAACATGAACCGCTGGGATGGTTCAACCAACTTCTTCGAATCTTTTCAGGAGAATAAGGGAACTGCAAAGTGGCAGAACCCAAGGTAGCAATACCAGAAGGGTAGCTGTTACTTCCACAGTTTCCCAGAAGAACTCTAAGAGCTCCAACAGTGATTCCAATTCTAACACTGGACACTGTACTAACTGCACATGTGGACATATTCCCCATAAATAGGGATGCCTTGCCTCTTGCCAGGGGGAGGAGAGGGGTAATAGAGATAACAGAATCTATTGGGATGTGTACATCCAGCGGCCTGGCACTTCAAAATTTCAGAAGTACAGGGCCCTGGTTGGCATAGGAGCTCAGTGCACCATAATGCCATCAGATTATCAGGGATCAGAGCCTATAACTATTCTGGGAGTCACTGGTGGATCTCAAGACTTAACTAAGGTAGAAGTTGATATGTTTAACTGGTAAACAGTGGAAGAAGCATACTGTTGTGACAGCACCTGACGCACCTTGTATTTTGGGAATTGATTTTCTGAGAGAAGGGTGTTTCAAAGACCCTAAAGGTTACAAATGGGCTTTTGGAGTAGCATCTGTGGAAAGTGATGGACAAAAATTAAAGCTGTCTATTAGAGCTGAACTTTCTGATGAATCTGCAGTTGTGGGACAACATAAGATAGAGGACATTAAATTGCCGATTGCTTCTCAGACAATACAGGACCGACCGTAGCTCTTCGGTGCCCATTCAAAATCTGATTCATCAGTTGGAAAGTTGGAAAGTCAGAAAATCATCAGCAAAACTTCTGGCAATGCCAGCAATGAGCAGTGTGAGCAACCTGGCAGTGTAGGCCTAGAGCCTGACATGGTGGTAGGCCATGCTCAGCATAAATGAAGAAGTGGCTAGCAGTGTAGCAAAACAGTGCTGTGCATGCAAAACGTGCCTGCAGCATGTAACTAAAGCAGGGCACTGGTAGCTATAAACACAGAGAGTTATCTTGGAATAACAGGACACACACCTGCATCAACAACCTCGCGTGTTATCAGTAGTTTGACCAATAATCTATGACAGTACAATGTGCAGTCACTCATTGGTTCCCCATGAAGCTATGCCAACGACGCTTTCTGAGTCTATATAAGTTGTAGAAGTTCCCTTAATACGCACTTTACTTTGCTATACTATACTCACTATGCTCGCACTATACTCATACAATACTGGAAGAATAAAGGAACAACATTAGATCATATTGGTCATCTGTATTGACTTCTGTCTCCATCGCCGACAAAAACTCGTTCACCTTTCAACAGTCCAGTGTGGCTTGTGCGAAAGCAGAATGGAGACTGGCGTCTGACAGTGGACTATAGAGCCCTGAATGAAGTAACTCCACCTATGAGTTGCAGCAGTACCAGACATGATGGAACTCCAATATGAGCTGGAATCCAAAGAGGCCAAATGGTTATGCTACCATAGACACTGCTAATGCTTTCTTCTCTGTTCCCATAGCAGAGGAATGCAGGCCTCAGTTTGCTTTCACCTGGAGAGGAATCCAGTACACTTTCAACAGACTGCCAATGGGCTGGATCCACAGTTCAAGCATCTGTCATGTGGTGATCCATGATGCTCTGGAGAAAGGTGGTGCTCCAGAACACATCCAGTTCATCAATGATATCATCGTCTGGGGTAAAACTGCTGAATAAGTCTTTGAGAAAGGTAACAAAGTCATTGACATTCTTTTGAAAGCAGGTTTCACCAACAAGATGAAAGGACCTGCTACAGAGATCCAGTTTCTGGGAGTGCGGTGGCAGGATGGATGCTGACACATTCCAGTGGATGTGGTAAACAGTCTCTACCATGGCAAATCCCATGAACAAGCAATAAACTCTTCGTTTCTTGGGTATAGTGGGATTTTGGAGACTGCACATTCCTGGATACAGTCAGATTGTGAAACCTCTGTATGATGTGATTCGAAAGAGAAACAGTTTCCACTGGGGACCTGAACAACAAGCAGCCTTTGACCAGATAAAGCAAGAGGTAGTCCAAGCAATGGGTCTGGGACCTGTCCAAGATGGTCCAGACATTAAGAACATTTTGTACACGGCAGCAAGTGACAATGGTCCAACCTGGTGCTTGTGGCAAAAAGCTCCAGGTGAGACATGTGGACGACCTCTTGGTTTCTGGAGTCGAGGTTCAGAGGCAAATTATACTCCAACAGAGAAAGAGATTCTAGCTGCCTATGAAGGAGTAAAAGCATCTTCTGAAGTGATTGGAACTGAGTCACAACTTCTTTTAGCTCCCAGGTTACCAGTTTCGAATTGGATGTTCAAAGGTAAAGGTTCTACACCACATCATGCCACATGGTCCAAGTGGATGGCTCTAATAATGCAGAGAGCTCAAATGGGAAATCTTGAAAGACCTGGTCTGGTGGAGATGATCACAAGTTGGCCTGAAGGTACCAACTGTACTAAACGTCCAGAGGAGAGAGTAACTCGTGCTGAGGAAGCTCCTCCTTACAATGACCTTCTGATGATGAAAAGAAATATGCTTTGTTCACAGACGGTTCCTGTCGTCTTGTTGGAAACAAGCAAAGGTGGAAGTCTGCAGTGTGGAGTCCAACACGCCGAGTTGCAGAGGCGAAGGATGGAGAAGGAGAATCCAGTCAGTTCGCAGAGGTAAAAGCTGTCCAGCTACCTCTCGACGTAGCTGAACGTGAGAGATGGCCAAAGCTTTATCTCTACACTGACTCATGAATGGTAGCCAATGCTCTGTGGGGTTGGCTAAAGGACTGGAAAGAGAATAGTTGGCAGAGGGAAGGGGAGCTGATCTGTGGCAGGACATTGCTGATCAAATCAAGAAAAATCCAGTGAAGGTGAGACACATTGATGCTCACGTTCCTAAGAGCAAAGCTACTGAGGAATAATAACACAACCATCAGACAGATCTAGCTGCAAGAGTTTCTCAAGTAGACATGAATGCTGATCTTGATCTTGACTGGAAACACTGAGGTGAGATGTTCTTAGCTCGGTGGGCTCATGATTCCTTAGGACATCAAGGCAGAGATGCAACCTACCAATGGCCTCATGACAGATCCATAGACATTTCCATGGATGCTATCACACAAGTCATCCATGACTCTGACATTTGTGCTGCTATTAAGCAGGCAAAGCCAATTAAGCCATTGTGGTATGGTGACAGATGGTCCAAGTACAAGTATGATCAGGCCTGGGTAATGCAGGAGAATGGTGAAATTACTGAATTTGATACTGTATTCCACAAAGAAATGTAACTGTAGCTGAGAGCTTAATTTCAGAATGTTGTACAGATACATCACACCCAAGGAAGAATCTACGGTGCACAAACCCTGAGAGCCCTGATTCAACTGAGCATCCCCAATTCCATTTTTTCACTTTGTCTACAAAGAGACAAACTGTTTTCTTATTTCCTGATTTTTTTCTTGGACTTGTGAATCATCTACAGCTGAGATCAGCCAGAAATGGACCGTGAACTTTACTTACGAATTACAGATATTGTTTTAGATTAGATGGACAGTACTAACAGCCAGTGAAATTGTACAGAAAGGGTGAATTGTGACAGTTTAGGCTGTGCCTTTAAGAAAAAAGATAACTGCAAAACTCTCCAGCTGAACAGTCAGGTGTAAAAAGGAAAACAAAGATTAATTCTAAATTAATTTCATTGGTCAGATGTGAGATGTACCATAGCAAATATCTCTCAGATTCCTTTCTCTCAGGCACTCTGGCTTCTGTCTTTCTCTTGGCATGCATGCTGCCCTTGGACAGAGAGAGAGGCCTCCTATCTAGCAAACTTTCAGATAAGCATTGCTAGCTTTCTCTAACAAAGCTTTGAGCTAACTGAAATACCCCTAACATCTTTTTTCCTACTCTTCTCTTTCCTTCTAATTAACTGGAGGGAAAAGGGGAGGGAGAGAAACTGGGGGGAACCTGAGGTGGAATCCTCTTCCCAAGGAGGTTTTCTGTGTTGTTTCTTTCCTGTAAATTCTTGTATGATATTGTAAATACTGTACATTTTGTATATATTTATTGTATTCCATTATTGCTTGTAAACTACAGCTTCATTTGCTTCTCTGACTGGGTTTCAGCTGAGCTTTTAGTTGGTGTGGGTGGGCTAAACCACCACACTACAACATCCCCCTCCTTCTTTGTTTTTGGTTGTTTGCTTTTTTTCTTGGTCTCAGATTTTTTTTATTTCTTAGTTTTTAATGCAAATGGAAAAACCTCTGAGCAGAGCCCAGCAAAGCCTCTCCCCGTGCATAGGGACAGGAGACACCCCTCAAAACAGTCAGTATTGCAACCCCTCTTACAGGAATCTGTTGACATTTGTGGTGGGTGTGGGGGTACCAAAGGGAAATTTGATAGCATGTGTGCACAAATGGAGGGTGTCCTGGGGGTATTTCAGTTGGATGGTTAGGGGCTGTTGTTGGATCCAACTAATCCCAAATATCCAACTAAAAGATCCTTTGGGACCCTCCAGAGGCTCCCCACATCATCCCCAAATTCCCCTACAACAACCCCACACTGACCATAGATGCCAGCAGCCCCCATAAGAGGGGTGGCAAGATGGACCAGTTAGGGGACACATCTCTTGCCCCCGTGCATGGGGAGCAGCTCAGCCAGCCTGTATTCAGAGGGTTTTCCATTCAGATAAAAAAACAACCAAACAACAAAATCAATGTATTTAAAAAAACTCTACAACCCACACAAAGGAAAATACACCCTTTGTATATTACAGATACACACTGTACATGTATATATTTCAGAACCCCATGTAGCTCATTTCAAAGCCTCCTTTCATACAAATTAATGCCAGTCACAGCCACCCACAACCACAGCCACCCACATTTTCTACATCTAGTTAAACACATGAGCTGTGGAGTTGGATTCATATGGTTGGAGGGGGAGAGTCAGGGTTAGCTAGCTTCTTACATGTTTTATTCCCCTCCAAAAACATTCAGGCATTTCAAACATTCAGAGCTGCTACAGAACCACCCCAGAGGGCAACAGGGGCTGGCACTAATCTGGTGGAGAGCTGAGCCACCAAAGGGAGCCCACAGAAGCTGGAAAACATGGAGCAAAGAGGCGATGTCAGCTGAGTCAGGCAGCACCGAGGCCAGCTGGACAGAGTTGCTGTCCTTTCAGGGGAAAGAAATCTTCTCTCTTCACTGACTGGTCCTAAATATAAAATTAGTGCCCACACTCCTATTCACAACATCCACTTCATCTGTCTCTGGCCATGCTCCTCATGGAGACATAAAACCGCAGATCAAGACTCCCTCTCACTTTGTAGATTTTTTTCTACGTCTCAACCGTGCACGCTCAGCTGCACACTCTAAACAAACAAGGTTTCTAACATTTTAAGTTCTTTTGGGAACTACCCCTGGTTCCCCACAGACAATGCCTTAAACTCTTAGAAGATCCCCATGACCCCATACACTTAAAATACAAATAATATCAGTAATACTTTAAGTTAAACAGTACCTGTAATAAAAGAATGTGACCGGTTGACGCTGTCCCCTTAAGAAAGGGAATATGGTGGACGGAAGTTGGTAAATGAAAAGAACAATCTAAACTAATTTCATTGGTAAAGTGGGAGGAAGCACCTTCTGAACTGGGAGTGCAGGAGGGTATACTAGGCATTCCAGCACTTTATCTTTAGTCTTGCTTCCGTTTCTCCTTCGGGCAGCAGCTTGCAGCTCCTGGGCTTTCTGCCAAGGCTTCAGCCTTGAAACCAATATGCTATAAGGCCTGTATTAACTGCTTTCCAATTAACACAAACTGCTTCTAACTTTTTTTCTCTTTCTCTCTCTTTTCTAACCCACTCTGGGGAATAGGGGGAGAGAGGGGGAGAGCAGAGGTGGGGAACCCCCTCAGCAAGGCGGGGGGGGGAACTCTCATTTCTGTGTTACTTTATTGTATATCTTTGTATATATTGTAAATATTGTAAATTTGTATATATTCCCCTGCATATCCTACATTGCTTTGTAAATATACAGCTCCACTGCTTTGCTAATTCAGCTGTGAGTTTTTTTCTCCCTTTCCCTTCAATTTTCTTTCCCTTTACTTTACAGGGGGGAGGGAGGAGGCTTTTTGGCCTTACCCTTCCAACCCCACGACAAAGAACAATAAAAGAAACAATGCTTATAATACCTTCGGAATCCCCTGGTTCCAACCCAAGAGCTCTTTTACCTCAGACACCAATTTGCCTCTCCTATGTAGGGGGTCCCTTTAAAGCATACATTTGTCTGCCTGGTGCACCTTGTCTGTTCCTGCACTGACCTGAGAGAGTTGAAGGAGCTCTGCCTGAGAAGCCTCAGAGGGGGCACTCAGAGAGGACCTGTTCCTCAGCAGATCTTGCAGCCAGAGGGGTGTCCTGCCGCATTGGCCAGAAAATGGTCTGTGGAAAAAGACAAACTCCACAACTCAAACAAGTTATGGAGTTTTATATGCTTTATTACAGTGCTGGACACAGGCGGGATCTCGCCTAAAGCCTTGTGTGCTAAACAATTTCACAAACTCAATTTAGTTCCATAATACAGGAAGTGGCACTGTTTTAGTGCCAGAAATCTGTTGCATATTTCCCTGTTTTCTGTGGGTTACTGCATATGTTTTTCAACTTTTTTTATCAGCCACTTAGCTATCCATTGTGGTTATTTTGCTCCTTTGACACTGACAGTTTAAAATTCTTATTTTATATGAAAGGTTAATCTTTTCCCATGTTAATTCTTATTTTATACAAAAAGGTTATTTTTTTTCCCATATCAGGCTCAGCCAACCTCTGTTCAGAGGGTTTTCCATTCAGATAAAAAAACAACCAAACAACAAAATCAATATATTTCTAAAAACCCTACAACACACACAAAGGAAAATCCACTCTTTGTATATTATAGATACAGTCTGTACATGTATATATTTCAGAACCCCATGTAGCTTCCTTTCATACAAATTAATACCATTCTTCTACATCTACTTAAATAGGGAAGCTATTGAGTTGGACTGGTAGAGTCAGGGGCAGCTGGCCTCTTAGGGGTTTTAGTCTCCTCCAAGAACATTCAGGCATTTCAAACACTCAGAGCTGCTACATAAAAACCCCAGAGAGCAACAGAGGCTGGAACCAACCTGGTGGGGAGCCGAGCAGCTGAAGGGAGCTACAACACACCCCCAAACACAAAGGCTGGAGCCGCAACACACACCCCCCCCAAACACAAAGGCCAGATCTGCAAACCCCACACCCCGCCTCAAACACAAAAGCCGGTGCCACAAACCCCACACCCCTCCCCCCATAGGCCAGAGCCACAAAACCCACCCCCTCCCACATCTAACCCTAACCATCCAACTAAAACACTCCCACAAGACACTCCATTGGCCCCCACATGCCTCTATGTGCCCCCAAAATTCCCCTTTGATACCCCCACACCCACCATAGATGCCAACAGACCCCCTTAAAAGGGGCGGCAACACTGACCAGTTAGGGGTCCTCTCCTGCTCCTGTGCATGGGCAGCAGCTCAGCTGGCCTTGGTTCAGAGGGTTTTCCATTCAGATAAATAACAACTCATCAACAACAAAATAAATACATTTTAAAAAGCCATACAACACACACAAAGCAAAAGTCACTCTTTTTATTAGAATAAACTAGAATAAACCTTTATTAGAATAAACCAAACCAGGTTGGAGGAGACCTTCAAGATCATCGTGTCCAACCCATCAACCAATCCAACCCACCCAAACAGCTAACCCATGGCACCAAGCACCCCATCAAGTCTCCTCCTGAATATATTTCAGAACCCCACATACTTCATTTCAAAGCCTCCTTTCATACAAACTATTACAATTTTTCTACATCTAGTTAAACAGGAGAGCTATTGAGTTGGATTGGTAGGGTCTGAGTCAGATGGCCTCTTAGGGGTTTTAATCCCCTCCAAGAACCTCAGGCATTTCAAAGGCACTAACCTGGTGTGGAGCCGAGCTGCCAAAGGGAGCCCATGGAAGCCGGTAAAAGCAGAGCAAAGAGCCGACATCAGCAGAGCCGGGAGGCATCTAGAGGAGCCAAGCCTTGCCAATCCCAGTTGGAAGTAGCCAGATGGAACCGCTATCCTTTTAGGGGAAGGATATCCTGTCTTCACTGAGAGAGCTAAGCCAACTCACCCTAAGACTAAAAATCCAACTAAAAATCTCTCCTGTTTATCTAGATATTGAAGATAGATATTAATTGCTAGGTAAAGAGGCTTTGAAATCACCTCCACTGTATCTCTATTACATACAAAGGCTTCTGGAATGTAAAAGCAAATTCTAGGGAGAGCAAAACAGGGTTTCGAAGCATAAACATAAAATGTGTATCAATTAATTAAAAACAGTGGACCTTCCTTATTGCCTGTCATGGGGGGGTGGGGTGTCCTTCTTTGTTTCATTGGGGTTTTTCCTTTTTGTTTCTTTGTTTTCAATACAAATAGAAAAACCTTCAAAGAGGGCCCAGCTAAGCGGCTCCCCACACACAGAGAAGCCCCTATCTGGTCAGTGGTGCCACCCCTCTTAAGGGAATCAGTTGACCATCTCTCTCCCCTCTTCCCCTAAGAATTGTCGAGAACTCAAGCATCCAGCGCAGTTTCCTGCAGCACTGAACGTCCACGGGGCAGTACATGCCGCTGGACGACTGCAGTGCCGACCGTTACACACGTGGGGGCAGCACTGAGCTCTTCCCTGGGCATGGGGAGTGGCTCAGCTTGGCCCTGTTCAGACTATTTTCTATTTACATTAAAAAGCACAACACACACAAGTCCCTGTTTTTCATTTGTACAGACATAGGCTGTGTTTGTAGTTCAAGGCCCTATGTGATTTTATTTTTTCAATTCTAAAAGCCTTTAAAAAACAGAGGAGAGGCAGGGTAATTTCAAAAGCTTTTTTACACATCAGTCGATCCCATTCCTCACTCTCTAGGTGAAAATGAGGTTTTTCTCTGCATCACCTCACACCAGTACTTACATTTTTTTATATTTTGTGGTCCCCTCTGAGAATTTTCAGCATTTTTGGGGGAGTGCCACCAGGCCTTGCACACCTGCTCCTCTGCTGCATCCCCCTGCCCCACATGGCAGAATCAGTCCACCCAGAATCCCCCCACTCCCTTTGATTCACCCTCAAAAAAGGCACAAAATAAAGCAGACTGCCCAGCCAGCAGCTCGTTCCTTTCACAGAAATAACTAAAAATTCTATCTTCGGCCAATGCTATCAGCAGAAAAGGAGGCCTGGCCCATGACGAACTAAATGTAAGTGAACTATCTGACAGCATCACAATCCTGTGAATATTGCAAAGTAACAGTGCATGTAAAATAAGTAAACAATGAGAAAGTTAACTGCTGCTCAAGCTTTACCCAAAGTATCCTATTCAGTTTTGGATTCCACTTAACACAAAGAAAGTAAACATAAAACATGTCAGAGGGAAAACCAACTATACCTATGAAATACATAAAGAAACACCAGAATGATGGGGGCATTTATTCTGCTATCAATAGATAAAGATAACATGAAAACTGATGGGCTAAATCAACAGGGGAAGATTAGAATAAATATTAGACAGAACGGAATATACAAAGCTTCAGCTACATATATTTATCAATTACTCCAATTAGATAACTTTAATGACATAACTTTACTGAATTCAAACAAGCCAGTTTGTGAAGTGTCTTTGTTACAGTCAGTAGACGAGGAGACACGTAGAAGTCAGATGCAAGTGAGGAAGTGAAGAAGTGAAGAAGTGAAGAAGTGAAGAAGTGAAGAAGTGAAGAAGTGAAGAAGTGAAGAAGTGAAGAAGTGAAGAAGTGAAGAAGTGAAGAAGTGAAGAAGGCCTGTCAGCCTGACCTCAGTGCCAGGCAAGATCATGGAACAGGTCATCCTGAGTGCAATAACACAGCACTTACAGGATGGCCAAGGGATCAGGCCTAGCCAGCATGGATTTAGGAAGGGCAGGTCCTGCCTGACCAACCTGATCTCCTTCTATGATCAGGTGACCCGCCTGGTGGATGTGGGGAGGCCTGTTGATGTAGTCTACCTGGACCTCAGCAAGGCCTTTGACACCGTCCCCCATAGCAAACTCCTGGCCAAGCTGTCAGCCCATGGCTTGGACGGGAGCACACTGCGATGGGTTAGGAACTAGCTGGATGGCCGAGCCCAGAGAGTGGTGGTGAATGGTGCCACAGCCAGCTGGCAGCCAGGCACCAGTGGTGTGCCCCAAGGATCAGTGCTGGGCCCTGTGCTCTTTAACATCTTTATTGATGATCTGGATGAGGACATTGAGTCCATCATCAGTAAATTTGCTGACGACACAAAGCTGGGGGCAAGAGTTGATCTGCTGGAGGGTAGAGAGGCTCTGCAGAGGGACCTCAACAGGCTGGACAGATGGGCAGAGGCCAAGGGCAGGAGATTGAACACATCCAAGTGCCAGGTTCTGCACATTGGCCACAACAACCCCAGGCAGAGCTACAGGCTGGGGTCAGAGTGGCTGAGAGCAGCCAGGCAGAGAGGGACCTGGGGGTGCTGGTTGATGGTAGGCTGAACATGAGCCTGCAGTGTGCCCAGGCAGCCAAGAGGGCCAATGGCATCCTGGCCTGCATCAGGAACAGTGTGGCCAGCAGGAGCAGGGAGGTCATTTTGCCCCTGTATACTGCACTGGTTAGGCCGCACCTCGAGTACTGTGTCCAGTTCTGGGCCCCTCAGTTTAGGAAGGAGGTTGACTTGCTGGAACGAGTCCAGAGAAGAGCAACAAAGTTGGTGAGGGGTTTGGAACACAAGCCCTTTGAGGAGAGGCTGAGGGAGCTGGGGTTGCTCAGCCTGGAGAAGAGAAGACTCAGAGGTGACCTTATCACTCTCTACAACTACCTGAAGGGAGGTTGTAGACAGGCGGATGATGGTCTCTTCTCCCAGGCAGCCAGTACCAGAACAAGAGGACACAGTCTCAGGCTGCGCCAGGGGAGGTTCAGGTTGGATGTTAGGAAGAAGTTCTATACAGAAAGAGTGATTGCACTATGGAATGGGCTGCCTGGGGAGGTGGTGGAGTCGCCGTCATTGAAGGTGTTCAGGAGGAGACTTGCTGGGGTGCTTGGTGCCATGGGTTAGCTGTTTGGGTGGGTTGGATTGGTTGATGGGTTGGACACGATGATCTTGAAGGTCTCTTCCAACCTGGTTTGGTTTATTCTAATAAAGGTTATTCTAATAAAGTTCTGAGCTTTGCTGCAGGTTGTTCTGCAGGTTCCAATACTGTCTCTTCTGTGTACATCACTGCAGAATTAGTTGAGCGAATTTGGTCTCAAACCAGCTAATAAGACAACCTCTGCTTTTTCCGTGTGTGCGCACTTGGGTTTTGTTTCATCTGTCACGCTCAGTATTGCATTCAGGTGTAGAACAAGACTCTGGAAAGCCAAACCAAACATACATACTGAAGAAAAGCAAGTGGAAACACAGGCTGATCCCATGAACTTTAAGCATTCACTGAGCCCCAGAAAATGCCTGTAATGTGTTAGCTGCTACCACATCCTTGGTGCCATGTTCATTCTCATTGGAGGCTGTCTAGCAAAAGCATCTGTCCCCAATTTCCTTGGCATTCTTTGATTACCCAGCATGCAAATCTAAGAGGCAGAGTACGAATTGGAAAGCATGTTTCAGCATGTGTGTCTGGAGGCAGGCACTAATGTCTTACTACCCTGTGAACTTAGCATGATGAACCAAAGCTCTTAAGCTTTTTCTATTGGTGAAAACACAACAGGACAAACTTTGTTCCTCGGGTAACAAGGCACAAAACTCATTAAGGGGTTTCTAGGTCAGAATCAATACCTACCCATAATCTGAAACCCTTCTGGCTGCTTCTGCATGTCAGCAAAGTAGCTATTCGTCTCTCTGGGAGAAATTTCAATTGCTAATGAGCAGATGATGTTTCCCATTGGAACAATCCTACTCTTAGTCATGGAGTAAAGATCCCCTTTATGCTGGAAATACATATTCTAATAGGGTAAACTATGGTGAAGAGAAAACACTGCCCTTTTGCAAATAACCAACAGTACTTTTACACCTGTTGCAAGAATATCTGTAAACACTGCATTCAAGTTGTTGTAACACACCCTATGATGGACTCTGATGGACTCTACAGGGGAAAGGTGAGGAGTCTGAAGTGAACTTCTGAGCATATGCCCTGTATTGAATTAAATTAATTAAAATATTTACAGTCAACCATGGTGATCTTCGGGGAAGTGTGACTTTTATTTTTGGAGAGCCTATCTCTAGAGAGCACATGGATAGCAAATGTTGAAGAGCGCTGGTGAAAGAGTCATATTTAGTCAGTAGTCAGGAAAACTTAAACAGGAGCATTTGGGTCCCAGGCAAATGCATGGGTTTTTTCTCACAAGTTTAGAACTAAACTAAAAAGCTGACAGATGTAAACATACTGTGTGAGATACTGAAATATAAGATTACAATGGGTAGGTCAGGCTGTCCTGAGGAGTAGGTGTTACTATACCTTGAGTAATAGAGATATAGAGACATAAGAGCTCCATGATGAGGTCAAGATTTCTTTTTATCCTAATAGCTGTAAAACATTTTCACTACCCAGGCTCCCTCTGCTTCAACCAAAAGCTCTCTTTCTGCTCAGATGGGCTATCTAAAATTTATTTTAGAAGTACTTATTACTAAAGGACAATTTAAACACTTCAATAAGGAGCATGGGATTATATCCTTAGTCCTACAATATATTTCCATCTTCTTTAGCCAACAAACTGCTTTCCACATTCTCCTCATAAATCATGCTGTTCATAATGGGGAAGGGTCTGAAGAACGGGGCTGAGGAGCGGCTGAGGGAACTGGGCTGTTTAGTCTGGAGAAAAGGAGGCTGAAGGGAGACCTCATTGCTCTCTGCAGCAACCTGAAAGGAATCACAGAATGGGTTGGGTTGGAAGGGACCTCCAAAGGTCATCTAGTCCAAAGCCCCACAGTGAGTAAGGACATTCTCCATACAGAACAGTTTCAGTTGCATAAATAACCTGGTTCTAGACTTTTAACACTTGTGATTTTATATTCTTTAGTGAGTTTTTCTACCCAGACTTGGGTAGCTGGGTAGAAAGTAGAAAGGAACACTGTAAGCATGTAGGATTGTACAGGTGAGGATTCAGAATGCTACACTAGTCAGAAAAGACACAAACTCTGACTTACTCTGAAGTTGGTCATTTAGAGTAAAACTTTGTTCAAATGTTAGACTTAGCTGCAAGCCAGGAGAGTGGTTAAAGCTCAAAGAGGAATCAACAGCTATAGATTAGATCATTTTCAGGATGTGAAAAGAATGCTGTGTCTGCAATCCTCAAAGTAGAGTGTACTGACTTAGATGATCACAAAACCCTCCCATGGATTGCTTCCTTAGATGCTTACCTGGGCTGACACAAGCATTACCTTCATCTCTCTCTCTTGAGCAGCACATTTTGCCAGGCTCCCAATCCTGACCTGCTGCCATATAAAGCAGGCCACAGTAGATGTGATCAAGACAAGCCTGGAAGAAGGAAAAGGGCAAACAAAGAAGATAAATGGGGGAGGGAGGAGGGAGGGCAAATCTAAGTTAAGAAGAACTAGCACTGCTCAGCCATGATGAGGGAAGGACAGAGGCCTGGTTTTGAAAGTAGGAAGGTGTTTTTGGCAGCATATGAACTGCCAGCTGCATCTGTTTCATGGGCTGGGTTGCACCAAGTCACTGCAAAAGATGCTAAAATAAATATGCTTAGATGGAGGCTTCTGCAATACAAGCTACAGGAATTGACAAAGGCCACTGCTTGCTCGCTTTTTTCTTTAGCTGAAAAGTTTCTCACTTTGTTCTAATTCCCAAAAGGTTTTCACTGCATTCCTAGGACAGTTACAGGCTTGCTCTGGATGTATTTAATACCTATAAATTCCCATCAAAATCTTTGCAGTACAGCAAGAAAAAAAAAACTCAACCATACCACGAACTGCTTTATATTATTAAGTAGGAACTCAAAATCCTACAGGAATTGTTTTTTATGACAAATTATTCCTCTTTGTTTGTTTGTTTTGGTGCTATACAACTAGTACATATTCACTACCTAACTGAATGTCACAGTTGTGACTCAAAGCCAAGCAAGATAAAGTGTATCAAGAAAAAAAAAGATAGAGAAAGAGAAAGCTAAATAATTCTCATTCTCTTCACTTTTTCCCTTGAGAGATCAAAAACTATAGTAAGGCAGGCCTCAAATTCATGAGCTCTGGGAAATTATTTTGTTTGCATTTCATGGTTCTTGTGTTCAGTTGTAGAATGACATCCTTACAACACCAAATACAGGCTTCTGAAACTGCAGCTTCTGTCTCACTGATACTTCCATGACCTTCTGTCCAAACCCTAATTATATATACTTTAAATTGTTCATAGCTTTTACCACAGATCAGTCTTAGCACATGAGTTTCTGAGCCCAGATGAGTCTTACTGCTGTCTGGCTCTGAGCTCAGGAAAACATGCCAAGCTGCTGCCTACCTGCAGACATCACATCTATAGGACTGAGTCAGTCCAACTTTATATTTCAGACAGCATCTGTCTGACTGCTGTATTCAAATAAGTGTGCCTAGGAAGATCACACAAGCAGACTCGATGTTCATCACAGCCCTGAGGGCACTTGCCAGCTAGCAACTAAGAATCACACAGCTGCTCTCCATACACAGTAGGATGCAGGAGAATAGAATTGGAAGGGTAAAAGTGAGAAAACTCATGGGTTGGGATAATAATAATAGTAATAGTAAAAACAGAAACAACATCAGTAACAACAACAACAATAAGAACAACAGTAATCCTAAGAAGGATAAGAAATGCAAATGAACACTACTGCTCACCATCAGCTGACTGATGTTAACCCAGTCCTGGAGCAGCAGACCACTGGCCAACCTGCTCAGCAGTAATTAAAATGTGCCTGCATTATCAACATTCTTTCCAGCACAAATCCAAAGCACAGCCCCACACCAGTTGCGATGAAGAAAACAAGCCCCACCCCAACGAAAGCCATCACACAGTCTTAGGCAATAGACATAAAAAAACAAGGACAAGGTTGGAGCCAGGTGCGGGTCGGTCTCTTTTCCCTAGGAGCAAGTGCTAGGAGGAGAAGAAGTGGCCTCCAAAAATCCTTCCCATGTCTCCAGCCCCGCTTCAGAGGCTACTCAGACCCCCCAGCAGCACGTGGCAGCAAGCCGTAACCTGCCACGGGCACAAAGCAGCAGCAGTGAATGTGAGAGTCTGCGGTACTTTGGCGCTGAGCCCCCAGCAAGGCCATACAAGAACCCAGACACTGTGCAGATGCCACGGAGACCCCAAACCCACACCGAGACTCCCCCAAGTTCTCAACGGAACCCTGCAGAGAGGCTCCAAGAGCTCCCAAAAGGTCGTTCAGAGGTGCCTATACAATACCAGACCCTTTCAGATGCCCACAAGAACTTTAGATAGCCCCAGACCCTTTTAGGTGCCCCCAGACCTCCTTTGGCACCCCCAAAAGCTGTTTGGATGCCCCCAGATCACCCTTATAGACACCAGAACACGGCTGGGGGTCCCAGGCCAGCAGCAACACTGATAACTGGACTGAAAGCTCCCCGAATGCTGTGGGACCCCTTCCCCTACCAAAGGATGGAGGCTCACAGGCACCATGGCTACACAGAATGAGGTCAGACGCCAAATCAAGGGCTCTCGGTGACAATTCCGGTCCCAAAGCATACGGAACAGAGCGCTGCACACCATGGCGTGTGCGCTGAATCCATGGCGACGCTGGCGCGTGCGTGCAGACCCGCGCTACAGCGCACATGCCGAATCCATGGCAACGCTCGACTCAATCTCTCTCCCTCTCCTCCCCTCTCTCCCCTAAGAATTATCAGCAATCCCCTAAGGATTATCAGTGTCAAGCATTCGGCGCAGCCAGGCTGCAGCACTGAGCGCCAACTGGGCGGCACACGCCGCTGCACCACTGCAGTACCGATCATTACACACGCGGGGGCAGCACTGAACAATTCCCTGAGCGTGGGGAGCAGCTCAGCTTGGCCCTGTCCAGAATTTTTTCTATTTAAATTAAAAACCACAACACAAACAAGATACAATTTTTAATTTCTATAGACAGAGACTGTATTTATATTCCAAGCCCCTGTGTGACTTTTTTTTTGTTCTAAAAGCCTTTATAAAATAGAGGAGATAGAGGGGGGTCATTTCAAAATCTTTTTAACGTATCAGTTAATAGCTAGTTGAAACTGAGAGGTTTTCCTCTGTATCACCTCACCCCAATACTTATATTTTTAAATATTTTGTGATCCCTTCTGAGAATTTTCAGCATTTTGGGGGGGTGCCCCCAGCCCTCCTTCAATCACCTGCTCCTCTGCTGCATCATCCCCCTGCCCCACGTGGCATAATCAGTCCACCCAGAATCCCCCCACTCCTTTTGATTCATGCCCAGAAAGCAGCAGATTCATGCCCAGCCAGCAGCTCGTTCCTTTCATAGTCAGAAGTGTACGCATCCCCCCTCCCCGAAAAGGGGAGCTCTGCTGGAGACATAAAGAGGGGGATGGGAGGGGAAAGGTTCCTCACAAACAGCTGCAGCTACCCCGGTCCTTGTGCGCTGGTGGTGGGGAACGTGCCAGAGGTCAGTGCCACATCTCTCACACCCTGTTTTGGTTGGACCCCTCCGCAGTGATGCTCCCCTCAAGGACTCCATCGCACATTGCAGGCAGGTTCCATGCTGCTGTCTTTGCATCTCAGACACATGCACCCTTTAATCCTCCTGAAGCGATGCAGCCTACTGTGGTGCACCAGCACCCTACAGTGTACCCCAAAAGCTACTTTCTAGACTTTTACAGAGCAGAAAGCTCAGTTTTCTCCCACTAGGAACACGAGACCCAATGCCCTTCACCCCTCCCATAGATGCACTCTGCAGAGCCAACACTTGTTCCCAGAGAGATTTTAGAGTTCAGGTGGATGGAAGATGCAACACAACACACCCAGCACTTCTTTCTCTACAGTAACAAGCATCAACTTGTCAGCAATACTCAGGATACTTACACAAGTGCTCTAAAACGTGCCTCAGATCCATCTCACCCGATCAACTGATCTGCTGAGTCGTTGTGTGAACGAGAAAGAGAACGTACCTTTGCCAGGGAAAGCAAGACAATGTCCTTCTCCCCTGCGGGGGGATGGGGGCTTGCAGGCACCCAGGACTACTCAGCAGCCTGCCAGACGCCCAGGCCTGGGCTCTGTGGCCACAGCTTCCTGCAGCAACAACAGACCAGGAGAACAGCAAAGATGTTTACTTACCTGTCCTTTAAGATTGTGCTGCAGGTGAGAAGCAACAGCTCTCCGCTTCTTCAGCTGGGAAGTACAAAGTATATTAAATACATCCCAGGAGTAAAAACAACATGAAAAATACCACAGAAACACAGCACACACAAAAGCCTTTTACAACAAACACAGCCTCAAACTTTAACCCAGCACAGACTCAAATCCCCTGTCACTGTTGAGTGACAGAGGCTGTTCACATAAACAGTGATCTTCACGGAGACAGCCCTGATCAGCAAGCAGCAGGCTCAGCTGAAGATCTCAACTGCTTTGGCCACCAGATAAGCCAGATCCAGACAGCTTTTCTTGCTTGCTACCCACTCACTGTAAAGTGATTTCTCTGAGGGAAAGAACTCCCTGCTGGAGATCTAAGCTACACCACACTGATCAGTCTCGGCGGAGCGGAGGCTACTCCCCGTACATGAAAACCCTTTGGTTTTCACCACCTCGCAGCCTGAGCTTTTCACCCTTGGCGAGCATCGGGACTTGGAAAGACCTAAGGAAAGCTCTGTGCTACTCTGCTCGGCAGATACTCACCGGTGAGCTGCAGGGTCCTCAGCATTTGGCAGCAAAACCAAGTATTACAAACCTGTTGTGTCTTGTCCGGCCAAACTCTTCGCAGAGCAGGAGAACCACAGGGGACAAGAGTCACAGAGCAGCCGAGGGGGAAGTTCATTTCTTCCAAGCAAGCTCTAAGTGAGAAAGTAAAAGCAGTTAGAGTCCCCAAGGCTGGCACTTTGCAGCAGCTTACCACAGTGACATTCTTGGCTCGCATTGCCAAAGGAAATTTGTTTCTGAGTCACTTGCAGTGAGGAACTTGGTTTCCAACAGCTCCACTTTCTGGTACCAAAGCATCCCACTCCGTGTCAGGGTTTGTGGCTGAGGCCGAACACAAATCTGCAACTTGTCGCCAGGCAAAGCAGTTGAGCTCCCTGAAAAAAAGAAACAACAACAACAACAACAAAAAAAAAAAAAAAAAAAAAAAAAAAAAGAAGAAGAAAAAGAATGTGACAACCTTAAAAACAAGACCTAAACAAAACCCCAAAGCCATTTCTCAGGAAGCCTTCGGGAACCCACCACATGTTGAAATTCCCTTCCCCTGTGGCTCCTGGTTAGCCAAGAGCTGTGGAACATAAAGCAAGGCACAAGCTTGTGGGTACCTGCTGCCCTGTAGCCACCAAAACCGGAGCACCGAGTCACTACCTATCCTAGAGCAGATCCCAGACACAACAGGGACTCCACAGAGACCCCAAAACCTGAGAACCCCCCAACTCCTTCAGGACACCCAGAGATTTAGGTGCCCACAAAACCCCTTTTGATGTACCCAAACTCCTATCTGATACACCCACGTCCATTTCAGGTATCCCCCAGATGCTTTTAATTCCCCCAGACCCACTGCAGATGACCCCAGAAACCCTAAGTCTGTCCCAGATCCTTTAAGGGGGCTCCAGACCCCTTCTAGATGCCCATAGAAACTTTACCTGCCTCCACACCGCATTTGGAGGCCGCTCAGACCCCTTAGCAGCAGGTGGGAGTAAGCAAGTTTGTTGCTGTCATCAGTTAAACCCTTTGATGGTTTCAGCTGTCTGACGCCGTGTCGGTACAAGTCCTTGTCGGGGCACCGCAGAATGAGACAAACCTCCCTTCTGCCCAATAGTTCCAGTAAGAGCACTCTTAGGCAGGCAGCACTGGGGTGGCAGCCGTCAGGTGACGCCATCCTGGCACTGGAGCTGGGCGCCCTGAGCGGCTGAGGAAACCTGGGTAACGCCTGCAGAGAAATGTTGGCTCCTCTGTCGCGGAACGCTGGCATTAGAGACAACGCCGACACCTCCCGAGCCCAGGGCGGAGGGCAGCGGCCGGCGCCGAGCGGGGAGGTGCGGCAGAGCTCTGCGGCGATGCGCCGGGAGCCTCAGGGCGCCGGGAGCCTCAGGGCGCACGGACGCTAGTGCCGCCCTCAGCCCCGCCGCCAGCCCTGCTGCAGTGCTCACAGCCGCCCCAGCTCCAAGCCACCCCCACCCCCCGGCCCTCTTCCATGTCCCTCAGGACTCTCGCAGCCGCTCGGCACACACCAGGCTGCCCCTGCCTCCCCCGCCCGACTCTGCCCGGCACCTGCCACCACCTCTCTGCGGGAGCCTGCCTGGAGAACAATGTCATACTTTGGTGGTTAGTGCAACATAATTCATTAGTATGTATATCATGAACCCACGAGTCAATGCAGAGTAGAGCTCTTACGAGGAGGTCGGAAGGGACTTCCGAAGATCTAATCAACCCCCGCTTCAGGGTTGCACAGGAAAACATCCAGGTGGAATTTGAAAGCGTCCAGATAAAAAGACTACACAACTGCTCTGGCCAACCCGCTCCAGGGCTTCAGCATTCTCACAACAAAAAAAGCTCCTCCTTAAGCTCTCCTTTTTGTTGCATTTCAAGAGGTGGGTTTTCCTCTTTCTGCAGCAAGCTACTTGAGCAGTCTTCTCCTCCTCTGCAGCTGACTCATCTCCAGTAGCATTTTTCATGCTATCGCCTATATCCCTGTGCAGTATGGAGTTTTCTGGTAAAAACAAAGCAAACTAAAAACTTCAGCTGTACCAGAGCAGATTTTATAGCAGACAGCTTGATTCCCCTTCAAAACAAACTCAGTTTGCTGAGGCAGAATTTAAATTACAACAAGAAAGCAGCAGAAAATCCACAGCCTCTTAACAACCCCAGTGAGATTTACAGGTACCATAGACAATGCGTAGATGAAACAGAATCCTTTCAGATTTTTCTGTGGTGATATCCCTATGAACTCCAACTGACTGTGCAATATGTAAGTGGCACAGTAATATCTAAGAGTATGTGTCTGGCATTTAATACCTAATTGTCCACTCCTTTCTTCACTATTACTGCCTCCTCATTTCATTTTCCTTTTTCATATTATTTGGGCTCTAGTGCTCATGATGATGAAATACCGAATCCAAGAGGCTGCCAAGTGAAATTTTAATCAAAGCTGAAAGATTGGGTTTAAGTGATCAATATCTACTGACAGGAAAGAGCCTAGGAGAAAAATAATTCTCTTTGCTTTCACAAAGGAAAAAAATTACCAGCTGTTATTAGAAACATGGGTCAATTTACCTCTCCTGCATCTCTGAGGAACCTGGTTCCAATGTTAAATAAACAGATTGGCTGAAATCTCTGCACAACCGTTCTAAGAGATCTTCTAATCTGTCCTGTTTATGAGAATATGAAGAGACTGCTGATACCTGACACCTTGGGAAAGAAAAAAGCTGCTGCAGTTATAATTACGTGCACCACAGAACTCGTTCTCTATCTCAAACCTGCATTTGTTACTTAGCTGTGCAATGGGCTAAAGAAAAAGAGACTGGGCTGAAAGTACATATGGAATTCTGCCAGACATGGAGGGCTAGAATGGTGAAGAATATTAATTAATATGCTTCTTTGGCAGCATTACAGCTAGGAGGCAAATATGGGCACCACCAGCAAGAACCCAGAATCATATCACAACAGAATAGGAAAGGAAGGCATGATGAGAGCAGGAATGGGCTACAGAGAACCTGATTGCAATTTATTGTGAAGTGATTCAAAAGAAACATCCTGTCAGCCCTTCAGCCTGTTCAAGAAACTTATTTGTAAAATTCCCTGGGGAGCAGCCCTCAAGAACCAAGGGGTCCAGGCTCAAAGAGGAGCTCCTGAAGGCACAGGAACTGGCAGTTCCCACATGCCGAAAGACGAGCCGGCGGGGAAGGCGACTGGCCTGGATGAGCAAGCAGCTCCTGGAGGATTTAAGGGGAAAATAGAGGCTGTATCACCTTTAGAAGGAGGGGAAGGGTTCTCCAGGTATGTTTAAGGAAGCTGTTAGATCACGCAGGAAAAAAGTTAGACAGGCATAGGTCCAGTTGGAACTGAAGCTGAACAGCTCTGTGAAAGAGAATAAACAGCATTGTTACAAATACATCAACACTAAAAAGAAGGGCAGGAAGAACCTGCACTGCTTATTGGACCTGGAGGGGAACACTGTGACTGAAGATGAGGAAAAGGCTGAGGTCCTGAACACCTTCTTTGCCTCAATGTTTAACAGCAAGGCAGGAGGAGTTCAGGACGAGTGGCCTCCTGAGCTGGGCGATGGGGTCAGGGAGCAGTGTAGTGCCCTGGAAATCCATGAGGAATTGGTTTGGGACCTGCTGAGCCACTTGGACACTCACAAGTCCATGGGACCAGATGGGATCCATCCTAGGGTGCTGAGAGAGTTGGCAGATGAGCTGCCAAGCCACTCTCCATCATTTTCCTCCAGTCCTGGCTCACAGGTGAGGTCCCAGGTGACTGGAAACTGGCCAAGGTGGTCCCCATCCACAAGAAGGGTCAGATGGAGGAACCTGGAAACTCCAGGCCTGGCAGCCTGACATCAGTGCCAGGGAAAGTGATGGAGCAGATTATCCTGGCGGCAATAACTGCACACCTGAAGGATGGCCAAGGGCTCAGGTCCAGCCAGCATGGATTTAGGAGGGGCAGGTCCTGCCTCTCCAACCTGATCTCCTTCTATGATCAGGTGACTGCCTGGTGGATGTGAGGCAGGCTGTGGATGTGGTCTACCTGGACTTCAGCAAGGCCTTTGACACCATCCCCCACAGCAAACTGCTGGCTAAGCTGTCAGCCCGTGGATTGGACAGCAGCTCTCTGAGCTGGGTTAGGAACTGGCTGGAGGCTGAGCCCAGAGAGTGGTGGTGAATGGTGCCACAGCCAGCTGGTGGCCAGTCACCAGTGGCATCCCCCAGGGATCAGTGCTGGGCCCCATCCTCTTTAACATCTTCATTGATGATCTGGATGAGGGGATTGAGTCAGTCATCAGCAAGTTTGCAGATGACACCAAGTTGGGAGCAGATGTTAATCAGTTAGAGAGCAGAAAGGCTCTGCAGAGGGACCTCGACTGACTGGACAGATGGACAGAGTCCAACAGGATGGCATTCAACAAGTCCAAGTGCCAGGGGCTGCACTTTGGCCACGGCAATCCCATGCAGAACTACAGGCTGGGGTCAGAGTGGCTGAGAGCTCCCAAACAGAGATGGACCTGGGGGTGCTGATTTACAGCCACCTGAATATGAACCAACAGTGTGCCCAGGTGGCCAAGAAGGCCAAGGGCATCCTGGCCTGTATTAGGAATAGTGTGGCCAGCAGGAGCAGGGAGGTCATTGTGCCCCTGTACTCTGCTTTGGTTAGGCTGCACCTTGAGTCCTGTGTCCAGTTCTGGGCCCCTCAGTTTTAGAAGGACATTGAGAGACTTGAAGGTGTCCAGAGAAGGGCAACAAGGCTGGGGAGAGGCCTTGAACACAAGCCCTGTGAGGAGAGGCTGAGGGAGCTGGGATTGTTTAGCCTGGAGAAGCAGAGGCTCAGGGGTGACCTCATTGCCCTCTACAACTACCTGAAGGGAGGTTGTAGCCAGCTGGGGGTTGGTCTCTTCTCCCAGGTAACCAGCACCACAACAAAGGGACACAGTCTCAAGCTGTGCCAGGGGAAGTTTAGGCTCGAGGTGAGGAGAAAGTTCTTCACCAAGAGAGTCATTTGCCATTGGAATGTGCTGCCCAGGGAGGTGGTGGAGTCACCATCCCTGGAGGCGTTCAAGAGGAGATTGGACGTGTCACTTGGTGCCATGGTCTAGTCATGGGTCTGTGGTGACAGGTTGGACTCAATGATCCTCGAGGTCTCTTCCAGCCTTGGCGATACTGTGAAAAAAAGTCATGTTTTGCAACATGAGAACAGGTTCATTAGCCCCACTCCCTTCAAGGACCACCCCAGTCCCCTCAGCATCCTCATGGCCATCCACTAGACTCTCCCCAGTACTTTCCTGTCCTTCTTGAACTGTGAAGCCAAAAACTTGACACAATATTCCAGGTGTGGTCTGACCAGCGCAGAGTGGAGAGGGAGGAGAAACTCTAAATGTGAAGAGAAACTCCTATACTTTGAGGGTGGCAGAGCACTTGACCAGGATGTCCAGAGGGGTGGTGGAGTCTTCATCTCCGGAGTCTTTCAAACCGTGCCTGAACACATTCCTGTGCAACTTGATCTAGGCAAATCTTCATTAACTGGGAGGTTGGTCTAGATGATCTCCAGAGGTCCTTTACAATCCCTATCGTTGTGTGATTCTGTGACCTTCAGATCCAGGAAGCAACTGCTCCATTGTGGCAGGAGGGTTCTAAATGCAGCTCCTGAAATGTGGGGTTGAAGAAGCCAGTAGAACGGATGGATGATATAAATAACAAAGTAGTCATGAGTATTATATTGTTGGTTTTGTTACTATAACACCTCACAGATGCTTGGTCTATCTTAGGAATAGCCCTAAGGAATTTGATCTCCATTTCACAACCAAAGTAGATACCTTACTCCAAATAAAGAACTTTTCTCGCTCCCCATTCCCGTACCTAAACCATTAATCATTTTCTTCCCATACTGCTACACTGGGTTTTATCTTAATCTCTAATAAATGTCATGTTTGTGAAAGATGTTATAGAATATGGGGAGAAATAAATACAAACTGTATCCAATGACTAAGTGTCCCTTATACTATGACAGTGCTGGTCAGCACTAAATTTAAAGGCACTGTGACAGGGTCATTACTCTGCTGCAGCTTTAGGTTCTCAGCAAGACTTCAAGTACCTGGTCTGTTCAGTTTTACAGATGGCTGTAGACATGTGGCACCTGTGAGGTAGAGAAAAGACCCTCTTAAAGTTTATGTCTGGGAGGAGGTGGAGACTTTACCATGTAAGAACAGGTACATGGCTTCCCTGGGGCTACGGTAATTGCTTTTGTTTGGCTCTAAAAGCCCAATCTGTGTTTTCTTCCTTCCTTCCACTTTAGGACCTTAATTTTTTGAGGCTTAGAGACCTGGTGCTGTTTAGCCTGGAGAAGAGCAGACTGAGAAAGGATCTTCTCCATGCTGATCAACATCCAAAGGGCAGGTGACAGAAGGATGGAGCCAGACTCTTCTTCTCAGTGGGATCCAGTCATAGCACAAGGAGTAATGAACACAAACTGGAACACAGGAGGTTCCACATAAACATAAGAAAAAACCAAAACATTCTTCACTGAGGGTGACAGCACTGGGGCAGGCTGCCCAGAGAGGCTGTGGAGTCTCCGGAACCATTCAAAACCCACCTGGAGGTGTTCCTGTATGGTTTACTCTAGGTGCTTCTGTTCTAGCAGGGGGGGTTGGACTAGATGTGATTCTTCAGTTCATCATCAGTAACCTGGGGCACTTTAAAAAAAAGAAAAGAAAAGCCATATGAAAAATAAATCTCACCTCAGCAGCACCTTCTGCTCAAGGTATTTCATACCAAAACCTCCATCTGCAGACCTAGCTGTGGTGCCTATCTCAGTACTTCATCCCAGCATGCAGATTGTGTGGTCAGCATGGCTATCTCTCCATGTTATGTTCCTCATGCTCTATTTGCCTGCCAGGCAATTCCCCTTTTATATCAAAAGAAGTAATTGCTAACTTATAAACAAGAGCCTGTTAGCTGCCTTCCTCTGTCTGATCTCTGCAGGAGCTGGTAGTCTGCATGGAAGTGAAAAACAGTAATTTCCAGCCCCACCTGTCACGAGCTTGAGTGCACTTTCTTTCTGAGCAATACGGGACTGGCAGGGAATTACGGTAATGGCAAGGACACTGCCTGCTACATCAGCAGAACAGCAAACTTACTGCTTGTGGAGCTGAGCACTGCAACTGGGGACGGATCCCTTGGGGGATGCTGGACTCAAGCTCCTCACAGGCACTGGGATACAGGGAATCGGTGCAGCTGGGAGCCAGCAAGATACTAGTAGGAAAATAAAGGGAGAGAAAACAATGACACAGAGTCCCATCCCTGCATAAAGAGGAGCCTACTGTGTTGTGCTGTGAATCTCCTTTCCAGATGCTTGGAGGAGCTGTGCTGCCTTCTAGAGATTAAAGAGGTGAGTGTGGACTGGGGCAGGCACAACAGTGTGGGGTATGCCCTTCCCTAAACAATCTTTCTCCACAGGTTGAGCATTTTTCTGGTTGGTTTTGAGCATGAGCATTTCTGTCAGTGCTTTCTGTCTCACTAACTTACTGGGAAGCTTTGTTTCATGTACTTAAATTTTGTTTGTTTGCTTGTTTTTAATAGTCAAGCTTGATAGTTCCTTAATTTTCTAGCACACAAACGACCATAGTTGCAATGGTTAGAGAAGCTTAATGCTAAAGTCAGTTTTCATTGATATGTTTCATAAAATCTGTCCTCTACACCCTTGGAATTATTCTTCAACTTGTTCCCTCTTACAGGAAAGAAAAGATAAAGATTTGATTTTGTTTCAGTGCAGAGAAGGCAAATTCCCACAGTGCAACATCTCTTCATTTCCACTCGGCCACCCTCCCCTCTTTGAGAATTGGGACTTTTGGGGGTTCAGAGTTTTAAATACCTTTGCTTGCAGTAAAATTCAGGTTTGAGCTATGTGACAGTCATTGCCGCTCATTGATTCTGTAAAGTGGGATCTGAGTGACTCGTCTGAAAGACCTAATGTTAGGACAGTTAGAACCTTAGCTCATCTCAGATTTAACAGGGTTAGTTTTAGTGATTTTTTTTTTCACATGCCTGGTCAGTGTTTTGGATAGAAATGCTACATCCACACCTAGATGCTGTGAAAGGCTTGTCAGCTCCCACTTGTAGCTTCCCCACTCGTTCCCCCATGTCTCAGTTCCCAGGCTTATCCTCACTTTTCTCTCTGATGTACCTTTTCTCCATATTTAGTCAGCTAAGGCTGAGCTTGGCTTCCAGATGCTCAGAAACATTGTGTCACTCAGTAGGAAACTTGTTCCTTGCAACATCTGCTTGGCAGGGATTGCTTTTCCCTATAGATTTCTCAAATGGGCAGTTCAGCTGGATTAAAAAGCTGTTCAGTAGGTGAAGGAGTCACTTAATAAAGAAATCTTAGAATAAAATCTGTTTTTACAAACCTGCTGAACAGCTTGTAATCCTGAAATGTGTCCTGCAGTCTTCTAACTCTCCTAGAACTGGTCTCTGAAGATGAGCTGATAATTGGGATTGATTGCTATCCCCAAAGGAGAAGGGGCTGCAGCTGAGAATGTGCTGAGAAAATCCAGGCAACAAAATTCATGTTGCTCTTTTAGTGGTTGTTAAACAATACTGTGCTGAAAAAGGTTGGTTCCACTGCCTGGAGCCAGCCTGAGAAAGGCTCCCTAAAATAGCCTCCAGCTCTATTCTTATATGGGAACCCTAGCAGCGAGTAAACCTTGCTTCTGGAAACCATATTGTTTGTATCTTTGTCTCCTTCAGGGGATGTGATGAACTCTAAAGAGTACAACACTGAGCATCTTTGACACAGCAAACTAAACCTCACCGTCCCCTTCCAAACAAGCAAGAAGCTGAGTTAATCTCCAATTCACAGTCCAGAAGCTGAAGTGACAATTGCTCCACAGCATAGAGAAGCTTTCATTGACACTTCAGACCCTGAAGATGGGCAGTGACAAGTATCCCAAATGACAGTGCTGAGCAGACACAGGAGCAGCCTCCACCTTGCCAGGTTTCTGAGCCAGTTGTAAGGCAGAATCAGGACTAACACAAGGTAATTAAAAGCATCAGTGATTTCCTCTTGGGAAAGACCAAAACCTGAGATCCTCTTGGGAGAAACCGAAACCTGAGACCCCTTAAGAATTTATGTTACGGAAAGATTGAATCTTCCCCAAAAGACAAGAATTATTTTAACAGAGACTTCCAATGTTTCTCATCCTGGAAAGTAGGATAAATAGCCTCTCTTTTGTGCAGCCCCACTTCTGCACTGCAAGAAAAATGCAAAAAGAGCTTAACTTTACTTGGAAATGGTGGCTATAAATTGTGCTATGATAGTACAAGAGAGGAAGGTCGATCTTTCTAGTATGTTTCTGGATCCTTCTCATTGTTCCTGGTGCTTCCTGTCTATGACTTTCTGAAAATCTCTTTTCCCTAGCCAAGACAGACAAAGGTTGCCTGTAGCACCTTCCAACAACAGACCCCATCACTTTTTCTCCCTGAGCTGGGAGTGAAGCACAGCAGCCCCACAGGAATGTTACCAGCCACTCAGCATGGCTTTCCTCCCTGGAAACTCCTCTGACTGCTCCAACTGCACCCACTCTGTGGGGCCCGTGAACATTTCAAAGGCCATTTCACTAGGTGTTATTCTAGGGGGGCTAATAGTTTTTGGGGTTTTGGGTAATATTCTGGTTATCCTCTCTGTAGCCTGCCACAGGCACCTTCAAAGTGTTACCCACTATTATATAATTAACCTGGCTGTAGCTGACCTCCTCTTGACTTCCACTGTCCTGCCTTTCTCAGCTACTATGGAGATTTTAGGCTATTGGGCCTTCGGGAGAATCTTTTGCAACATCTGGGCAGCTGTTGATGTCCTTTGCTGCACCGCATCCATTATGAGCCTCTGCATCATCTCAATAGACAGATACATCGGAGTAAGCTACCCACTGAGATATCCAAGTATAGTGACAGAGAAGAGAGGTCTTCTGGCCTTACTGTGTGTTTGGGCTTTGTCTCTGGTCATATCAATTGGACCACTTTTTGGCTGGAAGGAACCGGCACCAGAAGATGAGACCATCTGTCAAATTACTGAGGAGCCTGGCTATGTGCTGTTCTCTGCTCTGGGCTCCTTCTACCTCCCCCTGACTATTATCTTGGTGATGTATTGCCGAGTCTATGTAGTGGCCAAAAGGGAAAACAAAGGTTGGACTTCTGGTCTGAAGACAGAGAGGTCTCATTCTGAAGAAGTCACCCTACGCATTCATCGTAAAAATACTCCTGAAACAAGTGGATCAGCATCCAACCCCAAGAGCAAGCATCACTTTTCAGTGCGTCTCCTCAAGTTCTCCAGGGAAAAGAAAGCTGCCAAAACCCTGGGAATAGTTGTGGGATGCTTCGTTCTCTGCTGGCTTCCATTCTTTGTAGTAATGCCTCTCGGTAAGTAAAGCAAAACTTTCTGCCTTTACAGCTCCCTCCCCAGAGTGAGGTACATGTCTGTGCCTGCACATGGTAATGTTGAGCAGGAAATCGCTGGGGGAACCATTTTCTGTTGGAGAGCTGTCAAACCCCAAACCTTCACCATCACAGAGTGGTGAACATGAAAAATGAGTCTCAAATGAAACAAAGCATCTCTGGTTCAAATTTAAGATAAACAGTCTGAAAAAATTTGAAAGGACTTTTTCCATGCAGAATATCCTCCTTCAGGGGTAGGATTTATTTCTGACCATCTCTGCTACAGGAATAATAGCATCAGATGTGTCTGTGTTTATACCTGAGTCTGCAGCCAGTTCTTCAGGTGATAAAAAGATGCAAAATGTCAAGGGATAAATGCATTCAGAGGCAAAGTACCTCAGCACCTAATAATTCCCACCATGAGAAAAAAAAAATGTCAGCTTGCTATCAGGAAATCACAGAATTATTTCGGTTGGAAAAGACCTTTAAGATCAAGTCCAACCATTCCCTAACTCTACCACAACTACGGCTAAACCACATCCCTCAGAACTACATCTCTGCCTCTTTAAACACTTCCAGGGATGGGGATAACACCCCAAAGGACGGTGAAAGGTGCTATTTCTCATTTAATGCATACTATGAGGTACCATACTCCAAGTGACCTGAATGTCATATTTAATTGCCATGGTAATAATTATATTCTAATCATAATCAAACCAGTTGAAAGTCATCAGTGATGATCCTTCAAACTCATTTTATACTTCTCTGGCTGGACTCTATTGTAGACACCCATTGAACCCGTTGGCCAAACACTGCCTTCAATTATTGTGCTGAATATGAATATTTATTCAGCATCTGTAGTTCTAAAGGGGAGGAAAGTCAGGAATTTGTTCTGCTTTACTATCACTGAAATAGAAAGTACTAATTAAAATTCTAATTAAGCCTTGCTCAGTCAACTCTTATGCAATTCCAGGATTTAAAAGCAGAATACTAATTGCATACCTCTGTGTGTGCTCTATGTGGCACATCACAAAGGTTGCTCTGAAAAAGCTGTACTAAATACTCATCGTAGTTTTTGAACCTTGGCACATTAAATATGTGGCAATTTCAGCATCTTTTTCTACAGGAAGGCCTTGTGCTGTACAGGGAAAATACAGTGAGACTGTGTTCAAGTTACTAGCCCTGTGTTCAAGGGCTAGTAACAGAACAATGTGTGCAACTCAGAAGAAGGAAAACCAGCATGACCTAAGCATGAAAAGAAAGACTTGGGGATTTTTGATTGAATTTGTTTTTAAACCTTGGACAAAGTTGGGTTTCTTTTTCAATAAGCCTCTACTGGATTTATCGAGGTTTCTAGGTTGCTTCACAAAAACCTGTCACTGATGTTGCCATGTGAAAAACAAAACAACAAATACGGACTTTTCAGTCCTGGAGGAAGAGATGTAGATGTTTCATAAGGAGGAGCCCTGGAAGGCCTGGCTCCTGCTCTCCAGAATGTCAGCATGTTGGAATGCTGGTTGCCAAGTTGTCTGAAACATACCCAAAAAGGGTTTGTGAGAACACATTAAACCACATTTTTCATCTGCAAATGTGGTTGCCCGCACAGAGCACAATTACATTAAGTAATTAATTAGCTCTCGATTTAAAAAGAAATTCTGGATGCAAGAGTGGCTTTGCATCCTTTGATGCCTTAGAAGGAAACTCTGAGATTGGTTTCCCTTTCTTTGTGGTCTTATTACATTGTTTGTAAAGCACATAATAAGTCTTTTGAAACATACTTGAAGCTCTTATTTAAAAACAACAAATTAGTAAGCAGAGAAGCGTCACCAAAACAGAGTCTCCGAAAAAGCCAGGGAAACACATGCAGCAGGCTGTCCCATCCCGCGGCAGCTGCGTGCGGAATGCCACACCTGTACCCTGCAGAACTCTTTCCAAGAGACAGCCACCACTGTCAGATCTATTCTGCTGACAGGGGAGTGTGGACACAGGGCAGCAAAGTGATCCAGTCAGGATCACACAGCAAATTAGTGGCAGACATCAGACTTTTCAGAAGCAGAGGATACTTCACCACTGAAACCATTGGCAGCTGTGGAGCCCATAGCAGAGCCAGCTGGGCAGCAAGACAGCTCTGCAGCTTTGTGGTCATGAGACAGACCTATCAATGGTTTCATCAACCAATGCAGGCTGCCTATGAGACAGGCATTCCTAAACTATGCAGTGGCAGGTGCTTGCCATTATGTGCAGCAGAAGCTCTCCAGACAAGTTTATTTTACTGTGTTCTACAGCATCTTCAAGATTCCCACATCTATTAACATCAGGTCTACCAGCCAAGAACCAGTTTTCATCAACAACAGCCTTGTTAAAGCATATAATAAATGGGGTAGAGAGTTTTGAGGTCTAGGTATGGGAAGGGCAAAAGAGATAGAAGGGAGGATGAAGGTGTGACACACACATCACCAGGTGCTGCTGAAAGTAGCTATCCCTGCTATAAGACAATACCTAAAGGGGCAGTTACAATCTGTGTGGGTAATGTCTGTCTTACTTTTTTGGATGGAGATTCATTGCAGATAAAGGGTCCATGCAAAGGTTTTCAGTTGAGTGTTCCAAGTCATCTTCTTCTCACTTGACTTTGATGTTTGTAGAGTAAGCCAGGAATGATAATCTTGTTGCATGAAAACAAGCAAGGCTAAGATTTATTTTATCTCTGCATGCTGGAGCCCTCAGCTCCTTTGCTGGTGCCTAAGAAGAGCGTGGGCTTTATTTTGGCTGAATGGAAGGGCTGGCAGGGGGAAGTGGATTTGAGGCTGTTGCCCACTCCCCACCCCATGACAGGCCTTTGAGGCTTTCCTGTAGCAGCAGAGATGAGCTGGGTGGGAGGCAGCAGCAGCTAACAAGGGCAATGAATGCCACAGTGCATTCACCCACCTTGCATGTCATTAGCTCATCCACCAGTGCCAGATCACTGTCATTTCCCTGTTGACAGGGGAATGTGGACAGAGGGAGGCAAAGTGATCCAGACAGGATCACACAGCAGATTAGTGGCAGGGGTCAGGCTTTTTAGATGCAGAAGGTACTTCACCACTAAAACCATTGGCAGCTGTGGAGCCCATAACAGAGCCAGCTGGGCAACAAAACAGCTCGACAGTTGACCAGTGACTCTGCTCCTAGTTTCAACATTTTCCTCTAAAAGCTTGTTTGAACTCGATATATCTTCAAAACTTTGAAAGAACTGTTGTCCAATCTAGAGCTGCAGTCTTGGCATCCCCCTCATTAAATCTCAGTACCTCTCAAGGCACCAAGGGCAACAAGAAGTCCTTTTACACAGTGGTTCAGAGAAGTCTTAGACTGACCAAAGCACAGGGTGGGAGGTAACAATAAGGTTTTTTTCAACTATATATGACAGTGCTTGGGGGGTGTTTTGAGGTGAAACCTGCACAGACCTGGTGCATCAAAGAGAGGAAAAAAAACAACAACAAAAAATAAAGGTTGGGATATTATAAAAATGGTCTAGACTGGGGCTGGCAGTTCATCTCCCTCAGCCAGCAGGTTAAAGGAGGTTCTCCTCCCACTCTACTCTGGTCATGCCACACTTTGGGAGTATTGGGTCCAGTTCTGGACTCCCCAGTAGAAGACAGACAGACAACTAGTGGAGAGAACCATAAGGATGCTCAGGAGACAGGAGCTTCTCTCTTACTAGGAGAAGCTGAGAGACCTGGGGCTGTTTAGTCCAAAGAAGAGCAGCCTGAGAAGGGATCTGATAAATGCTGATCACTATCTAAAGGATGGGAGGCAAGGGTGTGGGGATGGGCTCTTGTCCGTGGTATTCTTCTCTGGAGACTTGCAAAACCAACACAGTTTTCCTATCACAAAATACTGAACTCCAGCCACTGAGGAAATATTCAGAGCTAGATTACCCATGCTGGTGTTTCAGTGTCTTCCCTCAATGACAGAAACAAATAAACAAACAAACAAAAAAATTCACAAAAGCCAGAATAAAGCCCCAGATAATTTTCTGGAGCAGTGGGAAGGGTGTTCACGCTCCTTGAGCCATGGAGTACCAGGGGGGGTGTGTGTGGGGGGTGTGTTAAGCCACTGAATGGGGAGAAAATAAGTGCTGGAGAGAAGCAGCTGAGATACTTCCTTGGCAATTTGGGGTGTGGGGTTTTTTGGTTGGTTTTGGTTTGTTTGTTGGGGGAGGGAGGGTTGTTGGGGTTTTTTTTGGTTTTTGCTAATTGCACAGAGTGTTTCTCATAAACACAGGAAAGGCAACGCTGGTCTGGGTTGGTAACTCAGCTACACCAAACCCAGTGCCAAAGATCCTGCTGACATCCCTGTGGCTAGCATTACCAAGTCCTGAAATGTTGTGTTCTGCTGACTCACACCCAGCAAAACAGCAGAAAGAATTGGTGATATTAATAGCCATTTTCACTGGAAATGAGACAGAAAGAGGAGTTGTACTTTGTGATTCACTTTTGTGGTTCTCCTGCCTGTACTACCTGTCAGAGGTTTGTCCTTGTCTTCGAAACATTCACCACTTCCAAGTGCCTGCAGTAAATGAACCAAGGATGTAATTTCTCAGTCACGCTCTAACATCACGGTGCAATTTAGGATTGGTTAGTGACTGAAAAACTGATGAGTGATCTCCCACCCCACTCAGCTCTTCCTGCAGAAGATAGCTCCTGGCTTACTGACACTGAGGATTCCAAAATCACAACTGAGAACCACGCAGTGACAAACGCCTGAGTCAGGCTGAGACAGACTCATCTCTTCAAACTATTCTCTGAACCAAAGCCTGGAGTTTTATTTAACTTTTTAAGGAAAGTTAACATCATATTGTAAGGACATGACTCTGAGAGCAAGGGGTTTGGGACCAACATCAAATATCTTAAAAATGCGAGCAATGAGATCCAGAATCATTCCAGTGCAGCAGCAGGATAGGAGCTGGAACTTCAACAGCAATGAAATTTATTTGTTAAAAAAAAATAAAATAGGGGGTTGTTAGATTGGTTTATGTCAGTAAAAAAACCTCAGTTTACCTTCCCAGCAGTTTACCTTCCCAGCAGTTTCTATCAACTTTCTAAATCTGAAGCTGCCCACAGTGAATCTGGAAATAGTTGTGTGCTGAGATGTTTGCTCTTGGCCAGAAATATCACCCATCCTAAGTGGGCACAATATGACACAGAGCATAAATTAGGTCTGAAAAAATCCAAATAACCAGAGCACTATTCCCAGACTGACCCGTTTCTGCTGCCTGTCCTTCCCACCTCTTGCCTGTGTCCAAACACTTGCAGTCTCCTGCTGCCCCAGAGATCTCAATTCAAACCCTTGTGAAGAGGAACAAACTCTTACTCCTCCTCCTAGGTGTTTAGCGTGGGTTAGGGATAGCTGGGCACAGAGGTTCTCTCATTTTCAGCCTGAATCAGCCTCAAAATTCCAGGCTCAGGCACAGATGTAAACTTGCAGGAGTTGACCAATGCTGGCTTTTACCTTTCCTTGCTTGTGGAATGAAGTCCAGTGCTAATGCTGATCTTGGGAACACAAGATGTAACAATGTTTGTAGAGCAGGCTGCCCCTGGTCCCATGTGGGGACATCACTGCTTCTGTGTTTCATCCTCTGGCTCTTTAGGGCAATTGCTCTGGAGTAGCTGCTGCCCTCCAGCTTGACCCACTTAGGGCAGACCCGAGATGATGAGTTTCAGGCTTTGGCTCCCTGTAAACCAGTCCACTATTCCCATTTCCTGTTTGCTGTGAGCTAGGAGCATGGCTCCTATACCTCAAAGATGTTAGGGGTTTGGTCTGATTTCTGCACAAGGTTTAAAATGGATACTTCTAATTCTCTAGGACACTTCAAGCCTTGATAACAGGGCACGTACAAATCTCTGCTCACAAGGTTCACAGGCACTGCTGTACCCTCCTGAGTGGTGTCTGCAGCTCCTGGCTTCCAGGTACTTCAGTCAGCTCCTCACTGCAAACTCTGAATACAGGGGAATGACTTCTTGGCAGGTTGTTGCTGGTCTCTCATCACACATGGGTACAACCCATCTCACCCACATACTAGAATGACCATGCCCTACTGCCTGCCTTTTCCTGAGCTCTGACTCCATCACCACTTTTGTGCCACATGACATAAAAGGAGGAAAGCAGTAAACTCACACAGAGCTGCAGGACTGAGTAGTGGAGATGGATTTTAACACCATGATGGGTCCATGGGTCATAAAAATATATGGGATTATATTTCCATCGTACTGACAGACGACGCAGGGTAAACACCATAATTTTCTGTAGGCTGGTGGCTTCTAAATCTCTTTGCTGTCCCTCAGTGAAACGACACATAACATCAGTACTGGTTTTAAACAACTTATAATCAAGCAGTTCTGACTTCTGACAAATGACAGTCAAATTACATCTTTGTGACTGAACTGGCACTCACCAGGAGGTGCATCAAAAAGTTCTCAGAACTGAAGAAACTTCAACTTGACAAACAAGAAAATAAATTATGAGGGAAGGGGAAAGTGATGAAATGCTTCATAGCAAAGGATCTCAGAAGACTAACAGTACATTTTATTTTATCTTGGTTTTGTTAACAAGCAACTGAATTGTGCTACTGACACTTGAGTCTCCTCAGTCTCTTCATAGAATCTAAAGGAATGGAAAAGACCTCTGAGATCAAGTCCAACCATCAACCCAGCACCACCATCCCCACTAAATCACATCCCCCAGAAACTTCACTAAAGTGTTGGTCAGGCACTGGAATAGGCTGCCCAGGGAGGTGGTGGAGTCACCGTCCCTGGATATGTTTAGTAAAAGGGTGGACATGGCACCTGGGGAGATGGTTTAATGGGCACGGTGGCACTGGGCTAACAGGTGGACATGGACATCTTAGAGGGCTTTCCCAACAAGATGAGCAAAATTTGTCTGTTAAAGCTCTTTGATTTTCTTTTGACTCTGTGTTGTTCCAAGGCAACAAGTCTCAGCACTGATGAACCAAAAAAGGTTACATTAATAAATTAACATACAGATCTTCACCCCAAAAAAAGAGCAAGAGGCAGGCTCTGACACTGGCTGATTTCTATTTTTAACAGACTTTGGCAAGGCACCAGCATTCCATTTAGAGTGAGCCAGAAGTGGCAGCAAACAGGAATTGTTATTGTTTACCCATTTTTACATGCAACCTCGCAAGGCTGATTCCCCAAACTGAGCTTTGTTTCACCTTTTGTTTTAAGACAGAATGGGGAAGTAGTGGAGATGCTGCAGTTAAAGGAGGAAATCAAGAAAAAAGAGCATGATCTGGGCATTTTGAAGCCTTCTGTTATTTTTCTATCTGTCAATGACTTCAGCTAGGAAGCTCTGTGAGAAGGTTGGTTAGTTGTTCTTTCACTAAAGGAAGGCAGCATTAAAGTTCTGAAGAAAAATCAGAGGTCAAGTATCACAGAATCATGGAGGGGTTGGGAGTGACCTCTGCAGATCATCTAGTCCAACCCTCTGCTAACTCAGGCTCCTGTAGAGCAGGTTGCACAGGACAGTGTCCAGATGAGTTTTGAGAATCTCCAGAGAAGCAGACTCCACAACCTCTCTGGGTAGCCTCCTACAGGGCTCCAGGACGCTCACAGGAAAGAAGATTTTTCCTTAAGTTCAAGTGGGGTTCTGGTTTGTACCTCTTACCCCTTGTCCTGTCACTGGGTACTGAGAAGAGCCCAGGGGCATCCTTAGAGTCATAATTGAACTACAGAGGATGACAAATGTATGGATGCATGAATCTTCCAGCGTTGCTTTCAACATGCACTTGCTCACAGTTTTTCAGGGGCAAACAGGAAGACAAGCATTTGTCAGTGCTAAAACTTCTGTTTATGATAAACCTGACACTGAAGTCCCAAACAAGCCAGTTGTGTTTTCTGGGAAATCATTTTCTTCCTCTGCCTGAACTAATTAATGATACTGATTTGACATAAGCACTTGGCTTGGGTTTTTTTCCCCCTTTATTTTAAAGGAGGCAAGAAACAGCCCTTACCCTTGACAGCACAGAGCAAATATTTTCCTCTTTTTCTGGTTCTAAATTTATTTTGACAAATTGGTCTTGGAAGTGCTGTTATCACTCATTCCCACCCCAGTCTCACACTGAGTTTAGTTTTCTGGCTCATTCACATTCAGACAATATTGGCTTTATTTCTAAGAAAGAAAAGGAAAAACAAAAAAGAAGAAAAAGAAGGAAAAAAAAATACCAAAGCACAGAATTAAAGGATCCTGTTCCAATAGGCACTGCCCAGTGCCATTCAAGAAACCCAACAACTGTCTAAACAACTCTCCATAAGCAGCAGAGCTGGCTCCTAGATGTCTTAAGTCCTAGAATCATAGAATGTCCTGGGTTGGAAGGAACATTTAGCAGTCATCCAGCCCAACCCCGCTGCCAAAGCAGGATCACCTAGGGCAGGTCACACAGGAATACCTTAGGCTGGTTTTGAAAGTCTATAGAGGAGTCTCCACTTCCTCTCTGGGCAGCCTGCTTCAGGTCTCCAGCACCCCACAGTCCCCACAGACTGGAAAAGGGGAAACATTGCCCCCATCTTCAAAAAGGGTAAGAAGGAGGAACCAGGGAACTCCAGGCCAGGCAGTCTCACCTCTGTGCCTGGAAAGATCATGGAGCAGATCCTCCTGGAGTCACTACTCGCTCAAAAGAATAGTGAAGAGGTGATTGGGAACAGTCAGCATGGCTTTGCCAAGGGCAAATCCTGCCTGACCAAGCTGGTGGCCTTCTATGAGCAGGTGACAAAATTAATAGATGAGGGGAGAGCAACTGATGTCATTTACCTGGAGCTGAGCAAAGCCTTCGACACTGTCCCACACCACATCCTGGTCTCCAGGCTGGTGACACATGGGTGTGATGGGTGGACCACTAGATGGATAAGGAACTGGCTTGATGGCCGCACCCAAAGAGTGGCTGTCAATGGCTCCATGTCCCAGTGGAGGCCAGGGACAAGCAGAGTCCCTCAGGGATCAGTCCTGGGACCTGTCTTATTCAACATCTTTGTCAGTGACATGGACAGTGGCATGGAGTTTGCTGATGACACCAAGCTGTGTGGTGCAGCAGACACGCTGGAGGGAAGGGAGGCCATCCAGAGGGACCTTGACAGGCTGGAGAGGTGGGCACAAGCCAACCTCATGAAGTTCAATAAGAGCAAGTGCAGGGTCCGGCATCCGGGTCGAGGCAATCCCAGGCACAAATACAGGCTGGGCAGTGACTGGCTGGAAAGTAGCCCTGAGGAGAGAGACTTGGGGGTGCTGGTGGACAAGAAGCTCAACATGAGCTCTCAGTGTGCACTTGCAGCCCAGAAAGCCAATCAGATCCTGGGCTGCATCAGGAGAAGTGTGGCTAGCAGGTCGAGGGAGGTGATCCTCCCCCTCTACTCAGCCCTGGTGAGACCCCACCTGGAGTACTGTGTCCAGTTCTGGAGCCCCTATTACAAGAGGGATGTGGAGGTGCTGGAACGTGTCCAGAGAAGGGCCACGAGGATGAGCACCTCTCCTGTGAGGACAGACTGAAGGAGTTGGGGCTGTTCAGCCTGGAAAAGAGAAGGCTCCCAGGTGACCTCATTGTGGCCTTCCAGTATCTGAAGGGGGCTACAGGAAGGCTGGGGAAGGACTTCTCAGGATCTCAGGTAGTGATAGGACTAGGGGGAATGGAATGAAGCTGGAAGTGGGGAGATTCAGGCTAGATGTGAGGAGGAAGTTCTTCCCCATGAGAGTGGTGAAACCCTGGAATGTGTTGTCCAGGGAGGTGGTCGAGGCCCCGTCCCTGGAGGTGTTTAAGCCCAGGCTGGATGAGGCTCTGGCCAGGCTGATCTGGTGTGGGGTGTCCCTGCCCATGGCAGGGGGGTTGGAACTAGATGATCCTTGTGGTCCCTTCCAACCCTGAATGATACTATGATACCCTCACCATTAAGAAGCATCTCCTCATGTTGAGATGGAACCCCCTGTGTTGTTCTTTGTCCTGTTACAGGGCATCACCAAAAAGAGTCTGGCACCTTCACCCTAACACCCACCCCTTAGATATTTATGGACATTCATAAGATCCCCTCTCAGCCTTCTCTTCTCCAGACTAAACAGCCCTAGGTCTCTCAGTCTTTCTTCATAGGTGAGAGGTTCAAGCCCCTTCATCATCTTTCCGTGTCTCTGAATTCTAGATGCATTCTATGCAATAGAAAAATTTGGATGGTTAGATTTTCCAGAGGTTTCCAGGGAAAATGAGCACCAAATAGTTTACAATTTCTAAGATTTTAAGATAGAGTGCAGCCCACTCAGTAATCCTACTTTCCAGTCACTCTGCCTTCTGAAGTGGTGCTATTTTCTTGCAGTTTGAGAGCTATTTTGATGACCTCCTAGATATGACTGTTATTCGGCTAACTGATCTTGGACTAGAAGTCCCAGAGGAAGCAATTTTCCTCTGTCAGCCCTTGCCTCTCTGGCTGCATATGGGATACAACATTTGTATAATACAGTGGATGTCTTGAATTGATTTCTGATGGAATATCCACATAATAGTACGACACCATCTGTTCTGAGAGACTTATTCCTGCAGGAATTGAACTTTGAGTCCTAAGTTTTCCAAGATAAAACAGAATCTGATTTATTTTTTCTAGTGTTTAAGTTTCTTTGGTTACCTGCAATTTCTCATTGCCTCTGCCTGTGTATTTTCCATTTTAGGCTCTTTCTTTCCTGCAATCAAACCCCCGGACACACTTTTTAAAATAACATTTTGGCTTGGGTATTTAAACAGCTGCATCAACCCCATCATCTATCCATGCTCAAGTAAGGAGTTTAAGAAAGCATTCCAAAATGTCCTGAGAGCGCCGTGCCTCCCAAGGAAACAAACAGCAAGAAAGCAATTCCCAAGTTTCAACCTCAACCACCCCACCAGCCAAAGCACAGAGAGTGGCAGAGGTGTGGTCTGTATTCCTGCTGGCTCAGGAGAGACGTTCTATAAGATTTCCAGGTCGGACGGGGTCTGCGAGTGGAAGATATTCTCTGCTGTGCAAAGCGTGCCTGCAAAAAGTGCCGTTTCTAAAGACTGTACAGCTGCCAAAGTGAAAAGCAAAGGTTTCCTCCAGGAATGCTGTTGTGCAGGCACTTCAGGTAACCTTGTCCACAAAAACTGTCAAGTGCCAACCATTAAAATACACACCATCTCCCTCAGTGAAAATGGGGAAGATGTCTAAAGGACGAGCAGCATGGGCTCACAAACTCAGAGACTCACACAGACGCAGTATGATTACAATTGGAAGGGACCTCTGGAGATCATCTAGTTTGACCTCCCTGCTACAGCAGGATCACCCAGAGCAGGTTGCTCAGGATCACATCCAGGCAGATTTGGAATTTCTCTAAAGAAGATTCCACAACTTCCTTGGGCATCCTGGTCCAATGATCCTTATCATGCTTGTGACTCAGCTAATGGGATGTTGCTCTTTTTATTAGGAAGCAGAAGTGGATGCTATAGCAGTTGAATGGATCCAGTGAAGCAAATATCGTAACACAGGGACAAAGCCTTTGAGGAGACATGTTGCGTAGTGCTGATAGCCTAAACAAAACCCCTTAAAGACAGTGAATGGCTTCAGCAGATGGCGAGCACCCTTCGGTCTTCCAAGTGACTGACCTCTGCAAGGGACTGGCTAATGTTTCAAGGCTTCATTTTTTTGTTATATTTGTGTTTCAAAGTTTCCACTGATCTGATTTAAGTGCAGTGGGGGAGGAAGAGCAAACTATAGAAGACCTCATGCTGATTTTAGCGTGGATATTTCCAGACAGCTCCACATTTAGAGCCATTCTACAATTCCACCCCCTCAAAACAAGACTAGACCTCAATTCAACAGCCAGGAGAGCTAAGCCTGAGAGGCTCAGGTCTTGGGACAGTGTTTACAGACCTCTGCTCATCTTTCATTAATGGGCTGTGGACAAGAACATTTTCCTACCTTGTCTTGCCTCTTTTGTTTGCATCTAGATCGTGCTCTCCTTCTGACCAATGGAAGTTAAGCACATTAAAGAACTTCGGGATCTGCATCCCCTTAGAAAGGCCATCCTTTGGGAATCAGGGAGAAAAGCATTTGGAAGCATGCTATATTTTAATATAGCTAATAAAAATAAATTAATGAGCTGTTCAGCATCTGGAGAAATTCTCTGTACAATATCAGAAATAAGCAGCCCGACATAACTCCTCCTGAGCCTGCCAAGTGAGAGCGCGTCTTCTTGAAACAACACGTAAGCCTTCACTCAATGTCTGCTCCTGTGCTGAATATCTACTGGTTTGAGAAGGAAAAGGGCTTAAGACAAAGTTAGCTTTCACAGGATAGAGCCTTGGAATGACACCTTGCTGTTATTAATGAGGAATCATCTTTCATTCAGGTCTCATTCAGTATTATGTCCCCAAAGTTAAGAGAATTTCAGTCTTCTAGAAGGGGGGGGGGAAGGATAAAGGATGGAAATGGCTCACCTTCACCTTTTATATTTTGCTGTTATTTAAAATGAACTTGGCTCTGGTGAAAGAGCTGCAGGTGCAGAGGCTGAATGTATTTGTCTATCCAAAAAGCACTAGCAGAACAATAAATTTCCCAGTGGGTTGCCATCTATCATCATGAGTGACATCTTTCTAAAAGCAGGACTTGTCTGTCATGCGAAATACCATAGGAGCACAGAACAGAGAGCAGAAGGTGGTCACATGGGAAGTAAGAGCTCAGTGGAGTGCTCAAAGCCACAGCCAGTGGATCACACTGACCTGTCAATCGATGTGTCCTGAATGAAATCCTTGAGGGATGTGTCTAATATCCCACTGTCCTCTCAGTATTTACTGTTGAGGGCTGTAATGGGTTGGGGCAGACCCCCTCCCCACCACGGGCAGAAATAACAACTCAAACGGATTGCAAAATTGATGGAAAGTTTAAATAGAAAAAACAATAAAAAACAACACTGAAAGTCTTACAGAGACCCACAAGCACTGTGACAAAAGAGGGAGATCCCAGAACATACCCAAGAATGTCCCATCCCCACCTGGGGGTACACCCAAACCCCCCCAGGGCTCTTTCTCCCCCCCCAAGGCAGGCCCAAGGGAGGCAGCTCACGCCATGTTACCAAGGCAGCAGCAGGGGACAAAAGAGCAAGTGAAGACCCCATGCTGATCTATTGTAGGGGAGCAGGGCATTATGGGAATGCAGTACCTGCTTTCCTGTGACCACCCCCTGGGCTGGGCCCACCCCTTGGGACCTCCCAGGTGTGGTCTGTGCAGTGGCATCCGGGCCAGCACCCAGCCTAAACCACCACAAGGGCAACAGCCAAGATTTCCATCCTGGGCAGAGCAGATAACCTCTCCTGCACAGGATTGAGAGCTGAGGCATCATAGAGACGACTTCTAATTGACACAGGCTGAGGCGAAGCAGATCACCAATCTCTTCCTCACAGGGCATGGAAAGTTCAATATTTGAGTTTCCATAGATAATATTCATTCAGATTTACTGTCTCATGTTTTTTGAGAGTTCTTGTATTCACTAGAATTATTCAAATCCCAAACAGTTCAGATCTACCCACTGGTCAAATAAAGGTCTCTTTTTTTTTTTTCCTTCTTACATTATGCTCTGCCAAGTCCAAGGATAAGTTCAGCATTGTATAGAAGAATATTTTCCTTTGCCAGGTTTTAGCATCTTGAAAATCAATGGCATTGAAAAGAGGAAAGATAAAGCCAGGAATATTTCTTGCCTTTCTACTTCTCAGAGCCAGCAAACCCACAAAGTTTCAGTCTCACTTGAAAAAATTTCCTGCCTGCCTTTTTTTTCACTTTTCTAGAAGGCACCAGTGGCAGACTGGAGAATCAGATACTGACTCAGGTCAGTTTAAAAAGATCTCACTGCTGCACTGAAGTAGAATTTGCTTAGTTCTAGGTATGCCTGTGGGCCTCACATTAACTAATGCTCACGTGCGAATGGGGTTTTATGAGGAGCACCCCTCTAAAATAAAGCTTCTGAGCACAGAGTGACTCAGCGGTTCACTTAAGGAAGATTTTAGCTGTCCGGTGTTGAGCCCATGCTTGGTAATTAACTTTGTGCCCTCCTCAGAGATACCTTCATCCTCTTCCCTGTCTTAGTCTTGTTTGGATAATCAAGATGATGCTAAAAACCAACCCAGAAGGAGAAGCTGTTGACAGCAGTTATTTCTGAATGATTCCTTCTGACATTTGGGTCTTTATAATGTTGCCCATTTGGGACCTGCACCATGCAGTGTCATCATTTGCTAGAAGAAAAAACTTTCTAATAGCTCACAAGAGAACAGTTGTAATGAGCAGCCTTTTGTATCTGCTCTCTGCTTGCTACCTTCCTCATCCCTGCTTTCAGCCACCCTCCTGGCTTTGTTTCTAAAAAAGCTCAAGAGTCAACAAGCACCCTGTTATGGTTTAAACTTTCCTGGAGTCCAAAAGCCCAAATGGAACAGATTTAGATTTGCCTCCCCTCTCCCTTTTCCCCAGTAGGGTAAAAGCAAATTAGGCAAGAGAAAAGAGAGGTAAAATTATGAAAGAAAAGAGTCTGGAATCAATTTGAAAGTAAAAAGGTAAGTTTAACAAACTATATGTGGCATTTGAGTAAAAGGGAAAGTTACAAAGGTATAAAGGAAAAGGGTAAATGAAAAAAACACTACACAAAATGAGGCCCACCTGGCACAGAACTCTCTCAATGTAAATGTGGATCCTCCTTAGATACAGTCCTTAAGAGTGTGGATGCAGCATGGAGCAGGCTTCACTGTGTGTTGGCCACAGGAGCAGCAAAGGGTCTGTCAGGCAGGAGAGTGGCAAACACATGAGGAAGACATAGGAAGATGGCTCCCCTTAAATAGGCTTGCTGGACTGGAAGGGGGAGTGGAATAGCCCTTGACCTGAGGAACCCTCACCGTGGGTGGGGGAACCAAGTCTCTCTGCCCATCTGGGTCAGGTTTCTATGTTCACCTGTGGGCTAGGTTCTTCTCAGCCCCTCCAGGGATGGGTGTAACCTGACACGTTCTCTGAATTAATCTATCTAGTATTCACTGTTTCTGACCTAATTATAATGAGACCCACAGGGAGAAGGTTTGACTATCTAGCCAGACCAGTCCTGTCATTTCCTATCAGTGTACAGAAGCAAACTAAACCTTCTCCATCTGTAAAAGGGGGCTAACCCGTAAGCGTCATCAACCAGCTTTCGAAGGCATTCCCAAGCAGATCACTTAATGTATGACAGCATTATGAAAATCCAAAGCATTGCAGAGGCAGCTTGTGGTGCACTGAAATAAAGATCTTCCAAGCAGCTTGATGAATGTAATTGAATGACTTATTCCCCAGGTATTAGGGATTCAACTGAAACGTCGTACCTTCTACACAGAGCATGCTGCATATTGCTCCTGCTGACAGAGAAGAGGAAAATAACAAGTATGAGCTAAAGGTGTCAAGGGATACCTATGTACTGCAGGAAACTATCACCTAAGAAATAACTCATCTTTTGGTTCCACAACACATTCAGATCTCTAGTTAGTGCAGATTACTGTCTGCTACAGTGAGATCAAACCCAAACTGAGAAATATCCTCTCCTTTAGCACCATGATAACATTAAGATCTTTTTCAAAGTCCAAAATGTCCCAAGCGTAAATAGTGGAAAGCAAAAATGATTTTCCAATACTTGTTGTCTGGGAGTGACCGTCAAGACCTTCTTCACAGTATCACAGTATCACAGTATCACTTAGGTTGGAAAGGACCTCGAGAGTCATCGAGTCCAACCTATCAACACAGAACCCATGACTAGACCATGGCACCAAGTGCCACGTCCAATCTCCTCTTGAACGCCTCCAGGGTCGATGACTCAACCACCTCCCTGGGCAACCCGTTCCAATGACGAATGACTCGCTCAGTGAAGAACTTCCACCTCACCTCGAGTCTAAACCTCCCCTGGCGCAGCTTGAGACTGTGTCCTCTTGTTCTGGTGCTGGTTGCCTGGGAGAAGAGGCCAACCCCTTCCTGGCTACAACCACCCTTCAGGTAGTTGTAGAGGGCAATGAGGTCACCCCTGAGCCTCCTCTTCTCCAGGCTAAACAACCCCAGCTCCCTCAGCCTCTCCTCATAGGGCTTGTGTTCAGGGCCTCTCCCCAGCCTTGTTGCCCTTCTCTGGACACGCTCAAGTGTTTCTTGCATTGCTCTGAGTTTCTTCTCTGATCTGATAAAACTCTGTCCCTGGGAAATATTTTCTGAATTAAGAAAATAAACCTAGCCAGCACTTTGACTGTTTTCCACTTCAAAAGCAGTTCTACTCGGCTGACAATCACAGCTTCATTGTCTAGTGATACCAAACCTTGGCTGAACGTCACTGAGCACCCAGGTCTATTTACTGGCCTTATGGCTGTGGGAATTGTGCATGAGCTGGTTTGGGCTTTTTTTAGCTTGGTCAGACTTTGGTTGCAAAAATGTTTCCTTTTTCTTTTGCTTGCTGCAGCATTTTGCCTGCGTGTTGTACAAGCCTGGCTGCCAGTGTTTCTTAAATGTGAAAGCAGGCACTGCATTTTCTGAGCATGGATGGTGTTGTAATGTCACCCATTGTTTACCCTGCAAGATGTTGGACAGCCATGCTGGTCATCCTCTTGAGCAAAACTGAATGTCTATGAAACATTGCTAGGTGCACTAAAGCATTATTGGGAGAAATGTGCACTTTGGGATGCGACCTACAAGTCTCTTTGGTTCTTTGTTGCGGTTTTGTTTTGTTTTGTGGGGTTTATTGTTTGTTTGGGGGGTTTATTATTATTATTATTATTATTATTATTATTATTATTATTTTATTTTTCTTTCCCAAAATTATTTTTACTTTTCCCTTTCAACAAACACTTCAGGCAGAGAATCAGTAGAGATTCCCACCAGTAGGGCTGTTCTCAGTGGGGTTTGGGGAGAGGAAGGTACAAGGGTAATAAAGGACTCAAACTTGTATTTCTGCTTGAAAAATTTTGAAAGGAGTTTGAAAACTTCGTTTGGGCCCCAGATCCTCACCATGCCTATTTGGTTTGCTTACAGTAAAACATCATCTCTCAGATGAAATCCAGCTCATTTCGCTGTATTCCTTATAAATAAACACTAAGAGAATATTCTCAATCCAAGAATGTAAATCCTCTTGGGAAAGGCAGAGCTGAATGACTGTTTTCCATGATTTATAAAGGAAGAACTATGACACAGTGAAGGAAAGACAGACTTCCAAAGCAGCCGATGCATGAGGAACCTAGAAAGCCCAGGCTGTAGCTGTCAGTGGTGAAACCTTTGAAAATGTCATCCTAAGCCTCAGGGAAACTGGAGAAAAATCTATAAATGAAAAAAACCCAGTTGCCCTCCTGCTTCTTTTACAGGTCTGTACTTCTCTGTTTCACAGAATATAGAGTGACTTCAGCTGCAAAGCCCTTTAAGATCATAGAAGCTAACAATTCTCTAACAAGGCTGGTGCTAAATTATGTCCCTCAGAACCACATCTGTGGCTTTAAACACCTTCACAGATGGGGATTCAACCACCTCCTTGGGAAGTCCTTTCCAGTCTGAGAGACCCATTTTAGGGAAGAAGTTACATGGTTGCATAGAATCATAGAATGGTCTGGGTTGGAAGGGATCTCCTAGGGTCATTGAGTCCAACCCCCTCTGCAGTAAGCAGAGGCATTTTCAGCTAGGTCAGGTTGCCCAGATCCCTGTCAGGTATCACTTTGAATATCTCCAGGGATGGGTCCCCAACCACCTCCCTAGGCAAACTCTTCCAGTTTCTTCTAAGGTCCAACCTAAACCTCCTGTGGTGCATCTTGAAGCCATTTCCTCTCATTCTATCACTTGTTACCAGGAAGAAGAGACCACACACACACACACCTAGCTCCAACCTCCTTTTCTCTCTCATTATAGCTGCTGAGCTGAAAGCAGCTGGCAGCAAATGAAGCTTTTTGCTAACACCTCCTACTTTCAGTTGTGATGCTCCTTCATCATCAAGTTGCTGCCAGAAATCACACTGAGTTCCTTTGAGACGTCACGATCCCATGATGGATAATTTAGCAGAAGTTAACCCCCCTCGCTTTCCATCTTGTTCTCAAATTTTAGAGGGGCTGGGTGTGACTGAGCTTAACTTCTGAGCGATGCCCAACTGGATCTTTAGTGTGACCAACTTAACATTCTCCAGAACAGAATCAAGACTCAAACGGAGCCAAGTGCCAAGCCACTTCATTTAACAGCAACAGGTCTGAGCACCGCGGGGGTCGGAGCCATAGGGAGCGCTCATGGCTATCCCCCGTGCGGGGACCAGGCAGGACTGCAGCTCCCGGTGGCTGCTCTCCGCGACGACAGCAGCTCCCGGTGGCTGCTCTCCGCGACGACAGCAGCGCGCTCCCTCTGGGGCGGCGACAGCTCGCAGGAAGTTCTCCTAGGAGTTTCTCGGCAAACCCTTCCAAGCAGTTCTAGCAGCCCCCAGAGGCAGCAGCTCCTGACAGATCCTAACTGCAGTTTCCCCTAGCAGTTTCTCTAGCAAAGTTCTTCTTCCCGATTCCCGGTAGCTGATTCTCAGTCTCTAGCAGCCAGTGTCCCGGTAGCCGAATTCCCCATCTCCGCCCTGCTGTGACGCCTTTTATAGCTTCACACTGCTGCTGAAAATAGCCCCCTGCCCCAGCTCGGCAGGGGAATGCATGCCCAGGGCAGTCTCCAGGGCCCGACAGTCTTTCAGTCGACCTTGTCGCCAGGGAGTCTCCAGGGTCCCAAAGTCCCTCGGTCGATCCCAGGGGGCTAAAGCCGGGCTCCCCATGTCCCAAACGATTCTCCCAACAATGTCGAGCCACATCTATAATAATTTCCGGTCCTTCACAAGATGAAACACTTACCGCTTGTTGGTGAATCAAGTGACAGCATCAGTGTGAATTCATTGGCTCCATGTCGCTTACACCACATATCCCCTCTGTTGGCAGCTCCCATGATTCAGCCTTGGGAGAGACCAGGGACTCCAAAATGCTACTTCTGTATCAGGAATGTTTTGCATTTCCCTTGAGAGTCATAAAAACCTCAGAGTAATGGTGCTATAGCTGGAGATGGAGTGGGGGAGGGGACAGGCAGGAAGAATATTGCCAGAGAGTTTTAGGATTTAAAAGCATTCCTTTCCTGGAGCACTTGTGAAAGGAAGGACAAAGCCAGTCTGGTGGTTACAGGCAGTTTTGTTAAACCCAGGGACCACTAATCACACACACACATAAAAGATAAAGATATCAAACCCTTCCTAATATTTTATCTATTTAGTTTTAATTCTAACAATTGAGAGGGAGCAGGGAATCAGGCACCTTGGGAAAGAAGAACCTCCTTCAGTAACTTTTATAATCTGAGGATGCCCAGCAATATCCCCTGATCCTACCTGAAGTCTGAAGGGATAATGTAGGGGGGGTCTCATCTACCTTCCAGTACCTGGATGGGGCTACAGGAAAGCTGTAGAGGGGCTTTTTATAGTCCCTCTGGATCTGGACAGGGGGCCAAGGCTAATTGTGTGAAGCTCAACAAGGCCAAGTGCCAGATCCTGCACTTCACAGTATGACAGTATCACTTAGGTTGGAAAGGACCTCGAGGATCATCGAGTCCAACCTATCAACACAGACCCCATGACTAGACCATGGCACCAAGTGCCACGTCCAATCTCCTCTCGAACGCCTCCAGGGTTGATGACTCAACCACCTCCCTGGGCAGCACATTCCAATGACGAATGACTCGCTCGGTGAAGAACTTCCTCCTCACCTCGAGTCTAAACCTCCCCTGGCGCAGCTTGAGACTGTGTCCCCTTGTTCTGGTGCTGGTTGCCTGGGAGAAGAGGCCAACCCCTTCCTGGCTACAACCACCCTTCAGGTAGTTGTAGAGGGCAATGAGGTCTCCCCTGAGCCTCCTCTTCTCCAGGCTAAACAATCCCAGCTCCCTCAGCCTCTCCTCACAGGGCTTGTGTTCAAGGCCTCTCCCCAGCCTTGTTGCCCTTCTCTGGACATGTTCAAGTCTCTCAATGTCCTTCTTAAACTGAGGAGCCCAGAACTGGACACAGTACTCAAGGTGCGGCCTAACCAGAGCAGAGTACAGGGCACAATGACTTCCCTGCTCCTTCTGGCCACACTATTCCTAATGCAGGCCAGGATGCCATTGGCCCTCGTGGCCACCTGGGCACACTGCTGGCTCATATTCAGGTGGCTGTCGATCAGCACCCCCAGGTCCATCTCTGTTTGGCAGCTCTCAGCCACTCTGCCCCCAGCCTGTAGCTCTGCATGGGATTGCTGTTGCCAAAGTGCAGCACTCGGCACTTGGACTTGTTGAATGCCATCCTGTTGGACTCTGCCCATCTGTCCAGTTGGTCGAGGTCCCTCTGCAAAGCCTTTCTGCTCTCTAACTGACTAACATCTGCTCCCAACTTGGTGTCATCTGCAAACTTGCTGATGACTGACTCAATCCCCTCATCCAGATCATCAATGAAGATGTTGAAGAGGACAGGGCCCAGCACTGATCCCTGGGGGATGCCACTGGTGCCTGGCTGCCAGCTGGCTGTGGCATCATTCACCACCACTCTCTGGGCTCAGCCTCCAGCCAGTTCCTAACCCAGCACAGAGTGTTGTGGTCCAATCCACGGGCTGACAGCTTAGACTGCAGTTTGCTGTGGGGGATGGTGTCAAAGGCCTTGCTGAGGTCCAGGTAGACCACATCCACAGGCCTCCCCACGTCCACCAGGCAGTCACCTGATCATAGAAAGAGATCAGGTTGGAGAGGCAGGACCTGCCCCTCCTAAATCCATGTTGGCTGGACCTGAGCCCTTGGTTGTCCTTCAGGTGCGCAGTTATTGCCGCCAGGATAATCTGCTCCATCACTTTCCCTGGCACTGAGGTCAGGCTGCCAGGCCTGGAGTTTCCAGGTTCCTCCATCCGACCCTTCTTGTGGATGGGGACCACATTGGCCAGTTTCCAGTCACCTGGAACCTCTCCAGTGAGCCAGGACTGGAGGAAAATGATGGAGAGTGGCCTAGCTAGCACATCTGCCAACTCTCTCAGCACCCTAGGATGGATCCCATCTGGTCTCATGGACTTGTGAGTATCCAAGTGGCTCAGCAGGTCCTGAACTAATTCCTCATGGATTTCCAGGGCACCACAATGCTCCCTGCCCCTGTCACCCAGCTCAGGAGGCCACTCGTCCTGAACTCCTCCTGCCTTGCTGTTAAACATTGAGGCAAAGAAGGTGTTCAGGACCTCAGCCTTTTTCTCATCTTCAGTCACAGTGTTCCCCTCCAGGTCCAATACGGAGTGCAGGTTCTTCCTGCCCTTCTTTTTAGTGTTGATGTATTTGTAACAATGCTGTTTATTCTCTTTCACAGAGGTGTTCAGCTTCAGTTCCAGCTGGGCCTTTGCCTCCCTAATTTTATTCCTACATAATCTAACAGCTTCCTTGAACATACCTCGAGAAGCCTTCCCCTCCTTCCAAAGGTGATACAGCCTCTTCTTCCCCCTTAAATCCTCCAGGAGCTGCTTGCCCATCCAGGCCGGTCTCCTTCCCTGCCGGCTTGCCTTCCGGCACGTGGGAACCGCCAGTTCCTGTGCCTTCAAGAGCTCCTCTTTGAAGTAGCTCCAACCTTTCTGAACCCCTTGGTTCTTGAGGGCTGCTACCCAGGGGACTTTACAAATAAGATTCTTAAACAGGCTGAAGTTTGCCCTCCTGCAGTCCAAGGTGAAGGTTCTGTTGGTGCTCCTCCCTAGCTCCCTGCATATTGACAACTTCACTATCTCGTGGTCACTGCACCCTAGGCAGCCTCCCACGATCACATCTCCCACCAGCCCTTCCCTATTGCAGAACAGCAGGTCAAGCAGAGCCTGGCCCCTGGTAGGCTCACTTAACAGCTGTGTCAGGAAGCTGTCCTCCATTCGCTCCAGGAATCTTCTGGACTGCCTCCTCTCTGCTGAATTAAGTTCCCAGCAGATATCTGGGAGGTTGAAGTCACCCACAAGGACAAGATCTGATGATCTTGAGACAGCCTCCAGCTGCTTGTAGAACACTTCATCAGCCTCCTCATCCTGGCTGGGTGGTCTGTAACAGATTCCAACCAGGATGTCAGATTTGTTAGGCTGCCCTCTGATTTTAACCCACAGGCTCTCAACTCCCTCATCTTCCACCTCAAGTTGTGTGGCAGAGAGTGACTCCCTAATATACAGAGCCAGCCCTCCTCCTCTTCTCCCTCGCCTGTCTCTCCTGCAGAGCCTGTAACCCCCCAGTGCAGCACTCCAATCTTGGGTGCTGTCCCACCAAGTTTCTGAGATGGTGACTACATCATAGTCGCCCTGATGGATTAGGACCTCCAACTCCTCTCGCTTGTTGCCCAGGCTGCCTGCATTGGTGTACATGCATTGCAGCTGGCTTCCTGACTTCCTGACTTGGGTCACACCAGCCCCATGGTAAGCTACAGACTTGAGGATGCATTGTTGGAAAGCTACAACTTGGAGAAGGACCTGGGGGTATCACTTGACAGTCGACTGCAATGTGCCCAGATAGCCAAGAAAGCCAATGGCATACTGGTTTGCATTGGAAACACTGTGGCCAGTGGGAACAGGGAGGTGATCACCTCCTGTGCTTAGCACTGGCACAGCCACACCTTGAGTGTTGTGTTCAGTTCTGGGCCCCTTACTGTAGGAAGGACACTGAAGGGCTGGAGCATGTCCAGAGAAGGGCAAGGAAACTAGAGAAGAGCCTAGAGCACATGGCCTACAAGGAGGGGCTCAGGGAGCTAGGATTGTTTAGGCTGGAGAAGAGGAGCTGAGGGGAGACCTCATCACTCTCTACCGCTCCCTGAAGGGAGGTTGGAGAGAGGAGGGGACAGTGTTTTCTCCTAGGTGTCAAGCAAGAGGCGCAGAGGGAATGGTTCCAAGTAGCACCAGGTGAGATTCAGACTGGATCTCAGGAAATATTTGCTCACTGAAAGGGTTCTCAAACATTTGAATGGTCTTCCCAGGGCAGTGCTGGAGTCACTATCCCGGGGACGGGGGTGGGGGGGGGGTGGGGTTCAAGCAGCGTGTGGACCTGGCGCTTAGGGACATGGTTTAGTGCTGCTCCTGCAGTGCTAGGTCGAGGGTTGGACTGGCTGAGCTTGAAGTCTCATTCAACCGGGTAGGGTCTGTGATTCTGCGTGATTTCCGCATCTCCTGCTGCCACCTTATGGCAGTGAGCTCAACCTGCACCTCCCATGCTGGACAAAAGTGGGGAGACAAAAAGGACTCCGAGGCTTCCAGGCCTGCAGAGCAAGCAGCTAAAAGTCCTAAATCCTTCCATTTTTAGCTCATAAAACCGGGGAAATTTAAGTTACTAAAACCTAGTGTTAATTAATAGGACTTTAGACTTTTAAGATCATCAAACCCAACCATTCTCTACCTCTACAAAGTCTGCTGCTAACCCATGTCTCTCAGCACTGCATCTCTGCAGCTTTGACACACCACTTCTCCTCAAGAGCTGACAGCTAGTGTTTCAGGTCACTGGATCAGATTCATCCTCTGCTTGCTCTGCTCCCTTTAACTACTAATTCTGCATCAATGTTAAGATCAGATAAGGTCCACACTGGGTCTTAAATGAGTGGCCAAAGACCAGTCAATGGGAAACCTGCAGAGAACCAAATGAGAGCCCTAAGATGAGTCTCGCTACTGCCAGCATGAGGAATTAGCTGGGTTAACTGGTTTACAAAATAGGTTTGCCTGTGTTCTTCTGTAGCAACAAACCAGCATTAGCTTCAGCATCTTCCTGGCATTTCTGACTGGTTTTGCTCCTCAGGACTTGCTAGGTTTAGATCTTGCTGTTCGTGACTTCTTCCTCAGAAACCTCCATATGCTTCAGGTAGGTTTGGAATGCCTCCAGAAAAAGAGACTCCACAACCTCTCTAGGTAGCCAGGGCCAGGGCTCCAGCACCCTCAAAGTATACAAGTTTCTGCCTTCTCTGTGCCTCCTGAATTGGGGAGCCCAGAAGGTGACCCACTACTCCAGATGAATCCTCAGCCGTGCAGAGTAGTGAGGGAGGAGAACCTCCCTCAACTTGCTGGCCACACTCTTCTTCACACACCCCAGGAAATTACACTGTGGACCACTGATTCATCTTTTCCATCACCATCTTCCAAGGAAGCATGGGACCTTTGCCTGAGCTCTACTCCTGCACAGCTCACTACTGCAGAGATTGGAAGGTTGGCTGTTAACCCAGGACAAGCATCGCCACGAGACACAGACACACCTAGTGAAACAACAACGTTTTGTCTTTATTAGGAGTTCCCAGGTAATATAACACAGAGTCCTTCAGGAATAAAACACAAGACTTGGGGTTGGGGTGGGGTTTGCCATTGAGACAATGGTCAAATATCAGTACTCCCTTTTGTCTACACACATGATCAGCTTTAGCACTTACAGCTCCTCCACTCATGGTTCACAATCACAAATCCAAGGGTTAAAATCCAGCTAGTATTAAATCCTACTTTTATTTTTAGAGCTTCAAGTCACTGCGGTTAATTAATTAAGTCATCTTTTTTGTTTTTCTTTAAGCATTTACATATGACATTCATAAAACAGACACAAAGCGGACAAGCTCTCACAGGAAAAAAACATGCTTACATAGCCTGCAAAAATCTTGCTTTTTTTTGTGATTTTTTTTTTTCTCCTTCCTTTTGAAGAACAAATTAAAAGATCTTCATGAGTCAGTGAAGGAAAAAAACAGACTGAAAAGGAAGACTGAAGTGAATACTGAAGAGCCGGAAAGTGTTTCGGAGAGGTGAAACCCATCTGCAATTCTTTTCTTTCTCCCCCAGCTTGCTGAAATTGGTTTTAACACACAGGTGGGAAAAAAAAAAAACAAAACCCAACACAACAAAAAAACCACACACACACAAAAAAAAAATCCCTCCCCCCCAACCCAAACAAAAAAAAAACACAAAAAAAACCCAACACAAAACAAACAAAAAAACAACCGAAAGGAAAAAGCTGCAATATATAATTAAGTTCACAGATTACTTAAAGTGCAAAACTCTTCTGCAGAACTAAAAGACACAAGAGGCATGGCAATGATTTTACTGAACTTTTGTGTTCAAAGGGGCCCAAAGGAATCAGGTGCTGAAGCTGGGAGGCTCTGGGTTACTAAGAAGCTTCCAGATCCTTTACACATCCCAGCATCAATACCTCCTGAAACCTAATTTTATACTTGTCTCTCAAAAGCCTTCACATACAGAGGTGGTTTTATTTTTTTCCCCTAAAAGAACCTGTAAATGCCATTTAAGAGAATTCAGATATGGAAAACCAAGGTCAATGTAGGTGGCAAAGTATAAAGAGAAGAGAAAGCAGAAGATGCAGGCAAGTGCGGAAGTAACGCTGTGTTAACTGTGGGTAGAAAAGCTCTTCATGCCAAGAGACAGGCCGAGTCCTCAGGACCACCTAGGACTCTAGCTGAGTGGGAATTTAATGGTCCAGATTTATTCTCTGCATCCCAAAAATAATAAACCTCCCACATCAGGGCTAAAAGACCTTCCATCCCAGAAGACAGTTAAGCACCCGGGTCCCACTGACTGCCACAGAAGATTCCAAACTCATTTAAGGATCACCCATGGGCTTCGCTCTCAAATCTGGGGCAGCAGGCATCTGAGGAAGGATGGGGAACCACCAGGCCTTCTGAATGTTTGCACAAGGGAAGATTCTTGAAGAAATGTGCAATTGCATCATTTGCACTGGCCATGAGAGATTCTCAGCTGCTGTAAGGAGCTGCTCTGAGGCTCCCAGTTTACATCATCTGGGCATCTGGACTGGAACTGGAATTGCCATAGATGCTTGGGCACACACTCAGTTGACCAGCCTTCTGATGAGAACTTGGATGGCCAGGAAGGGGGAACGTGACTGCTACAGAAATCTTTCAGGCAACGTGTTGCTCTTTGTGGCCCCTGCTCATGGATTTTCACTTCTGGGAACAGAAGACAAACTAGCTGCTAGAAACTTACCAAGAGACACCATCCCAGCTCCTCAGCTGGAAGCCAGCCCCTTTATTTGCACCAGTTCAAGACCTATAGTACACTGAAGTGAAGATCATAGCTTATGAACCTTCTCTGCAACTTCCCATTGCAGCTAAGTGGGAAGTGTTGGCTGGAATGATGCAACCTAGAAACACCTGAAATACCACAGTGGCTGTGGCAGTGACACTGGTGACAGTCTGTGACTTGAATGAGGTTTAGGAAGAAGAGGGAAGAAAAGGGAAACCTCCAGTTCTCAGCTAAGGCTTTTGCAAATTCCATGATGCAAACTTACTAAAAAACACACAGGCAAACAAAAAACCCACCAATGACAGAAGCTTCCTGATTTGCAGCAGAATCCAGAAGGAAAAACTAAATGAAAACCCAAAGCAACAGAAGCAAAGTCAAGGGTTCTAGCTCAGCCAATGGCTGGGGGATGGTGTTTGGGCACTTCCCAGTGCTGGGTCCTGCTTCCTCTCTCTGGCAGCAGACAGTTACTCAGTGACCTCAAAGGTGGTGCTGGGGATTGGACAGGCTGGGATTGCTGTTCCTCTGTGCTCACCTAGCTATCCTGCTAGAACACAGAACCCTACAGAATATCCAGTTTGAGACCCTTGAACTACTCTGTGGTGTGACATTAAAAATGAGAAAAAAAAGGGGGGGAAAAAAAAGCAATCTTTAACATTTAGTATAATTAGTATAACATATTCCTGTGTGTGTGTCTTAAAGGCAGCTCCTGGGAAATTCACTTTATGCTTCCTTTATTAAAAGAAAGATGATGAATGGGACAGAGGCCACATATCTAAAACATCCTCTTTACATGTACTTTTTGCATGTCAGATGTGTCAAAACAGGGTTTGTTTCTTTAAATGTGTAGGAGCTGAGGGGAAAAGTGAGAGGGGCTGATGAAGATGAGAAGGGAATCCGAGGGGACTGAAAACCTTACTTCAGCACCCCCTCACCGGTTGCCCACAGTAACTGTCACAGGCTCTAAAAGAATCAGAATGGGTCTCCAGGTGCTCCCGTCCCCCAGTCCAAGAAGGGGTTGGTCCTTAGCCCAAGCTGGTGATGTTGGCACGACCCCCGGGCGGTGCCACGATGCGCTGGGTCGTGCGGCGCGGGATGTTGTCGTCAATCTGTGCCCCTGTAGAAGAGAGAAGCAACATCAGGTTTCATCCTGTGCCAGCAAGAGTTTGAGATGAGCCTACTCCTGCTGGCCACACTATTGCAGATCCAGGCCAGGATTCTGATGGCCTTCTTGGTCACCTGGGCACACACTGCCTCGTGCTCAGCCAGCTGTCAGACACCCCAGTGTCCTTTTCTGCTGGGCACTTTCCAACCACACTGCCCAGGCCTTTGTGGTGGTGCTGTGACCCAAGTGCTATGATCCTGCTGAAAGCTGTTCTGCAGGGTCTCCTGCTCCACCTGAGCGGACACCTGAACCACCCACCCCTGCACAGATATAGGCTGGCTAAATAATTTTCCCTTAGCAAGTCTTTTCACAGCCTTTTTTCCTTGCTGCACTGAAACACTACGCTGAGAAACCTTCTGCCCCACAGCCGCTCTCAGCTGGCAAAACTCCACTCCGGATGGTGCCACCTGTCCTCTTCAGACACCCGGCTGAGGACTGAATCCAGAAGGCAATTGGACTCAGCACCTGTGCTTGTCCCATGAAATGAAAATAGCAGGACTTAATGATGGTTCCTGTGCTGCCCTTCTTCCATTCTAAGGGGATAACCTCCAAGCTAGAAACACATCACAGACTAAGCCACTCCCTGTCAATTTCAGCAGACTTAATGTAGAGTAAGGGAGTGCAATTTCCTCCACAAGCCATGATTTCAAAGCCCCATGGCAGTATGTACCAGACAAGCTGAATCCAGACTGATGCAGGTTCCTCACAGGTGGGGCCTGCTGTTTGGCAGGAGATGTCTTAGCTGAAGACGCTGGTGTGACAGTCTTCGGTGTCACTGACACTTCGCAGACAGGTCCATCATAGAGGCCTCGAGGCACACCCCGCAGCTCAGCCAGCTGCAAAACACAGAAGCAGGCAGCCTTCAGGGTCAAAACAGCCTTCAAAACACAACTAAACAGCTGTCCAGATGTTGCTAAGGCAACAGCACACACATTCAGATTTGTCTTTGGTAAGAGGATAGGAAGGCATCCATCACTGACTCTGTGTCAGGCTCTGGAGCAGCACAGCTCCAATCAAACATATTCTGGACTTCCGTGGCTCCAGCAAGTTGCTGGCAGGTGTGAGCAGCCTACAGAAGACAGCCAGTCTGTCCTTTGTACCACAGCTTCTGTTCCTTAATGATCTCAACCTACCTGTTGTTGGATTAAAGGCTCCTGACCTATTACTCATCTACTCGTACCCCAAAAGCCTAACCATGCTGAGACAGAGGCAGGTCTGCAAAGAGAGAAGCCAGCCCAGCTTCACAGCACTGAGCTCTGGATTGGGTTAAGCGCAATTACTCCAGCTGAGATGCTGCCCAGTTGGATTTATAGGTCAGACATATTTCTGTGGGAGACCAGAATACAAAAGAAACCACAGATCTGTTCTCTGTGGTGCTACATTATTTTAGGTTGTAATTTTGATAACTTGCAATTTCTTCCAAAGAACAGTAAGGAAAGACCAAGGAACATAAAGATCACCTGTGGTCTGCAGAACTAGCACAGCCCTGGCTCTGTCCAGGAGAGGGAAATACTTCAAATATCAACATACTTTCATTGTCAGAAAACTGACTTCATCTAGAAATAAGACTTCTTAAATTCTCAGCGACTAAGCTACAGCTGAGTTCAGTGTTCCCTTCTCTGTCAGCTTTCACCAACTAAAAGCACATCACAAGGCAGTTTCTGCTTTGAATGGGTGTATCTGACAAAAAACTTTCCCAACAATTTTAGCCTCTTAAAAATAGGACATTCTCACTTCTAAACAGGCTGTAGGCTGTGCCTGTGACTCAGCAGTCACCAGATACAAGCATCTGATTGTGTCTGACAGAAGGGAAAGCAGCATCACATATTAGGGACTCACAGAAAGGGATCTCTGGAGATGATCGAGTCCAACCCCCCTGCCAGAACAGGTACACACAGGGCTGTGCCCAGATAGGTTTGGAATGGTTGCATCTATAACAATAAATCAGAATGCTACCTGATTGCTGGAAGGTTTGCTATATAAACACCATCAATAACTCCTCTTGGTTCTTCTGCAACATGAGAAGTCTCCTGGGTTATTTGCAGATTGACTCGCATCCAAACTGGATGGTTCCTACATACATGCTCTGTCCAGGTGTCCCAAGACAGACAACCATAGAATGGTAGGGGCTGGAAGGGACCTCTGGAGAGCATCCAGTCCAACCCCCCTGCTCTAGCAGGGGCACCCACAGCAGCTTGCCCAGGATCACAATGTCCAGGTAGGTTTGGAATCTCGCCAGAGATGGAGACTTCACAACCTCCCTGGGGAGCTTGCTCCAGGGTTCTGACACCCTCACATCAAAGAAGGTTCTCCTTAATTTCAGTTGAAACCTCCTGGGTTCTGGTTTGTGCCTGTCGCCCCCTGTTCTTTCACTGGCAGCCACTGAAAGGAGCCCAGGCCCATACTCTTGCCCCTCATACCCTTGAGCTCTTGCTGAGCTTTGAGAAGAGCCCTTCTCAGGCTGCTCTTCTCTGGGCTAACCAGCCCCCAGTGTCTCAGCCTTTCCTCCTCACAGAGATGCTCCAGTCCCCCAGTCATCTGCCTGGCCCTCTGCTGGACCCTCTTCAGTAATTCCCTGTCCTTGAACTGGGGAGCCCTGAACTGGGCCCAGTACTCCAGGTGTGGCCTCACCAGGGCAGAGTGGGAGGAGGACCTCCTTTGACCTGCTGGCCACACTCTTCTTCATGCAAAATTCCATGAAGAACTAAAGAGCAGAAAAATCAAATCTGCAGAGAATCCCATCTCAGGCCAGAGCGTTTTCCTGTCCTGATTCCAGTGAACAAAACAAGTGAAAGAGGAACCGAGATGGATGTGGCTGGGATCCAGGGAACACTTTTTGTTGCAAAAGCGTGTGTCTGTGAGCCAGGGGACAGCATCTGGTTTCCACCTACTTTAACTCAGGAGTTCCAGCAAGAGAACCAATGTGCATCCAACTGCTGCTGCTCACCCTGCTCCTTGCTTTGATGCGCTTGTAAACGAAGTCAGGAAACGGCTTCCTGGGGATGTAGCGCCCAGACCCCTCCGTGACGTGCAGGTTCCCATCCTCCAGCACGATCTTCCCCTGGCTGATAACCACCAGAGGAGACCCACGGCACTCCATGCCTTCAAAGATATTGTACTCCAGAGACTGGAACAGACAAAAAGGCAAAATGAGGCAAACTTATTCATCCCAGCAAAGTGTGCTGTGCTTTAATTAGCAATCACCAGGCATGCTAATTGGCAACACTTTAAGGACAGATGGAAATAAATTCAACGGATTTCCCTGAGTGATGCAAGCTGTGGTTCAACAGAAAGGTTGGTCTTCATTATCCTTACCAAGGATTTACTCCTGAAGATGAAACATAGTTTGGAATGGGACTTATCACGAAGCCTACCTGCTTAAATGCAGAGGCCTTTTCTTTTCCATACTGTGATGGATCAAGAAGCCAAAGGAAGTTTTCTCTAAGTGTCACCCCACAAACAAGGATAACTTAGGAAAGCTGTGTTTCAAATCACTGCTTTGTTCGATGGGTGGGGGACCAGGACAAATCTTGTTTTACCCTAATGGGATTGCTCATCCTCAATCAACAAGCCTGTAAACATCCCACCATGGGAAAAAGGCAAGTTTGAAAGAAATCACTGGTAAATGATCAACCATGAAGTACCCTGGATGAGATGCACTCACGTCATTTGGGGACAAACCCAGGTTGTTTTTACTGAGTTAATGATGGAGTTTGCTCTTGAAGTGCATTCTAAGTACAGGCAGGCTCGACTGCAGATGCACAATTAGCTACAGTGGTGGTTAAACTGACACTGAACTGGGCCTAGTCTGAAAAAAAACTTGTGGTGGCAAAGAAGGATACTTGGTTAAGAGCTTATGAACTAGTCTGGCTCCAAGAACAACACTATCCTCCTCTCTAGCTCCCAATGTTTCCCTGCCAGACAGTGGTAAGAGTAGTGTGAATTCTTGGAAAACATCCCTGTGTTGCTCTAGCATTTATAAAAGTAACAATCATCTGATGCCACATAATCACCACATCTCCCTGTGCCACAGCAACTGCTCTGCCTTTCAAAGAGGCTTTTGTTTTATATTTGACCCAACTAGGATGACTTGGCTCTAAAGGCATCACTCCTATCAGCCTCTCTCCTAACCCAAGGAGCATGTGCAGCGTGAGACAGAAAAGAATACCCCAGCAGGTGAGAAGCCAGCTATAAGAGGGGATGCAGTGACAGGAAAGAGGATGGAGCTGGATGTGTAAGAAAAAACCCTACAATTTCTTAGACAGCCCTTCAAGCTCTAAACAAACCACTTGAAAACGAGAACTATTCACCCTCCATGGTCTTGGCACAACTTAAAGTTGCAGCCTTTGGTAACAGCTGAGCACTGAGTGTTGGAGTCTTGTATGGTGCAAGAGTTTCAGGGGGATCTGCAGTCCTTAATCTCTACAGTATTTCTGAATGGTCACTTCCTGGTGGATTTGGTTCTCCTTCAGCCTGGCCTAGATATATGGAAAAATCGTGAAGCCAATCCTGATTGCACAGGAGCATATCCACAAGAGGTAGAGTTTTATGTCAGGAAATTTAAAGAGCCTAATTCATTTCCTAAAGACAACAGCATTAAATTCAATGACCTTCAAACACTCCATCCAGCAAGCTGCTTCCAGCTCACTGAGCCCTTCCTAAGCACAAATCCAGCGTCAGACCGCTAAGTTTGGCACCTAACAGCACCATGTTCCTGGGCCCCCTGCTCTAAATCAATCCTCTCCAAAATGGAGATGTGATGAGTCTGGAAGCACCTCCAAGGTGACTGAAGTGACTACACCTCTGAGCCTGGGTGTCTCTGTTAGAAGTCTAAGCACAGGGAGGATGAATCCAGGCCACCTCTGACCACTTCTGACTCTGAGTTAAGCCACACAGAAGTGAACTGTGTAAATGTGCCCAGGGATCCAAGTGTGGAAGAAAATTTTGCTCCTTCAGCTCCAGAGTGAATGAAGGCATTCACGGAATAAAAGAACAAGGAGTTGTTTTTTTCCCCAGGGAAACATTCCATAGGTTCATTGCCAGCACTGAAACAAGTCATCAACAAATGCAAACAGTGGTTGCCTTCTCTGAGACAGCACTCAAATGTCACAGGGAGATTCCAACCAGCCCTTTGCACTGGGACTGTCCTGAAGTTTCCCCCAGGATGGGACAAGTTTTTCAGCATAGGAGCCAGGGGTAAGATATGGGACACGGCTGGGGTCCACAAGCCAACAGTGCCTCCACATCCCACCACAAAGCCACAGGAAAAGCAAGAGGAAGATATGGCTAGTTCAGATGCTGCCTTGTGCATCAGGATGACCACCAGTAAAATCATGTCTGACTGCACACAGGTGTGCCAGATCAGCATGTGGTATAAATCCACTCAGACTTGGTGGTCTGGATCAGATTACCACCATTGAAGGTGTTCACAAGCTAGTAAGCTTCACTAACTCCAAAGAGAAAAGGAGCAGTTCACATTCCCACTGCCAGTGAGCCAGGTCACAAAAGGCACATTGTGATGAGGCCTTCTGATATTTTAGAAGCACTAGAGAGCTTTCTGTGTGCTCAAATCCAAGCATCCAACACTTAGAGCAGGCAATCACTTTGCTACAAGAGGAATCTCTGGGTATTCATGTGATTTCAGGCTTGGACTCAAAGCATCCTCCCTTCTGCTCCCATAAGTGAGCTGCACTGGGTGTGAGACCTGAGAGGGCTGGAGCATCACGAAAACAAACTCGCCCAGTTGTCATGAGCTCTAGCTCTTGGCAGCAGTCTGGCAGTGAAAGGCAGAGAGGAGGGAAAGAGCAGCAGAGCTCCCTTACTATGTTATGAGTCTTGGCAGAGATTGTCTTGACACTGTCAGGATCCCAGATGACGAGATCAGCATCGGAGCCCACGGCAATGCGGCCCTTGCGGGGGTAGAGGTTAAAGATTTTAGCTGCGTTGGTGCTGGTCACAGCCACAAACTGGTTTTCATCCATCTTGCCGGTCACCTGGGGAGAGACAGGAGTCATCACTGCACTAGCCAGGTAGGGACCACTTTGAAAAGCAAAGAGCAGACAGAAAGACAGAATCACAGAGTGGTGGGGTTGGAAGAGACCTCTGGAGATGATCAAGTCCAACCCCCTGCTACAGCAGGGTCACCTAGGGCAGGTTGCCCAGGATCACAGTGTTCAGGTGGGTTTGGAATCTCTCCAGAGGAGACTTAACAATTTTTCTGGCCAGGCTGGTCCAGGGCTCTAGCAGCCTCAAAGTGAGGAAGTTTCTCTAAGTTCAAGTGAAATCTCCTGGCTTCTAGTTGTGCCTGTGACCCCTTGTCCTATCACTGGGCACCACTGAACAGAGCCAAGTCCCATCATCATGACCTCCACCCTTCAGATATTTATAAGCATTTGTAAGATACTCTTCCAGTCTTCTCTTTTCCAGGCTAAAGAGCCCCAGGTCTCTCAGCCTCTACTCATCACAGAATCACAGAATTTCAGGGGCTGGAAGGGACCTCGAAAGATGATCCAGTCCAACCCCCCTGCCAGAGCAGGATCACCTACACCAGATGACACAGGAATGCATCCAGGTAAGTTTTGAATATCTCCAGAGAGGGAGACTCCACAACCTCCCTGGGCAGCCTGTTCCAGTGCTCCATCACCCTCAGTGACAAAAATTTCCCTCGTGGAGTTTCCTATGCCTCAACTTCCACCACTGCTCCTTGTGCTGTCATTGGGCACCACCGAGCAGAGCCTGGCTCCATCCTCTCAGCACTCACCCTTTACATATTTATAAACATTGATGAGGTCACTTCTCAGTCTTCTCTTCTCCAAGCTAAAGAGCCCCAGCTCCCTCAGTCTCTACTCAGACAGAAGATGTTCCATTCCCTTAATCATTGTGGGTCTGTTCTGGACTCTTTCAAGTAGCTCACTGTCTTTCTTGAACCGAGGGGCCCAGAACTGGACACAGTATTCCAAACGCAGCCTCAGCAGTGCAGAGTAGAGGGGGAGGAGAACCTCTCTCGACCTACTGGTCACATCCCTTGTAATCCACCCCAGAATGGCATTGGCCTTGCTGGCCACAAGAGTACGTTGCTGGCTCATGGTCAGAGAGATGCTCAACTGAGAATAAGCACAGAAAATCCCCAGTGATCTCTACAGGGGCAAAGAACTCAACTGGAAGGACCACAGAAGTATCTGAGGGTAGTTAACAACACACTGCTGCAGCTCTTCCATCTCTGACATGCCTAGTTGCAGCGTAAGACATATGTGACATACCACAGCCTTATCCCAGATGATGGACATCCTCTCTTCAGTCCCATTTGTTCCTTCAGGGATCAGGGTGAAGTTGTCCTTTCCAACAGCTTTCTGAGCAGTGTTGAAGGTGCAGTGGGCACTGCCAGTAACTTGGAGGTCTCCACTGGGAAAGACAATAATGGGTATCTAAGATATTTTATTGTCACAGGTTTACTCCTAAATGTAAATCATCCTTTTGCTTGCTGGCAACAGCAGTTCTTCTTTCTATCACCCACTTGTCTCATGATGAAGCACGTGTTATCTGAACACAAAGAGCTCTACTCACCAGGACAGTAGTGAGTTGAGAAAATCAGGAGTGGTTGGGTCAGGACTCAGTGGTGGAGAAGTGACAAAAGCAGCTGCCTTAGCCCAGTTCTTGCTCCAGTAATGAGACCCATCGGTACCCAAGCTGGCTGTGATGGGCTCTCCATACACCACAGTGCCTACAGGACAGGAATACAGACAGAGCCAGCGTGAGCACTAAGCAACATGCATCTCCAGCCTGGCTTCCAGGCATAAAGCATCCTTCTGACAAAGGACAAGTTGGGCAAAGGCATCATACACAGCAGGGTGTCTTGGTAGTTTCTCTTAAGTATGTGGTGACAGAGACAACATTGGACTGAATTCACTGGTCTGCATAATCAGGTGATCAGATACCATCCAACTCCCAGAAAGCCTCCTCAGAAACTGTGCTATGCTACATGGGGCATGTTTTCACAAGCAAACTCTTAGTTTTACACCCCTACCCCGAGATCTCTAAAGAAACACTGAGCATTTCCCAACAGTCAGTCCCTCAGACCACGTAACCAAACAGCTAAAAGCCTAAGCTGGTAACAGAGATATTTACCGATAAGAGCTGTGTGACTCTTTAAGGCTGTGCCTTTAAGAAAGGGACACTGCTGGGACACTCTGGCTGAATATTTTGTAAACAAAGATAGGTCTAAAGGAATTTCATTGGTAGAATGCAGCTTTAAGTTTTAGTGCAGTTGGAATCTTGTTCAGTTCCTCTCTGTTCTCCCTTTCCAGCTTGTCTGCTTCATAGTTTCATAGTTTCATTCAGGGTTGGAAGGGACCACAAGGATCATCTAGTTCCAACCCTCCTGCCATGGGCAGGGACACCCCACACTAGATCAGGCTGGCCAGAGCCTCATCCAGCCTGCTCTTAAACACCTCCAGGGACAGGGCCTCGCCCACCTCCCTGGACAACCCATTCCAGGGCTTCACCACTCTCATGGTGAAGAGCTTCCTCCTCACCTCCAGCCTGAATCTCCCCACCTCCAGCTTCATTCCATTCCCCCTAGTCCTATCACTACCTGAGATCCTGAGAAGTCCCTCCCCAGCCTTCCTGTAGCCCCCTGCAGATACTGGAAGGCCACAATGAGGTCACCTGGGAGCCTTCTCTTCTGCAGACTTCTGGGCAACGAGCCGGAGTTCTGACCTTGGATAACAGATAAGCACTAATGCTGCTTGCGCCTGGAGGCCTAACAAGAACTCTCTTCCTTTTCTCTCTCTAACCCTTTTTGGGAAAAAAGGGAGGTAGAGGGAGAGAGGAGGGCACAGGGGGGGAACCCTCCTCTGTCCGGAGGAGGGAATTTTGTTTTCTTTGCTGTATATTTCTGTATATATATTGTCAATACTCTCTACATTGTGTATATACAACCTGCATCCCAGATATTGCTTGTAAACATAGCATTCCTTTGCTTCTCCGACTGAGCTAGCTGTGGTTTCTTTTCTTTGTGGGGGAGGGAGAGCTAGGCCTTCTCTCAACCCACTACAAGCTGGGAGCAGCAAAATGTGCACCATGCCTTCACACAGCTGCTGAGATTGGTAATTGAAAGGGTTACTGTCAAGATTCATTGGATTCTATCCCGGGCCAAGAACCTTATGAAGGTTTAGGACAAGAGGAAATGGCCTCAAGTTGTGCCAGGGGAGGTTTAGCATGAATATCACGAAAAGTTCTTTTCTGGAGATGGTCAGGCATTGGAACAGGCTGCCCAGGGAAGTGGTGGAGTCACCACCCCCAGCGGTCTTCAAAAATCCTGCATACACAGTACTGTGGGAGATGATTTAGTGGGCATGGTGGTGGTGGGTTGAGGGTTGTACTTGGTGAACTTAGAAGTCTTTTCCAACCTTAATGATTCTATAAGGAGGCTGAGGGGAGGAGTCAGAGTGGGAGGAGCTCCACTCTGATTTAGAAGGGATGGGGAAGAAAAAGAGTGATATGAATAGCACCTGCAATATCTTCATAAATGTGGATATATCACAGATCTGATGAGGCTGAGTTTCTTGGAGCAGGCTCTATGCACAGATCAGATAAAACTACCAGGAAAGTTTCCTCCCTTCCTGCCTCACAGAGGCAGTATCCATGTTTCTGGTTCACAAATGCAGCTCAGGGAAACAGAGAGACTCCCAAGGGGACATGGTGTATCTCCGTCAGAACTAGAAATTGAATTGACTCTTTTAGCTCTCTCTCCAGTGGGCAAACCACCACTGCATCCTTCCTCTTCATTAACATGTTTGGAACCACATAAAGGAAGAGCAGATCTGTAAGGCCAGGATACATTGCAAGATGGAATGCACCAGCACCATCTGCACACCAAGCAGATGCAAGATGCTGCAACTTCAAAAGCAGTGCCAGCTAGCAGATCCACAGATCTGCTCACCAAACACAGCCTTCCTGAGGGTTCTACTTCTACTCATCTGGCTTCTAGCATGGATTTTGATCTGCCTGCATTAGACAGGGGTAATCAAAATAATCACCCTAAATAATTCCGTCAGAAAAGACTAGCAGAGGCCCCTCCAGAACTGGGCTGCAGGGTCTCACACACCTTCCCATGCTGAGTAAAAGAATAGGAGATCTTTTTTTCACCATGTTGTCCTACCTACTGTTCTGTCTACAAGCTCTCAAGCTCCCTGGGAAAGAGTGCATTATCTGAGGCAGAATGATGCTTTAACTGGCTCCCAGCTGCTTCCAGGACCACACTGGAACAGAAGATGTAGGAACAGCCTTTGTCAGAGGGGATCCACCAGCAGAGGAAGAAGCTGTCTGACATCACTTGCCACAAATAGGGTTACAAAATCAGAACAAGGCAAAACACACGCTGGCTGCTAATGGGAGACTTACTGTGGGCCAGTACACTGCGTGGATTGTTCTGCGAGGAGTGATGGTTTGAACTCCCAGATCTGCCAGCGACAGACAGCAGGGAGTCTTCTCCATGCAAATGCCACTGGGAACATCTGGCTTTAAGTAGCGTCTATTCTTTGACATTTAGCAAATCAACTCTGATTTGTTTTTGCCTTGGATTGTGTTTCCTCTGTTGCTTGGGAGGGCAAAGTTAGTGTGTGTGGCCCTCTTGGGTTACCCAGTTGGGTAACTGCAGAGCATTTGAATCATTTAAATAAAGGACCAGCGACAGTGTGCCACTTATACCCCCCATCCTCCTTATAAGGAGAAAAGGCATTCTGAATGAAAGCGGCACGCTGCTTCGCTTGGGAGGCTGAGTGAAGTGAGTGCTGGGGAAGCATTCAGCTGGGCAACCCCAGCATCTTGCACAAGCAGAGGAACATCCCCCACCCACCCATCAGATTGTGTTTTGTATAAGTCTATGGTTCCATTGCCACTCTTTCTGGTCTCAGGGGACAGTGAGCACAACAAGAGGTGGTTTTGTTGATAGAAGAATGGAATGGAATGGAATGGAATGGAATGGAATGGAATGGAATGGAATGGAATGGAATGGAATAGAATAGAATAGAATAGAATAGAATAGAATAGAATAGAATAGAATAGGAATAGACCAGGTTGGAAGAGACCTTCAAGATCATCACGTCCAACCTATCATCCAACACCACCTAATCAGCTAACCCATGGCACCAAGCACCCTGTCAAGTCTCCTCCTGAACACCTCCAGCAATGGCAACTCCACCACCTCCCTGGGCAGCCCATTCCAATGGGCAATCACTCTCTCTGTGTAAAACTTCCTCCTGACCTCCAGCCTGAACCTCCTCTGGCACAGCCTGAGACTGTGTCCTCTTGTTCTGGTGCTGGTTGCCTGGGAGAAGAGACCAACCTCTGCCTGTCTACAACCCCTGTTCAAGTAGTTGTAGACAGCAATAAGGTCACCCCTGAGTCTCCTCTTCTCCAGGCTAAGCAACCCCAGCTCCCTCAGCCTCTCCTCACAGGGCTGTGTTCCAAGCCCCTCATCAACTTTGTTGCCCTTCTCTGGACATGCTCCAGCAACTCAACCTCCTTCCTAAACTGAGGGGCCCAGAACTGGTGTGGCCTAACCAGTGCAGTGTACAGGGGCACAATGACCTCCCTGCTCCTGCTGGCCACACTGTTCCTGATGCAGGCCAGGATGCCATTGGCCCTCCTGGCTGCCTGGGCACACTGCAGGCTCATGTTCAGCCTACCATCAACCAGCACCCCCAGGTCCCTCTCTGCCTGGCTGCTCTCAGCCACTCTGACCCCAGCCTGTAGCACTGCCTGGGGTTGTTGTGGCTGATGTGCAGAACCTGGCACTTGGATGTGTTCAATCTCCTGCCCTTGGACTCTGCCCATCTGTCCAGCCTGTCCAGGTCCCTCTGCAGAGCCTCTCTACCCTCCAGCAGATCAACTCCTGTCCCCAGCTTGGTGTCGTCAGCAAATTTACTGATGATGGACTCAATGCCCTCATCCAGATCATCAATAAAGATGTTAAAGAGCACAGGGCCCAGCACTGATCCCTGGGGCACACCACTGGTGCCTGGCTGCCAGCTGGCTGTGGCACCATTCACCACCACTCTCTGGGCTCAGCCTCCAGCCAGTTCCTAACCCATCACAGTGTGCTCCCGTCCAGGCCGTGGGCTGACAGCTTGGCCAGGAGGTTGCTATGGGGGACAGATGCTCCATCCCTGTGGTGTATGTATCTCCAGAACATCCCAGAAAAAGGCAGGGATGCTTTCCTGGTTTATTGGATTGAGTTGCTCAATGACATCAAGTTATTGTCTCAGGTAATGCAACATGCTGTCACTGCCAACATCTCTTCATGTCAGCATGATCTCCACTAACAGAGCTAGGAGAGGTAGGTTTATCCCAAACAGCTCGAGCTGTTCCCATGCCATGAAGAGAAAGAGATAACTTGGAAATCAGTTCTCCTCACCAACTCTGAATTAATTTAACAGGAACCATGGGCCCAAAGTACTTCTGAGCCAGTAACAGACACCAATCTGTTTGCTGCTGTAGGAAATTAGCTCTGCTCACATCAAACACCCAGATGGAAAGTGATGTCATCTGTACATCCATTCAGGCTTACTTATACTGCACAAAATTAAATCCAACCCTTCTAAGAAAGAAAGGGGAATATCATCCCTCCTCCTTAGTCACCCACCCAGAGCTGCTTCAAATAGAAATTAAGGGTTTAGTCACAGAATAAAGCAGGGAGACAGGCACTCACTGTGCTTTTTAACCCTTTCTCCCTTGGGGTAAGACAGCAGGGTCAGGAGAAGCTCCTGCATCCATCAAAGCAGCACAGCTCCCTCACAGAGGAAGCTCAGTTACAGAGAACACAAGACAGCAGGATCCACAGCAAGTCTGAGTCTTTCTTCTTGCAACATCCTCAGGGTTATCAGAAGTGATCCTCACTTCTCACCCACATCCTCACCCAGACTACTGGATCCCAATTTTTGGGATGCCAGGCTGTGAGTTACAGCACAGCACAAGCAAGGAGCACAGTGGATAGCTGGGACCAGGAATCTCTGGCTAGGCCAATTAAATCCAACAATGCTTTTGAGTTGAAAGCTCCATCAGGACTCTTGGAAGCATTTCTGACCTCAGGGAGCAGCTGAGCAGAAAGTACCAAGGAAAGTCTCTGGAAGATGAGACAGAAACAGTTGCAGGAGACCTTTTGAAAAAGAGCCTGACAATAACACTGGGAAAGGAGATCTTTCCTGCAGCGATGAAGCTTCTGTTGGCACCAAGCTGAACTGCATGAGCTAACAGGGCACTTCCATCCAAGGGCAATAACTTACCCTTTTTCCTGGCTTGAGCAATGACATCAGCAGCACTTTTGCTCATCACCTTGGTGATATAAAGGGGGCAGTTGGTTTGGTTTGCAATGGTTATTGCCCGGTTCACAGCCTCTGCCTCCACCTGAGACACAAATTCAGCGGCAAGTTAGTAACATCCCACATGTTGGCACATAACATCCCACATGCCAGCATATCCCATTTACTCCAGAGGGTCACAGCCTATGCTTTCATGGGACACAAAGTGTACAGGGCTGAGACTAGAGACCTTTCCAGTTCAAAGACAGAAAAATGTAGTGCAACCATGATAATTAAAATGACATCAAGCTCTCATTACTCCCTTTTCTTCCAGACTGCTTCTAAGTTTCTCTGCAAGCAGATTAAGTCCTAAAGTAAGACTCCAGGCACTCAAGGTCAGAATGATTCAACCTAGACAAAGGTAAGCAACTGAGTGTCTACTCAACAAAACTCTTCGTTCTCCAGCCCACATGGAAGAGAGATGCTATAGCCACACACTCTGGTAAGCCACGTTTGCAAACAAGCTTCCTAAATTGCACCCTCCACTATAATACCTGGCTTGGGATCTGAGAAGAGTCTGAACCACCCCATAAATTAACTACTATTTCTTGCATGCACAGAGGGAAGAACCTCAACAAGATTGATGGTCACTTTATAACTCCAGCCTCAGAAGGAACGTCACCACTGTGCAGAGTTTCAGGGATCACACATCCTAATCAAAGCAATCCAGGAGACAGATTAAGCAGCAGGGTAACGCTCACAGTGCCTGCTACCATGGAGAACTGAGCCTGCAACACCACAGACATTGTTCAAGTGAACAACAGAGGAAGCTGATCCCCAAATGCGAGAGGCCACCAGCACATCCCATGGACTCCACGTGAATCCATGAATCCCATGGACTGACACACACTCAGCACCTTTGAGAATGTGCTCTACAATAACTCATCACAGGGAAAGGGCTGCAAATCACCACCAGCCCCCGACTGGAACACACTGGCTCCCAGCATTGTGCTTGGTCCCTGAGAAGGAGCTGAGATTAGGAGCTTTGGAAACTGTATTCCTCAGGCTGATGTCCTAAGTGGCCAAAACAGCTCTGCTCACACTGGCAAAGCCACCACTTGTGCCACTGCTCAAGAAAAACACCACAACAAACAACACCAGCAAACCAGCCTCCCAGACCCAGGAGGTTGGTCTCTAGTTCCCAAAGGGTTAGAGCCCATGCCTGTCACCACACCAGGGCTTGTGGCTAACCCTCCCCAAGCAGGGTGATGTACAGGAAGGGACATTTTCTGGCCCAGCTGTCCCAGGAAGATGGAAAAGGCAACATTGAGGAGTGTTTATTCCAGGATATTTGCCTCAAGTATGCCACAGCCAGCAGCACTTGCAGACAAGAGGGAGGCTGAAAGGAAGAGCCAAGAAAAGCATTCCTGTCCCTCCTTCGAGACAAGCAGGGAACTCAAATGGGCCAATGCTTCCAGGCAATGGCACTGGAAACTACCCATTCAAAGCAGACCTGCACACTGCTCTGTCACTGCAGCTCTTGGAGTCACCTTTCCAAGCTGTACCTTAGTTTCCCCACTTGTAAAGCAGGGATAAAACAGCACAAATCTTCATACTTTTGACCAAAAGGCACTTGAGCAAGTGCTAAGCAGGAGGAGAGTACTTTCTGTGCGGAAGAGAGCAAGGCTGCTGAATTCATGTCTTGTGCCCAGATGCTATAGTGACAAGCACACAACAATAATCAAACAGCTAGTCCAGAGGGGAATGTTTGCAATCACCACAATGCATTAGAAGCCCTAGCACAGCAGTTCTCTTGGAAAAGAAAACAGACAGACATTTCCTGGAGCACTTGGGACTGCCTGTGCTTTCAGCATTTTTGTGGCTAAAATAAAAACAAAACCAAGACAGATTGCTCTGAAAAGTCATCACAGAAGGATCTGAGCTATGAAGGGGGGGAGTTTTCTAGAGAAGTGATGGGTGATGCTGACCTGGGATGGCAGTGTCTTAATTAAAACTCCTTTTGGTGACTGGAAAAATGTGGTGAGCACCATCACCTTGGCTCAACCCAGGGTACTAAGGTGAGCGAGCTAAACCCATGAGTCAGCAGTGAAACTTAAGCCTTAATCCATGCCTTCTGCTCAGCCTGGGAACCCAGATACCCACACTCCAAGTAAGACCTCCCTGCCAGAGCAGGGTCACCCAGAGTAGGTTGTACAGGATGGCTTCCAGGTGGATTTGGAATGGCTCCAGAGACTCCATCACCTCTCTGGGCAGCCTGCTCCAGAGCTCTACCACAGGCCAAGTAAAGAAATTCCTCCTCATGTTTAGAGTGAACTTTGTATGTTCAAGTTCATGCCCATTACCTTGTCTAAACATTTTAGACTTGTTCAACAACTCCTGCTAGTCTGCTGTAGATGGAGGTCTGAATTAAGCAGCTTTTCAATTAAGATGACACCCACCATCAAGTCCTTGGGACAAGCTCTACACTTCCTAAGGGGCGATGTGAAAAGCCAGAAAGATGCCAAGAAATATTCTCCTGAAGACAACAGGACTTAGGGATCTGTTACCATCCTCAGAACCCAGCCTCTGTCATCAGCCAGCTTTAAGGAAGTTTTGTTTTTAAAAACACAGAGTTACTGGAGCAGAGGTGGGGAGAGAGCCAGATGACAGCATTTCCTGTTCTGTTTGCTATGACTTCCAAGGAGGAGAATGTTGAACCAAACACTTCCACAGTGGGCAGACAGTGCAGCTGGGGGCAGCTGCTGAGAGGCTGCCCAGTGACACTGGGAGGAGTGTTCCAGTGGAAGATGCCCATGTATCCTCAGAGAGCCTTCCCTGCTCTGCAGAGAAAGAACTTATTTCTGCACAGATGGAACAAAGCAACCAAGCCAGGGAGCTACACAGTTCACGCTTTAAAGCTTCTGCTCCTATAAGGCTGAGCTTTGGAGCAGCTGGACAAGACTTGGTTAGCTTGATGGCCAGATCCTTTAAGGTAAGGAGCAGCCTTCCTTTGATGTCAACAGAAGTTCAGGGGTATTCCACAGATGAGCCCCGTGTGTCATGTCAGCATCTCTTCCTGCTCTCCAGATGCAAGCCAAAAAACGTGTTAAAAAACCCTGCAGGGGTGGGTGAGTGGCAATCTCAGTGCAGCTTTCAGGAAACTAAACCCACAGATTCTGTGAGGGTTCACATACTGCCCAAGCTGAGCATTATCTTTCTTCCCCTTCTGTATGAGGTGACTGAATGATTTATATCCCTACTGAAACATCTCTGGATGTCACTTGTCTCAAGGAAGGGGAGGGAATAGAGAGAGAGCATATGGGGCACGTGTAGATGATCTCACACATCCAGCTTCCAGCTGCTGCATCTGGCAGTCAGTAAAGCCCAGCTATCTTGGGGGAACAAAAAGAACTTCTTGCACCTGAGATGGACTTCACAGAGTCAGAATGCCATGGTGAGATACCCAGTCTGGTGATGCTGGAAGACTGGAAAGGAAGAATGTGATGGGAACCAAGACATCTCACCTCACTTTAGATACCTGATGTGTGAGCCCCTATAGACTGTGTTTGAGAATCAAGAGAAAGAGACAAGCTTTTCCAGAGGGTTAATGAAATCTTAGGCTGGATGAGTTACTCCCTGGAGATGTCCTCTTCTCCAGTACAGAACCTGAGGGGCCTCCTCAACTCCTCCTAAATTAGTCCATAGCAATTACTCTCAAGAAAGGACGAGCTATCAGTTAATCCCTAGAAGTGACCGAAGTTCTTCCCTTACCCCACGCTGCAACAATGTTTATAGCCAGGATGAAATTGTGTTTCTGGCTACATTTATCCCAGAATGTTGTCGACAGCAATATTATGAATTGAGGGAGTAAAGGCAGTGGGGTACTCACTTCTTCAGGTCTGCTCAACACATGCCCTTCAGGGCCTGTGATCCCCAGTTCCAGGATCCTTTGCTGCTCCTAAGGGAGAGAGAAGAAAGATCAAGAAAAATATTTAAAACAACACCCATTTTTTTCTTGCAGCAAAAGCTGTTTGAAGGAGGTGTAAGTAAGCATCTATGCTAGCTAAGGATCATAGAGAGCTCTACAAAAGGGCCTTACAACCAGTGTCCTGCCCAACTTCCTCTACTGAGAGGAACCTGAGCTCACAAAACTGTTGCTCATTTGTTCACAAGAGGTCAATGTAATCTTTTATTTTGATTGGCTTCACGCTAGGTTCATAGCCCTTCAGCTTTCACTGTTAATTTGTGACTATAACATTCTCACACAAAAAAGATCATCCTGAAGCTGCAGGTGACTGGGTTCAAAGACTCAGGCAGGCTCCTCCCAAGACAGGTGGTGCAGAAGTCCTCTGCAACACCAGCTTTGCATGCTTGCAGCAGAATGCATGCAGTGAGCTGGAGAGCAGATTGAAACTAAACATATTACTAACATTTCTTTAGAATAAACCAAACCTTTATTAGAATAAACCAAACCAGGTTGGAAGAGACCTTCAAGATCATCGTGTCCAACCCATCAACCAATCCAACCCACCCAAACAGCTAACCCATGGCACCAAGCACCCCAGCAAGTCTCCTCCTGAACACCTTCAATGACAGCGACTCCACCACCTCCCCAGGCAGCCCATTCCAATGGGCAATCACTCTCTCTGTATAGAACTTCTTCCTAACATCCAACCTGAACCTCCCCTGGCGCAGCCTGAGACTGTGTCCTCTTGTTCTGGTGCTGGCTGCCTGGGAGAAGAGACCATCATCCGCCTGTCTACAACCTCCCTTCAGGTAGTTGTAGAGAGCAATAAGGTCACCCCTGAGTCTCCTCTTCTCCAGGCTAAGCAGCCCCAGGTCCCTCAGCCTCTCCTCACAGGGCTGTGTTCCAAGCCCCTCACCAACTTTGTTGCCCTTCTCTGGACTCATTCCAGCAAGTCAACCTCCTTCCTAAACTGAGGAGCCCAGAACTGGACACAGGACTCGAGGTGTGGCCTAACCAGTGCAGTGCACAGGGGCAGAATGACCTCCCTGCTCCTGCTGGCCACACTGTTCCTGATGCAGGCCAGGATGCCATTGGCCCTCCTGGCTGCCTGGGCACACTGCAGGCTCATGTTCAGCCTACCATCAGCCAGCACCCCCAGGTCCCTCTCTGCCTGGCTGCTCTCAGCCACTCTGACCCCAGCCTGTAGCACTGCCTGGGGTTGTTGTGGCCAATGTGCAGAACCTGGCACTTGGATGTGTTCAATCTCCTGCCCTTGGCCTCTGCCCATCTGTCCAGCCTGTCGAGGTTCCTCTGCAGAGCCTCTCTACCCTCCAGCAGATCAACTCCTGCCCCCAGCTTGGTGTTGTCTGCAAACTTACTGATGATGGACTCAATGCCCTCATCCAGATCATCAATAAAGATGTTAAAGAGCACAGGACCCAGCACTGATCCCTGGGGCACACCACTGGTGCCTGGCTGCCAGCTGGCTGTGGCACCATTCACCACCACTCTCTGGGCTCAGCCTCCAGCCAGTTCCTAACCCATTGCAGTGTGCTCCCGTCCAGGCCATGGGCTGACAGCTTGGCCAGCAGTTTGCTATGGGGGACGGTGTCAAAGGCCTTGCTGAGGTCCAGGTAGACCACATCCACAGCCTGCCCCACATCCACCAGGCAGTCACCTGATCGTAGAAGGAGATCAGGTTGGTCAGGCAGGACCTGCCCTTCCTAAATCCATGCTGGCTGGGCCTGATCCCTTGGCCATCCTCTAAGTGCTGTGTTAATGCACTCAGGATGACCTGTTCCATGATCTTGCCTGGCACTGAGGTCAGGCTGACAGGCCTAATTCCCTGGCTCATCCAACCGGCCCTTCTTCTTTGTTGCTATTTAAAAGATGAACAGATCCAAAACATCAGCATCACATGTACTGTTTCCCCTTCCACTTCACAGAATCATGGAATGGTAGGGGTTGGAAGAGACCTTTGGAGACCATTCAGTCCAACCCCATCTGTCAGAGCAGGTTTACCTAGAGCAGGCTGCACAGGATGGTGTCCAGGCAAGTTTGGAGTAACTCCAGAGACGGAGACTTCACACTGGGCAGCCTGTTCCAGCAGTCTATCACTCTCAAAGTAAACAGTGTGGTAGAGGGTCCTCATGTTTGGATGGAACTTCCTATGTTCAGGTTTGTGCCCTTTACCTCTTGTCCTGTCACTGGGTGCCACTGAAAAAAAAGACTGGGCACCCACCCTTGAAGGATTTATAAGCACTTCCCCTGGTCTTAGCATACATGGAACATTATATTGTGCTCAGTGACAGCCACACTCAGACATAGCTTCCACATAAGGAAGAGATGGCTGATATCCACCACAAACTGAAACCTGCCACGGACACCTGCCTTAGCAGTGGCAACAAAGGGGTAAGATTTGATACACCGCTCTGCTTGCATTCTTGACACAGCTCTGCCATGCTCTTAATGGTTCTTGGCGATTTTCTGCTTGCAAAGAAGGAATAAGGAGTTTAAATCCCTCCCAGGGATTTTGAAGTTAACAGTCCACAGAATAAACACTACATACCTCAGCAATGATGTCACCATTCTCGGCATGCACTTGAGCTGTCGCACCAATATCCCGGATTACACTCAGGACTTCGTATATCTGCAAGACAGAAAACACTCCTTTCAACATGCACTGAGTATACTCTCCTGTAACAAAGGCAGAAACACTCCAGACTCCTTCAGCAAACAGAATTCTGCAGAATGGAAGAGAGACAACCACAGAATCCCACAGTGGTGGGGGTTGGAAGGGACCTCTGGAGATCATCCAGAGGTCATCCTGCTAAAGCAGGTTCTCCTAGATCAGGTTGTCCAGGAGTGTGTCCAGGTGGGTTTTGAAAGTCTCCAAAGAATGAGACTCCACAGCCTCTCTGGACAGACTGCTCCAGGGCTCCAGCATCCTCACAGCAAAGAAGTTTCTCCTCACATAGAGGTGGAACTTCGTGCATCCCAGGTTGTGTCTGTTGCCCCTCAACCAGCCCCATCTTCTTTACATCCACCCCTCAGATATTTAGCAGGACAGAATCATAGGATTACTTTGGTTGGAAAAGACCTCTAAGATCATCTTGTCCATCCATCAACACCATCATAGCCACTAAACCATGTCCCCAGGAGCCATGTCCACAAGTTTCTTGAATGCCTCCAGAGACGGTGATTCCATCACCTCCCTGGGCAGCCTCTTCCAATCCCTGACCACTCTTTCAGGAAAGAAATTTTCCCTAATATCTTAATATTTGTAACCATTAACAGGCTGCTCTTCTCCAGACTTAGCATCCCCAGGTCTCTCAGCCTTTCCTCATCAGACTGATGTTCCAGTCCCTTCATCATCCTTGTGGCTTCTGTTGGATATACTCTCTAGTATTTGTCCCTCGTGAACTGGGTTAAATGTGGTTTGCTGGATAAACATGATCCCTTTTCCCACCTGTAATTGAATTCCCCAGCCTGCACAGTTGGATGCCACTGATATGGTAAAGAAGCACTGTTCAGCAGCCAGGTGTTTACCACACTGGTGGAAGAAACACAGGGCTAGATCTGGAGTGATTTTAAAGAGCTGACAGAGTTGTACCTGCTTCATGCCTTTATTTATTGGTGATTGGCACGAAAAACAAAACAACTCAGAATCATAGAATGGTTTTGGTTGCAAAAGACCTTTAAGCTCATCCAGTCCAGCCATTCTCTAACTTTACCAAGAGTGGCACTAAACCATGTCCCTCAGTGCCACATCTCTGCTCTTTGGAACACCTCTGGGAAGGGGGCTTCTACCACCTCCCTGTGGAGCCTGTTCCAGTGTTTCCTTAGTTTTGATTTTCATGGAGAACCTGCGCCCACCCCTCTTGCTGCCTGGGACAGAAGCAGTGTGATTTCCCACTCCAGCAAACCAGTTTGAGAGGGCTCAGGTTGAGTAACCCACAACCGATGTTGTCACTGTCAATGGTCACCCATTAAGATGCTGACCAGAGTCATCAGAGATAATTGTCTCAGACCACTGCCTCCCACACCATTCCAAACACTTCACAGGCATTCCTCTTCTGCCTCCATGTTAGAAATACAAACTGCCCAAGTATCCAAACCCATCCACCAGAAACACAAATGAGATGACAAACCCTTTGTACAGTCCCACTGATTCTAAGGCTAAAGCCAAAACCCCACAACTGGAGCAGGACCAGTTGCAGCTTGACAAACATCCAGAGCAGGGATCTCCTTCTCCTGCCCTATGCCTACACATAGAGCAGCAATTTATACACTGTCCCTGCAGTGACAGAAGGATGTGACCATGAAGCTTTCCTACCTGAGAGTCAGTTAGCTGGAAGCGATCTTTGAAAGCCATGTAAACCAAGAAGGAGTTCACACCTGGCAGACAGAGAGCAGAGAAATTATCTCTGGGGCACAAACTGCAGGCACAGATAGAGCTACAAAATACCATTTCTCCTAGAGAGCACATCCCCCTCAATCAGCCCCCCACACAAGCAGTAGTAGACAGTGGAGGAATAAATGACTTTAATCTGCTGTGAAATGTGTCCACACACAGACACAGGAGTTCTCAGAAGATCCCAGCACCCTGCCAGGATATCCTCAGCCATGTGGCATCTATTAACCCAGCTGAGGAGCCTGCACTCCAGCCTTGGAGACAGCTACACCCCATGGCCTCAGCTTTGCACTGAAATAAGAAAAACTCCATGGATCCAACATTGCAGGAGGCTGAGGAAAAAGAAAGGCAAAGATCACACACAAGAAAAGGCAGAGACTGGGTTCGTCTGCCAGATCCCCCGCGGCCTCCTGCCAGAGTAATGGGAGATCAGTATCTGCAAGCACATCCTCCTCCCATGTGCACACACTGACCGAGACACAGGGAGTGCTCCTAAGCTGGCTTTCCTTTTCCTGCCTCTTGAGCCAGTAAAAGCTTGTGTGACAAAGCACTCCTTGGGATGTGAAAGGGTGTTTTGTAAAGGACACACAGAATGGAAAATTGCTCTCGCCTAACGATGAGAGGTCAAGGAAATTAAAGAGGGGAAAAACCTATGAGGTCATTTTATTCAGCTCTTCTCCACTTTCAGCAACCTTCCTGCTGGATTGTTCCTCTGGGCTGGATTTTTCCCTTTTTAGTTTACAATGGTCTAGGAGCTGAAGATATCACCTACTTGCAGTAATGAGAATTAGAAGGACTCCACTTTGAACAAAGGTGCTTCTCTGCATGGCAGCAGCAAGATTCAGCTCTGCAAAACCAATGCTCACCCACTGCAGGGGCACCAGCATGTACTATCTCCCTGAGGCCCCTATGACAGTGACTGACAAAACCTTCAGAAGAAGCTAGAATGGGTCAAACAGCCAGAAGGGCCCAAACCAGCCTTATGAGGATACAAGAGTCAAATATATCACAGGAACCAGTCTTAAATAACAGGGAAGACAGATGTAAAAAATAAGGAGGGAAAAGGCTTCCCTGCACTTACCATGATCTTTCACCAGAGCTTCCATCTCCTCCTGGACACCTTTATGCCACTCAGTGATATCCACATGCAGAGAGTAGTCACAGCAGGATTTGCTGTCTGCCCATTCTCGCCACTGGTCAAAGGCAGTCAGCAAACTGGTCCCTGGCTCAGGAACCACGTGATCAACTGGGAAAGACAACCAAAGCACTGGTAAGTGGATGAACAATAGCTTGCCTGGATGTCCAAGACACTAAGCATGTTGCAGAGGCTGCCACAAAAACAAGACATTCCTGCCCCCTTAAATATCTGAGTTCGAAAGACCTGGTTTTGAAAGCCCCACATAGGAGGAAGCTGGTTATGGAGCAGAAGCTGAAGGAAATGGTTGAATTCCTACAGCTTGTGTACTACAATGAGTTATGAACAGAGCAAACAGAAGTCCAAACACAAACCACTGCAGAGAGCTCTACAAACACTGCTCCCGGGTCCGGTGACAAACGAACAATGACGCAGGCAGGGTCTTCGGAGAACACCAGGCAGCAGCGTCCAGCGCTCAGCAACTCGTGTGCAAGAAGTGCCTGTCTCTGTGCCCCTGAGTGGGCCAGAACAGGTGTCCAAAGAGTGCAGAGATGTATCACTGAGCATATGCAGTGGCAACCAAGTTTAGTTTTGGGCCACTCATTACAAGAAAGACATTCTGATGCTGGATGAGTTCCAGAGAAGGCTAAGGGATACTCCACCAGCCTACAGATCCAACCTCAAAGGGTAACAAGAGGTTTGGATATGAAGTTTTAGTTCCTCCCCACAATAACAGTCACATTTTTATCTGAATGTAGGGGATCTCTGTGATGTTCACCAGACTCCAAGAAATAAAAGAAGCGAGCCAGCATCTCAGAAATTGAACTGCTGCTGAGAGGAGGAAAAGTCTGTGGGACTTGAGGGGTCACAAACTGGGCAGACACTGCTGGGGAGGAGGAGGGAGCCCTGCCTGGATTTTACACCAAATCACATCAAAAAAGTTAAAGAGTTGCTTCAGTAATCAGCAGAGGAATTCAAGCAATTTACTTTTAATTTTACTGCTGGGTATCTGGGATGCCATCAGCTCAGTGGTCAGCTTGAAACCACAACTGATGTAAGATACAAAGTCCTCAATCCCGGCTCACTCTCAGTGAAGCACAAAACTTCGCTTCCCCCCACACAGCCCAGCCTGGGTTTACTGCCTGAAGAGCTGGATTTACACCAGAAGTTCCATGAAAGCAATGCAGCGCTCCTGAACAGCCCATAAGCCTCAACCACCTAAGTCAGCAATGACATCTCCGAGGTTTGGGATTTGCAGAGGCTGTAGAGAGCCAAGATGACACGAAGCAACCGTCCTGCCCTCTCCTCCCTTCCACAAAACGACGATGCGGCAGAGAGCGAAGCAGCAGTTAAAACGTTTGTGCTTTCCCAAAAGGCTTGTGTCTGCCCCTCAGAGCATCATGAAACCCTGCAAAGGGAACAACACGGTGTCTCCTTCTTTGCTGATACACCAGCAGCAGAGCTGCAACTTTGATCAGGAGTCCTGGGGGTTGAGGAGAGGCTGGTGGCTTTTGTCTGCTCAGATGAGGAGGCAGATGGAACATTCTACAAGCAACTGGAGGATGTCTCAAGATCACCAGACCTTGTCCTTGTGGGTGATTTTAACCTGCCAGACATCTGCTGGGAACTTAACTCAGCAGAGAGGAGACAGTCCAGAAGGTTCCTAGAGCATATGGAGGACAGCTTCCTGATGCAGTTAAGTGAGCCTACCAGGGGCCAGGCTCTGCTTGACCTGCTGTTCTCCAATAGAGAAGGGCTGGTGGGAGATGTGACAGCAGGAGACTGTCCAGGATGCAGTGACCATGAGACAGTGGAGTTTTCAATACGCAGGGAGATAGGGAGGAGCAGTAACAGAACCCTGACCTTGGACTTCCAGAGGGCAAACTTCAGCTTGTTCAAGCAGCTTATTCAGGAAGTACCCTGGGCAGCAGCCCTTGAGAACCAAGGGGTCCAGGATGGTTGGAGCTACTTCAAACAGGAGCTCTTGAGGGCACAGGAACTGGGAGTTTCCACGTGCTGAAAGATGAGCTGAAGGGAAGGCTCTGGGCCTGGATGAGCAAACAGCTCTTGAAGGAATTAAGGAGAAAAAAGAGGGTGCATCGCCTTTGGAAAGGGGGGAGGCAACTCCAGATATCTTTAAAGATGTTGTTAGGTCATGTAGGAGAAAAATTAGAGAGGCAAAAGCCCAGTTAGAACTTAAGCTGGCCACTTCTGTGAAAGATAATAAAAAGCATTTTTATAAATAGATTAATGCTGAAAAGAGGGCAAGAAGAACCTCCACTCCTTCTTGGACCTGGAGGGGAACACTGCAACTAAAGATGAGGAAGAGGCTGAGGTTCTAAGTACCTTCTTTGCCTCAATTTTCAACAATAAGGCAGGAGGACTCCAGGATAACTGGCCTCCTGAACTGCTTGATGGGCTCAGGGAGCAGTGTAGTACCCCTGAAATCCACGAGGAAATAGTTTGGGACTTGCTGAGCCACTTGGATCCCCACAAGTCCATGGGGCCGGATGGGATCCATCCTAGGGTGCTGAGAGAGCTGGCAGATGAGCTGCAAAGCAAAGTTCTGGCTCAATGGAGGGGTCCCAGAGGACTGGAAACTGGCCAATGTGGTCCCCATCCACAAGAAGGGTCGGATGGAGGAACCTGGAAACTCCAAGCCTCTCAGCCTGACCTCAGTGCCAGGCAAGATTATGGAACAGATCATCTTGAGTGCAATCACACAGCACTTAGAGGATGGCCAAGGGCTCAGGCCCAGCCAGCATGGATTTAGGAAGGGCAGGTCCTGCCTGACCAACCCAATCTCCTTCTACGATCAGGTGACTGCCTGGTGGATGTGGGGCAGGCTGTGGATGTGGTCTGCCTGGACCTCAGCAAGGCCTTTGACACTGTCCCCCACAGCAAACTCCTGGCCAAGCTGTCAGCCCACGGCCTGGATGGGAGCACACTGCGATGGGTTAGGAACTGGCTGGAGGCTGAGCCCAGAGCGTGGTGGTGAATGGTGCCACAGCCAGCTGGCAGCCAGGCACCAGTGGTGTGCCCCAGGGAGCAGTGCTGGGCCCTGTGCTCTTTAACATCTTTATTGATGATCTGGATGAGGGCATTGAGTCCATCATCAGTAAGTTTGCTGATGACACCAAGCTGGGGGCAGGAGTTGATCTGCTGGAGGGTAGAGAGGCTCTGCAGAGGGACCTCGACAGGCTGGACAGATGGGCAGAGGCCAAGGGCAGGAGATTGAACACATCCAAGTGCCAGGTGCTGCACATTGGCCACAACAACCCCACGCAGTGCTACAGGCTGGGGTCAGAGTGGCTGAGAGCAGCCAGGCAGAGAGGGACCTAGGGGTGCTGGTTGATGGTAGGATGAACATGAGCCTGCAGTGTGCCCAGGCAGCCAGGAGGGCCAATGGCATCCTGGCCTGCATCAGGAACAGTGTGGCCAGCAGGAGCAGGGAGGTCATTGTGCCCCTGTACACTGCACTGGTTAGGCCACACCTCGAGTCCTGTGTACAGTTCTGGGCCCCTCAGTTTAGGAAGGAGGTTGACTTGCTGGAACGAGTCCAGAGAAGGGCAACAAAGTTGGTGAGGGGCTTGGAACACAGCCCTGTGAGGAGAGGCTGAGGGACCTGGGGTTGCTTAGCCTGGAGAAGAGGAGACTCAGGGGTGACCTTATCACTCTCTACAACTACCTGAAGGGAGGTTGTAGACAGGCTGATGATGGTCTCTTCTCCCAGGCAACCAGCACCAGAACAAGAGGACACAGTCTCAGGCTGCACCAGGGGAGTTTCAGGATGGAGGTTAGGAAGAAATTCTACACAGAGAGAGTGATTGCCCATTGGGATAGGCTGCCCAGGGAGGTGGTGGAGTCGCCATCATTGAAGGTGTTCAGGAGGAGACTTGACAGGGTTCTTGGTGCCATGCTTTAGTTGATTAGGTGGTGTTGGATGATAGGTTGGACATGATGATCCTGAAGGTCACTTCCAACCTGCTGGTCTATTCTATCCTATCCTGTATTTGGGGTGGAATTATTCTGCTTTCACTGGGCATATGTGAACAGGACACATTATCCTGTCAAAACACATTAAATAAACAATGTTTAGATGCTTTAGAATTCCCTTAATGTCTTTGGTCATCACTGCAGAAGGTTCTGGGACTGCCATAGATTGAGTCATATTTGAGAAACACTTTTAGCTCTTTAAGGCATATGAGATAAAACTGAAAACTTGTTCTTAGGCTGGTAAATCCCCCCTCTAGTCTCCATGTTGTTTCATCTCCTGAACTACCTCTGATACCTAGATTACAAAAAAGTCTTTCTGGAGGATGCTATTTGACTACCAAGGAAACATTAGCTTTATTATATAATGATTCATAGATTGATAGAATGGTTTGTGTTGGAAGGGACCTTCAAGACCATCTAGTTTAAATCCCCCTGCCATGGGCAGGGACACCTCCCACTTCATCAGGTTGCTCAAGGCCTCATCTCAGGCTTAGATGAGTGACCTTTATGCACTTAAATTAGGGATAGTGACCTTTGTCCTTTCAGTCATGGGGCATAAATCTCTCTAGTTAATAATGTGAAATATGTCCTAATAACAGCATCATAGCAATCTGCAGTAGGAACATTAAAGCTGAGAACCATATATGAAAATAACATGAGATTTTGATCCAAATTCTACACATCACAGCCCATTCACCAGACAGAAAACAATGAGTCTTGACTTGCTCTGAAATTATTAAAACAATGCCTGTTCAGTCATTAAAAAACAAAATATGGAGCAGAGATCACAGAATCACAGAATGTTAGAGGTTGGAAGGGACCTCTGGAGATTGCCCAGTCCAACCCCTCCGACTGAGCAGGATCACCCAGGGCAGGTCACACAGGAACACATCCAGGTGGGGCTGGAAAGTCTCTGGACTGCACAACCTCTCTGGGCAGCCTGCTCCAGGGCTCCAGCTCTCTCACAGTGAAGAAGTTTCTCCTCATGTTGAGGTGAAACCTCCTGGGTTCCAGTTTGTACCTTGTTGTTCCTTGGCTTATCCCTGAGCCCAGAGAGTGGTGGTGAATGGTGCCACAGCCAGCTGGCAGCCAGGCACTAGTGGTGTGCCCCAGGGATCAGTGCTGGGTCCCATCCTGTTCAGTATCTTTATTGATGATCTGGATGAGGGGATTGAGTCAGTCATCAGCAAATTTGCAGATTACACCAAATTAGGGGCAGATGTTAGTCAGTTAGAGGGCAGAAGGGCTCTCCAAAGATACCTCAACCAACTAGACAGATGGGCAGAGTCCAATGGGATGGCATTCAACAAGTCCAAGTGCCAGGTGCTGCACTTTGGCCATGGCAACCCCATGCAGAGCTACAGGCTGGGGTCAGAGTGGCTGAAGAGCTGCCAAACAAAGAGACCTGGGGGTATTGATTGACAGATGGGTGAACATGAGCCTGCAGTGTGCTCAGGTGGCCAAGAAAGCCAATGGCATCCTGGCCTGCAGCAGGAACAGTGTGGCCAGCAGGAGCAGGGAGGTCATTCTGCCCTGTACTCAGCACTGGTTAGGCCACACCTTGAGTACAGTGTCCAGTTCTGGGCTCCTCAATTCAAGAAAGATGTTGAGATGCTGGAAGGTGTCCAGAGAAGGGCAGTGAGGCTGGGGAGGGATCTGGAGTACAGCCCTGTGAGCAGAGGCTGAGGGAGCTGGTGTTCCTTAGCCTGGAGAAGAGAAGGCTCAGGGGAGACCTCATTGCTCTCTACAACTACCTGAAAGGTGGTTGTAGCCAGGTGGGGGTTGGTCTCCTCTCCCAGGCACCCAGCACCAGAACAAGAGGACACAGTCTCAAGCTGTGCCAGGGGAGGTTTAGGCTGGAGGTGAGGAAAAAGTTCTTCACTGAGAGTTGTTAGCCATTGGGATGTGCTGCCCAGGGATGTGGTGGAGTCCCCATCCCTGGAGGTGTTCAAGAGGGGATTGGACGTGGCACTTGGTGCCATGGTTTAGTAGTCATGAGGTCCTGGGTGATAGGTTGGACTTGATGACCTCTGAGGTCTTTTCCAACCTTATTGATTCTACGATGGCAGGGTCCTGCCCATCTGAGAAATCCATGCTGGAAGTGAAAGTTATGAAATTTCCCTGATGACTGGCATCAGGTTAAGGATGTGCTTTCCACTATCCTCAGGAAAAGAAACCCAAATATAACCAGACAATAAACTCTCCTGTTCATTAAGAAATTCATCCCGTTCCTGTTCTATGATGTCCTTCTCCCCAGTGGCCAGAAACCTTCTGCTAGCTTCCAGACTCAATGGTTTCTTGACCAGTGTGTAGCCTTTTGTCACTCTGCCAAAGTTAATCTTTAGCTGAAGTAGTATGAACAAGGAGAAAAACAACATTCTCTTTGCATTACCAGCAGAACACAGAGCAAGTCCAGGCCCTCACAAATGGCCAGGTCCTTCACACAAAAGCAGTCTTCCTCAGCCCACTGACTAAACAAAAAAAAGCCCATTTCATCTCTCACACATCACAGCCATCAACCCCTCTCTGCCCCAAGAGCTATATCAACCCCACAATGAGCCATGTCCTATGGGACATGGGAGATTCTGCTCAGAGGCACCAAGGGGTTAACAGAGTGGAGTCTTCCCAGCCCATCAGAGAGCTCCTCAGAATGACTGTGGTGTCTAGAGGGGAGGTTTATCACCAGCCCATTTCATGTGCTGCCCAAGATTGACTAATGGGAGTTTGTGGAGGGAGTGAGAGAGGGTAAGGGAGCTCTATCAGATGTTTGACAAAGACAACCCACAGATGGTTGCAATAAGAAGAGATGGAGGTGGTGCTGTGTTATCTGCACAAAAATCAGCTCTGGTGATCAGGAATATCTCACGTGAAAGCTGTGCTGCTGACATCTCATAGCAGCTCCTTTGAGCTCACCCATAGCCAAATGCCCCCTCACACCCACCAAACCAGAACAGACTGTTGCCATAGCAGCGTGCTGCCAGGTAAATCAAAGGATCACAGGATGTTAGGGGTTGGAAGGGACCTCCAAAAATCATCAAGTCCAACTCCCCTGCCAGAGCAGGACCATAGACTCTAGCACAGGTCACACAGGAATGCATCCAGATGGGTCTTGAAAGTCTCCAGAGAAGGAGACTCCATAACCTCTCTGGGCAGCCAGCTCCAGTGCTCTATGACCCTCACAGTGAACAAGCTCCTCCTCATGCTGAGATGGAACCTCCTGTGCTGTAGCTTGTATCCCTTACCCCTTGTCCTATCACAGGGTGCAACCGAGCAGAGCCAGTCCACTCCCTCTTCACTCCCAGCCCTCAGATATTTATAAACATTTATTAAATCCCCTCTAATTCTTCTCCAGACTAAACAGCCCCAGGGCTCTCAGCCTCTCCTCATGGGGCAGTACTCTAGACCCTTCATCATCCTGGCAGCTCTCCCTTGGACTCACTCCCTGTCCTTCTTGAACTGGGGAGCCCAAAACTGGATGCAATATTCCAGGTGTGCCCTAGCCAGGGTAGAGCAGAAGGGGAGGAGAACCTCCCTCAATCGCCTCTTAATGTTCCTCAGGATCCCATTGGCCCTCTTGGCCACCAGGGCACACTGCTGACCCAAGGATAACTTGTTGTCCACCAGGACTCCCAGGTCCTTCTCCACAGGGCTGCTCTTTCGCACATCCCCTCCTAACCTGTACTGGTGCAGTTTATTATTCCTTCCTACATGAAGGACTCTGCACTTATCCTTGTTGAACCCCTCTGCCCAGCTAATTACTGATCAAATACTCTGTTATATTCATGTGGAAGAAGTCATCAAGAGGAAGGCCTTAATGTGCAAGGCAAGCCAACAGCCTTCAAAAGCCTGTGATTATGAGGAGTAATGGCTTCAAACTGGTTGAAGCTGGATTGAGATCAGACATTAGGAAGAAATTTTTCCCCATGAGGGTGGTGAGGTACAGGATGCCCAGAGAATTATGTGGAGGCTCCAAGCCTGGCAATATTCAAAGCTAGGCTGGATGGTGCCTTGAGCAACCCAATCTAGCAGGAAGAGTCCCTGATCATGGCAGGGAGTTGGAACTAGACAATCTTGAAGGTCCCTTCCAACCCAACCCATTGTATGATTTAATGAGTCCAAAGAGAGTCAGGGAAGCAACATGATAGAGCATCCCATGGGATAATCACAGGGACATCCCTGGACAGAAGTCCAAGTGCTGGAGGGCAGCTCTGCCTGACAATGACACCCTGCAGCAGGAAGGAATCTGTCTTGCCACAGATGAGACAGCAAAAGCAGAAGATGGGGCACATAAGACATGAGGAAGTTACATGTAAACCCTAAGTGCTAGTCCAGAGGTAAGTCAGACACAGATGCAAATGTCTCCTCAGTTTCACCATCCCTTGATACAATGAAGGAGCCAACTACATTGCAAGGTCCTGGCCTATGTCTCCACGTGCTAGGGTTGGGGTTTTGGGAGCTCAAGTAAGCAAAAAGCAGCCTAGAGCCTTTAAAGAATAAGAGTCCAGGTTGATTCTTCAACTGCTGTTCAAAGAACTGAGCATTGCAACTAGTTCTGCCTACTGTTATGGGCAGAAGTTGCCCACAAGACAGTTCAGAGGAAGTTCTCCCTCCAGTCCCCAGGCACATCTCAAGAGCTCAGAGTTAAACAAAAACCTTTTTCTTTAAGGTCCCTGTGCCTCACAGCACTACAAATCAGCTGATGAAAGCTCCATCCACCATATTCCCACAGACCTAGGTTTCACAAGATGACCCTTGGGTATGATCTGCCACAGGATCAAGGACACAAGGTCTCCTGACCCACCAGAACATGTAGCAAATCCAGCTGTGGAGACTATTCTAGAGGCTGCCCATGTGAAAAAGAAGAGTGTTGTCCTGACCTCACTGAACCACTTCTCTCCAGGGAACCCAACAGCTCACTGTCCCATCTTTTATTCCATCCATCAGGAATGTTCAATGCCTGCAGTCACTGGACTGGCCTCATGTCTGCAGGACATTCTCAAGATAAACTGTTGCAACACAGACTGTTGTCACTCCTTTATCTTCTAGAGCACTACAGCCTTCATCTCTTCGTGCTTCCAAGCCTACGTTTCCTTCCTGTTGTTCACTATTGCGGTGCAAATGATGTCACAACTGCCACACTCCAAAAAGGAAGTGGCCAGATCAATTTCAGCACGAAGCTTGCTCCAAAAATAGAAGCAAAATGAAGGGGGAAAACAAAACAAAAAGATAACTAAAGTACCACTTCATCAGCACTGAAACCTTCAAAGGAGGAACTGCATAGCTTGTGGTCCTTGTAGTGGCTCCCTGAATCAGAAAGAATTTCAGCAATTTCAGTCCTAATCTTAATGTTCCTCTTTATTTAGCACAGGCTCTCAGCAAGCTCTGTGGCCATACCACGGTTAGGATTACAGTGGTTTCTCAGCTATGAAGATTTATCCATAAGCCCTGCAAGATGGAGAATCCAAAATGCAACGGCCTGTGGCAAGCACAAAGTAACAAAGCACATCAGCTCTGACAACATTTGAGCGCTCGGTTCAGTTCTGGAGCCCTCACTCCAAGCGGGAGCATTCTGACCCCGCAGCAAGCTCAAGGGAAATTACTGCTTCGGTGGGAGAGCTGAATTAGCCTTGCCTTGAAAACAAAACTTGATTGTTTGGATCAGTGTCCCCATGGGTGGGGATCAATGGGTTCTAGAGCTTCCTGCTATTGTGCTATGTTCCTTCTTCCTTTTCGCGTTCTGCCTCCCTGGAGCAGGTCTTGGCTTGCTAACAGCCCCTTCCTGGACCTTCTATTAATAGCCAGTGGCTCCAGCTTTCCCCTGCAAAGGTAATTAAATGAGCTGAAAGACACAAGTCATCTAAAGCAGGCATTACATTTTTCTTGGTGACAGCTCATGAGCACCACTACCAGGAAAAAGGGAAAAAGCTCTTTTGATATGGAGAATATAAATGTCAGGCTCAGATGTTACTAAAATTGTGTACATCATAAAACCATGTATGCAGGGCTCCAGTTGCTACTATAAACTGCAGTTGTACACATTGTTTCCTTCTCCTCCTAGCATCAAACAGGACTGCAGCTCAAGAGAAGTTTATAAGGTGAAAATCCTCAACATTTAAGCTGAGCCGCTAGCGAGCAAATTTCCCCTACCCAAACCTTGAACGAGCAGCTCCATGGCTACAAACACATCTGCCTTTGTAATGCTACTCAATCTTCACAGCAAGGGCATGTGATGAAAGCTGGTGACTTTATGGAGTAGTACTTTCTGTCACAAGCCATTTTATTGAGAGGTAGCAATTAAATTCAGCCCTGGTAATTGCACAGTTCCCTACTTAGAGGAGTCGGAAGTGCTGCTAGCCTGTGGCTGCAGTGCTGCTCTCCGGGCACTGGTGCAAACTGGGAGTAATGCTATGAAATGCTATGCTGGTTGATGGTAGGCTGAACATGAGCCTGCAGTGTGCCCAGGCAGCCAAGAGGGCCAATGGCATCCTGGCCTGCATCAGGAACAGTGTGGCCAGCAGGAGCAGGGAGGTCATTCTGCCCCTGTACACTGCACTGCTTAGGCCGCACCTTGAGTACTGTGTCCAGTTCTGGGCCCCTCAGTTTAGGAAGGAGGTTGACTTGCTGGAATGAGTCCAGAGAAGGGCAACAAAGTTGGTGAGGGGTTTGGAACACAGCCCTGTGAGGAGAGGCTGAGGGAGCTGGGGTTGCTCAGCCTGGAGAAGAGGAGACTCAGGGGTGACCTTATCACTCTCTACAACTACCTGAAGGGAGGTTGTAGACAGGCAGATGATGGTCTCTTCTCCCAGGCACCCAGTACCAGAACAAGAGGACACAGTCTCAGGCTGCGCCAGGGGAGGTTCAGGTTGGATGTTAGGAAGAAGTTCTATACAGAAAGAGTGATTGCCCATTGGAATGGGCTGCCCAGGGAGGTGGTGGAGTCGCTGTCATTGAAGGTGTTCAGGAGGAGACTTGCTGGGGTGCTTGGTGCCATGGGTTAGCTGTTTGGGTGGGTTGGATTGGTTGATGGGTTGGACACGATGATCTTGAAGGTCTCTTCCAACCTGGTTTGGTTTATTCTAATAAAGGTTATTCTAATAAAGGAAAGTGAGTGGAGAAAAATCAGTGTGTGTGAACTGAAAGCCATAGAATCACTTTGATTGGAAAAAGACTTTTAAGATCATAGAGTACACCCAACTGCCAACCCAGCACCACAACAGCTATTGAACCATGCCTCAAAGCTCTCCTCACATCAGGCCCTTAACTGACCCAAGAACCTTCCCAGAAGATTATTCCCATCCTGGTAAAACACCCCAACCCCTTCTGCTACTGGACAACAGAAGAAACTTCTTCACTGAAAGGGTTCTTGAAGACCAGAACAGGCTCCCCAGGGAGGTGGCTCAATCCCCATCCCTGAAGTGCTTCAAAGCCCCAGAGATGTGGTGCTGAGGGACATGATTTAGCCCCAGCCTTGGCAGAGTCAGAGAGTGGTTGGACTGGGTGAGCTTCAAGGGCTCATCCATCCAGAGCAATTCTATCATTCAAGGGTAGAGAACTTATCTTCCTTATCTCCCCCCAAAAAGGCCCAAATACTCAAGGGAAAATATGGCTTCTCCAATCTGCACTGCAGATGTCTTACCCAGGCCACAGGTGGACTAAGTGTCTTTAACTGGTGCTCATGTCTATTATACATCAAGATCTCCTGGGTGTAGGAATGGCCCTTGCCAGGAATAGGCAGGCTTCCATTGTAGTTTTATTTCTTTCTACTGCTTTGGTTTTGTTGGTTTGGGTTTGTTTTGTAATTTCATCCTCCTCTGTGGCTCCTGTGAAAATACCAAGTCAGATGCTCAGCTGTCAAAAGTCACAGCAGAGGCCTTGGCTGTGATAGGAGCTGCACTGACAAAGACCACTTGCCTATGTGTTGTTTTCTGCCAGTTCAGATCCAGTTTATTAGACTTCTTGCTGAGAATCAGAAGCTGGACCAGCAGAATTGGACACATCCCTGCTACATTGATTACATTCTCACGCTGCAATGCTCTGTTAGTCCCTCGCTGATGTCACACAGACATTTCACTTGTCTTTTTAGCTGATTAGATCCAAAAGATGATGAACACTTCATGGCAGCTGGATACAAATGTAAAGAACAGGGGTCTGTATGTCCAACAAGCAGTTACTGGCCCTCTCCAACAGCTGCAATGACTCCATGCTCAGATCAAAGCACAAAAGTCTCCATTTCTTTGTGGCACAAATATATTGAACATCCAAGCTATGCTTGTATCTCGGGAGGTCACCATGGGAGAGGAGGCAGGTAGCCAGGTTCTGAGGAGACATTTAGGTGTTTCCAAGTAACCTTTCTTTTAGGCATACTCAACACTGAAAAAGCACCAGGAAAGGTACAGAGGACTACAGAGACTTCCATAGAAATTAGCCTGTAAACCCTGAGGGAATGAGACTGAGGCAACCTGCTTGTAAGTGTGGATTTCAAATCAAGGCAAACACAACGAGGGGAAAAAGCTGGATCAGGAACAAGGGGACAAAAAGAGGAAGTGCTGTAAGCCAGCTCTGTCCCACTCAGGTACACCCTGCCCATCAGGCTTTTTCCACTAGCTGGGAAGCTGGGGCAATTCTGGATTTGCACCGTTGTTGCCAAGACCAGATTTTGGCTCCTCAGCTTCATTTTATTGCCCACAGTTGTCTCAAAGGGGTGTTGGAGATGAAGAAAAGCATAACTACAGAATGGGAATTTTTACAATGGACATTTGTGATGACTCAGAAACCTTTATGACATTTTCAGGACCAAAAAGTTTGTGTTTCCACCTACAAAATAAACTAAACGCAGAGAGTCCTGATTGTACAGAACCACTTCGGGTTTTTAAACAGCCTGTGAGAGAAACAGAGTAAAAAAACATCTGCTTGCTGAACCTGTCCTTTCCCACTGTGTAGTTCCCATATAAATATCTCCACTTGCTGAACAAAATCCAGACACTTCCCCTTCTCGTGGCTGTGGTGAAGCGACATCTCACTTTCCATCCATCACCATCATTCCAATTCAACCTCCATCAAGATACTGAGTCTCTCTGTTGTTCTCAGTTAAACAATTGGCTTTCATACAATCCCAGTATGGTGGGGGTTGGAAGGGATCTCCAGAGATCACCCAGTCCAACCCCCCTGCTCTAGCAGGGTCACCCAGAGCAGGGTGCCCAGGATCACAATGTCCAGGTCGGTTTGGAATCTCTCCAGAGAAGGAGACTCCACAACCTCTCTGGGCAGCCTGCTCCAAGGCTCCAGCCGTCTCAAAGAAGATTTTCCTTAAGTTCAACTGAAACCTGGATTCCAGTTTTGCCTATTGTCCCTCATTCTGTCCCTGGGCATCACTAACAAGAGTCTGGCCCCATCCTTTGGCCCCCTTTAGTTCTTCCTGAGCACTGATCAGATCCCCTCTGGGGCTGCTCTTCTCCAGGCTCAACAGCACCAGGGCTCTCAGCCTTTGTTCCTCACGGAGTTGCTGCAGGCCCCTATACCTTTGTGGCCCTCAACTGGAGTCTCTCCAGCAGTTCACTGTGCCTCTTGAACTTGGGAACCCAGAACTGGATCCAGTATTCCAGATGCAACCTCATCAAGGGAGAGTAGAAGGGGGAGGAGAACCACCCTCAGCCTGCTGGACACACCCCAGGAGACCATTGGCCTTGGCCATGAAAGCACATTGCTAACGTTGACCTTGTCTTCCAGCACTCTCAGGTCCTTCTCCATGGAGCTGCTTCCCAGCAGGTCCCTCCTCACCTGTACTCATGCAGAGAGTTATTCCTCCACAGGTGCAGGGCCCTACACTTGCTCTGGTTGAAATTCACAATGTTCCCCTCTGCCCAGCTCTCCACTTTGGCCAGGTCTCACTGAAAGGCAGCTCAGCCCTTACCCCATCTCTTACTATGCTACGCTTTGGGAACTTCCCTTCAAAGAAGCTGTGCTAAGAGTACGGATTGCTCTCCAGGAGCTCCTTCACCAGCTCACGCTGCCTGTGGGCTGTGCCAGGGAATTCCATTCAGATGTGAAACACCACAGAATACCCCAGAATCCAAAAATACACACATGTAACTGCTTTCAGGAGCAAAGCAATCTGGTGAAAATGTGCCTTAGGAGCAGGCAGGAAAGGGACCCTCCAAAGGCACAGCTCCTTTTGATGGGTTTCAGAATTTCACTGAGAGATTTCCCCATTAACAGTTGCAGCTTGCAGTCCAACAGTTCCTTCCATTGCTTAAAACAGGCTTTCAGGATTCAAAGCCAAAAGCACTTCATGCACATAGGGCTCACCTCATCTCTTCCTGCCTCCTTTTATTCCTACCCTGACAGTAACCAGAGCTGTGAATCATGAGCTGCAAGGACTGGGTGCCCAGACAGCTCCCAGCGGGAAGGGAGGAGAACAATCTCATTGCTAAGTGGCATCCAACACATCAGGCTCTCAGGCAGCTCTGCATAAAAATAATAATGGTGTGCTTATGATGGCCTAGATAACCCTAACTAACCTAACTAATTCTAGATGAATCTATCTAATGGGCCCTCTGCACAAGAAGAACACAGACCTGATGGAGAGGAGGGCCATAGAAATGATTCGAGGGCTGGAGCATCCCTCCTGTGGGGACAGGCTGGGACTGATGGGGCTGTTCAGCCTGGAGAAGAGAAGGGCTCAAGGGAGATCCTAGAGCAGCCTTCCACTACCTGAAGGAGGCTACAGGAGAGCTGGGAAGGGACTTTTTACAAAGCTTATAGTGATAGGACAAGGGGCAATAGTTAGAAACCAGTGAAGCTTAGATTTAGATTGTACACTAGGAAGAAGCTCTTTACCAGGAGGTTGGTGGAATACTAGAGCAGGTTGCTCAGAGTGGTGGTGAAGGCCCTGTCCCTGGAAGTACTCAAGTTTAAGCTTGATAGGGCTGTAGTTGATGTCCCTGATTACTGCAGACTAGATGGCCTTTAGAGGTCCCTTCCAGCCTGATGCAGTCTGTGATTCTGTAATTAAAGCTTACAAACCCTCAGCAACAAAGCCACCTGCCATTATGGACAGCTAGCAGCCAGCATGGAGAAACTGGCACACCCACTGGCATAGCGCTAACACTAACTGTAGTAGTATACCACGGGGAGAAAAGAGCTTTCCAGAAGCCCTAACTCCCAGGTGTCCACCACCTGTATGGGAGTTAGGGCTGTGCAAAGCTGCAGGCACAGCCCTGAGTTGGCAACAACCTGCAATTTCTAAGCACAACTCAAGTGCACTGGACAGGAGCTAATTTGTGTTCCTTGAATGTTTCCCTTCTCACTAGAAAGAGTTAAAAAAGCCAATTTCTAAACAATAGATAGGATCTATGTACTGAAAGCATGGTGGCTGAGGAAAGATGGAAAAAGACTCCATTGACCCAAGAAGTCCAATTCCGCTCCACAAGCAGTACTCACCCAAATCTAGTTTTAGCCATCAATTCCTTTAGGCATCACTTGCTTCACTCCCCTGACACACAAAGCTAATTCCCAACAGGGAAAGTGAAAAGTTCCTGTCTGACCAGGATGGTTTCTGCTGTGTGAAGCTCACAGGAAGGTAGAAGCAGCCAAAGGATGAACACTGATGGGAAGGTGTAAATCCAGTCCCAGAAAAAGCCTAGAAGAGGGCTGGAGACACCATCCCCTGCTGTTTCTTTTAAGGCCTTGTCTCAGCTTGAAGGTGATTGAAAGGTTCTCTCTCAAGACAAATGCCCTGCAAACCCAGCACACACAGCCCATGATGTCACATTAATAGAGGTGAGCAATTGTAGTTTATTTTTTAGGATCACTTTTCCATTGCATTCCATGAAGAACTGTAACAGGCTGCCCAGGGAAGCAGCAGAATTATTACCCCTAGAAGTGTTCAAAAATGTGGAGGCATGGTGCTAAGGAGAGGCTGAGAGCCCTGGGGCTGCTTAGCCTGGAGAAGAGCAGCCTGAGAAGGGATTTGCTCAATGCTCAGCAAGAGCTAAAGGGTGGGGAGCAAGAGGATGGGGCTGGGCTCTCCTCAGTGGCATCCAGTGACAGAACAAAGGGCAATGGGCACAAACTGGAACCCAGAAGGGTCTGTCTGAAGAGGAGGAGAAGCTTCTTTGGTATGAGGGTGCTGGAACCCTGAAGCAGGCTGCCCAGAGAGGTTGTGGAGTCATATTCTCTGAAGAGATTCCAAACCTGCCTGGACACAGGATCTCAGGTAGTGATAGGACTAGGGGGAATGGAATGAAGCTGGAGGTGGGGAGATTCAGGCTAGATGTGAGGAGGAGGTTCTTCACCATGAGAGTGGTGAAGCCCTGGAATGCGTTGTCCAGGGAGGTGGTCGAGGCCCCGTCCCTGGGGGTGTTTAAGAGCAGGCTGGATGAGGCTCTGGCCAGCCTGATCTAGTGTGGGGTGTCCCTGCCCATGGCAGGGGGGTTGGAACTAGATGATCCTTGTGGTCCCTTCCAACCCTGAATGAAACTATGAAACTATCCTGGGCAAGCTGGTGTGGGAGCCCCTGCTAGAGCAGGGGGGTTGGATGGGATGATCTCCAGTGGTCCCTTCCACCCCCACCACACTGGGATTTCAAATCATCTCTTCAAACAAAAGAACATGAACTCTTCTCCACACTGTAGGAAGGCAGCACCATTGATTCCAAGCATTATATGGAATAAGAGGGATTAAGTGCTTTTGTATAAACATGGGTTGTTTCTCCTGAGTGAGTGCCAAATCCTTCTCTTTTCAGATGCATGGAAAAATCTAGGTCAGTCACATCTGCAGGAAGACAGCTGCACTGTCAGTACAGTTGCCATTTCAACATTCATTTGTTCATAACTAAATCAGTCTCCAGGCTCCAGAGTGTGTTGGGACAACCTCCATCCATTCCTCCCTCCACAGCAATGGGGGGGAGCAGAAGGCAGTAAAGTGGAAATGGGGTAGGGGCCCCATTCACCTTTCTTTAAACAATCTCTGCTGCCCAAAGAAGCAGAAAGCTGGGAGAGAAGTGAGGGCCAGCAATCAGAGCAGAAGATGGGAAAACAGGTAAAAATCTACTACCTGACTTACAAACATGCCATGCTGGACCACACTGGCTCCAGTTCTAAGTCAGACACTATTCTACTTTTCAGTACTATAAGGAAAGATGGCCCAGCTCCTAGGCAGAGCCTGAGTACCTGACAGCCAGGGTTAAAGACTCCACAGGCCTCCTGCATAAACTCAGGCAAAGCTACACAGCTCCCAAAGTCCTCATCTGATCCTCACAGGAATCCTCATATCCAACCTAAGCCTCCCCTGGTGCAACCTGAGAACATTTCCTCTCATCCTGTCACAATACAGATGACAGACAATAATTACAGCCCAAAGGGAAAACAAACAAACAAAATGCACACAACAAATCAGAGGACTGAGCTGCTGTTTCCTTCTGTGCTAACTAGCAAGAGACACCAAGGGCTTGGCAGATTGGTTTTGTGGACTTTCAACAAGCCCCCTTTGGAAACACCTCCAAACCAACAGAGGGGATCCCATCCAGCAGAGGGTCAGTATCAGCGCCCCGGCTGGAGGAAGAGCCAGTCCCAGCAAAGCTGGGTGTCACCTGTACAGTAGCTGCACACAGTACTGCAGGCAGAGATGTCTAATGGACTTGCAGGGTTTAAAAGCTTGATGAGTATCTCTCAATGAGGAAGTACCCATCTCTGCTTATAGACCTTCCCATTAATGATTTTAAGCCCTCTCTGCACGAAAGCAAGAAGCACATCAGCAGGAAGGTGGGGGTTGGTGAGATTTATAGCCATAGAATCACAGTACACACTGGGTTGGAAGGGACCTTCAAAGCTCATCCAGTCCAATCCCCCTGCAGTCAGCAGGGACATCCCCAACTGGTGCAGGTTGCTCAGAGCCCCATCAAGCCTGACCTTGAATGCCTCCAGAGATGGGGCCTCCACCACCTCCCTGAGCAACCTGCTCCAGCGTTTTACCACCCTCATAGTAAAGAACTTCTTCCTAATGTCCAATCTAAATTCAGCATGAGTCAGTGCAGAGAATGAAGGTGATGGGGCAGGAGGGTGGGTGTACAGAAAAGGGAAGGAAAGGACCAGAGGGACTGTGCACACTGGTGTGGTAACAGGATCATCTTGGTCACCGGATTCAAGGAAGCCTCTACCCATCTGAATCACCAACAATCCTCTACACAAGGGAACATTTTCATTGCCTTTCTAGAGAACTGAGCACTCTTGGCTGCAGAAGAACCACTGCTAGCTGCTGGAAAGTGAAACAAGCCATACAGCCCAGCACAGCCCAGTCCCCAGCAGCACAGTTCCTCTTTTATTTCTGCTTTTGGGTGCAAAAAGCAAAGGCAGAATGGTGCCTGCAGAACATGGTGCTGTGCACGCAGCCACAGCAACCTGGGGAGACACTGCAGCTCTCTGGTCAGTGCCCTTGGACTCAAAATGTTTGATTTTATCCTTGCAGCTTGGCCACAAGTTACTTCACAAGCACTGCTGTGTCACCTCCTTCTGTGACTCTGTTTCCAGCCTCCTCCTGTGCCTAACGTTTGCTTCCTTCCAGGATATAATGGTTGAACTTGATGATCTCAAAGGTCTTCTCCAATTGAAACAATTCTGTGATTCAACGAGAGGGCAACCCTGGTAATATAAAATTGCAGCACCCAGCAGGTGGGCCTAAATACCACCCCATGCCAAGCTGCACTTGCCCCTGAACACTACCTGCCCCTTTTCCAAATCCTGCTCTTAAGCTTGGGTTGTGATGTAGACTCTGACCTCCTTTGAGGTGGCTCCATTCTCCCAAGTCATGCTCAGTTCAAAAACAGAGAAGCAAGGAAGCATGTTACACTGGAAACATTTCACAGAATCCCAGCATAGTAGGGGTGGGAAGGGACCTCTGGAGACCATCTGGTCCAAGGGCCCTGCTCCAGCAGGGTCACCCATAGCAGCTTGCCCAGGATCACAATATCTAGGTGGGTTTGGAATCTTTCTAGAGAAGGAGACTCCATGACCTCTCTGGGCAGCCTGCTCCAGGGCTCCAGCACCCTCTCAGTAAAGAAGTTTCTCCTTAAGTTCAAGTGAAACCTCCTGGATTCCAGTTTGTGCCCACTGCCCCCTATTCTAATTTGTGCCCATTTCCTTCTAGCAAGGTGGTGATCCTCAGATGACCTAGGAAACCTGGTGGCAACTCACTACAGACTTGCTTGCAGCTGAGCAGCTAAGACACTCCTGAAAACCCCTGTCACCCTGCACACGAGCTCTCTCTTTAACAGCAGCATAAAGTATTAAGAAACAGACTGCAGCCCATCTGAAAGTCCCTTTCATTTTCTGAACCTCCTAAGATACAAAGACTGACATCCCAGGGCACATTCCCATGTTATTAGGATAACTGTGAGTCAAGTCCCAAAGGCAGCTGGCTTCCGAGTCGCCAAGCCAGAAAGAACTGTCATTTCTCTTGCTGTAATGTCGCTCGGTGATTGTGACAGTGGTTGACTGAGTCAACACAGGCAATGTCAGCAAGTGACCTCACTCAAGGACAACAGACACCCAGAAAGAAGCACAGTCTTCAGGAGGTGGAGCTGATGTGTGTGGGGGAAATGGCCTGGATTGATGCAGTTCTCACTAGCACAGTAATCAGGCGTCAGGATCAGAGCGCCACTAAATATACACAGCTTAGCTTCATCCTCTATGAAGGGTTAGGAGCAGAGAAAGGCAATCCTGCCTCTGCTGAAATCAGGGGCAGTTTTACCATTAATTTTGATGGGGACCTCACCCATCATAGTTCATAAGAGACCAAACCTTCACAAGACTTGGAGAGTGTTATTAGTAGTGATGTCTTCCTTCCCTAAGGGCTCCAGAGAATGTTTTATATCCCAGGACACCAACCTGTCTCAAGATAGGCTGTTATCTGCAATGCTCTGAAAGGAGGTTGTAGAGAGATGGGGGTTGGTCTCTTCTCCCAAGTAATTAATGTTAGGAGGAGATGAAATGGCCTCAAGTTGCACCAGGGAAGGTTCAGGTTGGCTTTTGTGGAACCAGCAACTAGGAAAAAGAAATAAGCCCTAATTCCTGAGTGAAGCAACCCAGAGCGGGGGCTCAAGCAGGCCAGGGCCAGAGAGCTCTAAGGAACTCATCAAGGATATAGAGTCTCCCTCTCTGGAGACTTTCAAAACCCATCTGGATGCATTCCTGTGTGACCTGCACTAGATTCTATGGTCCTGTGTGCTTCCCTTGGATGGATTTGCCATAAGAATTAAAGGCGCAGCACTGCTCTTGAGCTGATCTGCAAAAGAAGATCACTGAAACCAGACCAGATATACAGAGTTCCTGGCACAGATGAAGCCAATGACAAAACTCTCCTGTACCTCACTGAAGCCAGGATTCCACCCACAGCTTTTATAAACCAAACCAGCAATAGAAACCTCTCCAAGATTCTTGGTTTAATTTCACTGAAAAACAAACAGAATCCAGATCATTCCCTGTTCTGATTGTAAAGAGCCTTCAAGTGTCCTCCTGTATGAAAACATGAACCAAATTGAAGCATGAAGCTGACTGACCTGTTCCCTTGCCCAAAATGATGGCTGTGTATGAAAGAGAAAAATGGAAGGAGTAAGGATACCAGCAAATAAATAACACAGAGTTTGCTTAAGGATAAGTGAAGAAAATGGGTGCTGTTTTCCACAGGGATAACATCCATGGGGCTCTTCCAAAACAGCCTGAAGAACAGTGGTGCACAGCTAGAGACGTTCCCCTGAGGGGAGCATACCTTCTTCTGAAGAGAGGTAGTTAAAATCCACAATGACAAACATTCATGTTTCACTTTCAGGCTGTCATTTCTTCATGATATTATGAACACAGTTCCCTAAATGTTGCCCTATTTGTTATCAAAGAAAAGATACTGCAAACAACCACAGTCCCCACCTGCTTTGCAGGGGGACAAAAAGGCCACCCCCCAAGAGCATGTTCACCAGGGCACTGTCCATGTTTAACTGCAGAAAAACATCTTTGCAAATAGCATAATTTTGCTGAGAAGGGAACAGCTGAGGTGACCCAGAGCAGAGTCTCCAAAGCTCTGAAGCCTAGTTGCATTATTTATCCTGTTTTCCACTGTTAAGCTCCTGTTGTTGATACCTGCCCATCAGAAACACCTCCATCATCCTAAGCAGTCCAACTGATGTCCTTGTTGCTGTACTTCAGGAAGATGTTTTTTTGTTCAGGGATGATTGTGTGTTTTGGTATCCTGATCCAAGACACAGGAAGGCAGCAGGGTCAAGTTTAGTCACCAGCCTCCTCTATGTAGTTTGCCAACTGACATACATTGTTCTAATTTTCCACAGCTGTAAAATGAGAAGCTGGGGAGGCTGGAGGGGGGTCCTCCATTTTCTAACTCAGAGATGAGTCCAAACACCCTTAGTGTCATAAGGGCAACATACCTCCAAGCATTTCTGAAGGATGATGCTCTTTAAATGAAGCTGGCAACCAAACTAAAGGGGCTACTAGAGAAAATTTTGTCTAAGCAATTTCTCCTGTTCTAAAGTGCTGCTGGGGGGAATAATGTCTTTGAAAGATCAGTTGCAGATGACAGAGAATGCTATTCTGATCCAATCCAACTTAACAAGGAAGAACAAAACGGTGGTTTGAGTAGGAAACAGGTGTGCTAGTAACAAAGGAACAACCAAGGAAATAAGATCAAGGAACTGAGGCTGGAAAGAAAATCCCGTTTCAGTGTGATTAATTTAATTGGACAGCAAAGATTTGAAGAAAAATTGGGTATTAGTATGCACAACTACAGCTGCACCCCCTTCATGTTCTCTGTATGTCTGTAAAGGTTATTTAAACCATTAGGTCAAGTTGTAAGCCAGACACAAGCTCTTTGCAAGGTTCAGAGCCAGAAGACTACTTGCTTCTGAAATAATCTACCCATGTTTGGACCACTAGCTCCTACTCTCACATTCAATCTGAGTCCACCCACCAGGCCAGGGATCAAAGACTGGCCATAACCACCCTCTAAGGGATGAGGATGTTCTCATCCATAAGGAGCTGGGGTTTGAAGTGAGGAAAGTTAGGCTGGTGCCCGACTGTGCCTCAGATGCCCGTGGATTGGACAACAGCCATGAGTACCTGTTCTGAACCATGCTCCTTAATTCTCCTCCTGTAAAGTGGCAGCACCTCACAGTACATGAAGAAGCACAAGATGCCCAGCTACTTGATTCCCATAAGCAGCAACAGACTCCAGGACATGGTGTTAACAGTTTACACAGGATCAGCTGCACTGCAGCAGAGGGGGTAGCTTCTTTTCACTCTAGCTCAAGCAAGGTTAACAACAAGGACTTACAAAGGTCCTGGCTCTGACAAGCCAAGGAATCTGCAGCCAACACAAATGGCAATGGATAGCCTGGAAGTCATTCATGAGGCATTTTAGAGCCAGAGTGGAACAGCATGAGTGTCTGTCTAATCCTGGTGTCAACCAAACAGTCAGTCTGTCTGTCTTTCTATTTTGAGATGTTTTCATTTCCCCATTCCTCTCTTCCTCCAAAAGAGGATATGAGCACAAAAGAAACCAGGCTAACAAAAATCCTGCTGCTAAAGCTGCACACATAAGTGAGCATATGCAAATCCTTAAAGAAGTGTCCCAGTTTTCAAAAACACACTGGCATCCAACTTCTGGGTGAGAAGCACAAGATGGACATCTATCCTTACACATCATGGAGAAACGCTTCTCCACGGGGATGTGGAGAATCTGCTGCTCACACTGGAGCCAGAGCTCAATGTGGCACCAATTTTAGTAGGAGCTGACCCAAAAATCTAGCAAAATCACCCAAGCAGTAAGGTAAACCCTGCCAAGAGAGAAGACAGGGTTGAAATGACTGACAGCTACAAGATATGGAAATCCTGGGGTCTTGCTTTTCCATCCTTTCCCACCCCCACCCAAGCTTTTCTCAGCAATCTGGACAGAAAACAGAAATTCCCCACTGCTGGTAGCTGGTCCAAAATACCACACGAGTACTACAGCCCCCAGTTACTGGACTTATCTGAGAAAGAGAAGAGCAAAGCTTTTGTGGAGGAGAAAAACATCCAACTTACTTATCATGGTGGTGCCCCCAGCCAGTGCAGCCTTGGTCCCTTGGAAGAAGTCATCAGCAGATGTCATCCCCTGTTCTGGCATCTGGAAACGGGTGTGCACATCAATCCCCCCAGGAATCACCATTCTGCCATGGGCTTCAATAGTTTTCACTCCCCCTGGCACAATCAGGTTCTCTCCTATTTGCCTGAGTAAACAGGTTTCAAACAGCACATCAGACACAAGCAGGGACAGCAGCCTGTAAACATAAACCCCACTTAACCTGGCTACTGTTTTCTTTTTCCCACATACAGCATCAGCACACACAGCTGATAAAGATTTTTTCTTCCACTTGAAGCAGTTGCATCGCTGAGAGCAAAGTGTGCAAATACTTCAGGACCTTGGGGCAGTATTAGGCTTAACAGGAAGGAAAAGAAGGAACCACATTGGCAGGCAGCTGGAGAAGAGACCATGAGGATAATTAGATAATTACAGCACCAAACACAGCAAGAGCCTGGTGAGCAGCTGCACTGAGAGTGGACTGGGGCTGCTCAGCAGCAGTTCCATGCTGGGTTCCAGCTAACAAACAGCAGTTTAGATGTTTGTATTGTTTTGGGATCACAGAAAAGAATTGTGCATCCATATTGTCTGCTTCCATGCACAGCATTTCGTAATCCCTGCACAACCAGATTCCAGATTCCTGGTGTGACCCTCTCCAGTCCAGTTCTTCACAGAAGTATTTTTAGAAGTGCAACAGCAGATGACACATTGCAACTAATTAGCTATCTTTGGCTGGATCCTTTAACTTTTAACCTTGATCAACTAAGCACATGTGTTGACCATATATCCAGAACAGGACAAATCCTTGTTTGCAACCTCTGGCTCATTTGTTCTTTTTCCTAAGAGTAATTTTACAAAGAAATCTGTACTATATTTAGCATACCAGAAACACAATTCAGGATCGAAAACACAGAAGTGTGGTGGACAGAGGTCTGAGCCTTAAACTACAAGGTCAATCCTCAAACTATAAGACCATTTTTAACTTTTGTGGGGGGCTGGACTGATCCTTATAGTTTCATAGTTTCATTCAGGGTTGGAAGGGACCACAAGGATCATCTAGTTCCAACCCCCCTGCCATGGGCAGGGACACCCCACACTAGATCAGGCTGGACAGAGCCTCATCCAGCCTGCTCTTAAACACCCCCAGGGACGGGGCCTCGACCACCTCCCTGCACAACACATTCCAGGGTTTCACCACTCTCATGGTGAAGAACCTCCTCCTCACATCTAGCCTGAATCTCCCCACCTCCAGCTTCATTCCATTCCCCCTAGTCCTATCACTACCTGAGATCTTGAGAAGTCCTTCCCCAGCCTTCCTGTAGCCCCCTTCAGATACTGGAAGGCCACAATGAGGTCACCTCGGAGCCTTCTCTTCTGCAGACTGAACAGCCCCAACTCCTTCAGTCTGTCCTCATAGGAGAGGTGCTCCAGCCCTCTGATCATCCTCATGGCCCTTCTCTGGACACGTTCCAGCACCTCCACATCCCTCTTGTAATAGGGGCTCCAGAACTGGACACAGTTCATAGAATCATAGAATCATGGGAGACAGTGCTGCAAGAGACCTCAAGAGGTCAATTAAGTCCAATCTGCTAGCCTGAAACAGATTTAACTCCAGGTTCAAAATACCTTGTTGTAACTGACTAAAACGCTCCAACACAGGTAACTTCAAATAGCTGTCATGGCCAAAATGAAGCACCGGTAAGCACCTACTTAACTCACACTTTAATAACAGAAGGGTTTGGGGCCACCTGCTTATTTAACATCTTGCTTTTAAAGTTGTTCCATCAAACAGCAGGATAGAGGTGAAACATTGATTCTCCATTGCAGTCTAATATAGTTCCCTGCGACTAAGTCATTCCTTGCTAATGCCTGTACAGCTGCAATCATGCCACGGCATTGGGCTTCACTTACTTTATCAACCCATCTTCCATGTAGATGTCTGCATAGAAAGACTGGTCGTCATTAACTATTTTACCACCTTTGATCAAGAGACGATCACTCTGCAAGGAAGAAGCACACAATGACACATTATTACTCTGTGAGAATGCTGACAGTCTGCAGTGTCACTTCAGAGAGAAAAGGAGCAGAGACAGAAACAAACTCTGCATTATTCAGAAGCAGGTGTCAAAACAAGAGTCAACTGCTGCACTTTCAACTGCAAAGATAAAATATTTTATTTCATCTGCAAGTCCTTTAATCACAGTAATGATCACGAAAACATCAGAACTGAAGCTTTCTTCCAGCAGGCTTCTCCCCTTGGCAGCTGCACTCATGCCTGCAGTCTCCTCCATCACCTCCAGAAAAAGCATTAAAGCATACTTTGAGGGATGCAGAATAGCCACATCTGTTTTTTTCTGCCTTGGTCCTATGCACAACCACCTTCCTACATGCACCCACACACTGGAGTCACTCCTTGGCTAACTGCAAGTCAACTGATGCAGGGAAACGGACCAAAAGTCTGTTGCCAGGGGTTTCACAACACAAACAAGTTCATTTTGTCCAACTTTGTGATGTTTCAGTCTAGTGGATGCTTTTACTGCCTTTCCAGAGCACTACTGCATAATCAGATAGAAATAAGCACATAATTAGCAAATTGAGTTTAAGAGAAGCATTTAAAAAGTGATTACTAAGATCTCCTCCAGTTAGAAGACAGCTTGCTAAGAATGGAAAGGTAACTGCAAGAGGGCAGCTTTCAGCCCAGGATGTATCTTGCTTTTTCTCATTCAGTGGTTTGGGTTGGAAGGGATCTTAAAGTTATCATCTACTTCCAAGCCCCCGCCACGGGCAGGGACACATCCAGCTCAAGACTTTAGGTCAAAACCAGACATTTGTTTTGTTTTGGGGTTTTTTTTGCAGTGGTCATGAACAGGAGTGAAACACACTCTGGATGAGGAGGCAAGTTCAAAGTGACTGCTACCTTCTTCTAGCTCCTTCATTCCCCAAGTTACAGACACTTAAAGCAAAGCACAAACACCTTGTCCAGCATTTAGTTTAACCTATACCGTGGCCCTTACAGTTGCACTTGTACTTGCTCTGATTCTCCTTCTTCCTCCCTAGAGCATCTTTATATGAGGACAAAGCTAAAACAGCACAGACAGGATGGTGAAGCCAGATGTTGAATTCAGGTAGTTGAATGCAGGATGAGGAATGGCTGAATGACCCACAGACCTTTTATGCTGGAGAAGACTGAGGTTATCTTGTCAATGCTTATAAATATATCAGGGAAGGATGTCAACAAGATGAGGCCAGACTCTTGTAACACCACTCAGTGACAGGACAAGGGGCACTGAGCACAAACTGAAACCCCAGCAGTCTTCACTGAGAGGGCTGTCAAACATCGGAATGGGCTGCCCAGGGCTGTGGTGGAGTTACTGTCCCTGGAGGTGTTAGCAGTTTCTGCTTAAGTGACCGTGCTATAGCAGGGGAGTTGGATTAGATGATCTCCAGAGGTTCCTTCCAACCTCTGCTGTTCTATGATTCTGTGTGTGAACTTAGTAATGCCTTGAATTTATAGCAAATATACATATGACAGTGGTTCGCAGAGACCTTATTTTCAGCTGGGGCTCTGCTCATCGAACAGAAGAATCAGGCATGTTCCCAAAGAGCTTGGAACAAGACTGAAGAGCTGGAGCACCCACTTCTCAACTGGCACAAGCTGACATGGCTCTACTGATACATACAGGACTACGTGGATTGCATCAGCTGCTGATTCGCACCATTATGTCCCCCTCTTATAAAGCTGCTGAGCATATGAGATGTTGAGTGCCCCTCCTTCCTCCTCCTGCTGCAGTGGAGTTTCTCTCATTAACATGACCACTTGAAAAAAAACCACACACTGAAGCAAACAAAAAAACAAACCACAAACACAAAAATCCCCAAACCAAAACAATACAGAAAGAAACCCCCAAGATTTAAATTTAGGATCTGCTGTGAATGCCAATGAGTCACATTAACTAACTTGGGTGTGAAAAAGCTGCTTGTCTTTCAATGCCAACCTCTACAGCAAACTGTTGTACGTGCTCACCATAGACAGGAACACTGCAGAATTTATGCCCATCTCTAGTGCAGGCTCCTTGTGCTATTACAAAGGCAGGGTACCAGTAAAACCGGCTACTTTGGCACTGACAACCCATGTCCTACTGCACTGGGCATCAATTAGGAAAGAAAAATATCTCTACACATGTAGTGAGCAACAAAAACGCAGCCTGGACCGGTTTAATGATGCTCTGGATGCTTCTGCTAGTAAACAGGTCTCCTGCTGAGGCTGAACCATAGGGCTCTGAAATCAGCAAGAATCCTTCCACTCATTTCACCTTGGAGACAAAGCACACGCAGTCTGCAGCCCTGTGGGCCTAAATCTGGGTGCAGTTACCCTCCTGATGCTGGGCAATAACCATGCTCCTTCTTCAAGCCTTAGCCTACCTAGATCAGTTCCAGGTGTATACAACAGCAAATGCAACCAGAACCAGGGTTTTTTTTTAGCCCTTCCCCTCACAACTGCAGCGGGTGCACCAAACATAAATCAGAGCATTCAGTCAGAAGAAAAATGCGTCACACTTGTGGCCTGTGACAGAGGTTCAGCAGCAGCCTTCACTGCTCTTGAAATACTGGCATAATTTTGAACTATCGTTTGGATAGAGGTTTGGACTCGGGGTGTCTGTGTATTATCCCCTTTCCCCCTCCCCCCAGCCCTCGCCTTACCCCCTCCCCCCCCAAAAAAAAAAGATGCTCCATTTCTCGCACATCAATTTTGCACATCCTCTGCCCAGCCCAGCAGCTCCCGCACAAATGTCACGATCCAAAGCTCCATTTCAGAGATGACACTGCTGCCTGCAAGACTGGGGAATGGGAGCACTGGGATGGGTGTGTCCGCGGGGCTGCGAAGAGCCGCTGCGAGTAACCAAAACCTCCCGTATCAAAAACCCGCCGAGGGGGCACAGCCCTTCAGATGCGAACATCTCGCCTTACGTAAGGAAAAGTTGATACCCTGGGGTCTGCCCTAAATCGGCTCCTACAACGCCGAAATCCAGGGAGGGGTTTATGTAACGGCTCCTTCCCTTCTCCCCCAGGATTACATGGAGGAGCGAACCTTGCCAGAAGCTTCTTCGGAAGGGAACCCTGATGCACCTCCAGGGCCGCACCGAACACCCACACCCCAGCCTCGAGCCGCCTTTGCCAGGCTGTGGCAGGAGGGTGAAGGGGGCGAAGCTCCATCGCTCCTTTCTCCCGCAGCCCTCCGGGCACACACACACGGCAGGCTGGGAGAGCGCAGTGCTCCCGATGCTCTCCGGGGACCCGCCGGTGTAATTCCCCCCTCCCTTCCCTGCCGCGCACCCCGCTGCTCCCCGGCCCCCCCGCGGCGATCGCCGCTCCTCCGCGCACACAAAGGGCTTAATCCCCCCTCCCCCTTCCCGGCTCCCCCACTCACCGTGATCCGCGGAATGTTTTTCTTCCCTTGATAAGACATCTTGTGAAATCGCTCCCCAAATTATTTATTGAATAATATTAATTATATTGAATTTTTTTGTCCCCCCCCCTTTTTTTTTGTTCCAGAGGAGCGGGGCAGCTGCTGTATCGCTATTGTCTGCCGTGCAGCAACTGCTCCTCGACCTCTCCACCACAAGAGAAAAATAATAGTTAGGTTAACAATAAAATGAATAAAAATTAATGCCCGAAGCCCAAATCAAGGCGGTCACCAAGAAGGGAAGCGGGGGTGGGGAGTGGGGAAAAGGTCCGCGGGGGAGGGCGCGGCGGGGAAGCGATTCCTGCTCTCCGCAACGGCAGGAAGAGGAGAAGCAGCCAGTCTTGCGCCTCTCCCTTTCTTCCCTCTGCCCGGAGCCCAGCCCAGCCCCGCGGAGCTCGGCCCGGCCCAGCCCAGCCCAGCCCAGCCCAACCTAACCCAACCCAGCCCAGCCCAGCCCAGCACGGCACGGCACAGCACGGCACGGCACGGCACGGCCCCGACCGCACAGGGAGGGGGGGAGCGCCGCCAGCGACAAGAGCGGCAGAAGCAGCGGACACTGCGCATGCACACCGCCCTGACCGCACCCTTTCCTCTCCTCAGTGAAAGGGAGGCCGCCATTGGCGGAGATGCAAATGAAAGACGGGCCCCGCCCAATGGGGAGACATGAAGGGGCCGACATGCAAAGTGGCGCAGTGGAGACGTCAGGGCGGGCGCGGGGTCGTAGGGCGATGGCGGCAGCAGGCGGCGCAGCACTGCGGAACGGATGCGCCCCTGCACTCCTCGCCTTGTTCCTGTGCCTGCTGGGGCTGCGAGCCTCGCAGGAGGGAGAGGGGATGCTCCGCATCTTCTTTTTATGCTACCTGCCCGGGGCGGGAGCGGTGGCAAAGTGACGGGGGAAGGGCGTGTTAAAAACTCAGGTTTGAATCCCCTCCCGGCCTTTTGATGTCCCCCGTGGCTGTGGTGCCTTCTGAATACCTTCTCCCATAGCCGGGGTTGCAGCCCCCCCATCCTGTGGTCACTGACCTGAAGCTTTAGTCCCGGGCCAATGTGGGCTCAGAGCTACACACACAGGCATGGGGTCCTCTCCATGGCCATTCCTGACTATTCCCAGGTTGCAAACTCTTGTGTTCAATATTTCAGTTCCACTTGCAGTCTGATATTTCCCAGTACTGGCACTTCAAGGAAAGAAATGCATTAAATGGCAGAAACACTTCCTCGTTCACACTGTCCTTGCCTCACTTCAGTGAAGGAGAAGGATCCCTAGGTGCAGTGTGGGATAACTGTATCGAAAGACACCATTTCCTCTTGGATCAGCTGCTCTGGGGAATCACATAATGGTGGGGGCTGGAAGGGGTTAAGTCCAACCCCACAGCTAGAGCAGGGTCACGCAGGAATGTGTCCAGAGAGGTTTTGAATTACTCTGGAGATGGAGATTCCACCTTCTCTGAGCAGCCTGCGCCAGTGGTCTACTACCCTTGAAGTAAAGAAGTTCCTCCTCATGTTTAGGTGGAGCTTCCAATGTTCTTCATGCCCATTGCTTCTTGTCCTGTCACTGGGTGCCACTAGAAAATACTGAACACTAAATGAGTTTTCCTGTCCCTCTCTGATGGGTTCTGGAAGAGCTTTTGAAACCTCAGAATAGCTTTGCTCAGAAGATGGAGGAAAGCATCTAAATTTCTGAATTTAGACAGTGCAACTGATTCCTTTTTTTCTTTAATGCTATCTTTCCTGAATTTTAGATCTGAATGGTTTCTTGCCTTAGCTTGCCAGGTGAAAGATTGTCTTCATCTCTCACTGCCTAAAGATTGGAAAGAGAGCATCAAGGCCCTTTGGCCAAGTCTAGCTTTCATTTCACCACCACAAACGTGGGCACAGGAAGCCCTTCATTTCCAGCACTCGTTCTCCTTCCTGACCTTGGGCAAGTCATTTTTGCTGTGGAGCAGCAGCACTACCAGAAGAAAGAGAAGCATCATTAAGGGGTTGGTGGCATCAACAAGGTAACATTTCTTAAGCTATTCTCATCTGCCCATCTAAAATAGTGTTTTGAAGAGGCAATCCTTCCTGTGCATGGTCCTAATACCAAACAGCAGTTCCTGGCTTTGAACATATTCCATACCTGAATCCAGTAGTGGCTAGATTCAGAAAGTGGTAACATTTCTTTAGAGGACACTTACTTAGCTTTTCCTTCCCATCACCATGATGCAAGAACCTAAGTAGTACAGAATACAATAAATGAAGAGATTAAAGGGCCAGCATTGTGGTTGTTCCCTATTCAACATCTACACAGCACCACATTTTAAAACTTCCACAGGATTTTACATGTAGCCAGAGGTCCAGAATGGAGCTCCCAGGTTCTAGCTTCCAGTTCCATATGGCAAAAGAGCAGAAGAAGGGAGGAAATGCACAAACCAGAGCATTGTGTCCACATTTGCACTGCCAGCCCCTGCCCTGGCTGAGAGGCTCTGGCCCGTCCGTAGCCTTAGGCTGTTTGGGGGGTGCATTGGCCAGTGGACACGTCAGATATTGCCATCAGCCACTTCTGCACAGATAGTAGCTGGTGCAGGACATCTTGTGCAGGCTCTCTGCAGCAGAAATGCACTTTGTATTAAAGGAGCATTTATATCTAAATTTGTCTTCTGGAAAGGTCTAGTGGGAAAATGGCACAAGAAGGAGAGAATTCCTGCACAGTGATAATCTATGCTAAAATAAATCATCACAGCCATCAGTGGAAATCAATCTACATCAGCTCTGAATCTTAACATTACAGATTCTGTAGGCTACCATAATGCACTTAGCAAGGAATTTTATTCCCACTATGGAGTTAATGGATGGTTGGGGGGAAAAAAAGCCAACCAAACTATTAAAAGAGTCTCTTTCTCTGTGGACTTTTGGTGTAATTGCAACAAACCTCACGGAATTTCTGCAACAGCCAACTGCTTTTACTCCTGCTGAATTCTTACAGGTTTATCTGCAAAGACATTTTGCTGTGAAATTCTAAAACCTGCAAATGGAAATGGACATTTTTACATGGAAAGGAAAAAAAAAACCAACTATCAGAGATGGATTTAATGTGTTCCTGGCACTATCTGAAACAACTGCAAGATTTCCTTTTAGTCTTGCTGGATGCTGCTAACCCCTACCCACTGCTGGGGGGCATTCCCTGCCAAAGTCATAGAAATATTTCGGTTGGAAAAGCCCTTTAAGATCATCTTGTCCAAACATTTTACCAAGGCTGGGGCTAAACCACTCTCACCATGAGAGTGGTGAGACCCTGGACTGGGTTGTCCAGGGAGGTGGTCGAGGCCCCGTCCCTGGGGGTGTTTAAGAGCAGGCTGGATGAGGCTCTGGCCAGCCTGATCTAGTGTGGGATGTCCCTGCCCATGGCAGGGGGGTTGGAACTAGATGATCCTTGTGGTCCCTTCCAACCCTGAATGAAACTATGAAACTATGAAACTAAACCATGTCCATTATCACCACATCTCTCTCAGCAGTTGCTGTCACTGCTTTTGTCAGCCAGCTTTGCCTACTTCTGATGTACAGGACAATCATTACTCCAGACAATAAGAGAAGAACTTCTGTCTTCTGTTCTCCCACTCTGAGATTCATTCCACATCTCTGGAGCTGACCAAAGAGCAGGATGTTGTGTTTCTGTGTTAATTCCCCAGTAAAGAAGGGACGCCAATTATACACACAGGAAATCTGGGAAGTCCACACAGAGAAGTGATCCTGGTCAAAGAGGCAATGGCCAAGGTGTCTCAAACCTCAGATGAAAGCATGTGTTGCAAGTTTGTTCATTTAAGGAACAAAGGACTGATATCTGGGAAACCATTTTATCAGTCCCTTGTTAGGAGACTTCTGCACTAAGTTCCATAGGTCCCTGCCCTGATGCTATCCAAACACCAAATCCTGCTGTGGGAAATGGGTGCAGAGGTGCTCAAATATTTATGGAAGTCAGACCAAGTGTTTATTTTCTTGTTCCAGAAGTCACAGCTTTGAACATGACACTCTTGTTAGGCTGCAGTGATGGTCCAGCTGGGGTCAGGGTGTTGAAGCACTGAGCAACACTCAGACATTGATTAAGTAGCTACCGGACCAGGCATTAACAGACCAAACAGGGCAGATGCCCAAATTTAAGCTGGAAAATAAAAGTCCAGTGAGTTCTCCAAGGCCTGGCAGCTGGGAAGAGGCAGAATCTGCCTCAAATTTGCTGAGCTACAAACCTGTTGAATAGGTCACGCTGCCTCCAGAGGCCTAACCATAAAGAGCTGCTTAAACTGAGACAGAGCCTTTCTGGTGCCTCCAGAGATGATCTTAACCCTGAATTATGAGGTAGCATGGCCCAGAGGCAATAAAACCAGGCCATGATAGATGCCTATAGAATACCCTAGACAGAATAGACACAAAGAGATTATCTTTGCCTGCAGAAAAATATATTGCAATTTAATGTGCAATAATTACAGAATCACAGAATGTTAGGGATTGGAAGGGACCTCAAAAGATCATCTAGGCAATTATTTCTTTCCTATCCTTTTTTTCCTATCCTCTGGACATTTAAGACTTCAGAAAAGTTGTTTGGTTTTTGTTTGGTTTGTTGTGTTTTTTTAATAGCTTGTCCATCTTGTTTTGTTAATTCAGGGGGTGGTTAATACAAGGTCTTCCTGTGTAGTGACAAAAAGGCTTGGGATCCATTTGCTGGCTAAAATATTCCCACCTATCTTCATCAGCTCCAGCTGATCAGCAACCATTCCCAACAGAGATACAGTCCTTTGGTTGCTGGAGCAGAGCGTGGACCTGTACATTGATTGTTACGTGAGGTGATAAAAATCCAACTCTTGTCAGCCTCAAGCTAAAGAAAAAGAAGCAGCAAGATATCTAGTCTGCTGTGAAACCACTGATGCAAGTTATGCATTCAGGATCCTATGAATTAGCATACTGGGCCTTTAGATTCCTATCACATGGAAATAGTTCACAGGCTATCCAGGAAGAACCTATGTCAGATGTGTTGTGGAAATACAGCTGGATGGAGCCCTCAGGTTACTGTAGGAGGAAAAAGCAGTGGAGGATCTGATTTGGGGAGGATGACACCCCACCCCCACCCCCAGTAATACTTCACATTTGTGAAAGCAGGAGGAATTAGCAAACAAGCCTATATAATACATTCAGCCTGTATGATACATTCCTGCCCTGCACACCTAACCCATATCAGCAGACACAGCCCAAACAGTTTCCAGAAGGATGGGCTGCTCCATGGACCAGCTGGGGGACCACTCACAGAAACTCCCAGTGTGCCAGGAGTTGAGCAGTCTGCTGGTGAGTGCTTCATTCATTTCCATTTTTCCAGCCCATGCAGAGGAGCCAGCACTGCCAGAGGCCTTCACAGAGTATTTCATGGCTCAGACCTGAATGGAGCCTGCTTAAATCTATTCACCCACAAAAGCAAATGTGCACAGTGAGCTACACCAGTGGGCAGGATAAGTTTTGCTTCGGGAAGAGGATAGGCTTTGTTGCGCTGTGAGACATAGAGTGAGGAAATAGCTTCAGCAGTCTTTTAAGACTGAGAGGATTTCAGTGGGTTTCTGAGAACACAGCACATTCCTGTGAAAGTCTCACATTTTCCCAGGCAAAAAAATCCCACAGAGGCTTTGATCAAGATTTATATTGAAATACAGCTCTCAGGGGTAACTCTGGAGCCTGTCCTCCCCCAGTAAGAGAGGGCAGAAGTTTCCTCTTGAAAAAGCCTACAAGGATTTGATCCCTGTAGGTAGAGGCTCACTGATGCACTTTCGCTGTTACATTTCTGTTCCTGTGAGCTGCATTCATAGAGTCATACAATCAGTGGCTGGGTGGGGCATTTTGCTGCTGTTGTGCAGGGGGGAATCTCCTAAGAAACAAAAATGTCCCTCTCCATCACCAAATGGGAAGACAGGGCAGGGTGTTTGTGGATGTGGGGGCTCCTTTCTTCTTCTGCCCTCCTCCCTGTGTACACACACACACATGCCTGCAGAGAGCACACAGATAGCTTTAGAGGTCTGGTAGAAAGGTTCTAGGAGAGATGCTGCTTATTAGAGGAAGAGGCTGACTGCCACATACACGAAAGTGACACAAAAGCAAGAAACCAGAGGGTGGAACAGATCGCTCCCTTCTGCAGCCTATCGCGTGTTCAAGTTGCATCTCACACAGCACACACACATGTACCCACCTTGTCATTCAGGTTCTGCAGCGCCTCCTTCCCAGTGGCACTCCTGATTTCCACCTTTCTCCCGAAATCAACAGATGGTTCCCCTCCCTTCCCGCTCTGCCTGGAATAGAGGGACTGAGCATCCGGACCCAGGTGGGCAACATCCTTCTGTTTTGCCACCACTTTGTTTGATCCACGGCCCACAGAGAGGGAGTCGAAGTCAATGGTCTTGTTCTCCAGGGAGCCTTCCACTGGGCAGAACATGCCACAGAATTTCTGCCGAGGCTTGGGACTGCCTGAGCCCAGGTTTTTGAAGAAGGCTGGCACTTCTTCTTCCTCACCTTGACGGCCAGACTGCTTCCTCTCAGCCATGACTTGGGTGGTCTCCCTGCTAAGGCAAAATAGTAACCAGCGGTAACCAGGAGGATCCTTCACACAAACACACACACGAAAAAAAGAGAGGAAAGGAAAAAAGAAAAGCCAGGGAGATTGCTCTAGGTCCTAGAGACACAGCCACATCAGCTGGGCAGGGCTGTGCCTGACAGCTTCCCTGCCCCCATCGGTACAACCCAGCCTGTGGCTTGCTCGGTTTTCCTTTGATGCAGTGCAAAGTTGAGGGAAGGTTGGGGCAGATCCTGCTGCAATCAAGGGAGGAGGATTTCAAGTTCCCAGCATCCAGACGGGGAGGGAGGGAAGGAAAAAGAGAGAGAAGAGGGGGGAAAAAAAATTAAAAAAAAAATCCTCACTCTGCAGCAGAAGCTGAGGAGTGCTCCGGAAGTGATGCGAGTGGTGAATTGGCAAATGGACTTGATCAGGTTGGAGCAACAGCCCCCCGCGCACACCTCCCTTCCCCCCTCCCTTTTCCTGCTGTCGCTGCAAGTTGCCCAGAGGCTGATGGGGACCGAAGACCCTCCCTCGCCCCCGGCTGCTCCCGAGGCTGTTCCCGACTAGGGCAGAAAGGAGCAATCTCTTCCTCCCAACGCCCCTTCCCCTTCCTTCCCCGGCCCCGCAATGGTGGAGCCAGGGAGGTCTCTGGGAATCCCATTGTTCCTCACTTTTCCCAAAGCTGGCGGGCGGGGAGCAGGTGATCACGGCTGGATTTACTGGGAGGCAAAATGCTGACTGGGTTTACTGGGAGGCAAAACGCTGACTCATCTGTCTGGGTTTGAGGGCGTCGCTGGTGCCGTGGCTCGGGTGGACCCTCGGCAGGGGGGTGGCAAGGGCTGATTGATGGCCCTGAAGGGAGAACGAGAGACAGACGGGAGAGGGCTTTGGCAACCGAGGGAGGGGTAAAAAATGAGCCCTTACCCAGAACTTACCTCCACGAGCCGAAATTAGTGCCTTTGCGAGTCAATTAACCGCCAGCAGTCCCCAGGCCCTCCTGGGGTGGGGCTCGGGGGAGGCAGCGCAAGGCGGCTGCAGGCAGGTTTCTGCGGAGGATGCAGAGCAACAGCAGCAGCCCCTTGCCCGTGTCGACAGCGTGGGAGACGGAGACGAAGGGGCAGCGAGGGACAAAGCGAAATACAGGGGCACCAGCACCGGGGCAGGTGCAGGGGCACCGGGACCCTAAGACCGGGGCGAGTTGGACCGCCGGTGCTGTCCCTTCAGCACCACCCGCCCTGGCAGCCTGACCCGGGGGGAGCCTCGGATCTGGTCCGAGTGGCTCAGAGACAGCCCCGAAGGATTCAGAACCAGTCCCGAGGAGCTCAGAACCAGTTCTGGAGGGCTTAGAGCCAGCCCCGGGAGACTGAAAGCCCCGTCCAGGCACTGACAGCCTGGGCCCCTCTCTGCCTTGCCTGGGCTGCCAATCTCTAACACACCCTCCTGCTCCTCGTGGCTGGTACAAGCTTCATGTGTCACGATCCTTGTTTTTCACTTATTCACAGAATCACAGAACAGGATCAGAAGGGACCTCGAAAGATTCTCCTGGGTTTTTACCCATATGAACTGCTCTAGTGGCTGGTGATGAGGAGGGAGGGTTGCTTTAGTCATCTCCAAAGGGTTGGTTTGATTGCTGCCAGTCCAGAGCGTGAGAGAAGAGACATTTTTATCCCCAAGGTAAGTGGTGCAGCACACTATTGTTGAGCGTGGCTGTCTCCACCTGATCCACGTTAATAATGCCACTGATCCAGGTCCATGAGGCTAATCCATACATGATATTGCTCTGAACCAAACCCAGTCACCAAGCTGGTTGTGACTATACATTATTCATTGATATGCCTCTTTGCCCACGCATGCATTAAATGGTAATTTCAGAGGCATCATTGTCCAAAGGGTTACCCAAGCACCTTCATAGGGTTCAGAAAAAAAGAAACAGAAAAAACAACACCACAAGCAAACAAAAAACCCCCATCAAAACCAATAAGTAAATAAAGAATAACCCCTCAGAGCCTTCTCTCCCTGCAATCCGCACCCAAATCAATGCATTTTGACCAAAAGGCATGGGAAAAAAAGCAAAAAAAAGAGAAAGCAAGCAACTCCCCCCTCCCCCCAAACAAACAACAAACAAACAAAAACCCCAAACAAACAAAATAACCAAAAAACCCCACCCAAGCCAAGGTCACCACCAAGTGAAGCCTTGTAACAAATGCACAGCACAGTGATAAAAGCCTCCAGACTGAAAGGCAAAGAGCTAAGCCTGCAGCTTGGCCCTGAAGGATGAAAATGATGTGCTCTGGTAACTAATGAAGGAGGGAGAGATCCAAAGCCAGAAGCCCTCTGGGGGTGGGGGGAAACCTCCACCTCCTTCCCCTTCTGGGACCCTAATGGTGGATGTAGCCACACTGATCTCAGGTGCTTTGCTGGGGATTGGAGGCCACCATATGGTCTCTCAGGTACACTGAAGTCCTGCATTATTTAAGGTTTATAAATATTAATAATCACAGCACTGCTGATCAGGCAGCCCACAGAAGTTGCAGAGTGCTGAGAGATGCTTCAGCAAGCTGAAAGCCTTGAAGTGATCATGTTGACACATTCTGCAGTTTGCTGAAATGGACGCAGTGTCTTTCAGAGAGAACCTTAAATAAAACTCATTCATCACTTGGCACATCCTTGGAAGAGGCTCAGATGGCCTCTGGGGAGGGATGGAAAGAGAATGCTCTGCCAGTAAGCTGGCCCAGAAGCTGTGAAGTGATGGAGACAAGAATGAAATCCTGCAGACACGACCATGACTTCTAAAAGTTTCAGACTTGATGAAGGTCGTTACCAAAAGCTCAGGTTTCCCACCAGACTTTCCTTTCCAGTAAACCCTCAAAACATGGACCAACAATCACATTGTGAAGAGCCATCTCCAAGTGTTTCCCCTGTCCACAGGTCCTTGAGGACACACTCTCCAGTGTCTGATTTTGTGAATTTATTTCCCAACGTACTCATGGGAAGCCCATCAGAGACACCTTGCCACAGGCTGATCTGCTGAGTCTTTGGCCTCCTGTGTCAAACTGAAGACACTTGCATTCACCCATATGGAAGCACAGGCACTATGAAAGAATCACTCAACAAGACGTCTTCCTTTTAGTACATTCTCCTTATTTTGCCAGTTCATAAGGTCTTTTTGTAGTTCTGTTTCTGTGGTCCTTTTAAGGACACTGAAACATCATAGAATCATTAAGGTTGGAAAAGACCTCTAAGATCAAGTCTGACTGTCAATCCCACACCACAATGGCCACTGAACCATGGCCCCAGGTGCCATGTCTACACATTCTTTCAACATTTTTAAGGATGGTGACTCAACCACCTTCCTGGGCGGCCTGTCCCCATCCCTGAGTACTCTTGCAGCAAAGCAATGTTTCCTAATCTCCAACCTAACCCTCGCCTTGCACAATTTCAGGCCATTTCCTCTCCTCCTATCACCTGGTCCTAGGGAGAAGTGACCAACCCCCATTTCACTTCAACCTCCTTTCAGGGAGCTGAGGTCTCCCCTCAGCCTCCTTTTCTCCAGACTAAACAATCCCATTTTTCTCAGCTGCTCCTCACCAGCCTTGTTCTCCAGACCCTTTACCAGCTTTGTTTGACCTCTCTGGGCACATTCTATCACCTCAATGTCCTACATGTAGTGAGAGGTCCAAAACTCCTAATATCATAATCCTCTGGACATTTCTGGGCGAGTGACTTGTAGCAGTAATCTCTCAACACTGTTGAGGAGGAAGGTAATGAATAGAGCTCACACAGCTTGCCTGAGACTACAGAGGAGAGTGGAGGCAGAAGTGGCTTAATTGACAGTTCTTTTCTGCCAGTGCACTGAAGTCCCAAGTGACACAAGTGTTCACTGCCTTAAGCACTGCACTACCACAGGACAAAAGGTAGTGCCTGGGGTAGACAAGGAAAAAGGCCTGACCTCACGAAGAGTGAGAGGGTTTCACAAGGATCCTTTTGCAAAGACATTTTAAAATGATTCAGGGGGGAAAAGGTGAGCACAAAGGTATGAACTAGGCAGGCTCCTCATCACACAAGTGGAAAATTAGGTCTCTTGACTGACACATCAATATTCCCTCCATGCTACAGTGCTCTGGTAACTGTGGCCTGCCTAGAATATCTCAGGAGCACAGGACTCCTTCACTAAGCTAGCTGGGATGAGAAGGAATGGACTCAAGTTTCACCAGGGAGGGTTTAGGTTGCACATTGGAAGAAACTTTTTCACTGGAAGGATTCTCAAAGACTGGAACAGGCTGCCCAATGAGGTGGTTGAATCCCCATCCCTGGAGGTAGTTAAAAGCCACAGAGACGTGGTGCTGAAAGCCATGGTTTAGCACCAGCCTTAGTAGAGGTCAAGAAGGGTTGGACTGGATGATCCTAAAGGGCTTTTCCTGTCTAAACAATTCCATGATTCTAGGCATCAGTGGCTCTAGTGATTGCTGATCTCCACTGAGAGGAGACTCCATGGTGAAGTGAGCTAATTGCTTTTAATGAGCATAGAACCGCTCAGGTTGGAAAAGACTTTTCAGATCATCAGATCCAACCATAAACCCAGCGCTGCCAAGTCCACACTAAACCACATCCCTCAGCACCTCATCTACATCGCTTTTAGATACTTCCAGGGATGGTGACTCCACCACTTCCCTGCGGAGCCTGTTCTAGGGCTTGGCAATGCTTCTGGGGAAGGAATCTTATTTCACGTCAAAAGGGAGGAGCAGGGATGTCTTTCAAAACTAGCACAATGATGCCTGGGAGCATGGGGCTAAAAGCAGCGATCCAATGACCAATGATTCAAAGAGAAGCTGAACAAACCCTCAACATAAACCCACAACCAAACTCCAAGGATGCTCATAGCAAGGGCTTGGGATGGCTCCTGCTGACCTCTGCACCATCATCTCTTACAGAATTATGCAGCCCTTGAAAATACCAACTTGTTGCTTGGGCCCCTGCAATAGCCTGTGACCTTCCCTGCCTGACCACAGCCTGGGAAAGCCATGTCCTTTCTCTGGTGGTTGCTTTACCAGCTGCTGATGCCTACATCTGACCCTGTGATTATAATTTTCTATGGTGTTGGCTCAGTATCAAGAGATGGCAGTGAATCATTTTATTTCCAGAATATTACTTGAAGAATAAGAATCAACCTCAGTCCTAAAATGCTTCATTGGGTTGGAATTGTTCTGGCATGGCACAAAACCTGAAAGCCCAAGTTGTCTTCAGACAAATCATTAACCAGCTTCCCTTTGGGATATGGTAATTGCTGGAGTGGTTGACAGCTTTTCTTGGCGTGGAGCACTCAAAGAGCAGACACATTATTTCAGAAGCATTAAAGGCCAGAAGAAAGTCTTTTGATAAATGAGTCAAGTCCATTCAAATGCTGAAACAAAGTTCACTTATTTCCATGGTCCTTTCTATTTCTGCTTATCCTATGCCTCTCTTCCTTTATGGTTTTGTCCTCAGCAACCTCAACTAATGTAAACCAGCCCTGGTGCATTTCTGCCAATAAAGGTTTGGTGCAGTGGGGTTTAGTCCTTGAAAACAGATGGTTTGAAAGCCACATTGTGCCACCATGCACACAGCCAATAGTACAAATATTTGTTCAATTAGAAGGGGATTTTCCAAGTCACAAATGTGAGAGGCAGACAACTCCCAGTGTCTTCCAGAGGGAGTGGAGAGCCTCATTGCCTCCAAACCTCCCCCTGCTAGTTCAGTCTTTCTAAATGCAGGCGGAAGGTCCTGGCCTGCTCCGAAATCAGACATTTTCCAGCTATTCCCAGGGTGACAGTCACAGATAGAGGCAAGAGGAATCTCCAGAATGCTCTGTATTTAAGATAAAAGTTTCAGCAACATTGTTGATTCCATGGATGGAATTCCATTCCAGAGATGTCCTGTGACATTCTGAAGCCCTAGCAATAGGTTGTGTGGATGGATTGCAGCCAAGGATTGAGGAATGCTTCTTCCAGACGGTGTCATTAAGAGACCTCGCCCTTCTGACCACAAAAAGGCATCATTAAATATTAACATTTCCTCTCAACACCTCTCTAAGAATATGACAGCTATTGGCTCACCACCACTAAAATCTGTATGGAACTGGGACTCAACAGGAAATAGAGACTGATTTGGACTGGAAATTATCTACAGTTTTACCAGCAGTTTCCCATCTGCAGGCTGACTGAGGGACCACTCAGTCCTAAAGATACGGAAGGAGACTGGTTATGCTGATGGCTCTGTTATGAACATCAGTGGATGGCCACAGCACATATTCATGTTCTGTCATCTCATAGAACCAAAGCACCTTACCCTTAAGCTGCATTAAGGAGCTTCACCTCATGGGCTCTGTGTTTGGTGGTGGCTGCAGAGCCTATTTTAAACTTGTCACAACAGTCTGCACAGGTAGGGTGCACACAGTCAGAGAATGGAGGGGGTTGAAAGGGACCTGTTAAGACACATTGGGGTTGCTGAATTTAAAAGTGAAGCTAGGAATAAAAAGCTTCAAGCAGAAACCTGTACTGGACTGTCTCTGTGCTGCTCAGCTTCTTCATTCCACTGACATGGCTTGAAACCCTCACCAGGCCACAGTGCCCAGCAGGGCAGAATTCAGTTCTGAAGACACCTTCAGCTAAAGCACTGGAAATCGTTTGTCATTTCTGAAACTCTCATCTCATTACCTCTTAAACAGTCAGGACAGACAAAGGCAGCATTATAGGCCTCACGTGGGAAATGAGGCATAGAAATTCAAATGACCCACCTAAAAGAGCAGAAGCAGCTTGTCACATGGAGTGATAGCAAGACACTGGTCAAAGACTCTTGTCTGCAGCCAGCCCAGTTTGGGGATCCCCTCCAGCCATAACCATTGCTTTGTTCACTAGTTTGATTTCTTAAAAGCAATTAAACCAATAGAGATGAATTCATAGTTTCATAGTTTCATTCAGGGTTGGAAGGGACCACAAGGATCATCTAGTTCCAACCCCCCTGCCACAGGCAGGGACACCCCACACTAGATCAGGCTGCCCAGAGCCTCAGCCAGCCTGGGCTTAAACACCCCCAGGGACGGGGCCTCGACCACCTCCCTGGACAACCCATTCCAGGGTTTCACCACTCTCATGGTGAAGAACCTCCTCCTCACATCTAGCCTGAATCTCCCCACCTCCAGCTTCATTCTTCACAGTGTGTCCTCTGTGAGCATTAGCCCTTGTCCTGTCACTGAGCACCACTGAAAAAGAGACTGGGCCTGTGCCCCTGACACCCTGCCTTGGAGCATTTATGGGCATTGAGAAGATCACCCCTCCCTCGGCCTTCTCTTCATTAGGCTGAAAAGCCTCGGGTACCTCAGCCCTTCTTCACATATAAATAATAATAAAAATACTAAATACTAATACAAAGCAATACCTCCTTCATTCCCTTCTTCTCCTCTTTGTTTCCTTGCCATGGAACAGAGAACAGAACACAGCGCCAGGAAATTTGCTGCCCAGGTTGCTGGAGGCAGGCACACTCATAGTCCAGGCCTCTGTAAGACGTCTCAAGTTGGGAATCTTAATTGCTAAGCACTGAGGAAACCCTTGCTGTAAACACTTCAGAGTCTTTCCTGTCAGAATGGGCATCTGGCCAGTGGGCTTCTATTCTGCACCCTCCCTTCAATGTCAGGAGCTTTGGGAGAGCTTTCTTGACAATGGTGTCTCGACTCTGCTCTGTTGAGGTTGCACTTAGATTATTGTGTCCAGTTCTGGGCTCCCCAGTTCAAGAGAGAGAGGGAACTACAGAGGCTACAAGGATGATTAGGGGACTGGAGCATCTCTGTGAGGAGGAAAGGCTGAGAGCCCTGGGGCTGTTTAGCCCAGAGAAGAGCAGCCTGAGAGGGGATCTGATCAATGCTCAGCAAGGGTGGGGGGCAAGAAGTTAGGGTTGGGCTCTTTTCAGTGGTGCCCAGTGACAAAAAAGGGGCAATGGGTACAGACTGGAACCCAGGAGGTTTCACTTGAACTTAAGGAAGACTTCTTTACTTTGAGACTGCTGGAGCCCTGAAGTAGGCTGCCCAGAGAGGCTATGGAGTCTTCTCTGGAGAGATTCCAAACCCACCTGGACATTGTGATCCTGGGCAAGCTGCTGTGGGTGCCCCTGCTAGAGCAGAGGTATTGGACTGCACGATCTCCAGAGGTCCCTTTCCAGTCCGTTCTGGCTCCTCCCACCTGTTTTTTCTAGAATCAGCTGCCTGGGTTTCCCGGCTCAGAAATGGACATCAAAGGCCCTGGCAGGAAGCTGCTGCCCTCCAGTGCTGCTGCTGGCCTGTGGGAGCTGTAGCAGATCTAGGATCTGACTCTGCTGGCTCTGGCTGCACTCCTTCTTTAGACTCATGTCTGGCACTGTGCTCCTGTGGAACTGTCGTGTGCTGATGTGTTAATCCAGGGGTGAAAGGTTTCTGCTATTCTGCTCCAAACAGAAACCCATAGAATTCTTAAAAACTCCAGGCTTCTGTGCCTCCCCATCTCATGACAGGGATGGATTGACAGAAGGACTTGGAGGGGCTGAGAGCCTGTCCTCTGCCTGTGCCTGAGTGAACAGAGGGAAGGAGGGCAGCACAGGGTGAGTCAGGCTGGATGAATTGTTCTGGCAGGGCCCGACCCTGATGTATTCTGATGCATCCAGGCATAGCTGAATGAAATGTACTGGGCTGAAGTTCCTTGATGATCTTTGCCTCAGTCAGGGTGGGTTTTTTCCCAGTGGAAGTCTGGTATTTACATCCCTTCTGTTTCATTATCCAAAGCTTGCTCCTTAGAAGCAATTGAGAGGTTTGGGTGATGAGAACTTTGGAGCAGGCTCAGGCTCACTGTTGGCTGCAATAGGTTTGCACTTTGCAACCAGAATACAAAGAATTGCTCTGAAAACATTAATATCAAACTGGTAGTAGCATGGACAGCTCAGTGGAGTCCAGTTCTGGTAAAGATCACAGAGTGTAGCTGTGTCTTTTGTGGCATGGTCCGGGCTGGGACATCTGAGCAGTAGAGCCTGCTTGAGAGCAGCGCGGCACAGAACAACTGGTCAAGCGTGTGGCCAGCGGCCATGTTGTACTACCCGACCTGCAACTGTCCCGGAGAGGAGAGCTCCCTCATTGTGTCAAGGAGCCAGACATCAAAAGGGGTCATTTGTGGTGCTGAGAAGAGTGAGGGAGGAAGGACTCTGGCTAGTGTGGTAAGCACGTAAGAGTGATCATAAGTGGGGCCCTTTTGGATAATTGATTAATTACTCTCATTTTATTAGCAGTGTATTAAGTAGGGTTCAGTGCACTAAAACCTCATTAACTAGGGCAATCAGGGACAAGCACAATGAGCAGACACAATTTGATTTTCACAAGGGTTGCAAAACACCCTCAGTTATACACAAAACCCCTTTGAAGTCCAAAGTCGTCTACAACCTGCGAGCTGGGAGAGCAGCCCAGCTAAACTGCTCTGCCCACTACCGTGTGTCTTGCAGGAGGCTTTTGCTGTGAGGACCCTGTCTTTGGGACTTAGTGGGACTTTTGCTTTGACATCCCTGTGGTCAGAACTAAAAGCTTCTTGTAAACTTCTTCAAAGCTGTAGTGAAAGGAAGGGAAGAGTCCAGAGGACTTGTAGAAGCTGAGTGATTTATCTGCATCCTCCATGAGAAGGAGGAGGTTGGTTGTTGGAGTGGATGTAGCAAATGGGCATGAGTTGATAGCCCCTGCCTGGCTTGCAATAAAGAGCTGCCCACTGAACTCAGGTTGGATGTTCTGACAGGATCTGGACAACAGGTAACACTGGTCAGATAACTCCCTAGGAAAGCCACAGCAATAAACACCCTCCCAGGTCTCTTTAGTACACAGCAGAGCAATGCCTGATGCACCCACAAGCCAAAATGGGAGCTGGATCTTAAATCCACGTGGCAAATCTCAAGCTGTTAATGGCAGTAATTGGCTTGGTAGTCTGTTGACCATTTTGTAGAGGTTTGGATCACTTTTATTATGGAAATGGAACTGATAATAAAAATGGGGTTGACTTTAGTGTGCACTATGGCCCAGTGGACCATTTACCACGGCCTCATGGACAGCAGTGCTTTGTAGCTGGAAAGACACTGTCTCAATGCAGTGCTGAAAGGTAATTTTGCTGTTAGGGTGATAGATGCAGCACAGCAACAAGAGTCGAGAATGGTGCCTATTTATAGGCTTCTCATCAGGTTATATGAACTACAGAATGAAGCACTTACTCAGTGATTGTTTCATAGTTTCATTCAGGGCTGGAAGGGACCACAAGGATCATCTAGTTCCAACCCCCCTGCCATGGGCAGGGACACCCCACATTAGATCAGCCTGGCCAGAGCCTCATGCAGCCTGCTCTTAAACACCCCCAGGGACGGGGCCTCGACCACCTCCCTGGACAACACATTCCAGGGTTTCACCACTCTCATGGTGAAGAACCTCCTCCTCACATCTAGCCTGAATCTCCCCACCTCCAGCTTCATTCCATTCCCCCTACTCCTATCACTACCTGAGATCCTGAGAAGTCCTTCCCCAGCCTTCCTGTAGCCCCCTTCAGATACTGGAAGGCCACAATGAGGTCACCTGGGAGCCTTCTCTTCTGCAGACTGAACAGCCCCAACTCCTTCAGTCTGTCCTCACAGGAGAGGTATCTGTGAGAATTGCTGAGAGCCTGGGCTGCAGCCTGCGAGCACAGAGGAGCAGCAAAGATGGAGGCAGCAATTAGGATGAAGGCAAAGTCAGCTGACAAATTGGCCATGTCCCTTTTTTCCATTCAGTTGTGAGTGACAAATGGTTTAGCTTATATTACTGCCTGGAGATGAATGCAGTCCCTGGATCTTATAGCTCACATTTCTTTGAATGGGGTTTCTGTTTTAAAAGCTCTTAGTGAATTTTGATTTTGGTTCCAGTCTGTTAGGTCTCTGAAATGCAGTGCTTGCCAGAAACCTGGCTGAAAGGATTACACTGCAATTAAAATTCCTTGTCCTTTTGATTTTCCTCTTGATTATTTTTCTCCCCTTTCTGGCACTCCTGTGTGTGTGGTGGATTGTTTCTGTCTGGAAGATCTAATTAAGCTTGCAGCTTTGGAAGAGACAGAGGAGCATGAGAGGTGGCCTTTTCAGTTCAATTGAGGTGGAGCATGAGGTCTGCACGGTGTCTTACTTATTTCATGTTCTTGTATAATTTACACTCGATGTGGTGAGCTGACATACCATAAAAGTAGATAGGAATGGTTGTTTAACTGAGTCACACTGATTTACAGTGCTGAGAATGTGACTGGACCTTCCAAAGCTTGGATTAGCCAACTTTAACTTGTTCGCTATGCAGAAGAATGCCCAGACCTTTCTCAGCGTGTGTTAACATTTTAGTTGGCTCTGAACCAGTTGTCAGCCAGTGATAAAAAACCAAATCAGGTGCTATTTTTAGCTGTGTGCCAGTGGATGCAGAAAATTACTGTAGAATCTGTGGAGTCATGAAATCACTGGAGTTGGAAAAGACCTCTCAGGCCAGCTTCTAGGAACAGAAGAGTTAACAGAAACAGCAAGCAGTTTCCATTGGAGTTGGCTTAAATGCCTCCTTTACATCTTTAGATGTATGGACTGACACATCAGAGTTTTTCTGTGTACCTCTATCACTGATTTATCTCTCTGTGCAAATTCTGGTCTGTGCTGTGTTGATGAGTGCTCAGCACTCTTAATCCGAGCTGGTTTGGGTATGTGTGCCCAATACACCCCCTCAACTCCTTGCCTTACGCCTGCAGGCAGCCTTCAAATCTGACCTAGGTGCTTTTCTGAGTGGGTTGAAATAATGCTTAGGCCTGAAATCAGCTCCTCTTGGCATAATAAAGGAAGGACAGGGGAAGAGGAGGCTACTCAGAGAGGAGGACTGATCTTGTGGCTCTGAAGCTGGGTGAGCAATGTGGTTTCAAAAACTACATCAGGTGTGGGGTACAGGCTGGGTGAAGTGACTTAGTTTGTACCCCTGCTGAGGATCTCAAAGTGGTGGGTACAGCCTTGTCACTGTCTGCCTTTCTCCTTCACTTTGCAAACCCATCTCCTTTGCTCTTAGAAATCCTGCCTCTGATCTTCCACTACAGCTTGGGTGTAACAGGATTTGATTCCTCTGTTGCCATCCCTGGACTGCAAGGATTTGTGTGCTCTGTGCAGCAGGGACTGCAGAGGAGGGCTTTGGGCACATGCAGCCCCAATGATGCCCCAGTTTCAGTCCTGTCTAACCACTGCAGCAGAGTGATTGCCAGCTCCTCGGGATCCCTCCCAAGTGTGTTTTGCTGTGAAACCTGTTTGCAAGTCTCTGTGGCTACACCAAGAGCAGGCTGGCTTCTGCTGCTCTTCCACTGTTTCTTCACTAACCTTTGTTTTGTACAAGCGCTCAGGAATGATGCACGTTGGGAGCATTTCCCTCAGGTTTTCCAACTTATTTAGTTCCAGCTTTCTGCTGCACTGCCTGAGAGCAGAAATCTCAAAACCCAGGACAAAGCCAAGGCAAAGGTAGATCTGCACAGAGCTTACAAAGGCCAAGGTTTGATGATCAGTAACCAAGGCAACAAGGGCTCTTTTGAAGTAAGTGCATGCTGCAGACCCCCCATTTTGTAGGGAGAACTGGTCAGTATTAATGACTAGAGAAGACAAGCTAAGATCTATTAAGCACACAAAGCTCCCAGACAGGTGATCAGATCTTATGGCAAGGTCTGAATCTGATCCTGAACCTTTGCTGCAGGATCCCTTGCAGTGTCACTGCTGGCCAATGTGTCCACATCCATCCACCAGCAAAACTTCAGTCTGAGGGAAGTGGCCGAGTTGGTTCTGAAGATAAAGGCATGATCAGGTGTCTGAACAAAGCACTGATGGGAGGAGGCTCTGCTCACAGGTAGTTTTACTGCCCAGTGCTTTTTGTCAGGAAAAAACGAGCCCAGCCTTTTAATTGTGCAGCTATGAGTTTGGTTTTGGCTGCTTCAGCACCTGGAAAGTAAGTGGGTGGAGGTCTGTCTTTTGTCTTCAAGTGGGCCCCGTTTCAGTGTAGTTTAAGCTGCTGAAGCTCAAGCTGCTGAAGCTCAAATCCAGTGACCTACAGCAAGCATTATAGAGGGAGGGGAGTGCACTGGCAGACTCGAACTGCTATGTCTGAGAGCCCCGAAGGATGAAGAGAATCAGAACACTGAGTTTCGTTGGGAGCTCTTCCTGCCCTCTGGAGAGCACCCTTTGCATTCTACTGCCATTGCTATAGTAACTTTCTGTCTCCGGGTTTTGTTCTGAATGGCAATGGGGAAAGCCTCCGTGCCGGCTCCAGCTGATGCCCTGCTGTTCCAAACAGCCTCCAGGCCTGCTCTCGTTTTTAACTCATGAATGGGTGGTACTTTTTAGCCGGGGTGCTTTGTGAGCCTGTGTTTGCTTCCTTTTGTCTCTCCTGCGTCCATTGTACATACAGAGGAGAAATTTGGAGCAAGCAGCTCTAACAGCTCTGGATCGTTGGGGTGGGTGCTGGGCATTGTGGGGAGGTGGCAGTTTATAGCAGTAGGGTTTGTGAAATGAATGGGAGCCAGTGGGGTTTAGCAGGCACCAGTGCTAGGCTCTGAAGACTGACTTTTGTCTTCCTTTATCACAATCCAGGCATCCCCTCTCCAGACACAAAGAGGCTCTTTTCCAACTGCCAGCATGTTTCCCCTCTGGGACTTGCTGCTGCCATGGAAAATAGCAGAAAGCTCTGGTGAATCTGTTCTGTACCCAGTGGTGAGCAGCAGGTCAGGGTTATTGCTGCCATTTAACAAATGGAGGTGGACCCCACAGAAGGGAAGTGGCTTGCTCAAGTCAAAAGAACATACATCAGAACTGGGGGAAGAGCTTGGGAATCTGGGGATGCAATGCTAATTTCTTGGCTTCTGTTTGGAAAATAAAACTGAGTAACTTGAGGGAGATTGTTTGCTTGTTGCTCCTCTGTGTGACTGGGGAAACTGACCCAGACTGAAAACGGATTGGTTATTACTGGACCTGGAAAGAATTCGGCCATGTGCAGGGGCTCAAACTGCAGAGCAAAACTCCTGAATGGAAGGTTAAATCTCAGTGGAAGAACTGCTCCACTAGTACTGCTGAGGCCACCACATGCTTCTGAGTCTGGGCTGGTAGTTTGCAAGGAGATGCACAGATCGGTTGGGAGACGGAGGCGTGATCCATTATCTTTTGCCTATCGATACTGAGGCTGCAGCAATTAACTGCTTCTGCCTGAGAGCACTGGTGTCAGAGTTGGATACTGCAGCCATGCTTGTTGTTTGGAAATGTTCTTACACATGCAGTGGGGCAGTGTTGGCAGTGCTGGGATCACTGGGGCATTCCCTGACTGTCTGCCAGATGCTAGCTCAGCTAAACTGGCTTGGGGCAGGCATTGTCCATGCTAGAGATCTCTGGTGGTTACAGTGTGAGGCCTTTGTGAGCATCCTTTATCCAAATGTGTGAAGTGAATATCAAACTTCTCTCTTGGGCCCTTATTAAAATGGATCTGAACACTGTCAAAATGTTTGATTTTTTCCCTTTCTTGTTAAAATTTTCATGCTGGTTCTTGACAAAGAGCAGTTCTTCATCTTGAAGTCAGCAAGTCTTTCTATGCAAACATTTCCTGGATCCTACACAAGCAACAACTCACCCCTGAAAAGAGCAGTTTAGCCCCCAGAGGAGATGCTTCCCACGAAAGGGAAGCAGGTCAGTCTGAAAGGTGGCATGTTGATTCACTGAAGTTTGTTTAACATTGTTTCACATTGGTCTCAGATCATTAAAACAAGCTCCTAGCGCACAGCAGGGAGGAAGGGCTGGTTGGCACAGTGTAACACAGACCCTGACCTCCGGGTCCTGCTCTTCGGGAAGTCAGCAACACCCTGCGTTTCTTCACTGGCTCTTTGGATGACTTTAAACAAATATTTCCACGTACACAGCCTATGGTGGAGGGTTTGCAACTTGTTCTTTGAAACACCGCTACTAAATGTGTGTGGCTGTTACAGCAGCCTCCTAGTCACTCTCCAGACACTGCATTTCACTGGGGGGGTCATCCCTCTGGGACACTCCTCACCCTGCCCAGGGAGAGTGGACTGTGGCACTGGCATAGGTCTCTGTCTGTGCAGGGATCCCCTGGCAGAGGACAATGAGGGGTCTCCATGTGCTGGTGACATTACTGTTCCTTTCAAAAGCAGCAGCTGGCAGCCCTCTGATTAGTATGCTACAGATGGCAGCAAGATGCAAAGGGCCTCTCCCACCCCTGCACCAAAGCACAGCACCCTCCATGCTGTCCCCTTCCTCCCTAATCCAAGGGAACCCACGGCTGCTTGCTGGGATTTTCCTACTCTGACAGTGGCAGCTGCAAAGCCACGAGCTGGGCTTTGGCCTGTGACACGCAGAGGGCCCTGGTTTTGTCAGGAGGAAAGGCTTGGTGCACCCAGGAGTTAATGACCTGGGTGATCTGCATTTATGAAATAAAAACTTGGAATGCAGTTTAATGAAACAAGTGCAAGACGAGGAGGTTGGTGCATGTTGGTAGCTACTGCAACGCCCCAGACTTGAGGGGCTCTGCAGAGCAGCACAGAGGTCTGCTTTTTGCATTGCTGTATTTTTCACTCCTCTCTCTTATTACTGCCTTTACTCCTGGCTTCTACCTGCTTCTGCCCTGCCTAGAACTATGAGAAAGTGTGACTTTCTAGAGAAGCTGTTGCTTTATGAGGAAGGGGAAGGGGAAGTTGCAGGAGTTCTTGGTTAATCAAGCTGCTGAAAGGTTAAGTATCTGTCAGAACACACACAGGGTGAAGAAAAAAAATCCTTGTGGGGCACAGAGCTGCTATGGATCAGAGGTTCCAGGAACAAAAGGTAAACAGATGCTTGGGGCAAGGAATCTCCATCCCTCTCTTTGCAGAGCACCATGTGCATCTGCAGCAGGGTATTAGGCATGGCTAATGATGAACTCCAAGGCTGGGCACCTGCTAGACTGATTGCAGCACAGTAGGTTGGAGTGCTGTATGGACAGCATCTGGAGACAGCTCTGCACTCAGGGCAGTGCTGGAGCTCACAGCCAGAGCTGTGCTCTCATGCTGGCTCCCGAGTGCCAGACTGCTACAAAATCTCTGCTGTGGGCTGGGGAATGCAGAGCACCAACAAGAAAGAAGGAAGTGGTGTCAGTTGTCTCCTGCTCTGTCCCTCACCCTGAAGCCTGCAGAGGCCATTGGAGACTTGCCCTGGCTCTGCATCAGGCTCTCTGTCACTAACATGCCGCATGGCCATGGCAACCCAGCATGGCTGAGGAGGTCACAGCACTGGAACAGAGCTTGGCCTCTGCTTCACTAGGCCTCTGCTTCACTAGGGCTGTGAGTGCTCTGCTCCCTTCTGAGCAGAGATCTGGCCTAAGGCCTGGGCAGAGCTTAGGTCCCACAAAAGAAGGTTTGTGCTTGAGGAACTTGACCCACATCTCTTATCCACAGTCGATGAAATAGAGCCGCTTAGATTCCATGCACTTATTCTCCAGAAAAGAAGCCTTTGCATGACCCTGCTGAAACCCACAGCTCCCAAGGAAGGATGAGGTGTAGCACAAACTCTACTGAAACTCTAATCCAGTCCCCAGCTTGCCTAGAAGCCTTTGCCTCTCTTCCTGATACCCTAGACCAGTTCTTATTTTGACAACTGCAAGGACAGCAGCTATCCCCCACTGCTCCTCCAGGAACCCTGTAGAACATGCCCCACCCTGGCCCTCTTTGCCACAGTGGATCCCCAGCAGCTCAGGTATGTGACCCAGCTCTAGCCCACTGTCATGCAGAGCCTCTGACAAAACAACCATGTCACAAACTCCAGACTCTAGGTTTTAGGAGTCAGGAAGAATCCAGTGGTGCCAGAATAGCACATCTGAACGTTGATCAAGACCTGTTTCTCTCCAAGGCAACAGAAGATATTTAATGGTGGACTGGAAAAAAGCCCTTGTGAGGTTTAAATTGTTCTGTCCAACCAATACTCAAATTGCTCTAGAGATCAGCATCAGATTTCTAGCTCACTGCCCCTCTGCATGTGATAAAAGCATTTCAGGCTTAGCAGTGAGGTTTCCATCACTCTCCATGGGAGTTCTGGGAAGACCACTGGATTCTGTCTGGAGACATTAGACATTTTCTTGCTGATAACAAGGGCAGGGAGCAGATTATAGAACAGGCTGCATGCATGCACTGAAAGAGAAGGGATCTTGATGGGACAGCAGCAGTCACCCCACCTGGCATCATCTACATTCTAGTGCACAAGCACGTCTGTAGGCTTGAGCTGCACTGCACACACAACCTGCCACAATCCCCGAGTTTGGCTCACTGAAAGAAGTTGATACACAGACACTGTGAGGCTTCATGTGCATTATTTGAATTGATTAAACAGATTTGCAGATCCTGACCCTCACAGTACAGCTCCTACAGCAATCGGATTGCCTGATAATGCCGAACAGAAGCCTTGCAAACACCTTTCACTTCTGCAGGAGGCAAGGGAAGGCAGCACCTTTCAGCACCACTCTCTTTTACACTTCTCTGCTGAGAAACGAAAGCCTAAGGCTGAGAAGTGCCAGAACTCGATCTGGTGCCAGGCCTGCTGGGGTGACATCACTCATCACACCACCGTGGACCCAGCCAATTGGGGAGGTTTCTTCTCCTGCCGTTATTTCTCATGTAGCAGGGAAGCCTATAGGCAATGTTACAGCCCTAGGAGAGGACTCACTCTTCATTGTTGATGCTTATCTTGCCACACCTTCCCTTCCTATCCCACTCCAGTGTGCACAGACACAGAGAGCACAGCGGAGGCAGAACAGACACAGGCAGCAAAAATCCCTCTCCAAACGTGAAGCTTTTGGCAGTGACTCACAGAAGAGTTTCTTGCTGGTTCTGGAGATTGGTATTTTTGTTCGGCAATCTCAGGGGGAGGAAGCAGCTTCCTCTTCTAAGTCACTGATCAGTGTAACTCATTGTCAGACACCATGCAGCTCTCAGCCTTTGTGTTTCCATCCCAAGTACACTAAAAGCAATTCATCTCCAGCCAGACAGCCCAGTCATGCCTGTGACCCTGTGAAAAGACAACACAGAGTTTAAGGCTAGGCCTGCAAGCTGGCTTTTCCCAGACTCCTGTTCATTTAACCAGGCTGGACCTAATTCTTAGCACACAAACACAAAGCCCAATATGAGACCAGGGTAAGCTGCAGTGCTGCAAACTGAGGCTTGCAGGTTATTGTTCTGATTACAGCAGGTATTTCACTGCAGGGCTGTCTAGGAGAGGAAAACAGGAAACAGGCACACAGTCTTGCTCACAGAATGATGCAAGCTAGTAAATAATTGGTAGGAAGCCCAGAGATCTCTGCTACCTGTCAGACAGCACCCTTAAAACTGCAGGTGTAAGTTCTGGAATGAAACACTCGGTGCATCAGGAAAGCAAGCTGAGCAAGTTGTAGCCTTCAAGTGCTGGCACCACCCGCTCATGCAGGAGGTTCAAACAAGCCCTGTCTGCAAGAGCTCAAAAGGAGACTGTAGGTTGAACCCCAGGCGCACAGCTTTAAACCCAACTCAGCAGCACCTCGAAAGCCTGTGGGTATAAACAGCTTTTGGTCCCGCCCCAGGCAGCGGTCACACACTGCCAGGCTTTGCAAAGAGTGGGCTGAAAACAATCCAGCACCAGTGTCCATCTTGCTTTTGCTGACTCTGGTGTGAGCATTTGTTCCTACCTTATCAGTACTTACAAAAATACCTTTACTTTTTAAAAGGCAGAATTCTGCAACTGGAGCTGAGTAGATAACCCCATGGAAAAGAACATCCTGTTCTTTCCCAGTGCTGGGGCAGCAAACCCTGCCACACTGTCCCAGCAGACCAGTTTCTGCAGCTTGCCCAGCCCTTGGCTGCTCTGCCAGCCACAGGCAGGAGTTATTACAGCCCTCTGCCCAGCCAGATCTTACTGCAGAGCACAACCAGGACTCGTCAGTGCCTGTTCAACTTTCCCCTCCCTAACACCCAGCTAGTCTTTCTGAAACCCAAATAACTGCAGCTACAGCTTCATCTTATCTCCAACAACAACCAAAACACTGGCAGAAGGAGCAAGTTATTTCTGTGAGCTCCCTTCTGCATGAAAGTCAGAGCTATAAGTAACCATCCAGTGCCACTGGAAGTAAACCCTGGTACAAAGCATCCTCCAGACCTTCAGGACTTCTCAGCCAGAAAAGTCCCGAATGTGATTCCATGTTTGGAGATAAATCCCAACTTAGCTTACTTATTAAGCCTGCACCCTTCTCTTAGAAGCATGACAGGCTGCTTGGAAGTGACCAGGCGTGCTGTGCAAGAGACCACGCCAACCCCAGGGGGCAGATCTGGTGGGACAGGGAAAGGCACCACAAAACAAGGCAGATTTTCCTTGAAACACTTATTCAGCAGACAGCCTCTGAGAAGTATGTATCTGGGAGGCAAAGTCTCCTTTATCTACCACGGAGAAGCATCCCAGGGTCCTGTGGCTGAACTGTAAAGTATGGTCCAAAGACAATGCAAGGTAAAGGCTGTGACAACTGAGCTGGGTGAGAGGGCCAGCACAACTCACACACTGAAATCTTGCATGGATCCTAAATTACACATCTTAGCAAGTCAAACCAGATGGAGCACTATTATACTTCAGAGTAAGCACTTTGGTCATTTTCTGGCTTGAAAATTACTGGATTTCACTTTAGATAACAAGCTGCAAGCTCAATAAACTGCCAGCGAGAAAAGTCTCTAAACAAACTCCACAACCTTATGGGAAAAGTGTTAGGAAGCAGTTTAAAACAGCTAGAGTCCACAAAAGCCACTTTCCACGCTCTCAATTCTCGGCAGCAGCACAGCAAGTGAAGTGCTGTTTACTTTCCTTGATGGAAAAGCTCCACTCGCTCTCCCCCTAATGTCAGGACTCATCACAGAGCTTTGGCTGAGTCAGCTGCACTCAGCTGCGCTGACACAAAGAGCGAGTTCATGGAACAGGAATTAATGTGGCCAATGCTTGTTCCTCTAGGTGCTGCATAAAACACCAGAGTTCTCCAGGAGTATCTTAAGGTTTTAAAGTGATGTTTGAACCATACAGCCCAAGGAGCCTTGCATTCCATTTGGTTTTCAAGAACCAAAATGCAGAGGTCTCTTTCTGTATAAGCAAGCATGAGGCACAGAGCCTACAAACACCTGCAGAGAATCAGGGTTTTGTTTTTATTTACTTGATTCTTTTGCAAAACAACTAAAAACAGTCCAAAGCATCCAGTGAGGCTTCCCCCCCAAGATACCTGCTAGGTGAATGTGTTTCTCTCGGTGCCTGCAGAGTATCCATCTGCTCAAACCCACAGCTCTGCTCTCCAAAGCACCAGCAATTCAAACCTTCACGCCCGAATCTGAGCCATCTAAACTTGGACTGAACCACTCTCCACATGACTCCTAGAAATACCCAGGGCACTTGAACCAAGAATATGGAGGTAGATTAACAGGTAGGGTTTCTCTCCCCTATTCTTTAATCTGCAACAGAATTAGGTAACAGAAGAGAAATACAAGGAGTACAGCAGAGTTGACCCACGATACAAAAATCCCCTTGATTGGACTTCACATTTTATGTACCACTGTATTAGTTTGCTTTAAGTTTCCCTGGACAAGGTGCTGGAGGGCTTGGTGCAGGTCTACAACACTGACAATGGAAATTCCTTTATTAGGTGCTTCAGGGAAAGAAGCAAATGATCCCATGTCACTGCAGAGAAAACAAACCCCAGCAAGCTTTCAGAAGATGATTCCAGTCTCTGAACAGCAGCTTCAGGGCTCGTGTAACCCAGAACACAACGGTTGCAGTGAAACACTGCACACAGCAGTCCTGCAAAAGCAAGGACAATAGGAGAGCGAGAAGGGCGCAGCATGAAGTGATTCCAGACAAGAGAGTTTTGTGAGAGCTTTAATGGCACAAAATGCTGGTAAGCTACAACTTATACATGAGCTGTAAACGGTATCTGTTACAAAGTGCTAACTAATGGATGAAGAACGCAGACTCACTTTGGCTCAGTTAACTCCAATATCTCAACAAATGTCAATTAAAAAAGTTTGAGTTTCTAACAATCTTCAGCTTCCACTTTAGAACAGTCAGTCAGCGTGTGCTGCAGTGAGCTCAGCCTGCTGCATCTTTAATGTGCGAGTTTATGCATTGTTTCTTTTTCCTTTGATCCTATTTACAAATGCTCTAGGCCAGTTTTCACTGAAGGTAAGAAAAATTAAGCCTGCGGGTTTTATTTAGTTGTTTTCCAAAACTGTAAACAGGTATAAAGCTTTTTAAACAACATTTAGCAAAACTTCAACTATCAAGAGTTGAAACCCCTTTTCAAACGATACAACCACCTGTTTCTGCTTGTTGTACGAGTTGCAGCCTCTCATCCAAAGCTTATAGCAGAGCATCAGTAAATACTGCATTGTATCACAGCGAGTGTTACAGTCACCACCTCCGCTCCTCCTCCAGAGGTCTTGCCACTTTCAGCCACACCATGGTTCCTTCAGGCACTCCAAGCTGTGTTGACACTCCAGCCACGAGCTTGTAACACTCTTGATCAGATTTTCATTTAGAAAGGAGCCTTTTCCAGTACTCCCTACTCAGTACAAATCTATTTCCCACTATTGCAATTTCCATACAAAACAAGGTGCTGCAATTAGAACTGAAAGTGTTTCAGCCTTTCCCCCACCTCCCTGGGTTTTAGGGCTGTCAAAGGATGTACTTGGTCCTACCTAAAACACCTTTCACCACGTCCCCCCTCCTTGTCCCACCTTTGGGTGAAACCCAGTTATCAATGCTTGGAACAACCAGGCAGTGGCAGGCAGCTCAAGGGCCACCAGAAGAGAAAAAAGCAGATGTCAAGAGAATTTCCTTGCCCAGACTGCCCTTGCACCCTGAAAGCATTCTCTGTCAACAGTCAGCAGTAGAGAATCAATACAAACACAGCTTAGCAGGGGGTGATACTTCTCTTTCTTACTTCATGGGAGCTAACTAAATTCTTTTCAACCAAATCTCACTTGGAATTTAGCTTCTATGCATCAACTGTTTCAGGCAATCGCTGCTGTATCAAATAATCAACTTTGTAGTCTGATGCAAGCAAACAATTACAGGTAGCTGTTCTCTCCACTCCAGCAGACTAGATCTTGTTTTCCACGTGTCAGCCTGCTAAAGATTTTATTTAAATGAGCTTTTTGCTAGTCTTAAAATTAGCACTGGTTCCCTAGATACTTAGTATTAAAGTCTATATCATTTTTTAATATATTCATATATATATATATGTATATATAAAAAAAAAAAGAGTATTCTACCCTTCAGAGTCATGCTACATGTTCTGAAATCCAAGAAAACCTATTTAAGGACAGGCCTGTCCCAATGCTTTGTAACAATTTGGTACTAAAGCTTCACATTTTGAGAAGTGTCACTGAAGGAGGACAACGTTAATGTTCCCTAAGAGAAGAGTTCAACAACATTAGTGATCAGCCTACCTAACATGAGACATCACAAGTGACTTCCAGGTTCCACGTATCCCCAGAGGAGACTGTACAGTACACAGCGAGGGGAATGTCGAAGGCTCCTGCAGAAGGATTCGCAGAACTCGGCAGCTCAGCAATCCTGACGTGCCTGCCAGGCTGTCCCCCTTGAAGTCAAAAGCTCTGCTCTCTGAAACTGCCCTGTCAGTGTGACCAAATGGGTCCACAACAGTCACCCTTTTGTACAGAGTCTAGCTATACTTACAGCTCTTGGGTTTTTCCTTAAGTTAAAAATACTTGAGGAGGAAAATTTCACATTTAAAATTTCCCCTTAAGAAAACAGGTAAGGAAAAGAAAAGCTTCTTCACATGCAAACAATGCAACTCCTCTAATATTTTCTAGGCATCAGACAGGTTTTCCTACAAGGAACAGGGAGCAGACTTCATAGAAAAGACAAGATTACAACAATTACTTAATATTAAAATGTGCTGACAGATTGAGTTATCCTGCTTTCAGTGTACCTTCGCTCTGCCTCCTGCAAATGAAACGGTGTTAGCCAATACCAGGGGCCAAGTAAACTCCCCCAAAAAGCTGATTTAGATTTCTTTATTGCCAGTGATTTCTTGCTTTATTTCACAACCAGCTTGTTTTTCAAAAGGAAAACTCAGTTGCACTCCAATCAGTTAATTTTCTTCCAAGGAAATTTATCACTGTAATGCAGTCAACATTTACACCATGCACAACTGCAATTTAAGTCAGGTTGCACTGAAGAGGCAACAGCATCACTGATAAAATGAAAACTTGCTGGTGGCATTTTGCATTGAGAGAAGCCCTTGCAACATATGGACAGTTGTAAACTCCGTTCGGCAACTCTGACGTGTCTTGCAGGCCAAGAGGCAGGGGAATGGGAGGAGAGGGAAAGAATGTGGATAGCGAAACACCTCAACAGAGTTCCAACACAATACTGAGTTCCAGAGTTAGCAACAACCTGGATATGTAAGGAAAGGGTGAAGTCAGGGTCATGCTTAAAATGGTCTCAAGTCACATGTACTAAATGAGACAGTAACACCTTCACAGGTCACAGGGGCTTCCAGGGTCTGCACTCCACCTTCAATAAGTGCTGGCTGAAGGTGTGGTCAGTCGCTTCCCAATGTAGATGCTGAAACAGAGAGCATAAGGCAGAGGTAGTTCAAGGAACAGTCTGGTCTCCAAACATCCTCAAGCACTCAGCTATTCTGATTTGTCCTTCAAGCATGTCTGATGAGATTCTTCCAACTCAACCCCTGTAGAGTGAGATTTTCAGATGAGCCCAGGAGTTGTCGCCCTACCCATGCCAGTGCAGTGGGCTTCTGCCAGCCCCAAACTCATCTGAAAACCACAATCAAAAACTTCTGTCTTGTTTGTGGAGCACCTGACACAGGGGCTCCTGAACAGCCAGCCAACACCACCAGATTATCATGGCAAAACAAAGTGCTGCCTGCAAAAGGAGGGGGCAAGCTTCCACACAGAGCACTGAGGAGCTACACAAATGCTGACCTCTAATAAATAAATCCTGCAAGATTTACTTGGTCACGGGAAGGCACAATTTGCTGAAGCACAAATACCTCACAACATAGACTCATGTGTCCTCTGACAGTTTGCAAGAATGTGAAGTGGCACTCCATCCCCAGAAACACAGCTGAAGCTGAAGAAAAGCACACTTTGTGTACATGTCTGCCCCGCCAGAGCAGAACATACGATGGATAAACACAAGGTCAGGATTGAAGCAAGCCCAGAGCTTACGTGAGATTAAGCAGGCAATGCAAACACTGCTGCAGGGTCACAGCTGATCTCCCAGAGCACATCCAGCATTTCATGTACCTAAGCATTCACACCTTGACTGTCAGTTGTATCTCACAACTGCAGTATGAGACCCCGAAAATTCCAGGCCGTGTGCCATACCCAGGACTTGGGCACCGTAACTTTTATGTGCCCCTGGAGTGGTTCAAGTTGCAGCAGCTTTCCACCTATTCCATTCTTACTTTGGCTGTGTGATATCCCAAAGCCTAAGCAGAAGGTGTGGACCATCAAATGGCACATGTTATAACTGCAAAGACAACTGGCAATTAATGATAATCCAGGAAACAAAACCAAACCTGATCTAGTCTCAAAATAAAACACAGTAATAGCTGCAAAGTTGCAATTGCTACAGAGTTTTCCTCCACCTCAAGAAGTGTCCCAAGTCTGCCTTGAGCGAGGTGCAGCAACACTCCAGTTATTCTAGACACAGCCCTTTCCAGCAAGCACCTGACACACAAGCCAAACAGCAAAGCCAGATGCAAAAGTTGAGGTGAGAATTAGGTCGATACTTACCCTAGTCCCAAAGCCAAAACATGAGATATGAAGAGAGATGGAATGAAAACCTTGAGAAATTCTGCAGAGAAAATGCCACCTTTTTTCATTGCTCCACTTTTTCTCATACTTAAAGACACTGAACGTTTAGGATGTCTGAAATGAAATTCCCTGAAAGAAGAGGGGGAGGGGGGGGGAAATTCAACAAGGTCTTTTTGTTTCTTTCCCTTTTTGCACACAAATGCACAGATCTCTCTAGAAGCATTTCTTTAAACAGTACAAAGAGCTAGAGATCAAAGCAAGAGATCCCTTACACGGAGTAAGGAACCAAAGAGAATAATAGGAGGTATTGTGGAGAGACCACTTACACAGACAGTACAGAGACAAAGGGAGCAGTAGCTGAAGAGAGAGGTAGGTCCGAGAGAGGGAATTTCAGGATGTGATTTGTTAGCAAGAGCCTCATTTTTTGCTCCAAAGAGAGATACAGAAGTCTGCCAGATTTAGACAGCATCCTCTATTTTAACAAAAAGGCTTTGCATTCACGGGTCTCAACGTTTCCCCTTCCATGGATGAACATTACATATTTTACATAGAAAGAAAAAGAGGTACAGAGAATTTAGGAGATTTCTAAGCATTATCCCCTTCAATAAGCCAAAACTAAATCCCATGAATCCCAGCTCCAAGTACCCAGCTCTCCCAGTAAATACAATTGTGTCAAGAAACCCTCATCAGCTTGGTGTGGGTTTCTATCACTTGAGATTACTTTACTGTTGCTATTAAGATTTTCACACTGAATTGTTTTGACTTTCTAGAGCCTCCCCAGAGAGAAATCTTTCTCTAAGAAGATCCTATGTGGAGAGCCAGAGCAATTACATGTCACTGTGACTTATGATTCTTCTCTCCTTCATATCAAAGAATATCCATTGAAAAAAGAAGTTGACTCACTTGGGAGGAACGTTTTCAGGCCTACTTGACCAGTCTGACACCCAGTCAGTACTTTTCTTCAAAACTTCCAATTCTTTCTCTCCTTCTACTGCTTCTTCTTCAGACTGAAAATAGACATGGGTCAAGCCTTGTAACACTCAATCAGCTCCTCCTTAGGGTGTTAAACTGAGAGCGACAGCATCAGTGGTAAAGTGATAAGCACCAAATGGTGACACCTGATAAATGAGCAAGTGTTGTTGGACTGCTGGTTATGCAGAAGAGATTTGATTATGCTAACAGGAAGATCTGCAGCAGTCAGTACACTACAAATGTTATTGCTATGTTCAGGACATCCATATCCCTCCAGCTTGTCTGGTTGGGCTTTTTAAAACAACCTCCCCAAAACCTCTCTTTATTACACTTAGCATTAAACAGTACTGGGCAAAAAATATCCAGGTTTTACAAACAGCAAAACCTTCAAGTTGATGCCACTGGATTTAAAGCATACAGAACATGGCTAAAGCCCAGGAAAACAGTCAAATAAGAGGGCTTCAAACCCAGCATCTTCACCTTCTTAAAGGTGTTAGTAGTCATTTAGAATTCATACTGCCTGCGACTTGCAGCTTCTACTGTGTGTGTCCCAGATGCAATAGGGAAAGGCAAGCCCCCACTACAGCTGCCTTGAACCAATGACTTCACAGAACATCACTTCACACAGATGTTACTACATAGGAAAAAAGAAAACTGAAAGACCTGAGAATGCCTCTGACTTTGGTACAAATTCCTCCTTAGTAATAAAACAATTTGCTGAGGGACTCTTTGGAGAATCAGATAAACCATTTAGAACATCCCAAAACCAGAGGTAATCACAGAAGTGAGACGGCAGAGCCAACCAGCCACTTCATTCAGAGGGTTCTGGCTCTGTTAGGGCAGAACTGCAGCAGTCCTGCTGTTGGGCCAGGTCTTTGACACAATTAAATGCAAGGTTTCATTCTTCCAGGAATGCTTTTTATTTATAGTGCTGAGAACAGCAAGTTCTATTAAGTGATCGAAGCAAGGGTTCGGCGTTGCTCTCCTCTCAGTTTGCATTATGGATATTACTCACTATCATGTGAGCTGACTGTCTGCAGAGCCATCAACTCAACACCCTGACATCTTGAGCTGAAGTAGAAACATTTCAACAACCAAGCAGGTGTGACACACACAATGGAAGCAGCACTAGACAAGAGACCTGCTACTAACAAGGCACTTCTCAGCGTTAAGAGGGGAAGCCTTGTTCCTCCCCTCACTCCACAGCTATTCCCCTCTAGAAGTCAAATCCCAACTCATGTGAAATCTAAGTTGAAACAAAGTTTACCAACCCTGCCTTGGTACTAGAGATAAGTGTTCTGGAATGTCTTTTAATTAGTAAAATGTAATTCTGAAAAATAAACCTTAAAAGAAAAGGCAATTTAGCTCAGCTGCCATAGGCTGGAGAGCCCAGAAATGGTTTACTACCCCTGTTTATGGGAGGTACCAGACAAGGATCTGGTAAAAAAGCCTGAGTGAAAACCTGCAAGAGCGAAATCCAAGAGAAGTGAAAAGCCTGGCCCAAATGCCTAAGGGACACCTCCACATTTTGGACAAATAAGGTTTATAGAATTCATTTGCTTGCATTGCAGCTAACAGCCAAGGTAAGGGTCTCAGAGGGAGAACAGCTGCTAGTAAGCAGTAGTGTAATGCACGTTTTGATACACCACACCCGTGACATCTTAGATCCTTTGACATAACAGAGAGCTTGCCCTGTCCCTCGAGTACTCCCCACAATGATGTACCCAAAGACAAGATCTCTGCACAACACTCACAACTTTACAAGGTAGCTCTTTGAAGGTTAGATATTTTAAAGGTTAATGAAGACAATACCTGAGAACTACTGTCTTTACTTGTGTGCATTTCCACATCAAAAGTTATCTGTCCATCTTCTTGGGGTGAAGGGCTGAAGAAAAATTGATGTCATGTCAGTTTGCAACACTAGACTCTGTCAGCTAAAGAATTATCAGTGTAACCAGCATTGCAGCTGAATCATTTCCCACACACTCCTGCATGCTGCTCAGGTAAGGCACAGGACATGCTGCCCTTCAGAACACAAACAGCAGTATTAGGAAGCCTTCCAAACACCCTCACCTCTCCCTTTTTTTCTTTTCCATTGATAATCCTACCTGACTTGAGTTTTCAAGAAATCTTAGAATCACAGACTGGGCTGGGTTGGAAGGGACCTTAAAGGATCCAGTTCCAACCTCCCTGCCATGGGCAGGGACATCTCCTACCAGACCCGGTTGTTCAAGGCCCCATCAAACCTGCCTTTGAACACTGCCAGGCTTAGTGCCTCCAGAAGCTCTTGGGCAACCTGTTCCAGTGCCTCACCACCCTTATGGGGAAGCATTTCCTCTCAATGCAGTTTCTCCCAGTTTGAAGCTATCACCCCTCACTCTGTGCCTTTGTAGAAGTCCCTCTCCAGCTGTCCTGTGGACCCATTCAAATCCTGGAAGGCAGCTCTAAGGTCTCCCTGGAGCCTTCTCTCTCCAGGCTGAGCAGCCCCAACTCCCTCAGTCTGTCCTCACAGGGCAGGTGCTCCAGCCCTCTGATCATCTTTCTGGTCTCTTTGGGCCATGCTCCAACAGCTCCATGTGCTGAGGACTCCAGAGCTGGACACAATACTCCAAGTGAAGTCTCAGCAGAGCAAAGAGGCAGAATCCCCTCCCTTGACTTGCTGCCCATGCCTCTTCTGATGACTATCCAAAAAGAACTCAAAACATCATGTTGAAGACCAACTTACTCTGCAGAGCTTTTAGAGAAGCACATTAAGCATCAAAGCACCTCCCCTTTCCTGTGTGCTACTTCAACTATCAAAAAGGCAAATAATTACCAAGATGTGAACCAGTGGAAAAACAAGTGCAAAAAAACCAAACCCAGGAGTCTCTTCTTTCACTACAAATGTGGGCAGTGACTGTAAAACTCCTTGCTAGTAGAACTCCTCAACAACCATCACCTACCAAACATTCCTGGCTGGACTGCAAAGTATGAAACTACTGACAGCTAGTTTCTTAGCAACACAGACGTAAGAAAATGCTCTATAAATACAACCATTCTATTTGAACTATCAGTGTGGCTCCCTTTAAAACACTCTACTCCATTCAGGAATTAGATCAGGCCTAACTAACTTTAAGCAGCTTTTATCTGATCAACTGCTTATATAACAAGGCACACGGCAGACATGAGAGCGTTCACCCAGCAAAACTGAAGGAGGCAGGAGCAGAGGGACAGCTAAAATTATAGACAGAACCCACAAGAGGATTCCCACAGCTGCCCCAAAACTCCCTGGGAAAAAAGGTGTAATGAACACCTAAGAATATCATCGTGCTCACATGCACCTCAAAGGGTTACAGCTTTAGGTAAGAATCATCACAGAACTGTCTCAGCTGGAAAAGACCTCTGAGAGCACCAAGTCAGTGACATTAGGTACTTTGAATCCCGTTGGCATAAATCACATGTGCTAAGTTTAACTGTGATGCTGATGTGAGCTTCCTGCTCCTGGACTACTCAGTTTTCTGTGGTAATGAAGTATTCTTCAATTCTGAGGTGGTTTTTGCTAGCCATGAGCCGGTAAATACTCCAGACACCGGAGCATAACAAATTCAAGCCCAAGGAAAAGCTTTACCCCCACCCTGCACTTAGAGGACGAACACTGCAGTAAGCTGCACACAGGGCAGCAAACATTCCTTTACCTGTCACAGTGGGAGCTCCCCCTGGAACTGCTCTGTCCCGACTCGTGCTGGGCGTCCAGGAGGATTTTCTCCATGTCTCCATTGTGGATGGAGGATGATGAAGGGACGTGCTCCAGGCCGCCGTTCTTCCCAGTGCCGTTATCGTTGCTGTTGCCGTTCATCTGCAGCTCCACCCAGGAACCTGTTGGACCAGCCAGATGTGGCTTAGTGAAAGCAGTGGAACTGAAACCCACCTTCAGGTTATCAATTACACACAGAAAAACACACCAGCATGGGGGATTCAGATAACATGCCCTGCTGCTGGAATAAAGCTCATAAACACCCACTGCAAGCAGGACTGACCTGGCCTTTCCTCTTTCATCAGCATAAACACCCCTAAAAAGTTCTGGGGTGGTGTTGTCTACCTACCCCCAGAGCCAGGCAAAGAGCATGGCCCCTCTCTCCTCAACTGTTCACACTTTAATGGGCCATGTTTCTCTCTGCAGTTTGAAGCTTCAATTACCTGTCTCAATCACAGTAGTCCCCAAGCTTCCTTGCTCTCCTGTGCTCCTACTGTTCTGCTTCCCTTTTTTAAAGCAAAATTCTCATTCCCCAGCCCCCTGCTCTACAAATCCTCACTTGTGATTCCCTCTTCTCCTCCTTCCCTCTCTTCCCAAAGGCCCCCAGTCAACCCCTTGTCTACACACGACACAGGCTGCCCTCCTCAGGCCTCGTTCCACTCTTTGCCCTGGCCCCTAACAAACATCTCCCTCATTGCACGCCAGCTCTCCTATCCTACCATGACCATACTGGGTCATACAACAACCCTGAACTTGGCACTGAGCTTCCTCACACAGCAGAAGGACACAATGACACAAGCACAACTGCAGTCAGGTTGAAACACTTCCCTGCTAGTAAGCCAAACCAAAGAGCTGAGCAGCACGAGGAATCCCAAACTCTCACATGTAGTAAGTTAATAATTTCATTGCCTTGACTTCAGCCTCCTTCCCCTGCCCCTTCCTTCCCTTTCCATAGCCAAAGAGTGCTGCACAGCCCAAAAGTTGAAGGTTTCCAGGGTTTCCCTTTATTGTATAGTCCTGCCTATAGGCTATCCAGCTGTGCACTGGCATTTGACAAGGAGCAAGAGGGCATGGCAAATGCTAAAAGCACCTGCTAAGCTCATGTGCTCCGCAGCAGGGCTGAGGATTTTTATCTTTGCTTTTAAATGTCTTCACTTGTACTCAGGTGCAGAGTAACCAAATGCAAAGCTGTTCATCAGGCACGTGTTTCAACTAGAAACAAACAGGTTTGGGAAACCTGTTTCATTCATAAATAAACTGGTAAAGGCAGAAGAGACTTCTCTTGCTCTCTGTTCCCCATTCAACTGCAGTCCCAACTTCCTCATCAAGCCATGTAAGGAGGATCATACAGCCATGATTAGGGAGCAGAAGATCTCCAATTTCTCAGAAGGATCCTGTTCTCAAGGCAACATTATGTCCCATTATCAGACAGAGAATGTGTGATATCATCACAGCTCCTGCAGAACTTAATCTGGCACCTGAATGTCAGAGCTTTCAGAGCTTGGGTGGGTTTTGTTTTCTGAGGGTTTGGCATCTTCAGCACTGAGGCAAAACCTATTCAATAAAGGAAGCCTAAAGACATGAATCAAACAGCTTCTGTGCACGCTCAGTGTACAGCTTCTACATTTTAACACTGATTTCTTGGCTTCTGAAACGCATCTTAGACTGCCTGCACTCATCTTTTAATTGCAAAGTTTTGGCTGGGGGGAGGGGCACCGGCAACAGCGGGGGGGGGGGGGGGGGGAGGGGAGGGGCACCGGCGACACCGGGGGGGGGGGGGAGGGGAGGGGCACCGGCGACACCGGGATGGGGGGGCACCATCTCATCACAAATTCACCTATTTTCAACGTGATCTTGGGAAGATGAAGCAGAGTTTATCCTTAGCACCGATTATTATCTAGACCATTATGCTGATGACCATGGAAGCACCACAGCCCTACAAGTCCTAGTGGTTTACAGCCTGGTTTCCCCAAGCTGTGCTGACAGAGGAGGAATTTCAGGCTGTGCACGGGCTCTGTGCAGAGGGTGGGCTGCTCAGGGAACGGGAGCAGGCAGCTTTTGCTCAGGTCACTCAGCATGAGGCACAGTGAGCATATTACTCCAGATTTATGATGACTGCTGGTGTCTAGATTTAAAACCAAAAAGGCCATGTTGCGAGAGCCACATCACTAAGGTAGATTTGCCTTGTAGCAACACTTCCATAGCAAGAAGCCATGCAGAAAATCGTGTGGCAGCTGCAGTGAGAAGACAGACCAGAAAGCTGCCCAACACGCAGTTTGGAGTGGAGAGCATCTGCTGGGAGGAATATACTGCCCAGGATCTGCAAAGATATCCACCACTACAAAACCAGCAAGGAGTGGTGGAAGCAAACCAGCAAACACTGTGGGAAGAATAGAGGGGAAAGGTGCAGGGAGAAGTCTCCCTCTGACACCAAGCAAAGGAAAAGCCCAGCAGATGATCAGAACTGGCTGCTCTGGCTGCTCTAAACACTGCTCCACAGCACTGAGAATTGTGCACAAACCAAACCTTTATTAACACTCCCCCCCCATGTTTATCTAAAACGTGTTCTGGAGGAAGAACACCCAAATTAGCCTGTGAGTAAGGAGCCCCAAGCAGCCGAGCGGCAGTTTACATGACAAGCAGCACGTTCTCCCTCTGACCTCACTCATGAGTCAAGGCACATCCGAGGAAGCGCAATCTGACATCAGGCTCAAACATGCTGCATCCTCCCACTGGCAGACACAACCGGTTTGGAGAGGGAGCCAGAGAGCTCAGGGAGTTTCAGAATGGCCAGAGGAACCTGCATCGTTGTTGCTTTCAAAGGACGCACAGGAGCACATCCCAGGGTGAGCTGCCTACCAAAGAGCGTGCCTGCTGCCCCGAGCTCTCCTCAGAACACAGGGACCTACAATCATCATCCACAGGAGAACTCCTAACTTCACCATGTTTCAAACCTGACAGTAAAACAGGAAATGTGGTAGAATTCTTCTCCCTTCACAAATCACCTGAGAGACACTTTGGGGAGGAAAAAAAACCACACCACAACAACACAACAAAATAACAAACTGCCTCATAACTCTTTATCTGAGTGGCATTTTCCTCCATATGGGTGTGAATTTTGGCCATGCTTTAAAGCTCATCACCTCACTATCCGCTGATTCAGGCTGTTTTTCCACAGCTGGTGGGCTGCTTCTACACCAGTACCTAAATGCATTGGGCAAAAGGGGTCTCATGTTGCTTAGCCACCCTGTGACTTCACTTGGGTGGGGGAGATATCAAGCACAAGATATACATTTAATATAAATACTGCATAGTCAACTTGAATAAACTAAGAACTACCACTGGTTGATAAAAACAAAGAAGACAGGCAGAGAAGAACGCTGTTCAGATTCCCAGCATGGTAATTATTAAGCAGATTTTCCATGACAGAGCCTAAGGTGAGATTTCTTGGTTTTGTCAACATGTAAGAGAGGTTTATAATAATTAGAATACAAGAAGCACCCAGAATTCCCATTGCAAGCACCCAGAATTCCCATTACAAGCAAGCCTTCTGCTTTATCTTTGATGAACCCAACAGGTTTATTCCCAGGTCTTCTACCCTTTGAGTCAAGGGCTAAGGGATCTCTGCATGAAAGGCCTTAAAGAGGCACAAATGACAGAGAACAAAACGAATCAGTGTCTAAGCTCATTAGTCTGAAAAGGTTCACTGAAAAGCTCATATAGTGGCAGAAAATGTACCTATAACACCAAAGCATTGTGGAAAGGCTGAACGTCTGAAAGCAGCACTAAGCCTAGATGGAGCTGGTTGGCTGCATTTGTTTTGTCCAGGGAGCACAGACTATCAAACATTTCCTCTCATACCTTGTGCTCACCACCTTCAGTAATCACATTGATTCTGCTAAGCCCTTCCCTGCTGATCCAGCAGTAAGATCTGCGTGGGCAGATCCAGGCTTACAGAGCACTCCTCTCTTGTTGCTCCTATCTCACAGCAGATTAACACGTCCCACAGAGCCAGTTAACTACCAAGAGGAAACAAAGAGTGGATGTTAAAACACAGAAGCATCAGAGGCAGCAGCTTCTAAAGTCAGTGCCCAGTTAGGCATCAGGCATGCCTCAATTCCAAGGTGTCAGAGTTGTTAAAGTCTGCTAACAGCCCTGAATCATTTGCTGAAGTACAGATTTGACTCAGGTGAGCACTGCTGTGAGCTGCCACGGCTCTCACAAGAGGCAGCGCTACCACAACACAACAGCAGTGTTAGGAACGGGCCATGGTTTATCCTTCCTTCACACAACTCCCATTGAACTAGAGCAGCTCAGCCAACCAAGCTATTTCGTGGCCAGTTTAACTTCATTGTAAACTATGAGGGTAACAGTTAATCATTAATGCAATTGATTCACCTCCTCAAGCAGCAGCATCCTTCGTAATTACAAGCAAACGAAGGGCGGCATTGCTCTAGACATGTAACACGAGGGAAAAGCATCTGCCCAAGGACGGGAGCCTAAAGACAGCCCCAGCGTGCCTCACCGATGCTGTGCAAGGGACAAAAGACGGCAGAAGGGCGCTGACAGCGCTGCCGGATACCGCGGGGCAGAGCTCACGTCAGTGGCATTGCCTCAGCCGCTGAACAAACTCATTCCACAGCCATGCTCCTCCCCTGCTCTGCTCCATCCCCATCTTAGCTTGCCAACGCCAGCCACCGAATGAACTCCGTTCCACCACGGAGCAAACCTGCTCCGGCTCGTCTCGCACCAAACCACGGCGCTTGCTCGCTCCTCCGGCTGCCCTCCCCACGGCCGATTCAGCCTCCACCGCCGTGGTAAAGAGCGGCGCCCCCCGCGAAACCCCCGGGGGCTCATCCCATTTTGGGCGGACAGCCTCCTCGGCGCTCCCACCCCGGGCCCCACTGCCGCCAACCCGGCGCCCCCCGGCCCCGCTCCCGCCTCTTCCCCCCGGTGCCCGCCGCCGGACCGATCGGACTCGCTCCGATTGGCCCCCGGCGGCTCGCGCGGCCCCGACTTCCACCAATCACAGCCCAGATAAGGGGGGCAGGGGGTCGCGGCCCCACAGCGGCCTCACAGCCGGGGGGCCCCGCCCGCGCCCTTCAGCGCTCGCTGCCGCCCGCTGCACTCACTGTTGAGGCCCGGCTCGGTCTGCGTCCCCTCGGCCGGCGGGTTGTTGTTGTTGTTGTGCTGCGGCAGCTCCTGAGGGCTGGACATGGCGGCGCAGGAGCGGCAGCGGAATGAGTGAGGAGCCCGCTGGGGCTGGGACAACAACAACAAACCTGGACTCCGCTCCGGGCCCGCCGCCCCGCCTCCCGCACTGCGCAGCCGCGGCCACCCCGCGCCCGCCCTCCGCCGCTGCGCACCACGGGGTTCACCGCCCCTGCGCACGTCTCGCCGCTGCTGCCGCGCCTGCGCCGGGCCCCGCGCACCGAGGCGGGGAAAGCGCGGGAGGGCGGCGGGGCCTGGCCTGTGCCGCCCGCCGGCAACGAGGGGAAATGCGCAGAGCAGCGGAGCCGTGCGGGGCCGGCCGCGGGGGTGTGCGGCGCCGGTCACCCCGGAACGTGCGGCTGGAGTTACCCCAGGCGCGGCCCGTGGCTGTGGCAGAGCCTTCAGGGGGAGCCTGCTGCTCCTCATTTGTCCATTCACGTTCCCTAGCACAAAGCAGCAGTGAGACTGACGTCCCACAAGTTAGTTAATTTGCCTTCCCAGCTTGAGAAATCTTTGCTGGCTTCACTCCATTGGGTGTCACCCAAGGTTTGTTGTTTGACATCATCCAAGGTTTCTTTTGAAGCTGGGAGTCCCTTTGGTGGAGCTTTGTGGCTGGAGCCCTGCCTCACACTCGTGTGGCAGGCGCTCTCTGCCCCGCAGCAGCACAGACCTTCAGTGCCACACATCCCACCCGCAGCTGTAGCTTGGGCTGGGTGCCCTCTGCTGCAGGGTGTGCCCTCTCCAGAGGTACAGCCAGAGGGTGGACACAGGACGTTAGGTTATTTCCTACCACGATCCCTTGCACCACTATAAGTCTCACGGCAGGGTCTGGCACTTCCTCTTCCCTTCCTCTCCGACACCTGGTACCTGGGGGAGAGGTCTCCCAGCCAGGCCCAGGGGCACGGGGGGATGGGCAGTCTCAGATCTGGCCAGCTGAGACTAGCCTAGCAGTGGGGGGGGAAGGAGGAGCCCTGGGGGTGCACGCTTATAGTTACCTTTGGGACCCCCCTGGTCCCACACTACAAACAATGTTCACAATATATAAACAATGCTTATAGTTACCTTTGGGACCCCCCTGGTCCCAGCCCAAGAGCTCTTTTACCTAGGGGTGCACTAAATGCCTCTCTCCCGCGCAGGGCGTCCCCTCGCGACTTACGGAGCTACCCCTTTCCTAGAAGCACACCTTCTCTGTGCTGGCAGTCTCGTCTGTCCCTGCAGCGACCTGATGAGCAGCGGAGCTCTCCTCGAGAGTTTCTCGGCGGGCCCTGAGAGGTCCGGCTCCTCAGCAGGTCCTGCAGCCAAACAGAGTCGTCCTGCCGCGGTCGCCAAATTGACTTCAAGAAGGATACACGAGAGACTCAGTAAGTTTCTTGTGTTATGCTTCTATTCTGGCGCCTGACACAGGTCTTTTGAAATGATTCTACCTGTGTCAGGCGCCAGAATAGAAGCATAATACAAGAAACTGAGTCTCTTGTGTGTCATTCTCTAAGTCACCCTCAGGTGGGGATGGGATCCTTCTGGGCCTGTTTTGGGGTTCCTCTGGTTTCTGGCTCTCTGCACACACTCACTGTTCTCTGTTTAAACTTTCCATCACTTTTGCAATCAGTTTTGTCCAAGTCGTTATTTCTGCCCGTGGTGGGGAGGGGGTTTGCCCCAGCCCATTACAGCATTGGTCACAACAACCCCAGGCAGTGCTGCAGGCTGGGGACAGAGTGGCTGAGAGCGGCCAGGCAGAGAGGGACCTGGGGGTGCTGGTTGATGGTAGGATGAACATGAGCCAGCAGTGTGCCCAGGGGGCCAAGAAGGCCAATGGCATCCTGGCCTGCATCAGGAACAGTGTGGCCAGCAGGAGCAGGGAAATCATTGTACCCTGTGCTCAGCACTGGTTAGGCCACAGCTTGAGTCCTGTGTCCAGTTCTGGGCTCCTCAGTTTAAGAAGGATGTTGAGACACTTGAAGTTGTCCAGAGAAGGGCAACAAGGCTGGGGAGGGGTCTGGAGCACAGCCCTGTGAGGAGAGGCTGAGGGAGCTGGGGTTGCTTAGCCTGGAGAAGAGGAGGCTCAGGAGTGACCTCATTGCTCTCTACAGCTACCTGAAGGGAGGTTGTAGCCAGGTGGGGGTTGGTCTCTTCTCCCAGGCAGCCAGCACCAGACCAAGAGGACACAGTCTCAAGCTGTGCCAGCGGAGGTTTAGGTTGGATGTTAGGAAGAAATTCTTCCCAGCAAGAGAGATTTGCCATTGGGATGTGCTGCCCAGGGAGGTGGTGGAGTCCCCATCCCTGGAGGTGCTTAAGAAGAGACTGAATGAGGCACTTGGTGCCATGGTTTAGTTGATTAGATGATGTTGGGTGATAGGTTGGACTCTATGATCTCGAAGGTCTTCTCCAACATGGTCTGGTCTGGTCTATTCTATTCTATTCTATCCTATCCTGCCAGGAGAGTATAAGGTGGGATTTTAAATCAGGAGTAGGAGTTCCGTCACAGCAATGCCACCAGAGACTGGACTTGCACAGACACATTGCCATTAACATTCTTTGTTGTCTCCCCATTACACACAGAAACCCCCCTTGGTGTCGGTGTCAGAACTGCTTCAAGCTCAATAAAAAGCCTGTAGATACAACTGTCTCATCTGTCCCGTGCTGGAATGCTCATTTCAAATGTTCTCACCTGTCCATCAGCACTGTGTTGATGATCATCCAGGTGGCCCTTCCAAACCCACCTTTCCTAACGCAGCACCACGCCCTGCAGGACTGCTCTGAATGCGTGGTCGTGTAGGAAACCTGGATGTCTCGGGGGGTATTGCCACAAGAGGATTAACCACATGCAGTAAAGAGAAAGCATCCATTTAAATGATTGAATAGAACAGCTGCTTACAGGCAGAAGGGCCACAGATAGGCTCTGGATTGGAGTCAGAACAATGAGCTGCTCATGACTGAACAGAATCCTGCCCAGGTAACCCTGTCCTCCTTTGCAGCCCTTCCAGTCACAGGTCTGTGGCATGAGTATTTGTCATCTCCATCATTCAGGAAGCATTTGCCATCATACTTGTGACATGAATATTTATCAGTGCAGTGGGACTAATTAACATTTCTGAGTCATAAATAAATTGATCAAGATTATAGAGTGAGCCAATGCAGAGCCAGAAATAGCATTCACAAGCCCTGACTTTCAGACCTGTGCTTTAACCACTACACAGTTGCCTTAGGGCAACTGCATGATGTAATTAATGTTTGTAAAGTCCTTTGAATCCGTGGATGGAAAATGCTCTGACAACAGCAGGGTTGGAGGGACAGAAAACCACTTGTAAACAGAAGAGAAACAGTGGCTGTAAACTGGGAAAGGCCTTTGTACTGAAGTGCAATGTAAAGGTTTTTCTTCTAGAAAGTTATAAAGAGTCCTTAAATTGACACCAAACAAGAACTCCTCTGGTGTATCTCAAAGAGCTGAGCCAAGCTCAATGCTCTCAATGCTTGAAGCAATTTAAGTAGATCTAAAGTCTTAAACGTGCTGCCATCGCTTCTGTTTTCTTCATTTAGTGCCCCACGCCTGCAAAAAGTGCTCCCTGATGCTCAGATGGATGGCACCCAGCAAAGTTTTCTCCCTGTGCACCTCTGTTGGTTTCCTTATGCCGGGGGCAGTGATGACCTTATTGTGGCCTTCCAGTATCTGAAGGGGATCTACAAGAAGGCTGGGGAGGGACTTCTCAGGATCTCAGGTTGTGATAGGACTAGGGGGAAGGGAATGAAGCTGGAGGTGGGGAGATTCAGGCTGGACATGAGGAAGAAGTTCTTCACTGTGAGAGTGGTGAAGCCATGGAATGGGTTGTCCAGGGAGGTGGTTGAGGGCCCAGCCCTGGAGGTGTTTAAGACCAGGCTGGATGAGGCTCTGGCCAGCCTGATCTAGCATGAGGTGTCCCTGCCTCTGGTGGGGGGGATGGAACTAGATGGTCCTTGTGGTCCCTTCCAGCCCTGACTGATTCTATGATTCTAAGTCTACTGGGATCCTGGCATGGTGAGGGTGGGAAGGGACCCACACCAGCTTGTCCAGGATCACACTGTCCAGGTGAGTTTGGAATCTCTCTGGAGAAGGAGACTCCACAGCCTCTCTGAGCAGCCTGCTCCAGGGATCCAGCACCTCAAAGTAAAGAAATTTCTCCTTAAGTTCAAGAGAAACCTCCTGTGTTTGTGCCCATTGCCCCTTGTCCTGTCCCTGGGTACCACTGAAAAGAGCCCAGTCCCATCCTCTTGCTGAGCATTGATCAGATCCCCTCTGAGGCTGCTCTTCTGCAGGCTCAACAGCCCCAGGGCTCTCAGACTCTCTCCCCATCATGTGGATGCTCCAGGCCCCTCAGCATCTTCCCAGCCTCTGTAAGACTCTCTCCAGGAGTTAGTTCTCTGTCCCTCCTGAATTGGGAAGCCCAGAATTTATATTCTCTTAGCAGCAGCTGATCAGAGTTCTTGCAGACAACTGGTGGATCCACTGGATCCCTTTCTGGAGCTCCTGTCGCTGGTCGGTGATGCTTTGCCTCCTAGTGGGGAGCACCCACACAGAAAAGCATCAGAGCAAGCCACAAGCACCGCTTCCTGGGAGGGAGACACAAGGGCTGTGTTGTTTGCAAACGGCTGAGATTATAAAAATGCAGGAGTAGGTTGTGTAGAGAAGTGAAATTCCCACTGCTAGAGGCTGTCAGCTGGATCACAGCAGGAGGAAGCCCTCAATCCAGCCACTGCCGCCCTTCTCCTGCTGCTCATTTTTCCAAGCCAGCACCTTTCTGTCCCAGGTTAAACAAGACCTTACAGACCAGCACTAAAGAAACTGTGGTTCTGCACAGCAGCCTCACTTTCCCCACTCCACCCACTCCCAACACACCTCTCCCTACCTCAATGCCACGTCCCAGTCCTTCTACTTACAGCAGCTTATCACAGGGCAAAGGGCAGAAGGAAACATCTCCTGCCAGCAGGCAGCAGCGATGTGCTGCGTGGGGGGCTCATCACCTACAGCCCGAGATAGAATCTGAGGCCAGTGCACAAGAAATTATTTCCCAGCTGTGTCATGCCTGAGAACACCCAGTTTGGCCTTCTTTTCTCCAGGCTGAACAACCCCATTTCCCTCAGCTGCACCTCACTGGACCTGTTCTTTGATACCATCTATTCCACCACCCAGCAGCCTCTGAGAGGGCAGGGGGAAGAGAAAAAAACCCAAGGGATTTCTGCTCACCAGCACCAGCAGAGCCTGTTCAAACTAGGCTGAGAACAAAACAATGTGCAGTAAAATACTAAATGCTGAAGGTCCAACCCCACCAGAAGAGCAGAGGCAAGCAGGCTGCAGCTGACTCTCCATGTTTTCAAGGCAGCAGACACTTCTCAGCAGGACAATGAAGGGCCTCCAAGCACAGAAGTTGCCTTCATCAGACCTCAGCATTGGTGACAGCAAGCAGTGAACGCTGGCAGTGACATTGCTGCAGTTCAGCCTGGCTGCAATCTTGCAGACACTAGCTGCCTAAGGGGCAGTTGTTGGATTTGGGTATCATCACTGGCTTCATGACAAGACACTAGGGAGCAGAACTCCTTTTCTGTGTTTAGTCCAGTACCCAAGGACTGAGATGGGAGAATTCAGAGATTTCACTGGAAGAGGCTGCTGGAATGAAGCATTCATTTCTGTAACTGTGCCTGTTGGTGGAGGGCAGAATTACACACACCCCCTGCCTGGCCCAGAAACCACAGCACAGGAGTCAGAGAACTGCTCAACTTGCAGAAGGGGAGAGCTCAGCAAGTGCACAAACACCTGTAAAGAGAGAAAAGGAGAGGGACTAGGCAGAAGATAAAAAGCCACCTGACAAAACATATTCCAGGCATACTTTTATTAATAAAATATAAGATTTACAACATGTGTCAAGGGACAGTGTGCTTAGAGAATTATCTAGTTGGATAGTATGACAGCAAGGTCAGTAGCTGGTTTTGGTGAGGGCAAGTTAAACATGCCAGGGGTCACCACTACTGACAAAAACCAGAGCTCGTCCCAAGCCCAGCTTTAACCCACTTCCATCCCAACACACAGGCTGAGGTCCCAGAGGCAGTTTCACTTGGGTGTGGTATTGCTGGGAGGCTATACTGTGCTCTAGGGCAAGCTACCTGCTTAGTCTGTGTCCTCTTTGCATCCTCACTTCTTTGTGTCTGTGCTAAGCACCTTTCCAGGTGTTCAGTGCACAGAGTCACAAGAGCAGCAGTCCCCACACCTCTGTCTTCCCAGAGCAGCAGGCCCAAACCTTGTGCTGTTCTGCACACAGTGCAGATGAGTTTTACCTGCCCTGGTGTCAGTCTCATTACCTCTTTACCCTTGCAGTAAGAACAAACCTTGGCCCTGATCCTGTAAACACCCATACACATGATTAACTTTACTCACCAGTTGTCTCCTCAACTATATTAGCAAGTAGTCATTTGAGTACAATTAGTCACATGCTCTGTAGGCAGGAGTAGGACCTACTACTGCTTCATTCACCCACTGGAAAACAGCTGCTCTCCCTGGGGCAGTTAAACATTTTTACAAGGCTAACAGGTGAAAATAAAAAGGTCAAGTCCTTACAAAGGCTCATGGTCAGGCATGCATGGTGCAAGACAAATACTTAAGCAAACCAGATCTAATAAATATTAGAATCTTTACATTTTCAAACCACTGCACAAGGACTTAAAGAAATTAAAGTATGTCTGCAAGAGTAATCTTGTAACAACCTCACCCAGCCACAATTTTACAGCAGAAAGAGTACCTTAGCTGATCAAATAGAGGCATTAGAATATCTACCCAGAACAAAGCCACAGAAAGAATTTCAATATAGGTAACTGAAAAGCGAAAATCCTCCCAGTCAGGGCAACTTTAAATTCCATCTGAACCTCTCCATGAAGGAAGACTAAACCTAAAAGCACAATTTGCAAAAATACCTGGCAGTAAAAACTCATGAGCCTTACAAAGCATCAATATCTGGTTCATCTTTGGCTAAACCTCGTTTGCTGAGGACTTTCAATCTCTCAACTGCAAGCGTTTATGTCATGCAGCTGCTGCACTCCAGGCGTTTCTGATCTGCACCATGCACCTTTCTGTAAGTGCAACTCTGCAACACCAGAAGGCAGGAGAAACACCTGTACAGTCAGTCAGACCACAGTTCCAGTGCTCTTGATAGCAACAGACAGGAGAGCAGCTCAGGATGCTGCAGTGAGCTCTGCACGTGCTCTGCGTCTGCACTACAGACAAGAACTCAGACAACTGAAAAAGCCACAGGGGACTCAGCGCTCCAAACAAGGCATTAAGGTTTGCATTCTAACAAAAGGCAATCAAGAAACCAGGACAAAACTCAACATTAAGACATTATTCCCATAAAGTGGATTTCTAGGCCCAAAATCTCACTTCCTGTTCCAATTAAAAATAGGGAAAAAAAAAAAGCAGCAGCCAAGCCTTTGGGGCCACTGCCAGAGGAAGTGCCCTGCTCAGGTGGCACAACTGAAGCTGCAGAGGTCAGCATACACCGCAGCTGGTGCTGCTGCCACTCACGGATGTGGATTCTGCTGAAATCCCTCCCTCTCCTCATTCCCATGAAAAAAATTAATACTGGTTAAAATCTTTACAAAAAAACCATCATTTTATTTCCATGCATCTAAGGTAGAACACAGAGGAGTTGCATCAAGAGGTAGATTTAAAAAAAAGAAAACAGATTCTCCATTCTTTGTCACTTTTATTCAGTAGTTTGTTATTGTCTCCTGTTTGTTTTTTTTTCCCTCCTCGTTTTGGTGCCAGACATGGCAAGGAGTGATTACAGTCAACTGTTTATTGAACATTTGTTGCAACCCAGCCCCCCTTTACCACTGACCCCAAACGGCCCCACTTCGTGTGCTTTCTTCTGGTTTTTCTCTATACACCACCACCGAAGCGAGGTGGAGGGGGATGAAAGGGGAAGGGGAAGTCCAGGAGGCCAGGAGGAGGAGGAATGCTACAAGCCACAGCAAGAATGAGCTGTCTTTAATAAAAAAAGGGGCCACAAATGATACAGTAATGAGGTTACACAATTAAATCCCATAGCATGATTGAAGGCTTTCCCTGTGTCTGACGTCATCACAATGGAAGGCATAAAAAGTGGAGTAAACCGAGGTCGGTAGAGTCCAGGCTAGTCCATTAGGCAAGATGGTGCAAGTAGTCATCTTAAATTAAAAAGTGCCCTACCCTCACCTAAATGGCTGGCAGGCATGGAGGGGAGCAGCAGGGCTCTCTCCATGCAGCTGTGAAGTGTGTTGTCATATGGCACATGTCAAACACTGCCAAGGGGGTGCCACAATGGACCTCTTGCTTGCTCTCCGTTACAGGTACAAATACTAGATTCAACTATTTCAACTATGCAGGAAGTGGACTCTCCAGTTAGGAATGCCAACCCTAATTCATTTTGTCTTGAAATATATACAAGTTGTTTGTGGTGGCTACAGCTATGATGTTCTCCTTGGGGTGCCAGGCTGTGTGCAGAATCTTCTTGTTGAAGTCCAGGCTGTCCACGCTGATCTCATCCTTCTTCCGCTTGCCGCTAGCGCAGACCTTGCGTGGCTTCAGCACCGTGCGGGGCTTGTTGTTCTCCCGGGACGCCTCCAGGGTGACATCTCGCTTCGTGTTCCTATCAAACATCCTGAAGAAGTTGTTGTAGGACCCTGTCATGACTATGCTGCAGGGAGGGGAAGGAAGAAAGGAAAAGTTCAGCCAAAAATAACCTCTCCCTATTTTAGGAGCAAAGATCATGCCTCAAGCATGCACCTTCTGCAGTCTCAGGTGAAACTCAAACCGCTTGAGTGCTTTGTGGATTTATTTAGCAAGGAGCATCTTCCTCCTTCACTGGCCCTTTGAGGTACACAGACAAGGAGAGCCAAGAAAAAGCTCCTGCAAGTTTTTTCCCCTAGTGTTCCACCTTTTGACAAGACAGCTGAAACAGAGAGCTTCTACACCAGCTGCCCAATGGGCCTGGCGTGTTCCCATACAGATCATTCCAAAGTCAGATCATAGCAGATGACACTGAAAAAAACCCAAACCGACCCAAAAACACAAGGCATAGGGATAAAGCAGCTAGTGGACTCAAGTATGGGTAGTGCTGCCCCAGAAAAAAAATGTACAGCACACCATCTCTGACCTTTCTGCACTGCCAACCTCTCCAGTCTGAGCAGCAGCTGCAACATTTCATTGCCATTTCACTCTGGCAAAGTCACACACCTCAGCTCCTAGTCCCACTACATCCCTTCGGCACACCAAGGCACCTGTCCATTGCTGCAGCACCAAGGTTTCAGAGCTAACATAAATCAGCATCTACTCAAGTACTTCAACATCACCTAAACCAGGTCATGAACAAAAACAGGTGTTTGAGCCATGCTCCAAGGTGCCTGCTTCAAGAATAACTTGGAAAGACCTTAAGTGCGTACAGAAAAGAATTAAACTGACCTGTCTGATCCATTCCAACAGCACTCAAACTTATCAAAGATGCAATCATTCTCATACAGGGAACAAAGTTTACTTCTGAGGTATTCATGCACCTGGGAGAAAAAAAACACAGTGAACTGAATGAGACTGTTCCAGAAGCAATTGCTCACCCCCTGCCCAGATACAAAGCAGCATGAACAGATGCAGGAGCTCACAGGTCCTGCTCTGCAGACTTCCAAAGAACTCAGCGGCAGTTCACTCAGGGTGGGGAAAGCAGAGGCTTTCCCTCTGAGCCCATCAGCCCCTCACTACCCCTGCAGGTATCCAAAAGGATTTATCAGACTTTGCTTCTCTCTCAAAAATGTGCTTTGATGACTGATCTTCCTCCTGTCTATGATGAAGAGGAGCCTTTCACAAATGCTCTTACAAAAGAAAACACAAAAGCCATTCTCAGTGCTGGATTCTGCAGAGAAATGTTTTCCCTCTGGCAATTACAAAGTCACCTGCAGACTCTGAGGGCCGTGCTAGCTCATGGCTGAAGGTTACCGAGCCACATTTCCACTCTGTAGGAGGGAGGCTTTTTCATACCCAAGCATGGGTTTGAGTTCTGCAATCAGTGTGCAAATAGCAAGATCCTTTAGACACGTCTGGAACCCACAAATCTTATTGATGCTTTTCCTGGACATGGCAATCTCTAAACAAAAATGTAACTGCCAGCAACACAGCATCCTCCAAGGCTCTCCTTTCGAGCCTACATCATCCTCACCCAATACCTGGTATGTTTCCACAGGTCTGTTTTCCATATTTAAGTCCCAGATCTTCACTGACAGGTAATCTCTAGTCATCATATAGCGACCACTATGGCTAAATTTGACATCAGATATGGAAGAGATGATTTCAGAGAAAAATGATCTGTTGCTAGGATCTTCTGGTTCTTCAAACACTGTATAAAAACAAGAGAGGTATTTCAAGAGGTAAGTTTGGCTTTTCCAGCACAAGACACAGCATTTTCTCCAGCAGCTTGCTGCCCTGGGCTCCTCCGCCTGCCTCACACACTGCAGCTTTCTGCCAGAAAGCCCTAATGGTACAGTGACAATACTCTCCAACATTTCACAGTGAGTCAGGGGCAGCCTCTAAGTGCACTGCTCACCAAGACCTGGAGTCTTTATTCACACAGGGAAGATGGCTTGCATCAATGGCAGACAAAACTCAACCTGTGCTTGACCTCCTGAAGCCTGCAGAAAGTCATTCCCACTCCTCCCTGGGCAGACTGCCCCGCTTAAGCTGGTCAGATTTTGGGTGATTTTCGCCAAAGTAATGAATAAAGATAAATCTACTTTTAAAATCTAGATTTTTGGGATTAAATCCATTTGGCAGATTGCAGAATGCAAGACAAGCACACACACACACACACACACACACACTGCAGGGTGCTTCCTTCCACCCAGCAGCAAGCAGGTAACACACTGGAGCTTACATTTTGAGTGCCGGTCACAGAGCGCTGACGCCCTCATGTCACAGAGGCGAATGGTTCCTTTACTGCTGCTGTACACAAACGTGTTGCAGCTGTTGGGGTGGAACTCTGCAGCTGTGATCACCTCTGTCAGCTCTTCCATGTTGGCAGGCTTAATGTCTACAATATCTACAGCATTTGGTTAAGAAAATGCCTCCAGATTTTCCTAACATTTTTCATTCAGCAAAGCCTCTTCAGCTCAGCACGCACCTGGAATAGCCAAAGAGAACTAGAGCAAGCCAATGAAAGCCAAATACTGCCTGCAATTTGGAAGCAGGACAAGATTTCCATGCCAAGGACTGCGGAACCCAGTTAAACTGGACAGGAGTTAAAACATGGTTTAGCTCCAGCTTTGGAACAGTTAGAGAATGGTTGGGCTGAATGATCTTACAGGTCTTGTCCAAAGTGATTGTGCAATTCCCTAAGATGTGGATGGTCGTCCTCTGACTTGCCTCCTGCTGCAAGCCAAGGAAAGTCTCACACCATAGTCTGCTGTGATCCTGCTCTTCAGAATTGCCCAGCTCACTTGAACCCCTGCTCTTTAGCCTTTACAAGAAGCTGTTTTTCACCATTCAAATGGGTACTACTCATACTGCTAGTGCTGGGTGACCTCTCGAGTAGTCAAGTCCTCAACAGCTGCTAGGGAGAAACAACCAGGAAATGGAGGCACATGCCACATGGAAAGCCTTCCACGAAAGGAAATACAATCCAGTGGCCATTCCCACCGTGTACACCACCCCAAAGAGGATACTAAAGCTTCTGTCTGTGATTTCTAGGTGCCACAGGTTGATCCGCAAGTCGTCGGCAGACAGGTAGGTTTCGTAATCGCTATTGATGGAGATGGAGTTGATGTGATACGTGTGAGCATTGGCAAATATTCTTCGTGGACTAGCTTCAACCATGAGGTCCATGGGCCTGAACACTGGCACCTGCAAAATACAGACCAATGGAAGCTTGAACTGCAGATGCATTACAAACACACCAGGCTGACTAAAATAGCTCAAAGTCACCCCAGGAGTAAATCTGTCTGCCAGCTGGCATCGCAGGACACAGGTTGCACCTGGGGGCACGTCTGACAGAGCCACAGGTTCCTCTGTGTGCTGGGGTGAGAGGAATCCCTTCAGTGCAGCTGAGAGCGAGCTACTCACCCGTAGTGTTGTAACTGTAGTAGGATCCCTATACCGTCCATCTTCTTCCTTTAAATTATAACCCTCTGGTCTCTTGTCCCTTTCACTGATTTTCCATAACTTTATTGTTTTATCTGAAATAAAGCAGCCACAGTTTGCAATCAGAGCTCTAGCAAAGACACTTGGCTTCAACTGATGCACTTTAATATGAAGCCTTCAAACAAGACAAGACCACCTCCATGTACCAAAAAAAGACAAACACTGCTTGGAGAAAACAAGCTGGAAAAGCATTAAAAAGGCCTCCTCCACAGTTTGTTCTTTTTATGAAAGTTACAGCAAGTTGCAGTCAGAATCAGGATTGTTATGAATGACTAATCCAAGCTCCCACCAGAAGCACCAAGTGACATTTTAGCCAAGTCCCTCTGCTACAGAGCAGCCAGATCAGAACTGCCTGATGTCACAGCCCATGCTGGGGGACTTCTGGAGTGCAGGCAGCAGAGCAGTTCCACAGCACAGCTCTGGGGAAGCCACAGCCCTGAGTAGTGGCATTGAAAGCCAACTCATTTCCAGCCCTCTGACAGTGGAGGATTAGACAAAGTCCCCAAAGCAAGCCTATGTCACAACAGGTCACCATGCAAAAGCAGCTGTGTAGGCAGGACTTACCATTTGTAGATAACAAAAACTGAGCAGCATTTTTCTGGGGTAACCACCTAATTTTGTTGATCTTCTCTTCAATTTCTAAACTTTTCAAGTAGTCAAACTCTGGTTCATGGCTTTGAAAGGTACTGTAAACATTGTATTCTCCCCTACTGTGAGACTGGGTTTTGTTCTAAAAAGAGAATTAAATCATCAAGGTATGTATGCAGTTAACAGAAGGCTTTCAGGCTGCAGGCAGATACAGACAGAGGTACGGATGCAGTCAGACACACAGCCAGAAAGCCCAGCACCATCAGAACAGCTCAGGACTGCCACACACATTGCTGCCTATGCCTGATGTGCCCCACGTGTCCTTTGGTGCACAACTTGCCTTACTGTAACGAGCCTGCACAACCACAGAATGGTCTGGGATGGAAGGAACCTTAAAGGTTCCCTAGTTCCAATCCCTCCTCTTTCTAAAAGCTGTATTTTAGGTACTGGCTTCCTAACACCAATACTGCACTGCGTGGACTAAGCCTGCAACAGGTACAGTGCCAGAAAACTGGAACCATTTCTGAAACAGCACCCACTGGGGTTAACTGATCTGATTCAAGCTGCAGGTTCTCAGCTATTGCTGTACCACCCACTTCAAGAGGTTGCACCATCAGATGCCTTTCCTGTGGTATGTTCCGTTGCCCATTCCTTCTTGTGTGGCTCACGTCCAGCCATTCATTTCATCCCTTCACACCTCGAAAACATACTTCTTGATATGATCCTTCCTGGCCCACATTTGTCACATTCCTCACATCATTCTCTCTTGCTTCATACCCTGACTGGCAGGAATCCTGACATTTTATTGCTGTGGGGGAGAGAAAAGCAGCCCAAACACTTAGAAATAAAGGCTGGCAGCAGAACACTGCCCCAGACCTCTGAGTGACGCTGCCCTCCCACCCCAGGAACAGGAGGAACTGAGCTCAGTGAGACCCAGCGGGTTAGGCAGGGTCACTGCCTAGGACAGACTTGTGAAGTACATTCACTGTGCTTCAGGAGATGCTGGACTGTGCTGTGAAGGTGCTGGAGCCGGCTGCCCAGAGAGGCTGTAAGGTCTCCTTCTCTGGAGACTTTCAAATCCTAGCTGGACACATTCCTGTGTGACCTGCCCTAGGTGAAATTTGGCAGTGGGGTTTGGACTTGATCTCCAGAGGTCCCTTCCAAGCCCTACCATTCTGTGATTCTAAAGGACCAGAATAACAAAAACAAGTGATAACAAATGCAATCCATCCTTGGGACAAAAGCAGGACTGAAGCCATCAGACCACCCCATAGCTCTCAAACCCAGGAAACCAAACAAGAAGAGGTGTTGACCCAAGCAAGCACCTCACATGAAACGTCTGTTTAGGTAACTGCAGGTTGCCCAGGCCAGTTCCTCTCTTGGCTTCAATTAGTGACTGTGCTCACTTCCTGCATGACACTTGAGCAATGTCCCTTGCCTGGGCTTGCAGAAGGGCTGCCAGACTGCAGCCCAGAAGTGGCACTGCTTTGGCAGCAGGTGAGTTACACCAGTTCCTCTAACTCTGTACAGAGCTCTTGTGCTTTAGAGTTCTCCTTCCTGCACAGCTCTCTGAACACAGTGTGACAGAAGGTGCTACATGAATGCACCCAAAATACTTGAACAGTTGCCTTTTAGATACTACTACAGCTAAAACTTACTCCAGACAGTGGTGCACATGGTGTAAGTATTGATGCATTAGGAAATCCAGTCCCCACCTGCCACTGACTAGACTGAGGAATCAGTATCATGACAAACCCAGTTATGTGCAGCTCCATCTGATGAGCCAGGTGGCTCCTGCTATACCTAGATCTAGAGGATATGAGCCATGGGTTATGCATCAAAACCTGAAGTAGTCAAAGACAACTCACTTGAGAGCTGGTGATTAGCTAAAAGGCTTTAAGATACATTAAAGTATCCTTAAAGGATGCAAGCTACAAACCAGAGTTTAAAAAACAATCGAACAACAAAAGAGCCCAGAAGTTTGTGCCTGGCACTGCAGAAGGTTACAGCAAGGATGAACACAGCAGGTGAACCATTTCAGACTCTGGCCCAATAAAGCCCAGCAGAGGCTGGCCAGCCAGGACACCCCACTAGATGGCACCAACCGACCACAGAGAGGGATCCACCAGGAGAAGGTCCTGCCCTCCTGTGTCCTGCTAGCAGCAGCCAGCCACTTGCCCTGAGCAGCTGTGGAATGTTGTAGGCTTAGGATTTTTAGACTTGAACTTGGCTGCAGTAACTGCATGGCTTTTCTAGGCATCGTGGCGACAGAAGTGCTCTTTATCATCTCTCTGAAGCAAACTCTAATCAGTCAGCATCTAACCACAGCCATAGCTGAAACCCAAGTGCTCCATCTCTGCTTCCCCCCCTTTCACGAGGGGGCAGAGGCCTTCTCCTAGCATTGGAACATCTGCAGAATTCTGCAGAGACCACAAGGATCAATGAAGAGAGATCTCTCCTTCTAGGATACCATAGTTTTGCCTGGCTGATAGCAGTATGGAAAAGTGCATCTTAGGTCATCATAAACCCACCAACTTCAGCTTCCCCCCCAAGGTCTCTTTGTGTCCTACCCCCCCACCTCTTTAGATGGCAGCTAAAGTGTGTTCAAAGAGAGTTTACTTTCTAATACTACCACAAAGCCATCACTGATTTCTTCGCTCCTAAATCGAATTTCTATCACTTATTACACAAGCATCAACTGTGGTACACCTTGCAAATAAAAGCATTCTCCTTGTCTTTAAAAAGAGAATGACCAGGGACAGAAGAACATGAAATGTCCTTTAGGTAGGTAGTACTCACCTCCTGCTCCTGTTGAAAGATGACAACTCTCCCTCCTTTGTCTCCTGTCGCTAACAGCTCTCCAGAATGGTTAAATTCTACTGTAGAAATTATGTCAGCTGCAGGGGAACAAAAACAAACACTGCACAGTCACCACCAGGTCCAGAGAGCTAGAGCTGAGAGAAAGCAAAGGCACTCCTCAGTTTGAGCTTCTGTCACAGAGCTCGAGGGGGGCTGCCTTCAAGAGGTTTTTTCAGAGCTGGACATTTGCAGGACAGTTATCAACTGGCCCTGCCAGAGTTACAAGCTCAGTGCTGTCACTGCATTGACTTGAAGGGGCTTGCACTCCTAAGAAGTGTTCCTCTTCTACAGCTGCTGCTCCAGCTGAGCACAGCCATGGACCTCCAGTCTGTGCTTCAACCGCAGACACCACGACAGGCAGACTCCCATGCTTCCTGATGGTCATTACCTCGATGAGCTGAGCCTCTGCTTGCTGGTCCTTTTGGTTGTTGCTGAGTTTTGGGGGCTGTTCTGAGGGTGGTGGTTTTCTTGTGTTTTAAGGACTCTGTACCAATTTGCCAGCTTAAGGACAAAAGGCATTTGGTTGGCAATGTTCAGACACCAGTGTCTAAGGAACACAAGGGTGGGGAACAAGAGGAGCTACTGAAAATGAATAAACAAATTCAACAGCCTCTAACAAAGTCAGCATCTCCAGGGGAAAGGGAGGAAGGTTGGCATTAGCACAAGCATTATACAGAGTGCTAAAGTGAAATAGTGAATCCACAGTGACAAAAGCCTGGTCACACGGATCTGGGTTGTTGCAGTTTGAGCTGGGTGCCCCCCTGCAATGTTTACTTCCTGTGTCCAGAAGTCCAGCCCAGAGGGGTGGACACAGGAAATTATGTAGTATTTCCTACCACAATCCTTTGCACCACTATAAGATGCAGTGCAGAGTCTAGCACCTCCTCTTCTCTTCCTCCTCCGTCAGCCAGTAACTGGGGAGATGTCTCCTGGCTTTGGGCCTGGCTAGGCCCAAGGCCTTGGGGGGATGGGCAGTCTCAGATCTGGCCAGCTGAGACTAGCCTAGCAGTGGGAGGGGGAAGAAGGAGCCCTGGGGGTCTTGGGTGTACCCTCAGGTGGGGATGGGACCTCTCTGGGTCTGGTTTGGGATCTTTCTTTGTCACTGTGCTTTTGGCTCTCTGTAAAAGTTCACTGCTTTCTATTTAAACTTTCCATCACTTTTGCAATCCGTTTGTCTGAGTGTTTATTGTTGCCAGGGGTGGGGAAGGGGGCTGCCTCAACCCAGCACAGGGGTACACAGCAGAAAGGACAAGGTGTAACCCCAAAACACTTTTTCAGTCACACACATACCCCTCACTTTTAAGCAGCAGAATCAGAAGCCAAATGATTCTCTGAACCCCAACTTCAAGCTACACCTTAGACACAGATCTCTGCTGAAGGAAGTACCTCAGATTTTTACACATGCAAGTCTGCAGCTTTCGTGTCGGTCAACTCATGATAATCAGCAACAACATTTTCCACTGCATGGTTCCTTCATCCTGTTCTGGAGTTGCAGAAGTTTCTGGTACTTGCTCTACAGACTACTTGCTGAAGAGAAGCGACTCAGTGAGTTCACACAGACACTATTGTGCAGCACATCACAGAAGCTATCACAGACAGCAGGAGGCTTATTGCACATGAAGAAGTGAAACCTGCAGGATTTTCCTCTCATTCACTTCAGTATCAGAATGAGCTGATGTCATTCTGGGGCTGCCCCAGAGATGGGTGGTGGCCACCAAGGCCAGAGGTGAGGTGAGCTGTGCTGGCTGCACTCACAGCAGCCACAGGCAGGCAAAGTCTGCCCCAGAGCTGCCCATGCAGAGCTTGGGCATGCACAAACTCAGCTGTAAGGTCCTCAGAGGCAAGAGATGCAGAGTCAGCCTCCTGGCACAGCTCAGCTGTGTTTGCTATACATCCAGCCTGCCATGCAACAAAGGTGAAACAAGATCATCCTGTCTCCATCAGCCTCCCTTGCCATGATTACTTGGCACCACTGGAAGCACAAACAAGCTGCAGTTTCTCAAGAACACTGTGTTAAGGACAGAAATATGATGTCAGCTTGTGTGAAGATAAACCAGGATCCAGATCACACATAAGAATCCCTTGATTTGAGTGCACACATTATTTCCCCCCTCTGCCTGGAAGGTAGCAGTTACTTTAGTCATTAATTTGTGATCAAGATGAAGTGATTGATCTCCCCTCTGTAAGACTGACAGCTGCACACTGTTCAGTGTTCACCTTGACAGGTGAGCAGGGCACAAGGATAACACACAATTAATCAAATGCAGTATGCAGAGTGAAGTGCAACTCCAGCAGGCTGATTGTTACTCTTCCACACAATGCAATGCAATCCTCTGCTAGGAGAAGGCCCTAAGGAAATGATCAGCTGGAGAAAACCAAGATGACTCCCCTCTCAGCAGTGAGAGGAACACACAGTAATTACTGATTTGATGTGCACAGATCTAACACTGTGAGCTCTTCAGAGAAGACATTACAGCAGCTACCAGCAGATCTAAATATGGACATGGATGTGCTAGGAGAACTGAAAGAAAAAAACCCACAACTCAAAAATCTTACAAATCTACATCCACCTAAACCCATGGATAAATTCATCACACTACTTACTTGGTGTACAAGGGCAAAAGCCTTAGGCTTCAAGCCCTGTGGTTAGAACAGACAACAGCTTTAAGTGAAGGGCTAAAGCCTTTGCTCAGCTCTGCTGGGGTGCTGGAGACTGCAATTGCACAAGGCTCTCATGCAGCAGGAAGCTGACTGCTCCTCTTTAAGTGTTCCCAACCTTCTTCCTCTTGGCATCTACTTTAACTTTCAAGATTATCCAAGCTTGCTACTGGTGATCTCCAAGCTGATGAAGTCCTGCTTGGTCTATACAATCAACTGTGTGACGGAACTTTCAGCTCTAGTATCCCCCACACACCTCCAAAAACGTCCATCAGGCTGGGGGTGACCAGGTGCTGAAAACCCTTGGATGCCTGCCCAACACCATGCAGATGATCTTTCCAAGTACTTGGATTGATTTGTAAACAAATTACATCCCTTAGCAGCAATCACAACAGAAAAATAATTAGCTGTTGGGATGCAGCACACTGGAATCTTGGACTGCTCTGTTTCCAAGGGCAAACCAAACACGCTGAAAAAGTAGGCAGAAAAATTATTTCTGCTTGACTAATCCCAAAGCAGGGTGAGATCAGCAAAGCCACCACCAGGACATTGTAAAGCAGTAACTCACCATTGAGAGCATTGCATTCCCATACCTTGGTCAAAAACACAGACAGACCCCAAGGTACTGGTGCTGAATGGGGCAGGTTTCGTGCTGCTTGAGAGCTGGCAGGGGAACCATCTCATCTTCCACAGTGCACCGATCCGCTCCTGGATCTTCATCAGGGTTAACACCCTCCTTGCCATGGCAAACCATCAGCACTCCCCTTTTCTGTGCAGAGGGGGACTCCAGCTCCTCTCTCAGTTACATGCTGGGTTATTTAAGTCCTTTGGCATCTCCAGAGCGTGCTGCCTCCTCCCTTGCAGGCTGCTGATTTTGCTACAGTCCCTAGGTGGAGTCTGGCAAGCACAGAGGGCTGCTCTCACTGTCCAGAAGCATGGAAATGATCCCTGCTATGCCAGACAGCACCAGGGAGGAGCATCTGAGGGAGAAGCAGTCGTGTAGTGCTCTGTTGTCACCAACATCGCTGGCTTTTGGAGATAGGATGCATTCTGTTGTTTACTGCTGACTTCATTTCAATGCCCTCCTCTTCAAGCACCAGCGTCTGAGACAATAACCAAGTCCTCACCTGATAACCACAGCCCTCAGAGGACACATACTACTGTCTGTTAAGAGACTTCCACGAAGTTACCCACGCTTGGGAGATCAGATTTGTCTCTCTCCTCCCCCAAAACATCTTGAGACACCCCTGGCACCAGGATGAAACGTGGCATTTCAGGTGCTAAGATTTAAAACACTGTAGGGCAACATCAAACACACTTGAAGGCACCATTCTGACAGCAGCAAAAAACCACCCCAAAACCCCCAAACAAACCAAAACCACCAAATGCAAGCCAGGACAGCAAAGTATCTGCATTTCTGAGCTTTAATTCAATCCCTTAACATTAGTGCACCAATACAAGGGAAGAGAAGGAACCACTACCTGGAGACTACTATTTCACAGGGCAGACACCTATCAGGATGGCTTTGAATATACAGATGCATTTGTAACAGGTTCTTAGATAACCTAGAGATAATGCAACTGAAGTCCCAAACCTACAGAAGACACACAAGCTACAGGGCCAGCCTGCACTGTCTGAAAACAATCCCAAGCTGGTGCCTTGACCCCATTTCGGCTATCAGACAGCTACATGGTTTTGTGTTGGTTTCAAATTAGTTAAGAAAGTGCTTGAAAAATGACTGTGAAAAGTCCTCTCTCAATAAACACACAACTACAGCAGACAGAAGAATGTTTTCTCCATATAAACACAAGCAAAGCTGTTTGGTTTCTGTATAGAAACCATTAACCCTCACACCCCTGATTAATTACTATTTTTAAACCTTAAGATATTACTGCAGTTCCTTTCAGAACACAGGCACAGGAAACCAACCTCTTCCACTAGGTGACTGAACCAACTGATCACAGCAATATCTCTGGGCTCACAAGAAGCTGCAAGCCAACAGAGCACTCTCCGTACAGTTAGAATGGATGGTCCAGATGCAAGCACCCCAAGGAGCTCCTGCTGACCAGGCACTGCTTGTTCAGTTAATGAGGCTAACTGGCTCCAGAACTGCTTGATACTTAAAAAAAAAATTAACAGTGGAACCAGCAAAACATAAGTTGGGAGTCTCCTTAATATGAGGAACAAACCTGGTTAAGAAAGCAACAAGAAGGAAAATTCTCCTCTCCAGATCTTCATTATCTAGGTTTAGAGTTTTGACCTGAAGAGCATCTATAAAAACAAATGGGATTCTGTCTTCCTCTAGTACTGCCAGCATATTTAGAAAGCCCCACACACATGCATGTACATACAGGGAACATCTTACCAGGGACAAAAAGCAGAGGATGAGCACTAAAGTCTCTTAATACCTAGGCTTCTCCAAATTCAAGTTATTCCTTAAAATATGAAGGGAAGTGCCTATTTGCTTCTCCTATTCACACTAGCTCAGGTCTATTGTTGGCTGAAACAAAGCCCTTTCAACCTGCATGACCCGTTCCCAGGACATTTGACACCAGTTTATTAATATCACAAACACAAGAGGCACAAATGGCAGAAATCCAGACCCATTCCTGTGCCAGTTTTGAATGACCTTAGCCAGGCAGGTGAACAACCTCATGGGCTGTCCAATTACAACGCTTGTTCACAACTAGGAACAAGCAGTTAAAGGTCAGAGTTTCTCCTTCAGCCTGTTCTTTGCAGCCACTGCTATACCATATAATAAAAAAACAAAAAGCCCAAAGAACCTCAAATCTGCCCACAGGCTTTCCTCCCTCCAGCCCGTAGAACTGCTCTGCCTCTAACCAAAGAAGGTAACCAACAGTGGGCCCAACATTTCAGCACCCTGAAACAGCAGCCTGCTGCTCCGTGTCGCGGCTCCTGGGGCTCCATTTTCTGAACATCACAGTACTTAGATGCTGACAGCTTCCAACCTGGGAAGCTTAAAATCAGTTTTTAGGTAGAGAAAGGGAAAAAGAGCAGCGATTCTCATCCTACGGATGTGTGACACCTAGCTTTATATCAAGCTCTCTGCTTCTACAGTTTGTACTGGAGAGGAAGCAGGTTAAATACTACTCCAGACAGTGGTAAGGAATTGAAGGAAGAAGAGCTTTTCCCCTTTGAATTTTCCTGTTTCTAACATTTCCTATCACAGGGACCATGTCTTTCAGGCCCACATTATGTCTTTAAACAAATTATTTAATGAACCAGCATGAGAATGGTCCACACCAGTTCTATTTCCACCCCATAAACAGTGTTCAGCCAGCAAAATCTGCCCTGATTACTGAGAGGTCCCCCAGCCAGAGCTAACAGAAGGGTTAAGTTGTATTGGTACTATGCAGAATTCATTTGGATAGTTACTCATCATTTTTGTCCTCTGTACAAACACCAACAGATCAGACATATCTAATTATAGGAGAACAAAATTAACTCCAGCAGGAACTAACTCCATGCCCAAACAGCTTCATACAGGACCCCCTTAGGCACCTGCATGTTCTATGACTATCACTCATGAAACTGAGGAACCTATTGAGCAGTATGAGGAGAACTGAGACTAAAAGGCTTATATCTATCAGATTTGATTGCTCTAACACAGCCATCTGTACACAGTGCTCTGGTACACGCCTTGTTCCAACATGTCTTCTACCTGCAGAGCTTTACTGTACAATGCTATCATTATTAAAGCTGCAGCAAAACTGGTTCTACATATATAATTTTCAAGAAGCATCTCAATTTTAGCACTGCTGAGGACAAAAATTCAAGTTTACTGATTTTTCCAGAGTAGACTTTATGCTGGAACAGAGAAATTAGCCTCTGTTAAGAGGAAAACAGCACTGTCACTTCTGACCTCTCTGACAACTTTGTTGCTGACCTGCAGATCAAGAACATCCTATTAACCACAGGCAGAGTGAAGATGCAGGAGACCAGAACTCCACCTCAAGCCTCTTCTCTGGAAAATCTGTATTCCTAGAGCTCAGTCATGGTACCACACACAGCAGGCTCCTCAGAGCCATATACAATGCCTACAGGAGGGTTCCATATCCTCACAGGGCACACACCATGAAATGCAAGTTAGACATCATACAACAATTCCCCAAAATGCATTAAAAACTTTGGCCTAAGCCTCAAGCTTCATTTCCTCTTCTTCTGACAAGCACATTTGCACTTTCCCACAGGCCCACTGCCCCTTGACAGCAGGAGTGCTTTGCTACTTTAGTTGTACTTCCATTTCCTTAGGGAACTGCTCTCAATATGCTGAGGTGGAATGAAAAAAAAATTCTTGAAGAAAAAGAAAAAAAAATAGGCCTGAAAGCAAGTGTCAGCAGCTGAGCTGCTCCCCCAGCAAGCGAGACCCAGCTGATGGCACAGAGGCACTCCCTTGGCTTGGGCATTGGGGCTCACTTCCATCCAGGCCCAGCAGGCAACTCAATCCCCACACAAATTCTAGGTGTTCCCTCACCAGAAGTTATTTCAGACAGTGTAAAGAGTCATTCCAGACTTCAGATACCCAGCCCATGGGGAGCTAAGCTTTCAAACACATGCCTCTGAGCCTGCAGAATCTCTGCAGATGAAGGGTTTTCACTCAAAGACCAACAGCAGTAACCGGTTCATCTGAAAGATTCTGAGAATGTGCTAACAAGCTCCCAAGGTCCTGTCAGCCCCATTCTCTGTGATGCCCTCCTCATCCTGCTGTGACAGCTGATAAACACATTTGCTTGATAGCAGGGGCCAAGAAGGACAGCGCAGTCTGCCGCTCAGAGCGTGGCTTTCACAAAAGCCAACGCTGTTTTCATGCCCTCTGATTCCCTTTCAAGGGAGATTTCTGCAACGAGCAACAGGACTAGCAGAAAATCAGCCCTGTGACCAAAGCAAAACATAGGAGCATTTACTTTCCTCTTCATCTAGTTCACAAATGTTTACTTGCTTCTCCCTCAAGACTAGAAATTACCTTACTCAGAATCACTGACAGCAATTAAAGCTGAACACACCTACACAAGAGCTGCCCCTGTGTTACTTATTCAAGAGCATGTTCATCTACGCACTACAAAATGAGCTGTGGATTAATCCATGTAACCTAACATCCAATTGGTAAAAGCAGTTAAGAGGAAGCTTTAAGGTGGGTGTCTGCTCATTGAAAAACTAAATCATTTCAAGTCCTATTTACTTGACCCACTACCTAATGCCCAAAACAAAAGCCATTAGGTGATGACCAACACTAATGCATATCTGGGTCTCTTCTGCTCACAGATGTGTATTTTAGTGCGTCTTTTCCTTCCCCCTATGCTCAAACCAGGTGGCTCAAGTCCCTGAAACTAATCTGGATTATGAGCTACCCAAATTCCTACTGATAGCCCCCACAACCTACAGAAGCCTTCCTGTTGCCCCCCTGCCCCCGACTCTGCACTAAGCACACACTAATAGCACAGGCTACACAGTTCCCTCAGAAGATCTCACTTTAGATCTTTTCAGGGGTTGTTTGTGTTCTGAAGTAGTACAGAGCTATTTATGGAAAAAGCTCTGCTGGAGTCAGCCAGAATTTCAATGGGCTGCAGAGCACAGAAAAGCCAGTGGTTGGTTTTCTGTTTGCAAATAACAATATATTTGGAAATAACACACTGTGTTATTGTTTTGCACGTACAGAACAGAAGCCTTCAGGCAATGCCTTTCTTGTCACTGAGAATGCTACAGACTAAGAGCACTGGAAGATCTTGGGGTTTTTTCTTCTTTGTTTGGTTTTTTTTTGCTGAAGTCATTCCAAACCTTACTGCAAGTGAAAAATTAGAAGCAGTGTTTTAGAAGAATATCACAGTTTGGCAGTGCCTTTCAAAATCAGCTACTAGGATGCTGTGGCTTGATGTGCACCGCTGTCATAGCTATAAAAACCACCTCCTAGAAATGATCCTGCTGCTTCAGACTTAGCTCCTTTGAGCCTTTCTATTCTTTGCTTCATTCTTTCTATTCTGTTACTTCAGGTGCAAAAGCTAAGACAAAAAATGTCTAAGGCTTTTCATCTTCAGGTGCAGAATGAAACAGAGCACGGCACCTCAAACACTCCAGTGCCTCCTTCTGGGGAAAGAGAGGGACGGCAAACATTGACTCTCACCCACCCCTGGGGAAGGTGGGGCAGACGCAGACTCACTAGAGGAGTTGCAGGCAGTTTGCCGGGGAAGAGAGCGCCTGTGAAGGTCACAAACACAGCTGAAGTTTCCAGCAGGGATGAATGCACTGCTCTGGCTTTCAAGTGAGGGTGGAATAAAACGTTACAAGTGCTTCACTATGGGCATTCACTCCTTTAGCAGCTCATTTTAGTACTTGCTGCATTTTTTGTGGCACTTGGAACCCGAGAGAAAAAAAGTCTTCCCTTTACCAGTTGCCTCCTTTCCCCCCCCCTCAACTTGGCAAGTATTTTGCCATGTTTCTATTCTGGCCCAAGCACACATGCCTCAGCTTCTTTAAAAAAAAAAAAAAAGATATAAATGAAGCAGAGGCCAATCCTAGTTCCTGGCCTGGACTTTCAGAGATTCTCAACACTCACTTCTTTGCATGCAAAATGGCATCTACAGCTACCAATTCTGCAAGGCACATGGTGATACACATCTCAAAAATGGGCACCCACCAATTTGCACAAAATACTTCAAGTTTATTATTTTACATCTCTCACCTTCTCTAATGCTGCCGGGGAAGGCTGCCACCACCTCTCTAAAGCACTGCCATTTTCTCACTGCTCAACTATGGAATGAGGTTTGTGAGTTCCATCTTCAACTGCCGTTTGTTCATACTGATCTGTTAGAAGAGATGGCCTCAAAGATGAATTCAGTTCCCTGGGAGCAGAGTTTTGCCTGTGAGTGAGCACCTATCACCTGTGAGCACAAAAGGGCTGCGAAAGAGGCTTGAGCAAGCTGGTCCGTGCCTTAGTTTCTCAGGTTGCCTTAAAGTCATTATAATTTCTCCAAGAGAAGCAACTCCTGAGTAAGATTCATTTTATTCTGAGTTACTAGCTGACAGCAAATAACCCCAGGCATATAATTTTAATTCAGTTTCCCAGGTGAGCACTGGTGAAGGTCCCTGCCAGCTCAAAGCAGGGGCTGGTGAAGGTCCAAAGAAGGGGCAGCTCTTTCAGAAGCGGCAGCTACTTGAACTGACAATGAACCTAGAAGCAAGTCAGGATGCAACAGGAATTCTAATTCCTCCTTCCATTTCAAGCTCACAGTTCAGAGCAAAACAAGCTGAACAGGACAGTTGTTCAAAGCCAGTCCCAGGGCTGTTGTTTTAAATGATCTCCAGTACATCTATAAATGAATCCTTAGCCAGTGCTCCAAGAACTTAGAGGTTTGTTAAGTAATTCCACTGGAAAAGAGTCCAGGAGCTCTCCAAAAAGTGTCTTTGAGAATTGCTATATGGCTGCTGCAGCTAAGGTTTATTTCATTAGGCAGCTCTTTTCTGCTGGACCAATTTAACCTTCGAAGTTGCTTGAAAAGACCTCCATTGATAGTCAAACACAGAGACAATTTCTGGGAAGCATCTTCCACTGACCTACTCACAGGAGAAAGGCCAACTGAAATCACTGCTTTTAAGAGTCAACAAATGGTCCATGGAATACTTTTTGTAGTCATGAGGGGAAAAGGAAAGTGGAGCATTTCTAGCATTTAACAGGCAAGAATATACTGGTAATTACTCCACGTTTTAAATAAGCAGCCATAGGATGGAGTCAGTTTCCTTACCTGCTCCTGAATATACTCAATTATTTTATTTCTCTCAAGTCTCCAAAATCAGACTGCCAACTGTGTGTGTTTGGAGAGCACATTATTCCCAGGTCATTAATTTAAGAACTGCAATCGAAAATGTAAAGAGAAACATTCCTACCCAAAAAAGCATACCTGGAAACCACTCTTGCCGTGCAACTCTTTAAAACCCTCATTTCCTGACCCTCACATTTTCTTCTAAAATGAGACACAAATGTAACTGCTTGAGGGTTTAACATATGACCTAAATATGCTGAGTTTCTTCATAGTGCTATCACTTGTGGCTTGCCAAGAGGAAAACGCATTTCTGTGAAGAATGGCTGCTTCCTTCCAGAGCTCAACAAAAGCATGGCAAGTTAGAAGCTTACAGCCACTGCTGTTTCTGCTGCTGAACTACAGGCATGCACAGAAGCCTCCAAGAAATACTTGCAGTCGTACTGTCAGGTACTGCTACTGCTGCACAGTAGCTGTGGTTACCTCTTTTCCACTCATGTTTAAAAGTCTACATTGCCCAGATGGGGCTATTTTGACTGCAGGGCCTAGTGCTGCTTCCTGAAAGACAATGTTCTCAGCTAGTTCCTGTGTGCCCAGGTGGTCAAGGCCACCAGCATCCTGGCATGGATCAACAATGGTGTGGCCAGCAGGACCAGGACAGGAATTGTCCCCCTGGACTGGCCACTGGTGAGGCCACCCCTTGAGTATTACCACAGCAGTCTGCTAGCTGTTGTCTCCGTTCACATTCACCACCCATGTGCCCACCTCTACTAAGACTTTTTACTCAGTTAAATAATTTCATAAGGCTAAGTCTCAGTTTCACCCTGCAAACCCTGTGCAAACCCTATGCACAGTCAGGGTACTGCATGCTATAAAGCGCTGAAAACAGGGAAAAGACCCCTCAAGCAGTTGTAAAAGCTTCTCATACTATTAACACTGCTGTGGGAGGACAGTGCTTCCTGAAGAACAAAAAGCTTAGCTTGAGTCCACCAGCAGCTGATGGTTGCACTACAGGAGCACACAGCAGATTTAATTGTGGTCCCCATCCACAAGAAGGGTCTGATGGAGGAACCCAGAAACTCCAGGCCTGGCAGCCTGACCTCAGTGCCAGGGAAAGTGATGGAGCAGATTATCCTGGGGGCAATAACTGCGCACCTGAAGGATGGCCAGGGGCTCGGGTCCAGCCAGCATGGATTTAGGAGGGGCAGGTCCTGCCTCTCCAACCTGATCTCCTTCTGTGATCAGGTGACCCATCTGGTGGATGTGGGGCAGGCTGTGGATGTGGTCTACCTGGACCTCAGCAAGGCCTTTGACACCATCCCCCACAGCAAACTGCTGGCCAAGCTGTCAGCCCCTGGCTTGGACCACAACACTCTGTGCTGGGTTAGGAACTGGCTGGAGGCTGAGCCCAGAGAGTGGTGGTGAATGGTGCCACAGCCAGCTGGTGGCCAGGCACCAGTGGCGTCCCCCAGGGATCAGTGCTGGGCCCCATCTTCTTCAACATCTTCATCGATGATCTGGATGAGGGGATGGAGTCAGTCATCAGCAAGTTTGCAGATGACACCAAGTTAGGAGCAGATGTTGGTCAGTTAGAGGGCAGAAGGGCTCTGCAGAGGGACCTCGACCGACTGGACAGATGGGCAGAGTCCAATGGGATGGCTTTCAACAAGTCCAAGTGCCAGGGGCTGCACTTTGGCCACAGCAACCCCATGCAGAGCTACAGGCTGGGGTCAGAGTGGCTGAGAGCTGCCAAACAGAGATGGACCTGGGGGTGCTGATTGACAGCTGCCTGAACATGAGCCAGCAGTGTGCCCAGGTGGCCAAGAAGGCCAATGGCATCCTGGCCTGCATTAGGAACAGTGTGGCCAGCAGGAGCAGGGAAGTCATTGTGCCCCTGGACTCTGCATTGCTTAGGCCACACCTTGAGTCCTGTGTCCAGTTCTGGGCCCCTCAGTTTAAGAAGGACATTGAGAGACTTGAAGGTGTCCAGAGAAGGGCAACAAGGCTGGGGAGAGGCCTTGAGCACAGCCCTGTGAGGAGAGGCTGAGGGAGCTGGGGTTGTTTAGCCTGGAGAAGAGGAGGCTCAGGGGAGACCTCATTGCCCTCTACAACTACCTGAAAGGTGGTTGTAGCCAGGAAGGGGTTGGCCTCTTCTCCCAGGCAACCAGCACCAGAACAAGAGGACACAGTCTCAAGCTGCGCCAGGGGAAGCTTAGGCTTGAGGTGAGGAGAAAGTTCGTTACAGAGAGAGTCATTGGTCATTGGGATGTGCTGCCCAGGGAGGTGGTGGAGTCACCATGCCTGGAGGTGTTCAAGAGGGGACTGGATGTGGCACTTGGTGCCATGGTCTAGTCCTGAGGTCTGTGGTGACAGGTTGGACTTGATCTTTGAGGTCTCTTCCAACCTCAATGATACTGTGACACTGTATGCAGCCCTCAGCAGCACCTAAATCAAAGCAGGCCCAACTCTACCCAAAGGTAAGACAATCCATGAGTTTAGGTGAAGTCAGACCCCCAAACAAGGGATCAGTTCTTCAAATCATATTAAGAGCTCTAAGACACGACAAGAGCAGATTATCATTTTCCAGATTCTTTTTGAAATGCTTTACAGGGAAGCAGTCAGTAATCCACCTCCTGTCTAAGTGGTGCTCTGTCCTACAACAGCTTCCAAGAAAATGAACTGCACTGATACCAACACAGAGCTGTTTACTAACAGCTAGGAATGGTGCTGAGTAGATCTTATCTCCATGCACTGCTTGTGGGGACAACAAAGGAAGAGAACCTGCCCCATGTGTGCTGCTTTAGCTGCAAAAAGTGCTCCAAAAGATGATTTACAGCACAGTGGTACATGGCATTTTGTGTGCACATCCCTGCATGTGTTTGTGTGACCTGCTGTCACACAAAATCTACATGCTGCCCCCAACCACACATTCCCAGCACCCCTACTTTACACCTCTAGTGTACCTCCACACAGATGTAAGTCCAGGAATCTCATTTGACTACAACCTAACCCAGTAAAAGAAAACCCCACCCAAACAACTCTAGGCCCATTTATTTTCACAAGCAGCACACACTTGGAGCAGCTTCAGTCTTTATATCCAAAAGTGATGCAGAACCTCTGGCAAGTGTTAAGTGCACCACATCAGACCTTCAACCGTTTCACTCTGCCAGTATTTTAGTTCAATCTCCTCAGATAATACACAAGAGCAATGCTGTCATGGTGTTCCATTGCTGGCCTTCAGATAGCACCTGTTCAAAGGCTAGATCTTGAACAGGTTGAAAGTCCTGTCCAGCAGCAGCAGAGCACCTGGCGATCAGGAACTTGTGTTGACTGTCCATAAAGTCCTCTAAGACACCAACTCTTTTCCAGAGGTAGGTCCTTGTGTTGCCTTGAGCCACTTGATCACTCTACCCCGTACTGGCACAAGCACACACAGAGCTCTAAGAACCAGAGTAGGGCTCGATTCAGCTGAAAAACAGTCTGGTCAAAATCACAGTTTTAAGAACTTTTCAGCTGTATCAGCTTCCCAAACACACTCATTCTGCATTTACAGCAACACTTGTGTCGGCAAAGTAGGAAGGAGTGCCTCTTCAAGCAGAAATGCTGCCAAACATGTAGCCATGGCCTAAATAGGCAAGCCAGAAGAGAACAGAAAGAAGGGAAAAAACAAAACAGGCAGACAGCAGAGCTAGGAACACCCAGCTCTTAACTCTTACTTCAGCACTGCTTCCACAAGGAGCTGCACTTCTCACTTTTCTTCTTTCAAAACACACTCTGTGGAGCTACAGCTACCACAGAAAACAATTTCTAAGGTAGAAATACCCAGAGCAGAATTGTTTAGGCAGCACCTCTAAACCTACCAGTTATGAGGCATTAAAACTGACCAGGAGCTATAATCCACCAGGACTGCCAATGACATTCAGTTGCATTCATTTGTATTGTTGGAGTCCTGACCACTGTAACTTCTGCATTTACGGCACACAGACCTCACTCCTTTTGCCAACCGATTTTTAGTTCAAGCCAGCGACACAAGAAGAGCAAAGCATCCCACATCTTTGGATTACACTTGAAAGAAATTTAGATACAGAAATCTGACTCTTCCTTCTGCCAAGTGATTAAACCAAATTTGACTTCATTTGTTCTGAAGTACAAACTCAGTTCATTAAGCAAGTGTCTAGTTTTCAGAGACAGTTTAAACTCAGCTCTTGGTTGTTTCCAACTGGAGTTGCAATCATGCCACTTCTTGGACAACAGAACAGCATAAGAGTAAAAAGTCTTAAGATGAAGCAATTGCTGCAGAAAATCCTTGTCATCCTTGCCTGTGATCATTGCCACAAAGGAAGCTTCTCCTATGCAAAGAGAGCCATGTGCTTGTGGACAGTTAAGTCTTACTTGCACTGAAACAGTGCCAGCACAAAAGGAAAAAATCCAACCGCTACAAGATGCTCTTGATAACCTGATCACTGAACTTACCAAGGGCAATGACTCCATGCTCCTCTGGAGAAGTCCTGACTAATCCAAATGTCCTGGCTCTGGATTCTCCAGAGCACATAAAAACAAGTTAAACACAGACCTTGCAGAACTGGGCTCCAGCAAGACAAATAGAAAATGAAGAGGGGAGGAAGACCTCTGCTGAGCAAAGAATCTGCTGTTTCAGAAACAAGAGCACAAGCTTCAACACCCTTGCCCTCACCCAGGAGACTCCTAAATCACAAAAAGGCAAACTTTTGCCATTAGTTAAAATCAATGGCCTAAATTATAATGATGCTGACACTCAGATTTCCATTTATAACCCAATTTCTGTGCTTAACTTTGGGATCCAAGAGAGACAGGCCACAGCTTACAGCAAGGATAGATTCCACACTTATCAACAGAAGAGAGGCTACTCTTCTGCCTCCTCACATTTGTACTCCATGAATCAGAAAAGCTCTGCTGCAGCAGAATGGCACAGGCAGTCCCCAGATACAGATTCACTGTCATCTCCTCTCCTTGAGCTGTCCCTCTTCTTTCCCTTCCACCCTCACTATCTCCACAAGAAAGTCACATCCATCTATCACACAGTGCTGAGAAAGCCAGAAAAATCAAAACCTGTATGTGTTAGAGTTCATGTTTCAGCCAAAGCCACCAAATACTGACCTTGCAATAGCCAGACAGGCCAGCCTGAGCACCCACAGCAACACTGGTTCTACAGGAGAGGTTACAGGGTCAGAGCTGACCTGCAAGGCCCTGGAAGATGCCTACCAGCCTTCTCAGGAGGCCTTTTCCAAGTTGCTGCTGCTGTTACTGTATTATTTTTTTCCCCTCCATCAGCCATGTCTCACAGATCACCTTGTGGAGAGGCCGCAGGGTTCACGCTCTGCTGATCAGTGCAATTAACCGGATGCCTTGTTCCCGGTCAACACTTCCCGATTCAGCCTAAGCCAGCTTTCCAATACAAACATTGCAACACTGCACTGCCAAGGGGAAGAAAACAGAAAGTGAAACCCCTAATTTCCTTCAGGTTTGTTTTCTTCACTCTGGTTTTAGTGAAGTTTCAGCATTCCACAAGTTCTCCTAAAATAGGAGATCTGATCTCTCTGTAGCCTCTCAAAAGACAAAAATCCACATCCTAGGTATGACCACACAAAACTGGCACTGTCCTCAGGCACAGCCATGGTCAGAGCCCACACTCATCAGCTCGCAGATCACAGTGGTTAAACAACCATCTCACTTTCAGACAGCATGATTTTCTTCATCTTTCAGCATGTTGCCTGCCACAAGAAAGCAGGCAGAAACAGAAAGACAGGGAAGGAAGAAAAGTCTCCAGACTACACTCAGAGCCACTGTCAACTTTTCCTTGGGTATTCTGAATGAAGACCAGCAGCATGCAAAGCTTTTTCAAGAACCACACAAGGCTGTGTTTCATTGGAGTAAACTCCCAAGCCAGAAATATGACTAGAGAAGGAAAAAAGCAACCACCTTGATGCATTATTAACCCTTCCAACAGTATCACCGGAAGTCTTGAAGGACAGCATGGAAGCTGAAACTGCATTTCAATTAGACAACTGGCTCTTAACCATCTCCAGCAGGAATTGTGGGAGCTAAACATACAGTAGGGAGGGAGAATTTCAGCTCCACAACTCATTACAATCAAGTATCAAAACCAGCCTTGGAAGCTGTCTCCAGGATCTAGACATTTACATTTCAGGATGTCTTGCAGTCTATCAAGGCTCTGGCATTTTCATCTTAGGATAAGTCTTAAGTCAGCTACAGCTGATGCTGAGGTGAAAGTTCTCTTTGGGTCACCAAATCAGAACGGCTACGTCTCCCATAAAGTCAGAAATGGACATTCTTAGAAGTTTTTGGCAGCCATCCTGCCTGGCTTGCTGAAAGTGAAGCCAGTTAATGAACTTACAGTGAAGTCCCCCAACCACAGCTGCAGTCCATGCAGTGCACTGCTAACCTGTCAGGAAGCACAAGGCTGGTGAGTTATCTTTCCCAACACAAAGCACAATGCTTCAGCACAGCCAAGGAAGTCAAGGACAGCCTATTTCCTGGCTTCTGCATGTCCAGAGCCCCATGAAAACTGCTTGACCACACATATATAGAAAGTTCATCTCTATTACATGCATGTCAGCATGTTTGTTTTAATGCAGAATTACTTGGAAGCACCTGCCACACAGACAACTTCAGTATCTGAACTTCATCAAGGATTTAGTTGGTTTCAGAATTTGAAGTCTGACGAGGAAGAAAAAATTACATTTAACAATAGCTTTGAGTTCAAGCTTTGGAACATATTTCCCCAAGAACTCTAAATGAAACTTTACAAACATAGTTACGGCTTTCTTGTCCCCTCTCCCATCACTGAAGGCATATTCTCTGCCACGTGCTGCACCAACAGAAACAAGTCACTGATGTCTACACTGACATACTGGCCTCTGAAGTTAGTGAGCCACAGGTGGAATGTGGAAACAATGGAAGCTGTAGTAATGGCTTCTCTAGACACAGCATGAATCTTGCTTGTAACTCAGAGCATTCAAGATACGTACAGAAAGAAAAGTGCCCTGCAATCGCCTAACTGCCAAGGGCCAGCTGCTTGCAAAGAAACATTTAACTCCTGATCTTGCAGGCTCTGTTCTGCAAACAGGACTTCACAGACGAAGAAAGTCAGAAGTCAGTGGGAGTCTTCTCACAGAAGAGAGCCTGCTCTCTCGCGCAGCGATGCAGCAGCACAAAGCGTGATTCCTCCGATGATCCCCAAGCCCAGTAAAAGAAAATGAGAAAGACATTTCTCAACCAGTCACAACTAGAGGCAGCCATCTTAGTGTGAGATGACATTTGGCACTGCCACCTTGGGAATACTGCAGGCAATTTCCAGTATTATTTCAAACACACACCTCCTTTACTTCCCAAGACAGTGCACAGATACTCAGATTCCTTCCTCTTCTCGTTAAGAGGAGCTGGAGAGGTTGGGAAGATGACCTAATCTTTATCTAACACTTAGATTTTCAAAGAGTACCAACATTAACTATCTCTCATAGAACTTCCCTGTGAAATGCAAGTATCATATTCCCATTTTGCAGATTAGGAAAAAAATAAATCAAAAGCAAAACATTTAAGCAGCCTGAATTCAGCCCTTCTTAGAAGTGTGCAGCACAGTACACACAAACCCGTTCCGTCCCACCCTGCACTTGGGTTTCCGAATGCACATAATGTCTATTTGCTTTGCTCCAGTTGCTTACAGAAGCTCTGAGGTATCTCAGTAAGATCACATCCACATCCCCCTGCCTCAGGAGTGGCTAAAAAAATATCAGAAAATATTCAGTAAAAAAAGCAACAACAAAAAATATATTGCTCTTACCTTCTGCTACATCATCATCCACAGCGCCTTTCACCTGAGAAAAACACCACTGAATGTCATTGCCTCCTCCAGCTCCTGAAAAAAACCACAATCAACGAAAAAAATGAGAGCCTCCCGCAGGAGCAAGCACACAATAGTCAGCAGAACATCTCAGCCAGCGCGGTGCACGCCCACTTCCCGAGCAGCGGGAGGCACAGTCCCAGGCCGCCCCTCCCCACCTTTTTCCTTTAGAGATTGTTTTGGCATTAGCGGGACACCAGCGCTCAGCGCAGCAGCCTCCGGCCGCCCAGAGCTCGCTGGAGTCGGGCACATCCACCAAGCTAACTCGGGACAGGCGTTTAAAGCCGACATCATCTTGCACGGGAACCTTCTTCCTCCTGCAGAAGTCAGAACCCTCTACAAACACACAAAACCAAACTTAAGCTGCAGGCTTTGGAAAGCTCCAATCCTTCATCCAACGCAAACCGAGGGCGCCCGTAGCCTCCTTCGCTTACACAACACTCAACTCGACCTCCACTAAAGGCTGAAGAAAAAGAGTTTCACCACAGTTTTAGTCTCTTCGCCGAAGTAATGAAAACATTTATCAGTCTTAAAAACAAAGGGCAGCAAATCTGAGCAGAAAAGCAAGCAAACAACGTGATGTGAGCGAGCTCTACTACCATAGAAAACGGATCGCAGAGAAAACTTCAGGAACATTACTGGCCGGGCGGAAGGCAGCGATTCATTTGAACCCTGCCACCAAAACGCACCAAAAAACACCACCCATTTCTTTTGCATTTCGTGCTGAGCAAATCACTGCAGGGCTGAGCACATACAGGAAGAAGCTAAAAGGGACTTTTTTTTTTTTTTAATTCTTTTGAAAGCCACTGTCAAAATGGAACTTGTCCTCAGCACAGCTCCAACAGGCTGAGCAACAGATGGCATTTACACACTAATCCAGAGCCCTGCCACGGCTCTGGGGACAACAAAGCACAGAGAAGGGACTTCTTCATGCTTCTACACTAACTTAAAGGGGGGGAAAATGTCCAAGACAAGGAAACCAGAAACCTCAAAATAATCTTTGCACAAAAAAAAAAAACACCAAAACCCCCAACAACCCAAGTGACTCAGAACGCTGAGAGAAGTACTGGAACACAATCAGAGTCCAGTCTGCATTTTTTCCTTGCCTTAAGTTCTTTTCTGAAGGATTACAGCCATGCAAGGCAGGCAGCCTGAGGAGGCAAAGGCAAGTCCAAGCACCCACCTATGCGAGGGACCTGCTTGACGCTGCCCTGGAGAGCTCTGCCTCGCATCTCCCCTACCATTCCCCAACACATCGACAACACATCCCCTTTCCTCTCTCCAGCCTCATTTGCCATTTAGCAGCTGCCACCATGGAAGCACTTGAAGGGTGCAGCTTGTAAGAAATCCACTGCTCCTTCTAATTACGACTAAAATTTTGGCTTGAACCGAGTTGGCACTTTCCCTCCCCAGGATTACAACAAAAAGAGGAGGGTGGAGCATGGGCATATGGTGTGGGGGAAAAAAACCAAAGCACAAACCTAGTGCAGCCCCTCCTGCTTGCTCCTCCAAATGCAAGGCCCTGGAAAGACAATTAACGTGCAGGGAAGGGGGCGGAGGCATTTCCAAATTAAGAAATCTCGAGGAAAAGTAAGAAGGAGAAGGCCTTATGCATACACACTTCCAGCCTACCAAAAGCACTTTGGGATGCAAAATGGGGAGCGAGCACAGGAAGAAATAAGAAAGCAAGCACAGCCAGACTGGTATTATTTAATTACACCCCGTACCTAATTTTACTCTCACTCGCAGATGCTTAAAAGCTGCAGCCTGCAGAAGGTTGCAGTTCATCCCCGACACAAGCACGTCTGCACCTCGACACCTCCCCGCGCACAGCAGCCCTGTGCAGCCCACACCAACTCCACCTGAGCGCACAGCTCGGGCAGGGACCCGATTCCTAACGCCTGTGGGGCGGAAAACACAGCCAGGAGAAGGAGGCGAAAGACCCACCCAGTCCGCAAGGCTCCGGCGTGCCCAACTTCAAAACACACCCCTGCCCCCACCGAACCCCTCCGCCTGCTTGCCTGCTTTTGGGGTGGGCTTTTTCCCCCCCTTAGAAGGGAGGGAAAGGTATAAGGGGGGGGTGGGAAAGCAAGACGACCCCCCAGAAGGGAAAAAAAAAATAAATCGGGAGGGCGCAGGCGAGACAGAGAAGAGCGGGGCCGGGGCAGCGACCGAGGCAGGGGCAGCGGCACGCCGGGAGCCACAGCTCGGGAAAGGCAGCGGCGGGCTGCGAGGCCAGGGAGAAAACCCCGGCGAGCTGAGGCAGGCGGGGCACGAAGGTTGCCCAGTGCCCGTGGCCGGCAGGCCGCTGCCGCAGCCTCACCTGCGCCCCCCGCCCGGCGGCAGGGGCCGGTGCCCCGCGGGGGCAGCCTCCCCTTACCTGCCATGTTGGGCTGGCGATAGCGGCCGAGGCGGGTCGGGCGGTCTCGGCGCAGAGCGGCTGGGCCGCAGGTGCCGGACGAGGGGCGGCGGCAGGGGGCGGATGGCGGCGGATGGCGGCGGGGGTGCGGCCGGCTCCGTTTCTGGGGCTGCCCCCGCTCCGCGCCTCGCTCCGGCCCCCCCCCGAATCCTCCACTTTCAAAATGGCGCCGGCCGAGCTGGGGGTGACGTCACTCGGCGGGGGGCGGGCGGGGCGGTGCTCGGAGAGGGCGGCGCAGAGGGTCCCTCATGACCCACCGTAGCAGCAGGCCGCCCTCGCCGGCCCCTGTATCGCGAGGCAGCATGGCGGGCTGCTGCTGCGCCCGTCCGCGCTTCCTCTTCGCCCTCGGCTCGGCCCTGCAGGGAAGGCTTCTTCCGAGGGCTCCCTGCCTGGCAGGACGCTCTGTGTCTCACCCTTTATTTCCCTCCTCCGCGGCGTCGTTTGGTTTTTATTGTTTTGTTGGTTGGATTTTGTGTGGTGTTGGGTTTTGGTTGGTTGGGGGTTTGTCTGCGGGTTTGGTTGGGGGGCTTGGGTTGGTTGGGGGTTTGTCTGCGGGTTTGGTTGGGGGTTTGTCTGCGGGTTTGGTTGGGGGTTTGTCTGCGGGTTTGGTTGGGGGTTTGTCTGCGGGTTTGGTTGGGGGTTTGTCTGCGGGTTTGGTTGGGGGTTTGTCTGCGGGTTTGGTTGGGGGTTTGTCTGCGGGTTTGGTTGGGGGTTTGTCTGCGGGTTTGGTTGGGGGTTTGTCTGCGGGTTTGGTTGGGGGTTTGTCTGCGGGTTTGGTTGGGGGTTTGTCTGCGGGTTTGGTTGGGGGTTTGTCTGCGGGTTTGGTTGGGGGGGTTGGGTTGGTTGGGGGTTTGTCTGTGGGTTTGGTTGGGGGGGTTAGGTTGGTTGGGGGTTTGTCTGCGGGTTTGGTTGGGGGGGTTGTCTGTGGGTTTGGTTGGGGGGGTTGGGTTGGTTGGGGGTTTGTCTGTGGGTTTGGTTGGGGGGGTTGGGTTGGTTGGGGGTTTGTCTGCGGGTTTGGTTGGGGGTTTGTCTGCGGGTTTGGTTGGGGGGGTTGGGTTGGTTGGGGGTTTGTCTGTGGGTTTGGTTGGGGGGGTTGGTTTGATTGGGGGTTTGTCTGTGGGTTTGGTTGGGGGGGTTGGGTTGGTTGGGTGCTTCTGTGGGTTGTTGTTTGTTGTTGTTTTTTTAACTTTCCCCCACTCCCTTCTCCTGCCTCTTCCTCACGCAGCAGTTCCTGGCTGTAGCCATAGAACCTGTTTGATGCACATTTTCCGTCCTCTTGGATGCTTTCCATAACGTCTGCAGACTCGGTCTCTGATTTCACCGGAGAAGCCCAGCGCCTCTGTGCCGTTCTCATTGCTATTCGCTGCATACACCCAGCCATGCTCCGAGCTGTGTTTGGGCTCCATCCACCTTTCACACAGACAGCCAGCAAGAGCTGCAAAGAAAGACCCAGCGGAGCCCAGCTTGGCACCACTCCCGCTGGCTGGGTCTTAGCTCACTGGGTCCCAGTTAAAATCTCAGCTGTGCTTAACAGAGAGGAGTTGGATAATTGATTCAGTATAATTTATTAAAGATTTAGAGAAAGTCATCTGTTTCCCTTCGCAGATGTCTGTGCAAACGTTTTCTTCTCAGGCTGGGTATCGTTTGCTGTCCCGGGTTGCCCTTGGGAGATTCATGAGTTTACCCTGAAAACCCAGCACTGCCACAAACACAACACGCTTTGAAACAAGCCTTCTGTAATCACATGTACACTAGCTTTGTACTTCCAGCTAACACCACCCAAAAGGATGCTTTTCTTAAATGAGAGACCACTGAATTCCTAGTCTGGTACAGCCCAAAATGGCACTGGAAACTGAGCATCCTTTAAACACAGTCAGGCTCTGGGTGTGAGAGTTAACATCAGAAACCCACCCCTGTCTGCTTTGGAGGCATGCTGATGTACCTCTATGTCCCTGATAAAAGATTGCACATGCAAATTAACTGAGAAATCAATCTTGCCAACAATAATGTGTGGAGGAGCACTCAGCACATGTGGGGCGTTCTCAAAAACCGAATCTCACCTAGGTTTGGGAGTATCTGGAACCCAGTATTTTCCTTAGTCCATTTTGAGAGCAATCAAAAAACCTAAACCCAAAGACACTGTGAGTCTGAAAACACTCACAGTCAAGACAGACTCTCTTTGGATCACTACAGCATTATGGCCCTTCTCTTAACACCCAGCTCCACCCTTCCTCACAAATTCACTCAGTTCTACAGATTGGTGGCTGTGTTTAGTTGATACCCAATTGGGACTGAAAATCTGACATTTCCTTCCACACCCCCACACACCCTGGATGCCTTAAAAAATCCTTTCCAACCTTAGCCAGAATTGCTCTGCCACCATTTAGCAGGAAAATTTGCAACTAAACTCCAGTTCATTCATTGCCTTCTCTACAATTACTGCAGAATTTGACCCTCATGGTAGAATGAACATTGTTTCAAGAACTTCTGCTGCATTGTAGTAGTTTTAGGCTATGCCTTTAAATTTTTTTCACAGATCTTGAACAGAAAGTAGTAAAATGTAAATGAATTACTATTGGGTGTAACAAGGAAAATAATGATAGTTCTAAACAATCCCATTGGAAGAGATAAGAGACTTAAACTAGTTGTACCAAACAATGTCTTTTCTTCTCACCTCTTCCTTCTGGGAGGTACTACCTCCTTCTGCTTGACCTTGGCTGCATTGTTTTGGCTAAGTCTAACATCTCTTTGCTCCTTTCTCTTATCCCTTTTATGTACAAGGGGGAAAGGAGGGGCAGGGAGGGAGAAGCTATTAGCTTCCCCCGGTTTTTGGCTGGGGGGGGTGCTTGTGCTGTTTATTAATTGTAAATACCTGTAAATATTGTAAACACTGTATATTTTGTGCATATTCATTGCATTTCATTGTAGATTGTAGTTCTGCTTGTAAATACAGCTTTCATTTGCTTCCAGCTGAGCTGGTCTGGCAAATTTAATGTTGGAGGGGACTTTTCAACCCACCACATGCATTAAAAACAAAACCAAACCAGCCAACCAACCAAGCAAACAAAAAAAAGAACAAAAAACCCCAAAACAAACAAAAAACCCCAGGCCTGCAATTAGTTCTGTAATATAAATTAATGAAGCTTTAGTGCATACCTTATAATTAAACCTTTTCTAAGAGGGATTGTGTCTTAATATCATTGTGCCAGGAGGATGGATCATAACTCCAGCATTTGAGGGTTTTGGGTTTTATTAACTGCTACAGAATATAAAGAAGTATAATAAATAATTACCATTAAATCACAACCAGGGTAATTAGTAAGACATCTTGGAAATCACAGTCTTTGCCTGGGTGTTCACTCGCTTGTTAATTCAGGCAACACAAGGATTCAAGGTGGTGTGAATAGTTTGTGCAAATGAGCATGAGCAGGTTTGGCAGCAGTGGGTCACTACTGTGAGCACATCCCAGTGCCCCTCAGATTTCAGTGGGGTTTAAGCATTTGTTCAGGTTCTCAGGGCAGCCAGGAACTGTATTACATTAAATGTATGCACAGCCACCCACAGCACAAAGCTTTGATGAGCATTTAGCTATTGCAGTTGCGCTTTAATTACTAATTCTTACTTTATGGACTAAAGAACATCTCCAGGAAAACTGAGGAACATCTTGGGACAAGGAACCACAGAAAAACATTTCTGGTCGTGTTTCTCAAAGCACAGTGAACTTCATACAGAGTGCTCAGTTCACACTAGCATAGATCAGGAGCTGCAGAAGTGAGAACAAGTTAAAAATCAAAGTGCAAAATATGACTGGCAGCTAGTAAAACCAGATTTATATTAAATCAAACCAATGATCAAGCAACCCAGAGAGTTCTTTTGGGAACTCATCTTGGATCTGCTTTAGCTTCCAAGTAATTTGAGCCGTTAGACAAGACTATAATGAACTACAACAACTCAGGGAGTAATTATTACCAAAATTATCACTGGAATTTAGTAACAGCTGAGCCGTCAGAGGTCACGCAGAGGCTGACATCAGGGCAATGCAGCTCCCTGCAGCATTCTGTCCCTCATTCTGTCTGCAAGTGTCTCAGCAAGAGCTTGCATTGCTTTTTGGGACATTTCACAGCCAAACACCTTTTGCTCCTAGAAATGTTTGCTAATATTCACATTGTGTTTCCCCAGTTTTAGTTTCATATCATTGTTTCTGTCTGTGTAGCCACTTAATTAACAACCATTATCAAAACAGTGCTGAGTCACATCTTAAAACTGCTATGTGGAATTTCATGCTTAACAAAGGGGCAGGCAGATGCTGGCTCTGCAGTGAGTTTCAGGCAAACTCCCAAGGTAAACTGCCTGTGGTGCAAGTCCCAACCCATCCAGCCTCTGCATGCCACACCAACACCAGCTTTGCTCAAGTAGGGAGGACTTCTGCACTATTTGCAGCGTGTCAGCAAGTTTTCTGTTGGCACACATCTTTCATTGGCTTTTTCTGTCAGGATTTACTCAACCCAAAGTCACTTTAACCAGGTCCCACTTCTAAAGCCCCAACTACCAGTAGCCAGAAGTTTTTAGCTAAACCCAAAGTTTAAGCATTTCCAGCTTCAGTTCCTGCCTCACTACTCTAAACTTGTGCACTACAAAGACATACTTTGTGTCCTACTTCACTAGAGCAATTCTAAACTCATTGGGGGTTAATCTTCAAAAGAAGAAAACCTAAATAAAACATTCTATCAGCTCTGAGCATCTGCACTGCTGAGGAAATACTGAGTAACATAAAAGCATCATCTCTCCTGCTCTGTCATGGGGAAGCTCAGTAGAAGTATTAACAATGATAAAAGCTGAAGAGGATGGTCCACAAGTTTCAGTTTCCTCTGTAACTATCAGTAATTTTCTCAAGAGTCATTTCCCAAACAAGGCAAGGTGACAGCACTACCTGCTGCTCCCCATCAGTGTGCAAACCTGGGCAATACAAACTCACTAATTGTGGCAAGCAGGCAGCTTGTGTCATCTCAAAAGTGGAAAGTTCATTAGATTCCAGTTCTGCTATTCCAAAAGGAAGGCTCAGCATTTTCTTTCAGAAATTACTAAGGCCTTTTTTCCTGACTTTAGCTTGGTGAAAGCAAACAGAACAGCTAATTACGCTTGGGAAGAATTCCATATGATCATTAGACCAGTAGTTTGCAAGACAGGTTTAATACCAGATCCAAAGGTGATTTGTTTAGAGCAGGTCTAAACTACAATGGTTGAGATGAGATCACAATTTGCAAAGTATTAGTTTAACGTGTTGTTTAAGTGTGGCTTGTACAGGATTCATGCACCTGCTTTTTGGCAGGAGCTTTATTTTAAAGCAAGTGCAGAAATACAGGCAAGGATAGAGGGGAAACTAAGGATTCTGGAACAAAAGAGGGAACTGTTGAGTGGAAGCTTTCAGAACCAGAGCTGCTAGAACTAGAACTAGAACTAGAACTAGAACTAGAACTAGAACTAGAACTAGAACTAGAACTAGAACTAGAACTAGAGCTGAGGATAACTTGGAGACCTGCTAGCCATAGAAAAAGTGAAGTGAGAACAGTTTTGCTAAAGTAAGCACCAAGAACACAAGGCAAGGCACTCAGAAAGTGTTTTTATCCCAACTAGAATGATTAAATGCTGAACTACATCTCTGAAAATGTCCACAGCACATCCACCACCAGGCACTTTTAAGAGCAGATTAGATAACCATCTACAGGGAACAGTCTAAGTAGAGCTGCTCCCTGCCTAAAGGTAAGAGATGCCTTAGTGCTTCCCAGCCCCAGTTTTCACCACGTTTTTCAGCCTGAAAACACAGGTTCTTTGTAGCAGTGACAGAGATCTAGATACACTGAGCCAAATAAATCCCCACTCAAAAACCACTTTAAAAAGTATCAAGAATTCCTTCTGTAGAAAGGCACAATTAATACTCCCCAGTCTCTTTGAATCCTTGAGATCAATAGAGGAAACATGATAACAACACCAACAGCTGTAACAAGAGGTTATCTGGGAGGTAAAACCATCCCTTCATGCACAGACTGCACTGTTAACATGTTGCATCTAGAGGAAGCCCTGGGTCACCCTCAAGTGAAAGGAGCCCCACTCATCACCTTCATGGAACAGATTGCAGGAAGAGGGGGAGCTAAGGCAAAGACCTGCAAAGAGTCTCCAGTAGCTTCCATGTGAAAAACAGGCTGGAATCACAGAAAGATGTAAGAAATCTGGCTGAAATTGTTCAAGTTGGTTATAGCTTTTGATTCCAGAGGAAAGTGTGAATGTGAAATGTGACTTCTAAAACAAAAGGGAAAGCTAATGCCAAGAAACATCTTGATTCATACTATACATAGAAATATTAGTAGTAACTTACTCTGAGTAGTAACTCTAGTATTGCTTGAGTCATGTGTGCAAAAATGACACATGCCGGTAGCTGGCATGGTTGGCTTTAGGCATTCGTTAGCTTACTCCTTGCTGTATGAGTTTGGTTATCTCTGGTTTCATTTCTCACTAACAACTGCAGGGTATTTCTAGGATATTTAAGTGTTTCAAACTTTAATTCAACAAGCATTACTCAGGTATTTGCAGCTGAAACTGTTCTGAAACATTCCTTGCTTGCTTTGCTTTGTCACCCCCTGGTGACAGGCTGGTAAGGCTCTGAAGGTAATGCCAGGAATGAACTGAGAGAGGAAGGAAGGGAGGCTGAAACAGCAGAATGAATTGTTCCATTCATGTGGCTTTTCTGCTAGGGAATAAGTTCACTTTGTAAACAGGAGAGAGGTGTGGTTTGCAGATCGGACAGGAAATCCTTAGTTCTAATCCTTGCTGTGTTGTTGATTCCCTTAGAGACCTCCAGCAAATGTTTTCTGTTCCTATTCCTTAAAAAACTGGAAATAAGCAGAGAATGGTAGCACTTCACTGGGTCCTAGGAGTAGCCTTTCAGTTAAAACATTCATAACATGCTTTAAGAACAGGTCATGGAACATGCTTGAAAAGTGGGTTATTTGTCTGGGGCTATTTCCTGAACTTGTTCCTGGGGCCAGGGTCCTTAGGGGAGCCAAGCTACCAATGCACATCTAGAGGCTTTATTTTTCTCACTTGTACCAAAGGAGTGCAGATACCTTACCAGGGGTATAAGGAAATGCAGCAGGCATTGTCTGGTGTGGTTTGTGGTCAGGCAGCCTTCTCTGTCGTGCCCAGAACATACTGACTGCGCTTAGCCTTGCTGCACAGACTCCTTAATGCTCTCCCCTTGGGTTGCAGGGAGCACACCGGCGAGTGAAGCTGTGTGAGGAGGGGCTGTGGCTGAGGGAAGTTCCTGGAGAGGGCTCTGTGTGTCAGGCCCTCATTAGGAGATGCATGCTCTGGCTGTTGAGCAGCGTGGTAGTGCCTTCCACCTCAAGAGCCCACGCAGTAGATGCAGGTGTCTGGCAAGCTGCTCCGCTGTGTCTGATGTGGAGGGTCCTGGAACCAGCAGATGATGGTGCTGGGAATACTGAAGCAGCAAAGAGTCTGGAGGTGTGGCAGCTCTGCTGGGAGTCAGGGCAGAGATTCTGATGGTTTTAGTGTGGTTCTGTATCCATGTAAATGACTGGTTCCAACCCCCTGCCCTGGGCAGGGACACCTCCCACCAGCCCAGGCTGCTCAAGGCCTCATCCAGCCTGGCCTTCAACCCCTCCAAGGAGGGGACAGCCACAGCCTCCCTGGGCAACCTGTGCCAGTGTGTCCCCACCCTCACTGTAAAGAATGTCTTCTTAATATCTTCTAAATTTCCCCTCCTAAAGCTTCAGTCCCTTCCCTCTTGTCCTGTCACTGCAAGCCCTTGCAAAAAGTCTGTTCCTAGCCTTCTTGTAGGCCCCATGTTTTTGCTGGGTGTTTCTTCCCTTGTGTTGCATGGAACACTGCATAAAGAGGCAATTGTTTGCTTAAACCACTGTATCTCTATTGTCCTTTTAGAACAGTAATGAGCATGAGGTAACTGGACTTGGGGTCTGCCACAAGAAATAGGAGCAGCCAGCCCAGAAAGTGAAGCTGCAGTGCTTCTTTGAAGGGGTGTTTTCTGCAGCAGCTTGCAATAGCTTGCTGTTTCCTCTGATTCCTTCGTGCAGTGCCAGCATCAGCAGAGCTGTTGCAAGCAGCCTGGGTGTAGTCCTGGTTTTATCCAGCGTTGCCAAATTTGCAGCCTGACCACTCTTTCCCTCCCAAGTCGTAGTCAGCTGCTGATTTCAGCGTCGTGTTTGCCACCCTCACAGTGTAGATGATGTGATGCAGTGCTCTAAATGGAATAAGTATCTTGCTTCTGTTGTGACTGTAATGGGTGCTTTGTTTACCAGGAAAGCCCTGTCCCCATGAGTCAGTTCTGAAGTGGATTCATTCTGGGTGCACCACCAGAATCCTCTGTAACTGGCCGGATGCTGGTCCTGAGGGGAAGGCTGGGGAAGCAAAATCCAGTGAATTGGAAAATGCCATCCACAGGGCCCAAGCTGGCAGCCATGAATGTGCACAAACCACAGTGATGTTTATCCAGTGTTAATCCCTGCACTTAGAGATGTGCTTTTGGCCATGAAACAACTCAAATCAAGATCTCCATGAGGCACATTCCAACCCACCTAGGACTTCTGTTGACAGCAGTAATGAGCCAGCAGTAATAAGCCACCAAACCTGTGTTTTCTAAGTGTCTGATGTTTCTAGGACTCCTGAAAAGGCCACAGCTACATGCACTGTTAAATATTGCTGCCATTCCTCATCTTGGCTTGGTACACATCCACAAAACAAAATAATCCAGACAAACATTTGTAGTTGCATCAAAAATCATCCCAGAGTTGAATGTAAAGGTAAAAAAAAGTTAGCTGCTCCTGGAGACAAGCTTTGCTTCTGAATGATCTGCATTCCCAATGGTTTTAGGATGGTTTTTCACATTGGAACTGCTCCTTTTGGTTTACAAGCTGTGTCAATTGTAGCAGCTGCTCCAAACAGCACTGAGATGCAGCCCTTTCTGGGGTAGATTTTCAAAACTGTTCAGTGAAAAAGCTTCCAGCACCTATCAAAAAAGGACTAATCCTATGGGTTTTCTTTATGAAAATCAATGGTAAGTTTTAAATTAAAGACTGATAAGGAACTTAAGGGATGTGTATTTTTTCCTCTGTTCTGTTTAGCATGAGCTAAGCAAATAATCTCATCTCTTCCTTCCCTTTTCCCTAAAAGCAGGAACAATAATAGTTTCTTCACTAGGCTCATGCATTTGGGTTATCCCACAGCATCTAACACTGTTTTGCTGCACAAATAACTCTAACTGCTATTTACTAAGGGAGACCTGAAGTTCCTTTGGATGTCTGTGTAAAATACGCTCTGAATAAGATTTTTTGTGATGCCAGAATAATTGCAAGAGAAAACAAAGATGAAAACATCCTCTAAAACTATCTGGGAAATTCAAGTCAGGGAATAATAAAAAACCCATTTAGAATAAACTCTTTAGAATAAAACCATTTAGAATAAACCAAACCAGGTTGGAAGAGACCTTCAAGATCATTGTGTCCAACCCATCAACCAATCCAACCCACCCAAACAGCTAACCCATGGCACCAAGCACCGCAGCAAGTCTCCTCCTGAACACCTCCAATGATGGCGACTCCACCACCTCCCTGGGCAGCCCATCCCAATGGGCAATCACTCTCTCTGTGTAGAACTTCTTCCTAATATCCAACCTGAACCTCCCCTGGCGCAGCCTGAGACTGTGTCCTCTTGTTCTGGTACTGGGTGCCTGGGAGAAGAGACCATCATCTGCCTGTCTACAACCTCCCTTCAGGTAGTTGTAGAGAGTGATAAGGTCACCCCTGAGTCTCCTCATCTTCAGGCTGAGCAACCCCAGCTCCCTCAGCCTGTCCTCATAGGGCTTGTGTTCCAAACCCCTCACCAACTTTGTTGCTCTTCTCTGGACTCGTTCCAGCAACTCAACCTCCTTCCCAAACTGAGGGGCCCAGAACTGGACACAGGACTCGAGGTGTGGCCTAACCAGTGCAGTGTACAGGGGCAGAATGCCCTCCCTGCTCCTGCTGGCCACACTGTTCTTAACCCTTTGTGGAACATGCCAAGAACTCTCTGAAGAGCTGCGGTGCTATGCAGGTATCCTAGGCTCTTTAGAAATGCTTAACACGGAGGAAAACAAAGTCCTTGTGCCTAAAAATGTACACAAGGAGACAGGATCTTGGGTTTTAATTCCCTTCTGAGGAGGTGTAGAATTTCGAGGGCTGTGCCAGGTGTGAGGACACGATGCTAGGCAGCTCCAAGCAGAGTGGACATTGCTGGGTTATTTTTGGACACAGCTCTTTAGTCAATGACCCTGGTGCTGCAGCTGCAACAAAGAGAGGTTTCTGCTTTGCTGTGGAGGTAAAACTTGAGGGAGGAAGGGAGGAAAAGAAGATGAAGAGTGGATGGCCTGACCCATATCACGTTTTGCTAATGGCATTAATTCATTGTTTAATTAAATAGTTAATTAAGTTCGATGTGTAGACTGGAGAGAACAATTAATCAGCTGCTCGTTTGGGTTTTCGATTTAAGAAAACAAAATTCAATTCATCATCACCCGGTGAATTTGGCTTCCCTCAGAGCACTGATCTCATCAATGTGACAGACACTAGCTGCCCTTTGCAGTATTAATGGGTCATGGCAGAAGAGCTTCCCATGCTTTAGGGAGAATATTTAGAGAAGACTGGGAAAATGTGCTGGAGTAGGAATGGGAATCTGTTTGAGGCTGGCTTTTAAAAGGGCCTTTCAGTGTGGTAGTTGAAATGAGGAGGTGCCTGGGGAGAAGGCTTTACTGGAAGGAAGGTGCAGAGTTGTGGCAATGCCAGCGACGAGCAGTGTGAGCAATCTGGCAGTGCAGGCCTAGAGCCTGACATGCTGGTAGGCCATAAATGCAGAATCAGCTAGCAGTGTAGCAAGACAGTGCTGTGCCTGCAGCATGTAACTAAAACAAGACACTGGTAGCTATAAACATGGACAGTTATCTTGGGACAACAGGACATGCACCTGCATCAACAACCTCGTTGTGTTATTAGTAGTTGGACCAATAATCTGTAATAGTGCAATGTGTGGTCACTCATAGGGAACCAATGGAGCTATGCCAACGAGGCTCCCCGAGTTTAGACAAGTTGTAGCAGTTGCCTTGCTACGCACTTCTTCTTCTTCTGCCTTTCCTGTCTCCTGTTTCTTCTACACTTTACAGTGCTATACTTGCACTACAGGCCCGCACCATAGGCCTGCAACACTGGAACAATAAAGGAACAATACTCGATCACATTGGTCAGCCGTATTGATTCCCAATCTCCGTTGTCTACACAGAGTCATGAAAACAAACCCGAGAAATAATAACAATAACAATAACAATAACAATAACAATAACAATAACAATAACAATAACAATAACAATAATAGTTATTATTATTACTATTACTATTACTATTATTAGCAATAACTAAATGCAAAATGCAAATGTCCTCTTGTTGACTTTTATTTGTGGGAATATGGCTGTTTGTTAAACACCTTTATTAGAATAGAATAGAATAAACCAAACCAGGTTGGAAGAGACCTTCAAGATCATCGTGTCCAACCCATCAACCAATCCAACCCACCCAAACAACTAACCCATGGCACCAAGCACCCCAGCAAGTCTCCTCCTGAACACCTCTAATGACGGCGACTCCACCACCTCCCCGGGCAGCCCATTCCATAGCGCAATCACTCTTTCTGTATAGAACTTCTTCCTAGCATCCAACCTGAACCTCCCCTGGCGCAGCCTGAGACTGTGTCCTCTTGTTCTGGTACTGGGTGCCTGGGAGAAGAGACCATCATCCGCCTGTCTACAACCTCCCTTCAGGTAGTTGTAGAGAGCAATAAGGTCTCCCCTGAGCCTCCTCCTCTCCAGGCTGAGCAACCCCAGCTCCCTCAGTCTTTCCTCACAGGGCTGTGTTCCAAACCCCTCACCAACTTTGTTGCTCTTCTCTGGACTCATTCCAGCAAGTCAACAAAAAGAGGAGGCAAGCCTGGAGAAGTTGTACCTGACTTTATGTAACATTCATTGTCAACATGAGAATTTACAGCCAATGATTTTTGCTAAACTGCAGTTCTCTAATTTTTTAATTTTTCTTTGGTAGAGACTTAACAGAATTCTCAAAATGCTTCAAATGAAGGCTTCAGTGAAAACAACCAAACAAAACCCAACCACTCTTTCTCCTCGGGAGTTTGTTTTGTCTCCTTGCCAGAAATGAATCCTGGGCAGGCTTGGTCAGCTCTCTCCCATTTATATGTTCAGCAAGGTTTGTGGCATTTCGGTGAATGCTGCCAGGAATGCTTCTTCAGAGCAGCTCAGGGGATTTATTCTTGATTAACCTGACAACAACAAGTGGTGTGCACAGTGTTTGCTGTATCAGGGTGGCAAGGAGGATTGAGCTGGGAGTTCCCTCGTTCTGGATAATTTCTATCCTGTCTCAGGTGCCAAATGATGAGCCAGCAAGTCTTGCAAAACAGCAAATGTCTTCTCTTCAGCCTTGTCTGCAACGCTAGGGTTTTGCAATTTTCTCCATGTTTTCTAGGCTGAAGTCAGCCAGGAGAGGGAAGCAAAAGCATAGCCATGTGAGGCAGGTATGAGATAACAGGCAGCTTCCTTTGGGACATTTTTTACCAGTATCCTCAATACCAGTAAGCAGGAATCCTGAGCCATGTGCATGTATGAAGCTGATGAAGCAGATGCTTGGGCAGCTGAGTAAAATCAGCCCACGGAGCCTTCTGTATTGCTGTGTGGACTGCAGCAGGAATTGTGCCTGTCTTGGGGAGGAACTCTGCTAGTTCTCCTTCTCCTCTCCACTGAAGATGTGTGAATGCCAGTACAACCAGTTCAGGTCTCACAATGAGAACTGAACTGTACCAGCTTAAACTGCATTGTCTGAAACTTTAATTACATCAGTGTTGGAGTTTTCTCGCCTCATCAGTGACGAAAGAGAACACGCTGTGCCAAAAAGCTTGAAAGTTTGATGAATGGTGCCTGGTGAGAGCAGCTCTACAGAGCACCACTGCCTGGGTGGCAGTACTGCAGAGAATTCCTGGAAAGTTGTTCCGTGGGTGCTCCTCTGGATTCCTCCTGGAACTCTGCAGTCATGCTGCCACCTATGGAAAGCTCCCCAGCCCTGCCCCGGCAGCCTGGCTCGCTGCTCCGCAGCTGTGCAAACAGGCTCTGAGCTTACACCTCTGATTGCTGATAAAACTCCTCTCTGTTTTACTGGATCTTTGTTAATCTCGACATGAGATGGCTCAAATTCTCTTCCCTTGAAATAAATTAGTTTTGAAATTGAAATTGGTTCCGGAAATTGCTCCTTAGGACAATATTTTTCTTTGACACTGAGGCACCAAGGCCTGCAGAAAGAGGAGTTTGTTCAGAAGTATTTTCTCGTGCTCTCTGCTTTGGGTTGTTCTTTTCCTCAGTACACCATTGGTGTTAGGTGTACTATGAATGTTGCAAAGAAGCTGTAGCATTTGTGATGAAGAAATTTCCAGGTAGTGTGTGAAGGTATCAAATGTTGTTGAGATCTGGAGGAAGGACTACATTGGCTAAAACCTTCAAAAGGAGCTCAAGGGAATAGGGTGCTCAAATGCTTATAGAAATTGGACCCTAGAGCTTATCTGAGTGAGAAAAGTGACAAGAATAACTCCATAACTGTTCTTAATCACTCCCAAAGCAAGTATTTCCAGTCCTGAAATCCTAGTTTGTCTTGATCTGCTTCAGAGAAAATAAGAACAGTAGTAAAATGGCTGATTCAGCAATAAAACATTCCCCACAGAGTATAGCCTCTGCTATTTCACTGGCAGACTTCTGAAGCTGCTCCACATAGACCTGAAAGAAGCAGGAAGGTAAAAGAGAGAAGGCAGTATCTCAATGGTTTTGGAATGAGATTGACCACAACATAAAGCTCTCTCTGAGGTCTGTGACTACTTGGCATGTATAAGTTAAACTGAGGAATGGAACTGCAAATTAACCTGGTGAGACAACTCTAAATCCAGAAAAGCAGTGTGTGTTGCCTCCAGACAGAGGGTGTAACTCTGCCTCTGAGGAGGACACTGCAGGCTGTCAATGTCCATTCCTTGGTAGCTGTGCTCTTGGCTCTGATGTCACCCTGAACCAGTTCTGTGTGGGTGACTGCAGGGGAAACTGCTGTAAATGTTTGTGAGCATCCTGGAAAGCAGCCTAGGTTTGCATCACACAGGATGTCTTGATTATATCAGTAGCAGATATCCAAAGTATTTTTGTTTCTTTATGGCAGTTTCATACAGAGTAAAACTGAATTTTATAATAAATAGTCATGTGGCCAAACCTGATGACTTTTATATCTAATTTGTTTTGGCTGGCACCTCAGGATCTTTAATCATGCTGCAGAGGTGTGATAACCCTGATTTAGAAGGCCAGGAAAAGGAGATGAACTTGCTTCATGAGATGCCTCATTAACAAAGCCTGGAATTGCTGATGCTCCATTTATTTGCTCCAGTTTGCTGTTAATGTCGTCTGTGTGGCACTGAAAGTTGGGTCTAATCCAGCAGGCAATTCCCCTTCCTGCAGAACTGCTCAGGACGTGCTTTCTCTTGCTCCTCTGCATAGCATAACTTCAAATCTATGCTGCCATTTGTGCTTGGAGGGACAGAGAGGAAGGCTTCTTATGGACCAGACTCTATGAAACAGTTTTGATTGAGGTCAGAAGCAAAGTGTGTATTTACACTACTCAAAAGCAGAGTAGCAGGACTTTATAGGAATCAGTCTGGCCTTAAGATGCTATATGGAAAAAGAAAAGTTTAGATGGGAAAGTCTGTTGGAGTATAGTATGGGTCAGGAGACAGAAGAGACTTCTCTGTCAGTACAGTGGTCCTGGGAAGGCATTTTTTTCGGGGTTACATGAGCAGGAGGCATGTTCAATCAGTAACTATAGCTTTCCACATCTTGGGAACAGATACCAGCTTTGTAATAGCAACGACTAAATGCTCATCCCTCATTAAATCTAACAGCACATACCAGAGCTGTTGAGGTTATCCATCAGTTGAAGTCTAAGCAAAGTCATCTCAGAAGAGAAGAGCAGGACAGCGCTGGATTTATTCCCTCCTGGAAGCAGCAGTTCTAGCAGTGGCGTCACCGTACGGGCCACAAGGTGGTGGCATTGCCCAGCTAAACCATCCTCTCGGTACTGGGACTTCGATGGGTTTGTGTCTTGTGCAGCTTCGGGGAAAGAAAATCCCCTTGAACGTTTTACTCTGTTGCATAATTAATCAGGAACATAAAACACACATCTTGATGGGAGTGACTTTTTTCTCTTCCTCTTCTGCTCCCCCCAACACCAGTTATTAGGCATTTTGAATAGCATTTACCTGTCCTTCAAAAGCACTGAATGTGGTTTGTGCCCTGGGAGTTGGAGTAGGTTCAGTCCCTGACTTCCCATGTGATCTCGGGCGAGTGGCTTAAATTTTGTGGAGCTCTGTTTCTGAGTGGTGAATTAGAATTCCATTCCACCTGCTCTGGTTCACTGTGCAGCCTCTTCAGGCACAGCATATGCACACAGCATCCTGTCTCTTCTGGACTATTCAAAGTACTTTTGTAATCTTTGCAAAGAGGTACGGCCCCAAAATATTTCATTTAATTGTTGTTAACTAACTTGTACAAATGAGTTGAGCAACAGGAGCTCAATGGAGATGTGCACCAGTGGGCAGCCTCTATTGAGTTGGTGCTGAGCCCTATTCCTTGACCTCAAAATTTGGTCTTATGTTTAGGATTCTGCTCCGACAAGTATAAGGCTGGTGTGTGGTCAAGTCAGCGAGCAGATGGCCAAGGGCAGCTTCACTACTGCTGAAACTAATGGCAGAACTTAGGCAGCTCACCCAGTTCCCTGCTTATCTCTTGCTTGTACTCATGAACAAGTGCACCTAAGATACTGGGGGATGGGAAATCAGTGCAGGTGTTAAAACATGACAGATGATCAAATATTTAGTGCCTGTCTTATGAAATAATAAGGCCAGGAGATTCTGTCAAGTGTTAAGTCTTGTAAACTGTATTCCCCACTTCACAAAAACTGTGGAAGTGGAACCTTTCCAACTGTGGAGTGAATCTCTTAATAGTTTACCAATATCTGCAGTTTTACCTTGGGAGCCAAGCTAAAGAAGTGCAACTTTCTATGTGATCGGCGTGGATGCGTCCGTGTGAGGAGTGTGCAAGTGTGGTGAATTGAGTATCTAGATAAACCTGGCAGTGCCAGTGCATGTCCTTGGCTCATTAACCAATACTTGGTGCAAAGGTTGTCTTGTTCCCAGCCCACAGCATGCTTCTTAAAACAGATGTTTGTGTCTTGGCTTACCTCTTAAATGTTATTTTGCAGGGTATGTGGCAAATGTGCCAGTAATGGAGCCTTGGGGAAGTATTTTCACATTTTCATGGATAACATACTCCCAGAATCCAGAAGCTCCTGAGATCAAATCCCCTCTCTGCAGCTGACCTGCTGCAATTTGACTTCCAAGTGCTCTCCTTCTGGGCTCACCAAGCAGGAATGATGCAGTAGCATTGACTCAGTGCAGGTGCTGGGAGACTTGCCTTGGTAGGTGTATTGAAACGGGGAAAAGACACAGCAAAAAGCACATCAAAGCTCCCACTTTGTAGGGCTGCTGTTATGGAAACTAGCTTGCAGTGGTCAACAAAAGTAGAAGCAAAAAAAAAATAACAAAAAATGGAAAACTTAGGAGAAAACATGAAGAAATTAACTGGGCCAGTCCTTCGAAAAGCACTTTTCCAAGGTGGACTAATCCCTGAAGAAACTTTGATTCTTGCACTTCTGACCTTGAGTTGTGAGATGAGAAGTGTTGGTTGAGGTAGTTTATTAGCATATACAATTGCCTAATTGGTGCTGTTGTCTGCTGATTACTCTGCCTGGTTTAAAAATCAGTTACCCATGCACAACAATAGTAACTTACTACTTTTCTGATACTCACTCATGTTGAGATGATGCCTGATAGGCTGGCTAGCAAAACCCGGCTGTGCAAGTGTGTTCAAATGAAAGCTGGAGCTTTTTCATACTAGGGCTGATCTTGCTGCAGATTGTGAATGGAAGAAAGAAAATTATCTGCCATATGCTTCAACATATTCTAGACTTCAGATGCTCTGAACACATGGTCTGGAAAACAACAGAGGGTGTTTTCCTTCCCTAAAGCCAAAGAATGCCTGTGGACCACAAAGCTGTCTGCTCAGGGTAGTGTTCTCAAACCCCCTGAACCTGCTCATCTGTTTTGTTGTGTTTGATGTCTCATGGACTTGGTGTAAGCAAAGGCTTATCTTTCGTCTTTGGCAAGGAGCTAAGGGGGAGGCTGCATATCAAGAGCTGTTCTTCTTTACTTCTCTACACCCCCTGCCCCATGTTAGTCAACTGGTACACAACGAATCTCTAAAGCTGGTGCTGCCTGCCATGAAAGGATCATCCTGAACAGAGCCATCTTCTGCAGAATCACAGCTCAGATGACAATTCTTCCATCTACAAGAGAAACAAACAGATCTGAACTGATATCATGGCTTATTGTAGCTCTTGCTATGGTTTCAAATACCTTGTGGTTTGTCATCATGAAGTTTGCTCTGGGTAAATCTACCAACCATAGAGCCTGGCTCTGGTTGGGTGTCATAAAGGTGCCTTTTTGTTTAACAGCTCTTCACCAGCCTAAGCCTAACCTGACTTCTGTACTTGTCTGGTACCAGCTCGTTCTCACTGATGCCCTTAACTTGGTTCTTAAATTGGACTGATTTGAATCCTCAAGCTTGTGGAAGATCAGAATTATACTGGTTATGGGACCCTAAGACTGGAAAGACCTGTGGAGGGCATTTGGCATCGGGTACTATCAGCTTCACTGCTTGTCACACAAGTGCAAATGCTTGCAGGATCAGAATCAGCCTGTGTGGCTTGGCAGCTTTTGAAATGCTGTCCTCTGAGGCAGAAGTCCATTTGGCTCTGTGAAGTTAGGTGTGTTAATAGTTCTGTTTCACCAAATAAATACACACCCCCACACACACCTTCACACCCTCCCCAACTCTTCAGGTTATTTAATATACTTCAGAGAAGAACCAAGTTGCCAGTCCAAGGCTGTAAAGCTCTAATTGCGATATACTGAGCTTTTAACTACCTCTTCTTACCTTGTGGAAAGAATGTAGGAAGAGTCAGATTAGATTTGGCTTCTTGTGTATGTAATCTTAGCTTCCAGCACCAGATGCTTTAAAGAAGGCATGGGAAACTTTGCAGGAGGCAGATGTTTTGATTATTGACCTTCCCCATGAGGTATTTTCCTAATCTCAATAATTTATATTATGGTTGTAGCAATAAACTCCAGTCAGGGATTTAGAATCTGGTGAGATTCCATATTAAGCTAAAAGATTAAAGCTAGTTCCTCCTGGAAGAAGCCTGCAAATGCAGCCCCTAATAACACAACCTGCTTTGATTTTCAAATTGCAAAGCTCAGTGCCACTTTCAGGATTATTTTGCACTACTTCTGTAACTCTAGACTGAAAATAGCCTCCAACGGCAACATACCTGCACAACCAGCAAATCTGGGATTAAACACAGCTCACACACTCCTGCTACAATGCTAGTTTGCATCAAAGCAATTTTGTATCGCTGTAAGCCCAGGGTCCAAATTTCAGTGTGAGGCTGCGCTGTACAAACTGAAGAAGTGTAAAGCTCTTTGCACTTCTTACGTTTTCAAACTCTTCAAAAATCAAGGGGTTTTTATCTAGCAAGTTCCTTAAGGTTTGCTGACTTTGGAGCAGGCAAAGTCTCCCTGTGGCATCACTCGAGACTGACTATTCCTGTAATTAAAGTCAGACACCTGTTTGAGACAGAGCTCCGTTGAGCTGAATCTGGAAATAAAACTTGGGCCTTAGCTGTACAGATGTCTAAGCAGGAGGTTAAGCACATGGATATTGTCAAGTAATTTTTGTAAGACCACTCAGGTGACTAATATAGGTTAAGTGCCGATATAAGAATGTCTGTAATGCTGGGGACCACTTTTGATTTGCTTCATATGCTAATGAATTTAATTCTGTTCCCCAATATGCACTTATCCAGTTGCTGGTGAGAAAGTGTCTAACAGCGGGAGCTGGGTCACCAGTGTGTGCAACTAGAAAAGTCACAGTCTCCTCTTCCTGTTGAATATTTTAGATATTTTATATACAAAGCCATATTGAAAATCTGTCTTTGATTGCTGTCCATAAACTGCAAAATGAGAGAGTGGATCCCAGCACAAATATACACCCACTTAAAGCCTTTTTCCTGCCTGTGCTTGCTGCTTCAAACCTCCATGTGGTTAGAAAAACAAACTTGAGCACTAAGGCTGCTCAAATCTGCATTATAAAATAAAATGGAACGTACACTCCCCATGGTAAAATATTATTTGCTAACGTGTTCCAAACCCCACGCTAGGCAAAAGGCAGAAAAAGTGTCCTTACAAAAAACAGGTTAAAAAAACCCTTGGATATAAAACCTAGCAGATGTATTTTTCTGTTCTGGTGGAAGGAAAAAAGCACCTACTTATTGGAATGAATGGGGAGACTCAAATGATGATCTGATGGGTACAACATTTCCCCTCTTTTGGGCAAGAAGAGGTGGAGAAGAAGTTATTAAATGTTTACTTATGCATTTGTAAATTTGAAAGCATTCCTTTTTTCCCTGCATAATTATAAACGTGATCAGCTGAATCTCTGAAGCTTTCCCATTTTGTAGGTGCTGATCAGCGTGCAGAGGGGCTGCAGCAAATGGTGCCTTTATGATGCGGGAGGGAAGGGGGAGAGAAAGGGAGAGACCAGGTACAGCTCCTAATGTCACGGCTCTGAGCTGCGTTCCTGGTTACTGCTCACGGCACGGCGGGGGTGAGGGTGTGCGTGGAGGGGGCCGGTGTTTCATACATGGGGGTTCAACTTGCCAAATGGGGGACTTCTTTTTGAGATTATGTAAACCTGGGCTTCAATAAATACAACCAAGGGGACTTCAACGGTGAAGTCTCTGGTTGGTGCTTTCCACTCAGAGTCAAGAGCTCGATTTGCTTTCAGAACTGAGTCGTGTGCACCTGAGCTGCTTTAAGCCTCTCACATTAAAAACCTCTTAAGAATGTTTTGAGGAGTTTGTTTGTTTGTTTCCCCTCAGGCTGTGTTCTTATTTAATTTAAATCAAAGGTCTGGTAAACCAGGAGTAGGTTTACATCAGTCGGAGTAAACTTCACATCCAGCTCTGCTCTCTGCACAGGTCTCCATGCCAGCTCAGGGCACAACTTGTGCCAGTTTCTTGTAGCCACGTTTCTGTTGAAGGGTGGCCCGTGCCAGTCAATGTTTTGTTGATGTTTGTGTTTGGCTGTTGCAAGTTGTTTTCGAGGACTCGTTTGTTTGTCAAATATCGGTTTTTTGAAGGAATGGGATGTCTGTGTGCTTGCCTTGTGAATAACTTAAAACTTCGGGCTGCTAACAGCTTCACGGAACGTTTACAGCAGACACTTCTATTTCTGGTACAAGGCTACCAGGAAAATGAACTTTTGGGTGAGATCAGTGGGTAAAGGGGGAAGGTCAATTTTTCTCCATCCTGACAGTGATAATTTTCAGCTATGACTCTCGCCTTAAGACACCTCAAGGAAGGTGAGTTCTCACCGTGGTTAGGAACAAAACCGAAATGTTTCAAGTGCCGTCTTCAGGTGTAGTTTAACTTTCTCATCGACGTGTTCTCCTTAAGCGCGTGAGGAAAACAGGAACGGTTTAAAGTTGCGCTTTTGAAGGGCTTAAGTATTATCTGCAATATTTATATTTTGTCCTGCTGGGAGCTGCTGAGATGTGTCAAGCCGTGAAAGTTGCCTCCGACGCCACTGAACATCTACATCGGCTTCCCTTCTTGTCACCGCAGCGTGTGGCAGCAGGGAGGGGATCGCTCTCCTCCGAACGGAGACGAGCAGTGCTCGCCCCAGCAGCCGGTTTTTGGGTTTCGTTGGGGGGGTTGTTTGTGTGGGTTGCTTTTTTTCTTTTCTTTTCTTTTCTTTTTTTTTTTTTTCCCCCAGCCTCGGGAAACCAGGAGCTTCCAGCCGTTCGCGGGAACGGAGCCGCTCGCTGCGGCACCTCTCCCAGTGGTGGAGTGCAAAGCCAGCCCTGGCCCCGGCCCCGAGCGAGCCCCGGCCCCGAGAGTGCGCGGCCCGAGCCCCTTCCGAGCCCCGCTCGCCCGGTCTGTGAGCGGCAGCCGCCCGAGGCTCCGCACCGTTCCCTGCCGACTTGGAGCCGTTTCCCTCGGCGCCACGCGCCTCCGAGAAAGCCGCTCCCGGAGCCTTGTTGTTCGGGTCTCCGCTTCGTATTCGGAACGGCGGGCAAGCATGCTGTGGAAGACCCGCTGCTGGAGGGGCCCTTCCCGTCACCGAGGTTTCCTCCTCGGCTCTTGCGGTGGATTTTTGCCAAGCTAACGCGCTCATCCCTTTCGGAGTTACACAGTGCCCATTACCTGCGGCGGAACTGGCTCCCGTAGACCGCACAAATCTCTGAAGGGCAAATCCCCATTAAGCGGCGGTTGCACCAGTGTGAACGCTGCTTTCACTGGGTGAATTTACATCGGAAGCGTTTGAGAGGTGGGCTTTTGCTAGACGGTGTTTACACCGTCGGCATGAACTAGGGAACCTGGATCAGGAGTTTCTCATGTCAGAAGCATTTCCAACTCCTGTGCTTGATCTGGATGATCTCCGGAGGTCCCTTCCAGCCCCTATTGTTATGTCATTTAAGATACGCTGCAAAGAAGGGAAACTTAATTTGAAGGGGGAAGAGATCTGCCGCCGAAAGTGCTTCCTCAGGCGAGGCCCGTGCCGCCCGCAGCTCCGCGCTTCTCGGTGCTTCCCGGCGGGCACGGAGCAGCTCCCTCCTCCTGGGTCAGGGGAGAGGGAAGGCTCCTTTCGTTTGTTCCTGAAGTGCAAAATTGAGGTGGCAGCTGTTTGGAGCGAGGAGAGTGCATCTCCCGTGACCTGCGGCGCTGCCCTCTGACCCGCCGTGAATCCGAGAAGCGGGAGGCTCCCGAGGGCCTCGGCACACGAGTCCCCATTGTTTCCAAAGCTGGCATCGTCCCGCCGGGCACGCACCGGGGGGTTCCTTAAGCGACCGGGCTGAGACCGAAGGAGCATCTGAGTTGGATCTGAGCGGGGCCACCTTGAACGCCTTCGGGAGACAGGCTCGGCTGTATCCCTCGGAGCGAATGACTCCGGTTATTAGGGAACATTTTTCTTCCTACGAATGCATCGGCCAAGGTTAGATAGAGTGCGAATTCTGCCTCCTCCCCTTCCGTCTGTCTCAGGTTTAGGAGTAAATGCAGAAACGGTCAGAGTGGCATTGCCAAAAACGACCTCTGGACAAAGAGGGGGCTTTTACTCGAGGAAATGTACCCACGCTAACTGTGAAACAGTCAACAAACAAAATCTCCAGACTATCTTCCCATTGCCTGTACACTTTCATCGCACGTTCTTGTTTTCTCACTCCCTTCCTTTTGTTTGTTTGAATATCTTACCCTCTTTGGTTGGATCAGTTTTACTTATGCTGAGAAACTGAATCTCCAAGATGAAAATATCATCTCTGAAAGCTTGGTCTCCCCTCCGTAACGCCATCAAACTGCTGTTGCTTTTCTTTAACGTGCAAATAACGCCAGCCTCGCCTTTGCTAACCTGGCGAAATCACTTGCTGCATATTTATCAGTCTGGGGAGGTGGGTTAGAATGGTAAATATCCTTGAACAAAGATCGTCTGAGGTGTATTAGTTCACCCGGTGCCATGTCTGTCACTTAAGTAGACAGAATAATTCGGAGTCCCGGCTCTGCCCTCAGTCGTGCCTGAATTAAGGATACATTTCCGTGAAAGTTTTATGGGATGGTTTTAATTTGCTTTTTTTTTTTTTTTGGGGGGGGGAGAGAGAACTGTCTGAAACTCCATGAAAATAATTTGGCATTGGCTAGAAAGGTTCTTTTTGAAACGCAGATGAACAGGGATTTAGGTTTATTCTGAAATGGAAATGATAGTTCTATCCCGTAAAAAAAAAAAAAAAAAAGAAAGATGATAAAGCAGGTTAAAGAGAGAAGCTGTACATAATGAGTAAAGGAAATCCTTGCGCTGTCCCTTTAACTACCGAACATCTGATTCCCTCATCTGGCAGATGGTCTCTGAGCACAGATTTGCATTCATTGTCCTGAAATCTGTTTTCGCGTTGGTGCTATATAGATTTCAGAGGCAGATCTATACACGGATCAGAATACAAAAGGGCCGGGAGGAAAATATCTCCAAGGCAGAGTGGTTTGGAAAAAAAAAAATCGACACTAAAAGTCGGCGCAGGTAGCGCCTGGCGCACCGCGGGCTGAGCGGGGCCAGCGCCGGCTCCTTTCACGGGGAATTTTGCCTCTGTGGGATGTTATAAAAAGTTTTAAGGCTTGGTCCTGACAGCTCGCCCACAGAGAGAACTGCAGGCTCTGGGCGCTGCAGTCTCTCTCCCCTCCCTGTGACTGGCGCAGGCAGTCTGGGCGCACGGAACCCTGGCAGGCTCCGCGACCCGCTTCGTTCCCCCGGAGCAATTTGGATTCACACGCCCCGCCCGCAGGCAAACCAGCGCTCGCTTTGTTACCGAGTCAATGAACCGTTTCGGCCGGAAAGGGCCTTTAAGGTCATCGAGCCCAACCATTCTGCGACTCATCCGAGTCCGGTGCTGAACCATGTCCCTCAGCACCACATCTTTGCGGCTTTTGACCCGCGTGTCTCGGAGATGCGCACGAAAGGAGGTCTGCCAGCACGATCCGGATTTACAGGAGTTCCTGCTTCTGGTGCAATGCAGATATGAGGCGGCAGGGCCGCTGGATGCGGGGCTGGCAAGCTGTGACATAGGGTGCAGGTGAGGGGTCCCGCTGCCCGGGGTCCTGGGGCCTCTCCCACCCCGCGGTTAATGCGAGCCGGCAGAGCCGGGAGCGCGGCCGGGCTGCGGGCGACCCGCGGACAGCCAATCAGAGATGGCCATGCAAATAAGAGCGCCTAATATGGGCGTGGGCCCCGCCCCCGCCGCTCCCGCCCGCGGCCCATTCATGGTGCGGGGCCGGAGCGCGGCCCGGGCGTGCGGCGCGACTCCAGCTCCAGCTTCTCTCTGCCGCCTCCGTCCCGCAGCTCCCGGCCGGCTTCATTTTTTCCCCTTCTTCTTCTTCTGTTGTTTTTTTTGTTGTTTGTTTGTTTTTTTTCCCTACCCTGGATTAGGCAGCGCTCAATCCTGCTCCCTCTGTCTGTTGAGAAACAGGTGATCCTTGGTAACAGCGATCCTTTCCTGGATGCGGTTTCCTCGCCTGCCTTTGAAGGATGATGACACCAGGGAAGACTGAAGCAGCGTAACTTTTACTCTGCAAGAGGAGAAACTTCCCCCCCTCCCCCCCCGTTATCTGAAGGCATTAAAAACACGTAGCATTTAAGAGCAGAAGAAGTTGGTTTTAAAGCTGAACTCCGTTTTTCTGGGATTTGTGTGTGTCAATTACAAAAGCTGCTTTTTTTCTTTTTCTTTTTTTTTTTTTTTTTAACTTCCTTTCCTCCTTCCTTATCTCCCCAAAGGAAACTGTTGGTAGTTGGAATAGACTTTTTAAATGTTTGGAATTCAAGATACTTTAGGAAGAGGACCAATTCTGAAAGATAAATCTCTAGGTTCCGAAATGGATTCCGTCAGGTCCTGGGTCAGAAACGTTGGGGTTGTGGATGCAAACGTAGCAGCACAAAGGTAACCATCACTATTTCTCTCCAACTTTCCCCCAGCCTTTAAAAAATTTTCTTTAAGCACGACGATTCTTTACTCGCTGTTGTTATTTGCATTTCATATAACATTTATTTTCTCCTTTTCTGTCCCCCTCCCGGTCTCCTCTAGTCAGTGCCAATTCAAAGTAGCACAGCTAGGACTAGGGCGAAGCTCCGAGCCCGCTGAATACCGAGTCCTAAAGCGCAGTGCGGGGATCATCTGTCGGAGACCTCAGGCCATTCCTTCTCCTAGAGAAGAGAGGTGTGTGGAGGGGTGGACAAGTTGTACCTAGGGTACAGGCTGCTCCTGCTCGTCTCTGGGGCAGACAGCCGAGCAGGAGCGGACCAAGACAGGATTCACTTCCCTGTAAATCGCTGCCCCGCTCCCTCCTCCCGGCCTATCTTGTTTACTGAATACAGCGGCCACACAGCTACCGTGGGCACTGGTGAAATCCTGACCCGCGGGTCCAAGGCTGATGATCAGGACAGCACGAAGCTGGGCAAGAAGGGGAGTTCACGAAGCTGGGCAAGAAGGGGAGTTCACGGAGCCTGCAGCCTCCTGCTCGCTTGCGGGTAGTATCTGCCTGAGCCTCCCGGGATCTCTGCTGAGCCGGAACGCCGGTCCGCACCCCGAGCTGGGGGCTTGGTTGATCGCTCTGGACTTGTTCGAGGGGGTCAGCTCCCACTCTGCGTCTTTACTTTCTCTTCCCAGCCAAGTCGGCAGAGGACTGTTATTCCAGTCTTTTCCCAGAAGGGGCAAGCCGATTTAAAAGACTCCTTTTAAGTAAAATATTTTTCTCTTCACTCTCTGGATACTTTAAAAAAGGGTTAGTAAAGATAATAATAAATAAATAGAAATGTTTTTAAAAGTAGCGTCGAGGAAGGCTAAATTTGTCCTGGAATTAAGTTGGGTTTTATTTAGTATAGAGACAAGGTGAAGGGCACCTAACAGCAGATAGGACTTCAGATGCAACACAGAAATAGTCCATCTATGCCCCCACACACAGCCTGAGCATAGTTTCCCGAGCGCTATGGGAGGAGTTATCAGAGTTCTACGAGCGTCAATAGACGGTTTAATAAATACCAGGTGGAAGGGGAGATGTTTATTCCTGGAAAAAATGAAAGTAAAAGGAACCAGCTTCTAAGAAACCTGCAATTTGTGGGAGCGATGCGGTCACATCACACTAGTGGTGGCACCACTGTGTTTATTCAGAGATCTGTAAAACAAACCAAGAGATCCCAGTCCCTACATGAATGAGAAGCCCCAGAGTAGGGGAAGTTGTGGCGCATGTGGTGGGTTTACACCGTGCCTCTTCGGCTGTGGTAAACTCGGGGAAACAGCTCTAGCTCTCCTAAAGAGTCAAATACTTTTGCCACTGCAGTGAAGCTACTTTGGAGGCTGAAAAAGAAGGTATTCTGACTCCAAACTTGTCTGGCAGATAGACTTAATCTGTCTGTTGAGTAACAGAGAGGTGCCCATGTGCACCTATTCTCTGCAGTAGGTACAAACTGGCAATAGGGAGAGGGAGCTGCAACGAGTGTCACTTTCCAAGGTAGCTGCAGTTAAGGATAGCGTGGGTAAGGAAAAGCATTTCCATCTCTCCAAGCCGAGGACTGCGTGGGAAACGTCGCTGAACTTTCTGCAGCCAGGGATAAGATTTGTCTGAGGGGTGATTAACTCAGGTCTATTCCCCCCCTCTATTTAAATCAGAAACTGAAGACCCAGACATCGGTTCAAATAGATCAGTGACTAAAAAAATACATGGACAAACTTGGCTGCTGAGGAACTAGTTGTCCTCAGTTGTCTTGCCCAAAATGCAGGTGCCTCAAGCTGACGGGGAATGTGCTGAGCTCGCTCGACTTCTCCTGCAGGAAAACTGAACGGTGCTGGGGTGTACAGAAAGCACTTCCAGACTCTCTGCAGTGTTAACTCTGCTTCACCCGCCTCATGTTGCCCCCCAGAATCAGTGTGACAGGCAAGAGAACAGGCAGAGGAGGGAGTGAAACACTTCCTGCGTTTAGCAATAACGATCCCGGCGTTCGGGCTCCGTGCTCGTAGCACAGCGGCACACACAGCGGCGCCAGGCCGACCCCAGTGACAGCTTCAGGCGTTGCAGTGACAGCTTCCATCCCTGCAATGACAGCTTCCACCACGGTCACGGCCCCTTCCTTTCCGCGCCGGCTCCGCCACCGCTCCATCCCGTCCCGCGGCGGCCAGGAAGCGCCCAGGTTGGAGCCGGTGCTGGCGAGAAGTTGTTTGTGACCTCTGTGGCACCAGCACCAGGAGGACAGGGGCTCCTCGGCTTTCTCTGTGCGTGTCCTGATTTTGCTGTTGTTGTTTTGCTGTTGCTGCTGCACAACCTGGTAATGTCTTTGTCTCTCCCCCCACCCTATCCCGTCTGTTTCCTCCACAGCGGAGTAGCTTTGTCCAGAGCTCACTTTGAAAAGCAGCCACCCTCCAACTTGAGGAAATCCAATTTCTTTCACTTTGTTCTGGCTCTCTACGACAGACAGGGGCAGCCCGTGGAAATAGAGAGGACAGCTTTTGTGGACTTTGTAGAAAATGATAAAGTAAGGCTTGTTATCTTCCTTCCTCCTCTTTTCCTCTCCAAATTTGATCGTTTTCTCCTCCCCCGTTGAGCTTATAACTCGTAATACCTGTTGCCCCTACAAAATACAACCAGCTCGTGGTCCGTGGTTCAGGTGCTGCAGCAGCGATGTTAACTTCCGTGCTGCTGCATTTGAAAAGGCTTGCAAGCCTCTGCTGTACCGGGAACACAACGGGGAGTGCATGCATCCAGTAAAAATAACATTAAAAAAACCCAAAGGGGACAAATGTGCAGTTATGATTGTTTAAATTTTATGTTTTGCTATCTACCAGATCTGCCAAGTTTTATTAGCTCCCCAACAGATGGGGAATCTGACCTGTAATCCCTCACAATATCTGTTGAGCTCGGTTATAGATAATGTCCTAAGACTCCTAAGTCAGTGGCAGGACTTGAAAAACATTCGCTTTTGGATTTGAAACCCGTGTGTTAACCACTTCACAATGTTTTTACAATGGTTTTCTCAGTCACGGGCAAGATTTTTTTAGTTAAGAAGGAGGCTCATAAATAATTATCTTAGAGGAAATGACAATAAAAAACCCCCCCACAAGAATCATCCCTGCAACACAACCTTCAGGAAATAAATATCAATAACGACTCAATGCTATTGCAGAGTAATGAACACATTAAAAACAGAACCCAGGGAGCTTTCCCACTATCAATCTGCTTTATATTAACTGACTCGAAATGTACAAATTCATCTCGGTGTATTGCCTTGGGAAAGTCGTCGAGAGGATAATAGCAGATATGAAAGGAAAAGAACTCCTGAACTCCTGCAGGAAAAGATGTCAGCAGCGTTTTGTAGTTTGTCCTGGGTCATTCACAAGGTTAATATACCCCAATCAGTGGCTTCACCTCTCAGAATTTTAATGAACTGCGTCACCATTTCCATCATGATTATCAGTTTTTGCATTTTAAATGTGCCAAGTATAAGTTTTGGAACAATATATTTATTTATTTAAATTCTCTCTTTCAGGAGCAAGGCAATGAAAAGACGAACAACGGCACGCATTACAAACTGCAGCTGCTTTACAGCAATGGTGAGTGCCCTCTCCAGTCACCTTCTGCTGGCTCTGCAGCAGGGCAAGGCTGTGGGGGTGCTGTCACTGATTTCTAAACCTCAAAAATTCCTTCTCTTGATGCCCCTTCAGTCTAGGTACGGGCTCTGAACTTTCCCTGGTCGGAATGGGCTTGGGAAACACTCCTGAGGCAAAATGGAACGGTCTTTCTGAGGGTGTTTAATCTGGCACTGGGTAGAATGAGATGGGTTTGTTCTGATGTTTGGGGAAGGTGCCTGTCACACATTATTGATCACGCTTCTCTCTTGCTCTAGGTGTCAGGACTGAACAGGATCTGTATGTGAGGCTCATCGATTCGGTCACCAAGCAGGTGAGCAGAGCTGATGTATGCCCTGCTTACCCTGTCCCAGCCACTGCTTTCCTTAGCACTGCTCTGCAACTCTTTATTTCTGGCTCATTTTTGTCTGTTTACCTGTATGTGCACCTTATTTTTCACAGCAGTTGAAAAGTGATGCTGTAAGTCTCTTTTTGCCTCATCTACAGATTGTAGTTTTTTAACAACCTTTCTGTAGAAGCTGTTTTCCCTGCTTGTAAAGGCTTTGAGGGAAGGTATTTATTTGTGAGCCTTCACCTCAGATCTGATTATTGTGACAAATAAGGGACTCCCTGACCCTGCTGCTTTTGCCTTTGTTTTTGTAGCCCATAACTTATGAAGGACAGAACAAAAACCCTGAAATGTGCCGAGTTTTGCTTACCCATGAAGTCATGTGCAGGTAAGAGGACTTTATAACAGCCTATCATTGAAAGTTGTGTCTGTGGATGCTCAAAGGGCCTTTCCAGGGAAGTCCCAGGTAGGAAGAGTTTGATCTGGGGGCTGGTTGTTTTGTTGTGGAGTCAGAGAGATTCTTTATGTGGGAAGACTTCCTTTTTACTTGTGGAAAACATTTGATTTGGGCTCAATATAGATTTGAGGGGGGAAGAAGGGTGTGGGAGGTGTTTCCTCATTTTTGTTTTGTGGTTGCCTTCCCCCCCGCCATGAGATTTACCAGCCCCAGGTCCACAGTCTGAGCTGTGCTGTCTTGGTTTAAACTAGGCCTTTGTATGTCTTGTTTAAATCAAGACTTTTCATACCCTTATGTCTTGCAAAATCTGTGTTCACTGTTTGAGCAGTTGAACTGGCAGATTTTTACCTGGCAATCAAAAGGCATTCCTCATGTAATTTTCTCTGGCAAAATATTTCAGTGTTCTGAATTAAATTATTATCCTTAATGTTAATTTTGCTTAGCTCTCTCCCAAATGCAACCCCTCAAACCAAAACACCAATCCATCTTTTCTGTACTGTGTAAGCAAGATTTAGGGGGCTTCCACCTTTTAATTTTATAACATTGACTACTTTTGGCATGTCAGGTTAGAAACTAGAGGGTCAAACGAGTTAAGGCTGTTTTAAATAGCATTTGTATAAGTCTGAAGTTACATCTACTTCATGTATATACCTCATGCTTCCATGGTAACTTATTACTTTTCCTGTTCTTGTGCAATTAATTTTTTTCCCCAATACATGTAACAATGCAAACAGCCAATGTTCTTAGATTAAAATGTGTTGAATTGTGCATCAAATGTACTTTCATAAAATGAAAGGCAAACCCAAGCTTGACCTTTATTAAACACAGTTTGTGATTTATTATATTTGTGGGAAGGGGTTAAGCTGTTGGACTAAATGTTGCTTCTTTTAATGTTACAGTTTGCTACTTGATGTCTTTATTTTAGAGCAGCCTTCTAAATGGATATAATGATAAGAGGAGCTTCTTGTCAGGAGAAAGTCTCCATTTCAGTACTTAGCAACTGTGACAGCAGTATTCCTTTTAAAGAATACTGGGAATCAGATGTATGTGAGTGCTACTCTGCTGTGCTCTGCTCTGGCTCACGAGGAACACGAGCAGTGTTACTCCCAGCAGCACTCACCGTGTGCACAGTCACAGCCTCCACAGTGTGTGGGAAATGCTTCTGAGTTCCAGGACCTGTGGATGTAGTAGCAAAGTTTGAGGATAGATGTGTTACTTTCTGTCGCATCTAGAACTTGTGCTTTGCATTAAATATAACTGCTATGCATCCTGTTGGAAGGTTTCACTGTAATTAGGTGAATGTTAGAGAAGGAAAATCTTTGAATTGCTCTGCAGCTGGCTCCTGGTTGTGATAACAAGATAGCAGTTCACGTACTTCATCTCGCTCTGCTCTTCCTGCCTAGACTGCAGCTCTGTTTCAGCAGTTAAAATATTTCAGTGGCCCACATGCACCTTCCCATCGAAATATACTTCTTTAAGGTCAGATTAATTTGGCTTTTCCCTGCTTTTCTCTCCTTGCCTTTGTAGTGCCAAGGGCTCTGTTCAGCTATTGTATACCTGGGCTCTGCTGATGCCTACAGCCGTGTTCTGTGCTTGATTTAAGGTAGTGTTCTAACAAATGCAAGCCGTAATTCCCATTATCCCAAACTCTCCTGCTTGATAGATTAGCTAAGGAAGCGTTACAACTCGGGGATGCCCTTTCCATGTAAAACACAGATTAGGGAAGGGACTCAAAAGTGCTCTGTAAGCTGATCAAGGCATTTGATTTGAAATGTTGTGTTTTCCTAAATCATCTCTGAATGTGTGCTCTGAAGAGGCATTACAGAGATCACTGTGAATAACGCCAAGGGAGTGGATCCAGCTCTAGTTAAACTTGACATTTTATTTTATTTCTTTTAAGTACAATAATCAAATCTTCCTCATTGTGTGCTGCTTAAGTGGCAGCATCAATTTTTAAAGGCCCTGGTTTAGTTTGCATTAGTAACAGTAGATAAAAATTTAATGTGCTGTACCCACTCCGCTGTCCAAATTGATGCCTACTGCTTTTAAAAAGAAAGGGCTGCCTGTCTTTCTGCTTCTCCTCTCCCACTCCCTGCTAGCTGAAGGCAGGCTTTTTGGGGGGGGGGGGGGGTATTTTTCTGTACCTAATCACACAGGCAGATATTCCTGCTGCGTTTGAAACTCCGCAGCTCCCGCTCCGGCAGTGACAGATGCGTGCTTAGCAGGAAAGTTGTCTAAATATTGATAGGGCTGCGGCAATCTGTCACACCAATTGAAAGTTAAACTCTCAATAATTAGAGCTTTCAGTGAGAGGCTCTATTTATTTATTTGCAGAGCTGAATTTTATTATTTCTTTTAGTTTGGGTTCTTAGGGCCTAATGGGAACTGCTCCTGTTAGATGGATCATAGTCATAGGATCCTTTTGGTTGGAAAAGAGCTTTCAGATCATGGAGTCCTGTCTTATGTGCAGAGTCCATCCCCTCAATGGTTTGAAATCAAGGTAAAGAGCCTCCTCTCTTTGAATAACTTTTCTTCCTCTTCTTCTTTTTCTTCCAATTATCGACTAAGAGGAAACTAGTTGTTATGCTGCTGCCAGCAGCCCCCTATGCCCTCAATGCTCAGAGGGTTAAAAGGTATTATAATTTGAACAGAAGTAGTCTCAGGGCCTACAGCTGGCTAATAACAGAGCTGCATTGAGCGCAGGCGAGCCCCACAGCTGTGACTTTCGCCACAAGGCTCAGGCTAGACGGGGGCTCTAATCAGCTGGGCCAGGCGGCCACTGGGGCTGTGTCTTTATCGGCCAGATGGTGTGAATTTAGACACTTTTGTTATGCAATTGCAGGGAGGAGTTGGGGAGAAGAAAACAAAACAAAGGCCACCATGCTGTGAGCTTATGTGAGTTTGAAATTAGAAACAGATTTTTTTTTTTTTTGGTGAGGAGGGAAGTTGAGAGCTGAATTTTAAAAGCATTTTAGTCGAGTGTGAGTAGGGGAAGGATGTGAGTTTGCCTTTGACGTGAGTCTTCTGGAGGTTCACTCTGCAGATCCGGTGGTGCCTGGCCTTGTCTTATGGCTTTATGCTTGCATTTAGTTTTTTTCAGGACAGTTCATGAGGTAAAGCATGGAAATAATTTCCCAGCGTAGATCTTGTTAGAGGGGGAAGTATAATGAGGAAAGGCATAGAAAATAGAAGTCCTAGGCCTCGATATTTGTGTTTTAATCAAATAAGCATCTCTAAAGGCATCTTCCTAGCACAACACTGTAGGAGAAACGTAAATATTGGTGAATTCATCCCAATAAATTACTTTAAGAGAATATTGAATTTAAGAGCATTTAAGAATTTCAAAGAAGGGTTGATCCTGGCTCACCCTCGTCTGAGATTTTTGCCATTGACTTAAACTGGGACAAGTCACTTCTGCTACAGGCAGCACTTGTAAAACAAACCCAAGGGGAGTGCTTGGATGCTGCAGTGAAATACTTGGAAACAAGGATTTAAAGATTTGAGAGATACTTTTGCTAAAATGATGGGCTGAAACATCCTCAGCCTTGGACAGCACTCCAATTGAGGGTGAATGAGTTGCTCAGTGGAAGTGACTAACTGCTTAGGCACTGCTTTCCCTAGTCAAGACTCAGCTAAGAGGGAATGTTCAAAGGCAGAAAAAAATTATCACTCTAACAAAACTCTGCTAGCCAAGTGTGATAAGAATGTTGGTATGTTGATGTTTGTAAAATGTTTGGAGACCTTCAGCTGGAAGCCACAGCTCTAGAAGGAAAATTTTGTAAATATTACAAGTGTAGTTCCTGAGTGTGATAATTGTGCAAACTGAAATCACAGAGTCACAGAAACATCCAGGTTGGAAAAGACCCTCGGGATCACCAAGGCCAACCAATAACCCTGCTCTACAAGGTTCACCCCTAAAGCATAGCCCCAAGCACACATCCAAACTACCTTTAAACACATCCAGGGTCGGTGACTCAACCACCTCCCTGGGCAGCTCATTCCGGTGCCTGACCACTCTTGCTGTGAAAGTTTTTTTCCTCATGTCCAGTCTAAACCTCCCCACTTGTAGCTTGAGGCCATTCCATCTTGTTCTATCACTAATTACCTGTGAGAAGAGATCAGCACCAGCCTCTCTACAACGTCCTTTCAGGTAATAAATAAACCAAGAAAGCTCATTTCAGAACCCAGCCGCCTTGTACTCCAGTCTCACATAGCTCCTTCTAAAACACTTCTGATGCCAAGAAGTGGCCACCTCTCTTGGAAGGGTATCAGAGCTGGGGAGATGTGGAGGTGCTGATGGTGTGTCCTGCTCGAGCATTATTTTTTAGGGTGCATAAGTAGTGCATAAGTTGCACTACTAAAAGATACCTCGTTTAGGGTTATTGCAGGGAGAGGAAATGCCTGCTGCTTCAGCTGGCTGTAGAAACCAAAACACTGCCAAACTACTGTAAAAACTGAGTTCCTTGTGTGTTGTTGTAGCAGTGTGTAAACCAGCAAGGTGTTTCCTCCTGGTTTTATTTCCACCTGCGTTGTTGCGTTGCACGTATCAGCAGGGCAGGCCCAACTTTTACTCTTCTGAGAGAGGGTTTTCAGCTTTTTTTTTTGGGTCTATTAATTTTTTTTTCTTTAGAAAATATCTCCCATTTTGTCTCTCTAGTACAAGAATAAACAATCATTAAGCAGTGAAATGCATGAAAGATGCACTCAAAGCAAAGTTTAAGTGGGCGGAGGAGGGAGTGGGTTATTCTTAGCCGGTGTGAATTACCATAGCTGTGCTGGAGCCGATGGAGCTGTGACAATTTACAGCAGCTAGAGGGTCTGCCCCAGGGACATTTAAATATTTAGTGTATCCTTTTATTTTCAAAGAACCAGCATCAATGAGTAAGTGCAGGTTGCAGGCAAAGGAAGTGTAGAAACATTGGAACAGTTAGAGCTGCTCTTCAAATAGATCTGCTGCTTGTAGCTCGTCTCATTGGGCAAGTTCACTGTGCAAATGAGAAGTTCCTGGCACTGCTGTAACTTAAGGAGAAGAAAACTGCATCTGAAAAGGATTCTTTTTGGAAGGAGATTTTGGGGTTTGTGTGTGTGTGTTGTGTTGGTTTGGGTTGGCTTTGGTGGGGTTTTCTTTTCAATGCTTACTTTAGGTATTCATAATGGAATATTAGGCCTTTCAGGACAAAAAGCTCCTCTTTCCTATTTTGTGCTACTGTAGCGTTGAAGTTCCCTGTGGGTGTATGGAACACAGAGATTCCTAGATACTTAATAATGAACAAATCAGTTACTGGAGGATCAATCACGAGGCTGCCGATCGTCAGTTCTGATGCCTCCTTTTGGTGGACTTGGAGCCATACCTGACCCCTGACACACTTGTAATGTCACTGTGGCAGCTGCCAGACAGCACCGCGGGCTAATGTGTGGCCACATTCCTCTTCAGTTCTGGCTGCGGGGAGCCAAGTGCCAAGCTCCAGCTAGAACCAGCCAGGCCCTGGGCACCCAGTTCCTTTCTTTTCCCTTGTGAAAACCAAGCCAGGGTTGTCTCAGTCACTCTTCTAGGCAAATCGTGATTCCTGAAGATCAGCAGACAAGACTTTAGCTGTTGCTTTGCTGTTAGCTGTCCTAGAAATTTTCTAACTTTGCTTTTCTTTCTCTCTCTAGTCGCTGCTGTGAGAAGAAAAGTTGTGGCAACAGAAATGAGACTCCATCTGACCCCGTCATCATTGACAGGTAGGAAAAAATTCCTCCTTTTCCCACAAAAGCAATCCCAAATTGTTGTTTGTGTCTTGGGGGTGGCTCAGGGTCTTTCTAGATGGTTCTCTGTCAGTGGCTGCCACCTGGGGCTGTCTGTGTTTCGTGATTATTTAGTTACCATCCCAGCAGTTGGTTTGCTTTGGTCCCTCTGGGCTTACCTTGATAAAATAGTTGATGTTTATTTTTTCACATTCAATTCTCTCCAATTTTTATTGTGACCAAATATTTCCTGTATGCATCTGGAATATTTTCCATCCACTAGGGATATGATCCAACTGGATTGCTTAAACCTCCCTTTCACCTGTGTGTGTGCGTCTCGAAACTGTGAGTGAGCTTGGGAGTTCAGCAGGGGTCATACGGAGGCACCGAGTCAGGCAGAGCTGCCTTACCTGGCTCTAAGGGCAGCACTAAATCAGCTTAGGCCACAGGAAAGAAATGATTACTAAGCTGTACTGCTGCCTGGAGGTTGAGGGGTTCGGTGATCTGTATGCTCCTGTCTGGACTGGACATAGTTAACAACTTAGGGTACCTCTAAGGCTGGCAAAGAAGCAAGAGATACACACTGCTGCCTGTGCTGCTGCAACTTCTTGGTTTATTGAGGACTATTTTTTTCCCCCTGAGGGGTTCATATGTCAGCTCTGTCTGTGCCATGACTTCACCCTCTGACCACCCTGGAGATGCACCTTGCAAAACTCCTGAGACTAATGAATCATTTATACCAGTTGAAGTAAAAACCTGCCATGCAGTGCTGCAGTGAACTAAGCACATGCCAGATTAGCCAAGTTCAGGGACCAGTTGCTGCAGATGAACATGACTCCATCAGCAGTGCAGACTTCCCCCTTTTGCTTGTTCTTCTTCCTGCTTCCTTGCTTGGTGTGCTCCGAAAGACTGCGGCTAGATGCTGGTGTTCGTGTTCCTGTTTGCTGCTGTGGGGAGGCTCAGCTCATTGGTGCTTGCCAAACCATGGAAACTTCTAACCCTGTTTATAAAGGAAGAAATAGTTCAGTGGGAAAAAAATGTCAGCCATGTTGTTGTTGTTTTTTGTCTTCTGGAACAAATTCCAAATGTTCTTATGCTGAATAAAACATTTCTGCTGTGACCTCTGCTCTGGGGCCTAGATTTAGATCTAAGGACCTTGCAGTCTTTTCTCCCTCTTGGAAAGCAGCACTTTCCTGTATGGCAGGGAGCTGCTGCTCTGCGCTTTACTGTGCACCCTCTCCCACCATCAGAGATCTGTAGGACACTTCAGAGCCTCTGGGTTCCTGCAGTGTTCTGAGTTGGAATTCCAGTGTGATGCAGACCAGGATCTGATCTCAGGATGCTGCCTCTGTTTTGCCAGCAGTGATACAGCTCAGAGGCTGCCATGCTGCTACAGCAGGAACAGATCTGACTCTACTGAAGCGCAGGACTGAAAGGACCACCTGAACAACTCACTGTGGTTGTACTCTGTGGAGGCTCTGGAGTCCTCTTCTGTTTGTGAGCTGATAGAATGAGGCCATTTAGCTCAGATGCTTTATAAATCCCGGGTTCAATTTCTCCTGCTGTTAACCTAAAGTCTTCTTAACTGTGCTGTAAGAACCTGTCGTGTTTTGTTAGATCTTATCTACTTATTTATCTACCTTTTATCTACTTCTTTCTTGCAGTTGTTACTGGGGCAGTGATGGATGGGACTGGAGTGAGCTGCTGGGCTGTGTGAAGTGCTGCCGTGGGTCGAGACAAGCAGTAACCAGTGGGTGGAGGCATGGGGCCAGGTCTGCAGCTGGGCCAGCAGGGCTGCCTGGGCTTCACCAGCTGAGCTTGGCACGCTGGTTTCAGGAGATGGTGAGCTGCAGCACTGGCAGCTGGCCCAGGCTGTGAGCATTTAGGCTTTCATTATTATTTGTAAGGAAAAGCTCCAAAGCATGGGCACAGCTGGCAGGATTGCTGGCATCTCTGTGAGGAAGCAGAGGAAGCTAGGTTCCAGCCCTGTGCCATGGGGTCCATCCCATCAGGGCAAAAATGGGGTGGCATGGCCAGGGGGTGTCCTCACTGCTGGCACTGGTGCTCTGGATGCTGCACAGATGAGCAGAGCAGTGAGGCCTTCTTGCCTTGCACCTTTCACAAGCACTAAAAGTCACTTTAGGGAGGAAAGCTGTGGCCAGGCTTAAGCATTCTGACTGCCCCTGTAGCATCCATGCTGTGTGCTAAAGTGCTGTGTGCGACGTCCACAGCAATAGGCTTGTGCTTTATGTTTTCTTGTGTTGCTCACTCCCCTCCTCTCAGTTCTCTTTCCCTAAAAAAGGCAAGAGGGCACAGAGATTATCTTTCATTTTGAAGGATCTGGCTTTCAATAAGTTCAGACTTCTGGCTGTCCAGGGTTGTTTTGGGTTCAGGTTAATTTTGTTTTACATTTCTCTTAATCTCAGCCATCAAAAAGGTTTTAATCCCCTCCAACTCCCTTTCAGGCTGATCCCAAAAAAACACTGGGTAACACAAGGATATTTCACAATGCTTAGAGGTGGAACAGCATGAATGGAGAGGCCTGTACCAAATTCCCACCAGCACTAAGTTGCTTTGTCACTTTAAACAAGCCCCTTGACTCCATGCCTCAGTTTCCCCCTTGTTACAAAGTGTTAGCACTTGCCTGGCTGTGGGAAGTGGATTCAACTCCTTGAACAGGAGTGTTTGGGTTTATTTTTCATGTTTCTACTGCAAGGAGGATTTCCTCCGAATAGCAGAGCTGAATTGCTCTTGTTCTGCGCTGTTCTCCATGCTCCTTGTAAGCCGGCCAAGGTAGAATGAACGTCATGAATCTGCTGCTGCTTTGGGGTGAAGCTGGGAGCCACAGATCGATGCAGCCCTCAGCTCCCCACATGCTCCAATCCCCCCTTCCAAGCCTCCAAACCCCACAATGATCTCTTCTCTTGTCCTAGGGAGTCAAAGTCCTTTGTTCACTGCTAAACCCTGCTCTCCTGCAAAGAGCTGCTGTTGTGCCATCTGTCTCTTTATGAATTTTTTAGTAGACTGGATGTTTGTGGGGAGTCACTAACTCAAAGTGCACTTCCCAGCCATTTGACAAGTGGTTCTCCTGGTGCCTAATTTGTTTGTTTCTCCCTCGCCCCCCCAACCCCCCCCCAACCCCCCCTTTTTTTTTAGGCAGAAAGAAAATTTCTTTACTAGTTTGCTGTCCAAAGTATCTTGAAATCTTTGATGTGTACAATCAATTCAAGCTTGTAAATGGAGTGAACTGCAGGCTAGCTTGTGTCACTTCATCTTTTTCTTTTAATGTCAACAGACAGCAGATTTCCCAGCAAGTGGCGAGTCAAGAGAAGCTTAAAGACCTCCCTGAGCTTGCTAGAAAAGTGAAGAATGGACTCATAGTTGAGTTTGAACTATGGAAGTCCTGGCTTCTGCTCCTTTCTATTGCAGGCTCCCTTTATTTTTTCCAGCCATTCCCCTAGTCTCTCTTGAACAGTAACCCAGCTGTAAGTGCCTGCTTTTCTCCCTTCCACTGGTAACACACAGACAAGTGCTGAAGCCGATGTGTGGAAATCCTGTGGTGGTGTGGAAATCCTGTGGTGGTGTGGAAGGCTGTGGCCATCAGGGCAGTCTTGGAGTGATTTAAAAAGTTGTTCTTCTCCTGCATTGTTCTTTGCTGCTGCCTGGGCTGAAGGTGTTACTGCTTCTGAAACAGAAAGGAGTTTAAATCACTGCAGATTCCAGGGCCAGATTTATTAGAAAGCTGATTGCCAGCAGCTGCTTGTCTGAGCATGCTCCTGCTCATGGGCTGTCACTGTGTGACTCTGCAGCCGTTCTGGCTGCAGCCCTGGCAGTGGAGTTGTAGCTTGCATGGGTGTGTTTGAGGGGAGAAATCTCATGGGTGAGAAGCCTTGACCAACGCTGAACTGTGAGGGGAGCATGGTTAAGCCTGAGCAAGGACATATTATATAATTTAAAGAAATAAACCCTGACATTTGCTACTGCTGCCTGGAAGCCTTAAGAAAATAGGTCCAGACCCAAAGGATTTTAGCAGTTTTGCATAAATCAGATAAGCTTCCATGATGCTTTAGTGCAGCTTGGGCAGCAAGCATGGGTGGATTTCAGCCTTGTTGGGTTAGTTGTGCTTTAGCTGGGATAAAAACTTGGATGCTGGTGACTGACTGAATCCTGGCTGAGCAATGCAAAGTTCTGAGCAAAGTGCAAATAGTGTGTGGAAAAATCTGTGTCCCTTTTCAATGGAAACTTTTCTTTGCAATAAGGAGAATCTGGTCCATTTTGTGTTGTGTTGTCAAGAACAGCAAGAGAGGAGGTTAACTGGCTGATCTCCACGCACTAGCACCTCTGGGAATAGAAACCAAGGATAAATTCACTGTGCAAACAGCACAGAAGAAATTGTGAGTGTGTGGAGCAGCACTGTGTGACGTGGGATCTCTGCAACCCCTGTGTGAAAAAGGGTCTCTGTTTGCCTGCACCCATCATGCAAATTCATCCTCCCAAAAGCATCCTCTGTGTATTTATGGCCTAAAATACTCTTCCTTGTCACTACTGCACTCCTCAGCCTCTGTCTAGACTTGGTTTTATGGACTTGTCACTTCATCTGCCCTAACCTTCTTTGTTACTGTCTCTAGCTTTCCTTTTTAACCTTTTGTTTTTGTCCATCCCTTCCTTGTGTCTTTCTTTCACCATCTGTTTCTGATGGGATCTCAGAATTTTCTGCCCTGTAATCATCCCAGGACTCCAGCCTCTCTGAAGCAAGTGCTTCACGTCTGAAGAAGGCCTCCCAATTCATGTGTAGTGTTTCCTGCTTTCAGATAGGAGATGAAATAATTTGTCCTGCTCAGAACATCACCCAGAGTCCTTGTGAAATGAAGGCAAGGCTGAGATCAAACATACAGGAGGGATGTCTGGCACTTGCCTAAGCTGTCTGGAGATGGGCTCATGTTTTAAAGTTCTTGCCCAAGATCATGCAGGAGACAGTTTGTGAGAGTGCCGAGTGGAATCCAAGTCTGATGTGCGCCAGGCTGGATCACATCAGCAGGTCCTGCAGCAGCACTTCCTCTCCTCAAGTGTACCTCATCTGTTTCCATCTTTCTCTCTGATTGGATCTCTATCATGCTGCTGCCACCCACCTCGTCTTTCTTTTTACTCCTTCTTGTTCTTTCCTTCCTTACCCTCTCCATCTCCTCTTCTCTGCTGATTCTCTTCACAAATAAGTGCTTATTTCTCCATGGGCATTCCATTTATAACTCCATGCTTGCTGGCTTTTCCTTCAAGTGGAGTCCATTGAGCTTGTAAATTGTACTGGATCAGTGAGCCCATAATGAGGCTTCTAAGTCCAAACAGTGCAAGTCTGCCGGGATTTTATTGTTCATAAAGCTTCTTCCCGGGGGAGTGATAGAGCCATTAGGTGTGTGCTGTGTTTAATATTTGGTCATGACAGGAAGCAATAATTTTCTATCTTTTACTGTGGCTCCTGAGTTGTTTTTAAGCAGTCAGCTTATTTGAGTCTCAGTGACTGTGAGCCCATTAGGCAAAATGAGTTGCTCTTTCCTACTGGGTTTGTATCTTTCCTAAACTGGCTATATCAGGAAAATAAACTAGACTAAAGTGGCAACTGATTTGCCCTGTGGTGGCTTGAATTGCTTGCCCCTCTCATGAACTCCCCAGTGCTGTCACACCTGACAGGAGATGGCACAAAGCTGATTTCACCAGACCATGGCATTTCTCATGCTGAGGGAATTTTAAGAGCCCTTTTCCCTCTGCTCTGTTTTGGCATGAAGGTAGAAAATTCTGCTTCCTGCTTTTTTTCATCCCCTTAAAGAAAAAAGGAAAGAGTGGAGATTCACTGGAAAAGTGAATCTCAAGCAAAGTAAAATGATACCATAACTATCACAAATGCTTTCAGGATTCAGGCTTTGTAGCCTGTTAGGAAGATGCTCCTCTGCCTCTCTGCCGTATTGCTGACGCTTCCCTCACAGAACTTGTCGCCTCTCTCTGCAGGATGTGCCAGCAGCTCTGCATGCTCCCCACGCTTTCCATTGTTGCTGCTGGCTGCTCCACCAAGCTGATTATTGTAGGTGTTCTCTCGCTCTGTTCCTGTGCACCAGGGGAAAAGTTTTCCACTAAACATTTTCCCGCTGGGTCCTTGCCTTGATCTTTGCAGCTCAGTGCAAGAGGCTGGTGTCAGAAAGGGAAGAAATAATTGCCTTGCTGTGGTGGCTCTGTCCCCAGGAGCTGTGTGGCAGCGTGGCTGCACGAGGTGCCTGTGCCTCAGCCAGACACACGCAGGATCTTCTGCAGAGTGCCAGACCTTGGAGCAAGATCATCCAGAGCTGGAAAAGAGGTGGCACACGGAGGGTAATTACAGAGGCGTTTGCAGCAGCTGAAAGCCAGTATGCAGTGAGCAGATGAAATTAGCTGATGGCATAAAGAAATTAGACCTGAAGCTGAGAGTGCTGGTGCCAATACAAATTGGATTTAATTATTTTTGAAGAGCTGGGGCTAGATTTTCTTATGCAACGCTGATAAAAAGCTATTTCAGCAAATGGGTCCCGATTCAGCAAAGCAATTAGCACTTGATATTGTTTAGCATCAACATCAAGAAACCTGTGCATAAATATTTTGTTAAAAATAAGTCCTGAAAAGAAAAATGAAACCACTCAGATTCCCACGTGGGCTTTTGGCTTGTTCCACATCTGCAAACTTTGTGTATGGAAGTGCAGTTGTTGAGATTGAGTCTTGGGACTCTCACCTTCACAGGAATCTAAAGCAAAAGGGGCTGCTTTGGAGGATGAGTCGAGATGAAGATGCCTCCTTCAGACAGGCCACTTATTTTGGGGATCTGCCTGAAGGTTTTTCTCCTTTCAATGATCCTTCTGTTTATAGCTACTAGAAGCTGCACTGGGTCTTCAGATTGTGAGTATGAGTGAAATCTTGGATAAGTGATGTGTCCTCTCCTTAGAGACGTGGGTGCTCAGGACCTTGAGGAAAAATAACGACAACTTTCAGGGTTGAATCCGTGCTGCTGTAAATCATCCTACTTGATGTTAACAAAATACCTGGCTAGTCAAAATTCCTCTGCTAAAGAGAGGAGAAAAAGTATACAGTGTTGTGTCAGTGTCACTTGTTGACACAGAGCCTCAGAAAAGTCTCCTCTGGGACGTTTTGGTTAAAGGTGGTGTTTTGGGTTTTTTTTTTCCCCTTCCCTTTATCTCAGGCATTTCCCAGCATTCCTGCAGGCACATCTGGTTCTCTCATTTTCTAGCTTTACTTGGTGCCTTCAGAAAGGATCCTTGTCAGTTCCTCTCTGTTTAGCCAAACAACATAACAGGACAGTGGCCCAGACTGATAACTTGCCTAAAATATAGTTGCTCCTCAGAAGCAGTGACCTTAACCCTTCCTGGTGAGGAGCAGTGCAGGCTGGCTGTGGACACATCAGTTCTGCAGAGACGAACCAGCAGCACAGCCATGGCCATGCCCCTGTGCAGTGCCTGCTGGATTTCACAGGCTGCCAAGGTTTCGCTCAGCTTAGCCCTACACATGTTGAGTGTCTCTGTCATCGCCTTCTCCTCCCTGCCCTCCCCAGGTACAGCATTTCAGGTACACCTTGCACCTCTTAACTGGTCCTGAACAGCAAGGTTAAAGCTGAAGTCACTGACAAGATATCTTGATTGGAGTTGCAGCTCTTCCCCTTCCTTAACACATAGATCTCTCTGCAGCTGCTTCTTGCCCACAGGAGGCTTAGGTTGGTCACTGGAAGAAACTTCTCTGCTGGAAGGGCTCTCAAGGACTGGCACAGGTTGCCCAGGGAGGTGGCTCAGTCCCCATCCCTGGAGGTGTTTCAAAGCCCTAGAGATGTTGTGTTGAGAGACATGTCTTAGGCCCAGCCTCGGCAGAGTCAGAGAATGGTTGGGCTGGATGAGCTTTAAGGGCTTTCCAACCCTTCTGTGATAACTTTTCTCCTAAATGGCAAAACATTTCAGTAGGTTCTGTCACATATCAAAACTGCCTTTTAAAAGAAAAAGATGTTCTTTATAAACCCTTGTTCTACTCACAGCATGCTCTTGCCAGATTCTATTTTTTCACCAAGAAAAAGTAGTCTCAGATTTAAAGCTGCAGATAACTGAAGCTGGATTAAATCCTTTATGAAAATTTATTCTACTCTTATGCCCCAACTAATTACTGCTATTGATAGGGTCTCTTATTTCGAGACTACTGGTTCTAATTGATGTTATTTGATCTAATCTGTTTGCTGGTCATTCAGTGGCAGCTGAAACACGAGATGGCTTTCTGAGGGCCTGGGTGAAAAATCATTTACTGCCGTGGCAGTGTCGCTGAGGAACTGGCTGTGAGTGAAAATCCTGCTCAGTTCTGTGCAGACACAAACTCAGGCTTTTAGTCCATTTTTGTCTGTACTCATGTCCCAAAATCTTATGGCAGCAGCCTTGTTGCTGTGCTTCCAAGGTCAGAAGAGCACCAGGCTGTATAGCTGTGTGGCTTTCTGCTCCAGGACTTGTAGCTGTGTTACCGCAGTGATCCCTGCGGAGGCTTCCTGCATGTTATCCTCCTGGACACCCACCGGTAACAAACCCTCAAAACTCCTCCCTTAGCCCACTGAAAATTTCCTGTGCTGCGTGCTGCTGTCTCTCTCCTAAGCCATGTTTTCTCCTGGAGTTCACCATTGTTTTGTCAGCCCACCCATCACAAAGCAGAGGTCACATCAACATGACCTTTTGCTGGTACGAGGAGGCTGCTAAATAATTCACGTGGCCAACTTGATTTCGGGGTCCACATTTGTTTTTTCCACTCTCCTAATCAAGATGCTCATTTAATTCTATTCCAGCACCTGTTCAGCAATTAACACCCTACAATTTGCATCTTACCCTGACATTTGCTATCTTTCCAATTAGTTTTTATATCAGTATAATTAGGTAGGGTTATTACAGTGCATCAAGCAGGGTCGAGGATATTCCCAAGCCTTTAAGCTCTTTCCCAGATTTGTTTAGGGAAGCCACGGAGGGTAAATGGTTGATTAGGATCACTGTTTTTCTTCTTCATTCAGATCAGGAGAAAACTGTTTCCCCACGTGGCTCATGAAAGATCAGGGAAATATGTCAGTCTGTAAGAACTAATATTGTGTAGTTCATGACTTTTGGGGTACATTTACAGGGGATTATTAGGAAGGGTCAGGCTGTGTGGCCACTTGCAGTGGCTTTCACCAGGGGACATTATGCTCTTGCTTTGTATTGCACCCAGCAAACTGCAACAATGCTTTTAATGTTTGAAATCAATTTTTGGAGTTATCCTGTGGGTAGGGGGAAGGAGTCCCAGTTAGAGGGCAACCCAACCATACTGAACACTTAAGCTTAATTGGTAAAGACTATGGGAGTGAAGTGGCTTCTCTGAACACCTCTCAATTTGAATTCCACAGAGGGAAGGTCTTGCTGTTCGCCTGTGACTAGCCTGGGTTGTAGGCTCTTGGTGTTAAAAATTGTCAACCAATGTATATTGGGTGTGGCCCTTCCGCCTCCTCCTGCATTGCCAGTAGCAGAAGAGATAGCTCCTTGCTGTTACTGTTGGGTTTTGTTTTGTTTTCCTTTCCTTTTGATCCCCCCGCCCTCATCCCCTATACAGTGCTGACATAAGGGAGGCTGAGATGTATGCAGGGAGGTGAGACACAAGGAGATGAGCTCTATTGTGTGGATCAGAGGGAAGTTTCCTTTCTGCTCTCACACCACCCAGCTTGCTACTTCTTTCTTACATGTCGTTTGAAATTATCTCACTCCAGCCCCCAAATTCCCCTGTATCTCTCTGGAGTCTGTAGGTGCACACAAAGCCTACATTATCAGGAGGCAATATTGCCCTTGGCGAAATTGCAGCAAAGGGAAGTGTGTGACGGTAGGAAAATCACACCTTGCCTGGCAAAGAGGTGGATCAAAAACCAGCCCCAAATCCCCCACTTCATGTCTGGTGCATTGCTCCTGGACCTGGTTGTTATTCTGAGTCTTTCTGCAATATACCTTAATGATGCTCTCTAGACCTTGGTGGGGAGGGATACAGGGGGCCCAAAGGAGGAATCAACCCACTCTAATTCCCCAGTCTGGAGAAGCTGGAGAGAGGCAGAGTTTTCATGTGCTGAGCTGGCACAGCCAGAGCCACAAGCTGTTCTCATGTTTTTGAGTGTACTGTAGGGTTACCCCTGCTCAAATGAATAATCTAATTGTAATGAGCTTCACCTCTCCCCACTGCGTCTTTGTTTTTAATCACTGATAGCTTTACATGGGGAACTGAGCAGGCTTAGGTAAACAGTGTGGAAAACTGTGAAATTGGAGCAACAAGGAAGAAATAGAATGGGAAAGGTGGATGGAGATGGATAAGAAACATAGGGACATGAGGCTGGTTAAATGGAATGATCAGATCCAGAATGAGAAAACATAAGCATCAAGCAGGCAAGTTTTGAACATCTAGTCTCATTGCTGTGGGCAGGATCTCTGTCTTAGTCATCCTCTCTAACTAATTTTTAAAGTGTTAGCCCTGCTGCTTTTCATGAGATCAAATCCATGGGAAAGAATTTTCGAGACCAATTGGTAAGGAATTAAATTCCCAAGATCTAAGAAGGTTTCAACAGGGCTGCGACACCACCACCTCCCTCCCCCCCTGCTCGCCCAGGTTTAAAGGCAAAGCAGAAGATGGAGATGTTGCAATCCGCTCCCTCTGCTGGTGAAGGCATCGGCCCTGGCTAACTGTCTTGGTTTTTTCCCTGTGTGTCAGAGCAGAGCCTGGTCTGAAAATTTATTACTTTGAACACTGGATCAGGCTGTACTAGCAGATAAAAACATGAGAGTGCACTGAAAGAAATAGGGTTACGAAGGAGGGGAGCAGGAAAGAAAAGGAGTCTTGCAAGGGTTGAAACTGAACTTGGGAACAAGTCAACTGGATGAAGAGATCTGCCCAGCAGACTTTACTGCCTTGTGCTGTGAGCAGACAAAGCCAACACTCACCTGCGGTGTGTCTCTCAGGCTCTTGTCTTGGCCAGCAACCTGGTTCTTCAACTGAGCTCTCTTGATGAGCACAAATGAGGTTCTACGGAGCCAAGGCTGGGAATGTGCTGAGAGGAATGGGAGAGAAGGGTTTGTATAAACCCTGGGAAAAAAGAGGAGAATTTGTATGGAGATCTCCTATTCCATTTTTCAAACTCATAGCCTTCATCTGGACCCTTATCTGTGCTAAACCCTGAGCAGTGTGAAGCTTTGCCCCTGATGTTCACCTCTGTATCTCCTGTGGAAATCTGGAGTCTTGTGTGCTTGGTAGGTGGGTGGGAGAGAGAGTAAACAAACAGTTCAGTTTAAAATGGTAACCGTACCCTGCATTGTGCAGATCATGTCATTATCTGATCACCTTGTCTGCACTGAAATCTTACACTTCATCTTTCCCTGTAATAGATTTCACCCTGGAATGCAAATGCACTCTGGCATTGCTGAGCAGTCTGGTTTGCATTGCTTCTGGGTGCTCTGGGCCAGGAAGAGAGGCTCTTAATGTGCCCCAGAAATCACTCAGAGTGCTGAAAGGTGAGCAGCTTCTCATTGCACGGCAAGCAGATCATCTCCAGCTGCTCCTGGTGACATCAGGAAAGGTTGGGATTTGTATGTGTGTGACACCACTGTGAAGGGCTGAATCTTACTGGTGCTGGGTGTGGATTGTTTCTGAACCAGCAAATGAGAGTTTTGGGGCTGGTCTGCTTATGGACCAAGGTCTTAAAAATGTGACCTTTAGCTGCCCTGTCACTATTCAGGCTGAGATGTTCTGTGTGGCCTATGAGTTTAGAATGGAAAGTCTAATGTCTGGCATGGACAAAATAGCCCAGAGGCAGCAGCTGATGTTACAGAACTTGCCAGCTCTTAAGGACTTTTGAAAATGAAGCCATTTCTAGCCTGGTGCTTTTCAATCTAAGAATTCTGCTCTAAATCATCTTACCTCATAACACGAGTGACCTCTTTTCAGGAGAAAGAATGAAGTCAGTCTGAGGAATCTTTTACCAGTGTCCAAAGAGAAAATGCACCCTGTCACGTTCAGAATGCACTCGTGGCGGCTTTGTCTGTGAATCTGAGCTGTGGGGCTCTTTTGTGAATGACTCAGACTTTTCAAAGTTAGGTCTTTTCCATCTCTATTAGGTCACCCAGTGCCCACCCTAGTGTGGCCTGCTCAGGCATCTCTAGCTGTTTTGTTGATACCTGTCCCCTCTGTAACTTGGTGCTTTGCTTCCCTGAAGGCAGGTGTCCAACACTAGAGGGAGGTGGATTTGCTAGCAGAGGGATGTGCCAGCTCCTCAGTTTGCTGTCTGTGGTAAGGGGGGAGGAAAGATGTTAGGAAGAAGTTCTTCATAGAAAGAGAGATTGGCCATTGGAATGTGCTGCCCAAGGAGGTGGTGGAGTCACCATCCCTGGAGGTGTTTAGGAAGAGACTGGATGGGGCACTTGGTACCATGGTTTAGTTGATTAGATGGTGTTGGATGATATGTTGGACTCATTGATCTCAAAGGTCTTTTCCAACCTGGTCTATTCTATTCTATTCTATTCTATTCTATTCTATTCTATTCTATTCTATTCTATTCTATTCTATTCTATTCTATTCTATTCTATTCTATTCTATTCTATCCTAATGAATAATAATATTAATGATGTTTGCCAAGTCTCTCACCTAGTGCACTAGGCAGTGTAATTGCTGCAGTGCTTTGTGTGAAAGCCAGCAGGCTGATGGAGAAATAGAAACAGAATTGTTCCCCTCCCTTCTTCCCAAACAAGAAGACAGCCACTAGTAAGGGCTCTTTGTTTCCTAAAAAGAGGAGCATGATGTGTGAGCAGGCAAGGTGTGTGCGAGCTCTGCTGCCAGCTATCCAAGTTCCACTAGTTTGGGGGGGGCTGGGGGTGTCTCTCAGAGCTTTTAGAGTTGTGTTAATACAATATTGGTGTGTGGGAAAACCTGCAGGGATCAGACTGACCTGATTTAACAATGAATGATTAGACTGAAATGATGTGAAACTCTGCAAAGCCTTTTAAATATCTAAAAGCAAAGTTTGGTGAAAATGAAAACAATCATGAAAACAAAACAAAAGAAAACAACAACAACAACAACAACAATAATATCACTTTAATTTTAAAAGCTAAGCCCAAGTTTAAAAGAAGGCAGAAGTCCTTCAGCTTAGGTAATATAGGCAGGGTGTGCGACTTCTCCAGTTGCCCTCCTTTAAATCCTTTTGGGATGCATTCAGGGACTGCAAGCTGTCAGGAACAAAAAGAACTGGCTGCTGTTTGGAAATAAATTAATTTGTAAGATGAAAGGTCATGCAAAATATTTGGGAATTTTGGAAGCACTGCAGCTGAACTTGGTTGGCACCAGGAGCAGCTACACAGCTGTATAATTTTTAGGGGGGCATGGAGAGGGACTGGGATGGGAAAGGGGAACCTGGTGAGTGTTTTGCTGCCTGCAGCAGGTGACCAAATTGATTAGTTGCTACTGTGTTTTGTTCAAGGAGGGGTCAGGGAAGAAAATACATGTGGGGAGGGGACCAGGCTCTGCATGCTCGCATTTTAACACCTCCTCCGCTAAGCAGGAGGCCAGCTTGGGGTGCTAAATTCCTGTCTGTGGCCGTCTGTGAAATAAATCCGTGTGTCGTGCAGTCCCAAGCTGTCAGCAATGGTTTGCAGTGATGGACTCTGAAAGAGGTTTCCTCCGGGCTGGCGGCGTGGCCGGCAGCCGCTAGGGAGCTGTCGTTAGCTCCGATTCCGGAGCCAGCTCATTAGAGCAATGACGGCAGGCACCGCTGCTTTCTGCAAGGGCTTGTCAGCTCCTGCCTGTTTACAGCGCTCTGGCTAGACAACAACATTGCATCTCCCTCTACCTGCAGCAGAAGACATTGACTACAATGCCAAGTTAGTTGGAGAAGAGAGTGGTGGTGGTTGCTCCTTACCGAACAGAAAATACGGTTTCTCTTGCTGTCCCTCTGCCTCCCTCTTTGGTCTTGCCTAGATCCTAAGGGCAGGGGGACTTGAATCCAATGATGAGGATGAGACTCCTGGAACGCTGTAGAACTGACCCCAGGAATCATTCATACCATACATCTATCACCGTAGCTCTTCAGTTTTGTGTCCTCCTTTGCTCTTCCACAAGGGACATCTTGGCTATCTGGCAAAGATGTGACTAACTTGCACTGCACTGGAGGCACCAGTGGTGAGCTGGCACTTTGAGCTCATTCCCTGCAGCAGCAGTCAAATGAACAAGTACAACTCACAGATATCTGGCAAAAAAGCATTGGCAAACTGAGTATTAATTAAACAGCTGATAAAGTTTCATTTGGTTCATTTCCCTGCAATAAACCACTAATTATATCAAAACGAGAACATTTCTGAGCATTGCAGCAGAATGGGATTGAAAGGGCAGTGGCTGTGCCAAGGCCGATGCCACCCAGTCCTCCCACAGGCTGCTGTGCTGAGCAGAAGAGGGGCACAGTGTGCTCAGAGCCAAGGTGTGGAATCTGGTGACAGAAAGAGGAGATGGTCTTTGGTTGCTCAGCCTTTTATTTCCAGTAAAAAGCATCTCTGTCCTTGGGCTGCTGGAAGGAAACTTCCTCTCAAGCAGCTGACAGGGGTGGAAGGTGGTTGGTGCTTGAGGTTTGCATTAATGTTTAGACTTTGTACACAAAGTTTTCCTCTCTTAACAAGAAACTCTTGAAACTTGGAAATGTATTTTCAGTTGTTGGAAAGAAAAAAACAACAATATTTTTTTCCTAGAAGAAGAGGAAGAGTTGCACTGCAACGCTGCTGGAGGTCAAAACACCTCCTGGAAGGAACATGAGTAGTGAGGGAGATCACTGTGTGACAGTGGTTCAGAAGCTTTTGGGTAGAGAATTTGAAAAGGGTTTGGGGACCCAGAGACCAAAACAAAAGATAAAATTGCAGGGCATGAAGGAGTAGGATTGATTAGCACTGATTCTCCAATGAATGTAATTAGTATCTTTTGTAGTATTAACAATTCTATTCAGTTAATGCTCTCATTACCAGCTTACCATTTTGATGACTGTGTGCTAATTCCAGGGTATCTTTCTTAATTAAGAACCACCTTCTTTACTACTTTTTAATTGACTTAATGGATTTTGCTTTCCAAAGTGTAACCAGTCAGACTCACAGTGCCAAAATTAATCCATGATACGGACTTTGATCTGGGTGTTTAGAATGTGTGTCTGGAATGTGATCCTGGGTGCTGAGGCTGACAAGGCAAGGTCAATCATCTCATCCTGAAAGGGTTACATAATTCTTTGTGGTAGGAAGTTTGGGCTCTTCACAGCTGTGTTACAATTTGTGCTGCTGTTCTAGACTGCCAATCTCTTCATCTGGACAGAGATTGTTTGTAGCCCAGGGACTGAAACAGGCCAACAAAGCAAGTGCCTGTATGTTTACTAGAAAAATCTACTTCCTAACAGCAATTAGCCTGCTTGTGTGCTCCACTTACCTGTTCTGCACTGTCAGCAGAAAGCTCTCATTCTTTCTCTAGATTTTAGTTTATGGAGATGCTTACCAGGCTACAAGTTTGGGGTCTTGCTGCCTTTGCTGCTGCTGTTCTATACAGACCACTGTTTCTTCTCAAAGACTTCTCTGAGCACAGGCCTGCAGGCAGGAGCACAAACCAGCATCCTTTCAAGGTCTCTTTCAGTGCTATTTCTTCTAAGGACCAAGTGGTATGTGTCCTAATTTCCTTCAACAGCAAAGATGCTGCAGTGCTGAGCACTACTGTCCTGGTAGTGGCTTTCTGGGCCTCATCTGGCAGCTGTGTTGCAGGCAAGGTGTTCCCAGATGTTATCAGGGCGCTAGTTTCATGCAGGATTTTCTCTAAAGGAAACCATGTTGTCCCGGTTGTCTCTCTCATCTTTTCTCCTCCCCCATCTCCCCCAGCCTAGTGTGGATGTTGTTTCTCCTCTGAGGTTAAGCTACAGTTAGAGAGAATAAAATAATGAATGCAAGGAGGAAAGGCAACTGGAGTTGCTTTTTAGCATTTCAATTTTATTTCTGTCAAATGACACTTGAGGAGCTGGAGCCTGTTAATGCTCTCTCCAAGGAGCAAGGTTTCTTTTGAGAGAACAACTACAGGGAAATGCAGTAGCAACAACAAAAGTGCACCAGAATCCTTCAGACCTGGGCATTCTCCAAAGAGCTCTGGCTGTCATAATTTACACACCTTGCCTAATTCAGAGCACATGTCTGAGCTACAAGAGGCATTCAGCAGACACGCCGCTGTCTTCCTCTCAGTGGGCCTGCTGTGAGTTTGTCAGCAGTGCTGTTAACAATGACAAAGTAGTTCATCAATATATTTTTTTTTTAACACCAATATCCTAGAAGCAGCAAAAATCTCATGTGCTATTCCTACACAGCCTTCTCTGCTGCAGCCTTAGGGTAATAGAGCTTCTGCTGCTGGATAATGAAGCCCTGTTCTGCTGTGATCAATACCTTGGCAGCTTGTCTTTAGTGCAACACTGCCTGTGGCTCATCCCAGCTGAGTGAGTTGACCTGGGCTCCTGGTGGCTTCCACAAGCACAGAGCTCAGCAATCCTGCAGGGCCCAGGATGTGCTGCTCTGGAAGCAGTGCTCAGTGCATATCTGCACGGGTGCCCTGCAGAGCCATTCGTACTTCTGCATCACGTTTCCAGCACTTGTAGGTCTGGCAGTGTCCTTGCACAGGCTGCCTTGTGGGGCTGTGGGGATATGGCAGGCCTCAGCCTTCTCCTGTGTCTTCTGGGTGGGACATGACTTGGGAAACACTCCTGGATCCAGAAGCTCTTGCAAACAGGGTGTAGAGATATTTGAGCTGGCTATGCAGGAAATCCATCTGGATGATTCTGTTTCCTGGAGACTTTCCTACTGCTGCAACATCTAATGACAACTGAACTGCACTTTATAATCCCCAAATCCTCACTTTTGTTTGTCCATGTACCTCTGAGCTGCACATTTGCCTCAGTGGGACTGATTGGACCGGATTAGAAATGTATTGAAACTAAAGACTGATGACTTAAAAGCAGCAACATCAAAACCAAATTTAACTTAGAAATGGTCTTGGAAGCTGGAGCAGTTTAACACAGTGAAAAGCGGAAGAGTGTGGGATGAAAATCCTGTCTAGCCTGGAACTTGTGAAGAGATTTCGGTGGCACAAAGAGCTGCATTTCTAGAGCAGCACTGCTGAAGTGAAAATGGATAAAAAGGTCACATGAAGCAGTGTGCAACAGTACATGGCATGGACCAGGGGCATAGTTTGTTGTAAGTTAAGCAAAGAGAATATTCAATGAAATGGAAAGACTGCAGACAAAGCAGCAGCAGTGTTTGGGGCTGCAGCCAGCCTCTGGCATTCGCTGTCAGTCAGTGGTAAGAAGTCAAATTATCAAGGTCTATGGATGTTCTGTATGGATGGGATATGGAGGGAGAGCATTTTATTTCATGGATGATGTGGCTCACTGGTTGGTGAGTTTGATGCTGATCAACAAATGTAAACATGCATTGTCAGGTTTTCTAGAAAGGTCTTTGATGCTGAGGTGCTTGGCAGGACTGTTTGTAAGGGCTGTATCTGTCTTGCTGCCAGGCTCTGGTGCTCTGCAAGGTGGCACTGGAGTGTGGAATGGGCAGGCTGGCAAATGGCCCCAATTTTAGCTGATAAAGGAACCCTCAGCTCTGCTTACCTACTCCCTCCCCCTCCCCACTGCTTAAGGAGCTTGGTCTGACTCATGTCTGGCCTTTGCAACATGTGGTAAGAGTTAGGAGGAGGGGAAAAAAAGTTTAGAAAGTTGGGGGAAGGGTAGGATGGGAAGGTTCCACAGAATTTAATAAGCCTGCTTAGAATTTATGCTGAAATCCTATGGGGAACGTCTGCTCCCCTCCCCCCCACCCCCTGGTGTGTGTGCACTTTTAGAGCCAAGAAATGTAACATTTGGGTGGAGGTGTCAGAAAAGACATGGAGGTAGGGCTTGCAGGTAGAGCAAATGAAGAAAGGGGAGTTAAAACGAACACAAAGTTAGAACCTGGGCTTGGTGGAAGCAGTCCCAGGGCTGCTGAGCTCACATCCCATGTGAGAGCAGCTGGAGGTCTATGCCTCTCCCAAGCTGAGGTCGGGAAGGCTGATTGCGCTCACGCTTGGCTGCAGTGTTGGGTAAGTGTTTGAAGGAACAAAATTGATGTTGCTGAAGCCAAAGCTGCAGAGTCCACGGGGTTTGTTTTCAATCCTATCCGTATTTTTCAGTCCCATGGAAGATGGTTTGGAATTATTTCTAAGTGCAAGGATTTGTTCAAGAGTATATCTTGTCTGCAGCAGTTTCAGGCCTGGCTTTGCTTCAGACCTGCTGCTCTAAGGTCTATGGGAATCACTCTCGAGCTCGTCGCTGAGCAGGGTCTTGGTGTTGTGCTGCTGTAGACTCTACAGGGAGGGTTTGTGTTTTCCCTTCCATGTCTTGAGGACACATTCACTTGTGTTACCTCTGTGTGGGCTTTTTGGCTGCTCCTCTGCTAATTTGTTGACATAAGAATATAACCATCTTTTCAAGCTGCATCTGCTTGTCTTTCTTCCATGAATTCTGCATATTTTCTTCTCTGTTTTTCCAAAAGCCGCTGGGCCTGCATCCAACAACCTCTCCCCAGCTCTCCCAAAAAGTGTTTCCGGCAGTTGCCCAACAGCCTGAGCGAGGCTGAGAAAAAAAGACATTTTCTGCAGGAGAACAACTGCAGCAGTGCAACAAACTGGAAGCAAAGGAGCCCACTTCCCCCAGCATGACCTGCCATCAGTGGAGCCCACAGCAGTGAAGTTTTAAAAGCCAGGCCTTGGGGTACAGTTGCAGGGCTATAAAATCAGTTTGAAATCTTCTCACTTAGGGCTTTGATTTGTGTTTATTTACAGTACATTAGTTTCAGATGGTGCCTCTCTTTCACTGCAGAGCTGTGAAATGTGCCTGCCTCTTACTCCAGTTATGGACAAAGACGTAGCTCAGCGGCCACTGAGGGTGCATTTGAGCTGAGCTCAGCTGGCTCTGATGGGCAGGTAGCTGCTGCCAGCTCTGCTCTGAGAGTCAGCTTCAGAAAAAGAGCAGTTTTGCAGAATGGTTAGGGTTGGAAGGGACTTCTGGAGATCATCCAGTCCAAGCTCCCCTGCTAACCCAGGTTCCCTTAGATCAGCTTGCCCAGGATCACAATGTCCAGGTGGGTTTTGAAAGTCTCCAGAGGAGACTCCACAACCCCTCTGGGGAGATGGCTTCAGGGCTCCAGCACCCTCACAGCAAAGAATTTTCTCCTTAAGATCAAGTGAAAACTCCTGGTTTCTAGTCTGTACCTTTTTTCTCCTTTTCTTACCACTGGGCACCACTGAGAACAGTCTGTCCCTGTCCTCTTGTCCCCCAACCTTCAGCTCTTACTGAGCATTGATCAGGTCCCTTCTTAGGCTGCTCTTCATTAGGCTGTACAGCCCCAGGTCTCTCAGCCTCTCCTCATGAGAGAGGTGCTTCTGTCCCCTCAGAATCTTCATGATCCTCTTAGACTCTCCCATAGTTCTCTGTCCCTCTTGAACTGGGGAGCCCAGAACTGGACACAATATTGCAGGGTGGACTGACAAGGGCAGCATAGAAGGGGAAAAGAACCTCCCTCGACCTCATGGCCACACTCTTCTTACTGCACCTCAGAATACCTTTGGCATTCTTGGCCACGAGGACACTTCTCCAAAGCTTTTATTGAAGCTCACAGGCATATTGGTGAGTGCTCATACAATAGCATGTCACTTGTGCAGGTATCTTGATGGAAACCAACTGAAGGGTGAAACCTGTAAAGGAAGAGGTTGCGTGCTGGCCTCATGCCTCCTGGGTCGCGAGCGTGGATCGCAAGCTCCTGCAGCAGAGATCAATCTCATGCAGTGCCAGATACAGCTCTTAATTGCCCTGTCGTAACGCGTTACTCCTTTGCTAATAGTTTGAGTTATTTCTTTGTTAACCTTTACACAGCCAATAACAAATTAAACATCATTATCTGAGTTTAAAATAGGCTGTAAATCTCGAAGCCTTGGTTCATACTCAGGTACCTACAACGAGGGAGCAATAAAAGGGCATTTAATGACACCGAAACACAACGTGGGAAGTGTTACAAGCAAAAGAGAGGAAAACAGGGCAGTTATGAATTGTCTGTGGAAAGAAGAGTTTACATAAATGACAGTGTTCTTAAAACATGTCCCTGATCAAAGTGAGGAGCTCTCCTTCTCCAGCTGCAGGCAAACTGCTTCTCTCCAGCTCAATTCTGCACAGTAAAGTTTTCAGCACAATCACTTGGTGTTCTGCAAATGACATGGGCATGAGAGACACAGAACTGAGCTGAGGGATGGGAGATTTTGGTCCGTTATGAGTCTTTATCCCTTTGGTTTGGCCCAGCTAGCTTCTGTTTGCCAGGGGTGCTCTTTGGTTCTCAAGCTGCCTGTTACATGCACCACACTGGCAACCTCTGCTTTCAGCATTGTCAGGTGGGGCTGGGGGCTGGAATTAGGTGATTTTCCTCAGCATTACAGTCCCTCCACCAAGGCTGGGGGCCAGGCAGCTAACAGACACTTAGCTGTGTGCTTGGGATGGCAGTGTTGCATGTGTGTCTGTATCTACACCCGTCCCATGCCTGGGCATCTGAGCACTCCACGTGCCTTAGTGGGGTAGACACATCTGCAAAGAAGCCTTTAGCACAGCTCCTCAATGCTGCTTGACTTGTTTATTTATTTTTCACTTGAAGGGACTTTGGAAGTTGGTGGTGCAGAGGGGCAGCAGGATGTCAGGGAGGTGGACTCTGGGCATCATTAAAGGTGTCAAAGGTCAGGGATCTCAGAAATGACACACTTGACCCATTTCCTTACCACGCCGGACCTTGAGTCTGGAGTGAGCTCCCCTGGGGACAGTGCAGTGGGTCTGAAGCTGAATCTTCAGCCCTTCCTTCCCACGAGGTATATAATTCGATATTTACAGCCTTTCTCTCCAACAAGGTCTATGGCACCTTGGGGACCCATTCCATAAAGAATGCTGATTCCCTTTATGAATTTTTGATGGGGGAGGAGGAGCGAGGGAGGCCACAGGGGGGACTTGTGAAATGTTAATATTTTCTTCTTCTTAGCAATGTTATGATCAGCCCCTCTGATTGTGTTTGCCGGGATAAAGTTGTCTGAATGTTCCTTCTCCTCTCTTGCCCCCTTCTCACCTGCAAAGCAAGAATACAGAAAGGAGCATTGCTCACCCCACAGCTTCTTAGCAATGCACAGATTTTTCTGCTGCTGTTCTCCTAAAACACAGATGATCAGTGAAGAAGATATTTTCCTTGAATATGGCCCAAATGAGCCTCCTTTGTTCTGCTTTATTTTGGTGGTCCATGGGGGTGGCACTCCTGGGACTGGGAGTGCCTGGCTGTATTTCAGTGCAGAGGAGGAAATGAGGCTCTGCTTTCCCTTAGTGTGTGTGAGTGCATGTTACTCAAGTTGTGATTTTTCTTTTCCTGTCATAAACAAACAAATGTTCACCCCTGCTGCCTCCTTGCAGGTGAAATGTCCACCAGTGTGACTTTGACCACAGTTTTCATCAAAGAGGGGGTTTGGTGGGGTTTTGTGTGGTGTGTGTTTGGGGTTTTTTTGTGTGTGGTGTTTTGGTGGGGTTTTTGGGGGAGGTGGGGGGGGGAGGACAGGGGTGGTGTCCTGTGCTCTGGAGAAGTCATTGGGCTCTGGGCTTTAGCCTTCAGGCCAAGTATTGATGCACTGCTTTTATTACTGTGCAGTAAGTACCCATGACACACGAGAAAGCAAGATGCAGGGCCAACTTGAGTTTCCTCCTGCAGACACTCCAGCATCTTTCCTGCTCTTGGAGAGAGGCTGTGTGAACGCTGGCCATGCTCTGCCTCTGTCACATCCTCCTTCAGTCATTGAAGCTTAGGCTCCAAGCTCTGGGTCACTCCACATGCAGAAATCAGATTGCTTTTAGAAGGGCAAGGCTATTGGCAGAAGTGGTTGAATGTTCTGCTCTCACTCATGCTCTGCCTCTTCCCACCTTCAGGTAGAGTTTTATGCTTGCTGTGAAGTCCTATTTGAATGCTCTCATCTGTATCTGTCCCCATAATCCTTATCTGCTTGCTTCCTCCTCTAACGAGGTCATACTGACTCTCTCTGAGCTGTGAAACCTCTAAGATAATGTAAAATGATGTTGCAAAGACCCCTGTCAAAGGCTTTGAACATGAGAAGCTGAGCCTCCTCTGGGGTGCAAGACGATGCAGGCATTGCGGTGATTAGTCAGACAGCTCCGAATGGCAGGAGGAGGCTGAGATTTCTGAGCCCATCTGAGCCCATCAAGGCCTTTTTACCTTGGCTGGGGGATGTCACAGATCTAATATCTGTGTTGTGTTGTGCTTTTGCTTTTGATTGACTCCTAAAACAATATTTGTGAAAACAGAGGTGATTCCTGACTTTAGCTTCAATCCTGGAGATGCTTAAAACACATCCTTAGCCTTGCTGTCCGGAGCAGTCCTGGGAAGTCAGAGGGTACTTGCTGTTGGTCTGCTGCTGGACTGGTAGAGCAGGAAACTGGAAAAGAGGGCTCTCAGTGTTCTGTGTTGTCCTCAGTGGTGACTATTTTCTAGGAGTGAGATGAAAAGGATATCAGGGAATAAATGAGATCTGCTCTGTTGTGATTTGAGAAGAGGGGGGTGGAAAAAGAGGTCTGGACCTTTGCCTTAGATTCTCCCATCTGTTCAACAGGCATTAAGGTGCTTTCTCTGCTTCCCCTCAAGGTGTAAAACTTAATGGATTAGATTAGCTGCTGTTTGATTCCACCTGCTAGGTACTGTGTTATCAAGCTTGCTAGATGCTGTGTTTTCCAGCAGCACCTTGCTGTAGAATCTTTATCCTCATTGCTTTTTCTCAAGTCAGTCAAACTCTTTTTCTTGTGTTTATTTCCCATTCCCAACTCATTAAACACCTCTGGGAACACAAAATAGATCTCCCAGTGTTTTTTATCAAAATAACCTTTAATACTAATGTCTGCAATGAGCCACCCTGCAGTCTTGATGCTCTACTGGTTGACTTCGTCTTCCTTCTCTCTTCTTTACGATGTTAACTTACAAGTTTGCGTAGTAAACCCTGTGGACAGCCAGTGTTTGTGCAGTTTATTGCCAGGCATGCTTGAGTTTCTACCAGTGCTTTGCAAATATTTGCAAAAGGGCTGCTTACACTGAGATCTTGTTGGGAACTGTCTTTAGCATTAGCAGAGAATAGGGACAACAACTTTCCTACCTAATAAAACCAGCTGAATATAAAAAGTCTTCACACAAATGTGTTAAAAGTAGACTGTTAGGACCTCTTAAATAAAGCATCCAATATAAGCAAAGTGCAGCAGGCTATTAAAAACATACATTCCCCTCATGATGGAAGTGGGCTTAGTACAAACAGGGCTAAATGCCTCCCATTACAGAAGCAGACACTTCCACAAGACCTATGGAAACCTCCCCAGCAGCAGGAAGGTGCAGCAGGCAGCAAACACTTCACAGAAGCCTTGTTCACCACAAGCAAAGCAAATTAGCCAGGCAAATACCACTGGCAGATGTCAGTGGAATCCCTGATCTGTTCTGAGTGACGTGGGGCCTCTTGGTTCCTCGCAGCCACAAGCTCCATGAGAGCTGCTCCCTGAGGCTGGGTCCCTGACGACACCCAAATGGAGATGATGTTCAGTTGCAAAGCAATCCTGGCACTTAGGAAACTCTTCATATTCTTAGCAAAGCTGGTGGCAAAACACTCATCAACCTCAAATGCAAAGCAGCTGATCTTTCTCGTTTTGGTGCCAGCCTCTGATCCACGTTACCCAGCTCTAGCTCCCGTTTGGTTTCATGGCTGTGTGTGACTGCAGCCAAACCAGACACCTGCCCCAGCTTCCCTAGCCATGGCTACAGGATTTGTGTAGCATCTCCAGCCTTTTGTTCTGTGTGAATAACAACCTACTCTATCTGTTTATGTTGATGAGCTCTGTGTTACTAGAAATGCTAGTGGGAAGCCAGGAAAGCACCTCCTTGAGTGTTGTACCAGTGCCTGCCTGCTGTGGTAGGCAGTGGAATCCAATGTTTGTCAGGGGCCAATTTTTGTTCTTGTGGGAGTGAAAGTTTTATCAGGTGTGGAAAAGGAAGAGTGGTCATCTGAAGTTAAAGTTTAGTGCCTAAATGGCCTGCTTTCAGTTCTGTACTTCGTCATCAGCTTCCTCAGTGGCTTGGGATTACTCAGTTCACTTCCACAAGCCTTAGTTTTCCTGTCTGTGAAGCAGTTATTATGGAACTTTCCTTACAACTAGTAAGTGCCTGGGATTCGTGCTGATAGTGCTTCACATATGGATTGGCAAGAAAAAGGACAGAAAGTTGCATGCTTAGTGTCTACAAATATCTTGTGTGGTTTGCTTTGGAGACAGTTACAAGGCTGAATCCTGCTCCTGCTCTCCTGGACAAGGACTTCGGAGGAGCTTTCCCTGTTTGCAATCTAATATCTTCCCAGCTGACCTTCTGGTTAGCAAACAGAAAGTGCCAACTGCTGATGGTGGTTATCAGTGAGTTACTGCTCTGGGTTATTTTGTTCAACTCCAGCTTTGGAACTGCCTCTTTTCTCTATTCCCTAAATGGATATCAGTCAGAAAACAACCCAGTCCTGGGAACATGAGATTTTAATGTGCAGTGAGTAAGTACCTCGAGACTGAAGCCTGTCACTAGAACTCATCTGGAATTGCTTACCACAGGGTAAATTTGCTAGAAGCTGAGAGTTAAGACTGGACTTTAAAAGGTGGCACCTAAAGAAATCCTCTTAGTGTCTCAACAAGCTGATGTTGACAAGTTCTTTGCGCTGAGGACTTATGGCAGAGTCCAAATCCTTGCTTGGTATGTTAGACAAATAATTACAGAGAATTTTTACCTTGATCCCTTGCTCCAAGGTATCCATTCATAAAGTATTCACAGCAGCTGCAGAGGATGACAACCATTTGGTGGGTTTTATTCCTTTCTTTTTCTTCTCTCTTCCTAGAACCATGATTTGTAGAGTTGTCAGAATGAAAACCAGGCTTTGTGGTTTTTAGCACAGACATTTCTCAGGTGAAACTGAAATTCTTTTCCCTGTAAAATTCTGTCTGACTCTTTGGTGGCTTGGTGTTTTTGTTGTTGTTGACATTTCAAGCACTGGAAACCATACATCAGAATAACTAACAATAAATGTGGGGACTTGTGCCCATACGAGAGCCTGTTGAGCTGATCTGGGCTGTGTGTTTGTCGAGCTAACTCCCACTTGATGTCATTTTCCTGAGTCTCTTGCCCAGAATGTTATGAGTGCTTCTAAAGATGTCAAATCACCATCCAGCATCTACTGGGGGCTGCAAACCTTTATGGAAGTGAGAGAGCTTAGCACTCGAGTGGTGTTTAATAGCAGTCTGTGATGGGAGATTGCCAAACTGGCTAAATTATACTGATTTTGATTGTGAAGTGGGGAAATAACATGGAAAAATTGCATGTGGGTTTAAGAAACTATACTCAAGAATAATTTAACAATGTTAACCACATCCTACCTAAAGAAAAAAAGTAATGTACTTTTATGAAACCATGATGTGATTTATCTGGTGAGGAGTTTGTTCACTGGAATCAGAAAGATCAATGGGAACCTGCACTGGGTGCCTCTTCTCAGCCAGTTGTTTTGCAGGGCAAGGTGCAAGTTCTAACAGGCAGGGGTGGCTGGGACGTTGAAAATGTAGGATGTAATCAGTGACCACAGTGAATGAGTGCACAGAGACGTGCGAGGGAATGGAAACAGTGATTCTGGGGTGGATTCTCTCTTCAGGTATGCAAACAATTTCGCGTTAGAAAAGGAGGAAAGATTGCTCTGGCACTTCTTTGCTTAAGTCATTATTTCTCTTGGAGGAAATCATTTTCCTGCCTAATTTATCCAGCAAAAACTGTAAGCTGTTAGCTGGAAATAAGAGCCTCAACAGGAATAATTGTGCTGGGTTTGGTGCTGTGCTTTCCTTAGAGCCACAGAGTAATTTAGCTGCTTTCCAAACATTGGCAGCTTTGTTCTAGGTGCTTACAGAATGATCTAGAAAAAAGGCAGTTCCTGTCCAAAGTACTCACAAGAGTTTCTAATTTTAGATGGTAGAAGGCTTTAAGAGATTCAGACGTTCTTCCCACAGTCAGTTTTCCTGGGTGCCAAGCAGCACTTTGGGAGAGAGGCTGGCAGTGACTTTTATTTGTTGGGCTTTTTGGGGTGGATGCCAATTGTGACCGAAAAGCATTAAACTACTCAAAGGTACAAGAAGCAGACTCTCAAATGACTCCTCTGCCTGTGGATTTCTCATTCCCAGTGGTGGGGGCGATTTCTCTACCCTGGTGTCAGCTTGGTAACGAGGGGGGAGGCACAGCCAGTAGCTTGATTGTTCTGGATGAACTATCAGCGATCCACAGGGAATGCTGGTACCTTGACCTCCCTGACCCTCAAAGTGCTGAGTGTGGAAAATGTGAAGTCTCCATGGGCCTCAATATGTGCAAGATGTCAGAAAAATGCAGTTCTTGGAAAACCTTTTTTTAAGGTTGCATCATTGTGCTAACGTTACAAGTTCGCCTTCTCTTTGTGTTGTTTTGTCCCCAAATCCACCTTTTCCTGCTTCATCCCTGCAGTCACATTCACATTTTTGTTGCATTTAGGGTGCTTACAGTTGTCCCTAGAGAAGGAAAAATGTAATAGAGGATTTTAAACACAGTTACACCGCAAAATTGCATTCTGCTGCTGCCTCCACCGTGGAGCTGGGATCTCTTTTAATAATGTCTTCCCCACACTTAGCCAAAATCTCTGCTGAACTTGAGTAAACTTCCTACAGCTCCTTTTGGACTCATTAAGGGCCAAGCTATATTTCAATCTTGATATTTGGGTGTTTCCTTGGCAACATTTTTTTCATTTGGACACACAGAAGGTTATGGATCATACACTTGCTCCTCTGAATTCCCAAGCATTGTTGGTGTAGCAGAGCACAGCCTGAAGCGCACAGTAACAGCCTGCTGCTCACCACCGGTGCTGCAAGTCAGGATTTATAAGTATTTCCAGATTGTTTTTGTCAATATCCAGAAATGTGTATGGTGAGCACACAGCTCACAGAAAGTTTAGTCAACAGTTTTAGATTTCAGTTAGTGAGCCAAGAGTTGCTTTTTCCCCACCTCCTACTCTGAGGACAGAAGGGTGTATTTGATTTAAAGTGTATACACTGTGCCTCTTCAGGCTCTGCTGGTTTTGTTTTCCTGATGGCTATTCACACTCTGAGCACCTCTGCCCTCGCCCTACTGCACAGCACCTTGATTCTCTCCCGTTTTCAAACGTGGTGTGTACTGCTGAGTGTGGAATTAGGAGCTGAGAGTAAAAGTTCACCTCAGGCTGGCTTGAATAAATTAATTTTTCACTGCATGTGCTTTGGTTTCTGTGTCTTGAAAGGTGCAGACTTAAAGGGAACTGAGACTGAATTTTTAAGGAGTCTGAATTGTTTGTTGTTGCAAAGGAGAACTTAATCTCAGCACAGATGCTGATAGCAGCACCAGGCCTTGTACAGCCTTTGCTAAACTGTTATTAACATTCCCTGGTTCTGGATCTGATTTCGTTAGTGGATCCAGGAGCATCTTATGGAAGAGCCAAAGTAGTTTGTTAATTGGAGTTCTTTTGACATGGATGACGGGGTTTTGGTTTTCTTAAGATGCTGTACTTAATGAGGTGTAATCATTTAGACATGCCAAAAAATTCTTCATTAACTGAAGACATCAGCAGACATAACTAACGCAGTTAAACCAATCTCTGCTCCCTGTAGCCCGGATCCAAAGCAATTCTTGCTATGTAAGGCCTGCTACTTGCAAAAGACCATTTTGTCTTTGCCTTTTACTTTCCATACGAGCCAGAATTTGTTAGCATCGGCCTTAACTTCCAATTTCCTGGGGTTTGTCAGCTTAAGCCAGACACTTAACCTTATTCAGAAATGTTTTGCTTTAAGGTTTTTTTTTTTCAGGGTTTATTGAGGTAAAATGTTATGAAAAATTGGGGAGGGGGGAAAGAAGTCCTGACTTAAACACATTTGAAGACCAAACTTAGTTTTCAGTTTCTTGAAACAGAAGGTGAAAAATGCTGATTTTTTACCACTTCTTCCCCAGGGAAAAAGGGGAGGTTGGGGAAGGAAAATGTCTTGTCTCTGTTTATGCCTTTGCAAATATAGTTCTGAAATCCAGATGTATAATTAAAGCCAGCGAGTCAGAAACCTGTAAATATTACGGCAGCCTTCGCCAGCATGCGGTGAGCTCCTGCTGGCTCAGGGGGAGTAACGAAGGGAAGGTGTGGGGTTTGTGGTTCATGAACCTTCAGCATGTGTGGCATACATCTCCCTATCAGTGCTGGTGAATGACTGAAAATGCAGCTACCATTTGCCTGCAAGCCTTTTCCTTGTAAACATCTCCTTCTGGACTTTGCTGTGTTATCATTCAGGATTCATAATCAATATCCAGAACCACTGGTGTGTTGCTTGCATCTTGCCCATGGTGTTCCTAGAGGTTTTCCATTAGGAACCCATCCACAGTGTGTGTGAGAGTGAGGTTTGGGAGCTCTCCCCTCCCTCCCTGCCTTACAACAACCAATACATCACTGGTGGATGTGGTGCTGAGGGATGTGGCTCAGCAGCAGGCTTGGTAGTGCTGGGTTAATGGCTGGACTCAGTCTGAAAGGGCTTCTCAAGCCTAAACAATTCTGTGATTCTAAACCCTTGGAGATCATCATTATGAGCACAGTTTAGCTCAAGTATTTGAGGAGAGCTTCCTGTCAGGTTTCCCAGCTTATAATGGAGGCAATCCAAGATTGCTGCAGTTAAATGCTGAAGAGAAATGGACAAATGGTTTATTTTTTTCTCAGGAATTAATGGTGTTCTTTCCACTGCAGCACTAACAATGCTCAGTTCTGGCTGGAAGGGTTGTGTCAGTGGGGACTGTGCTCTCTCCTGAGTTTGCAAGAGGAGTGGCACTTTGGGATCCCGGCCTGTTATGAGGGGTCTTGGGATTTTTCAAGCCACAGACACAAATGGGCCAAAAAAACCTTTACCTTAGGAGAACTTCCAAAGTGTTCCCTCTGTGAGCACCTTTCTGCCAGAGGTGTGAAGCTGTGGGAGAGATGATCCATGAGCTGTGCTGTTTGTTGTGGGCTGTTTTATTAGGGAAAGAAAAGCACCTCACCCAGTTTGCAAGTCTGAGGAGAGCTTAATTAAACTGATTTTGTGTTACTTTAAATACATCTACACCTGCTTCTGTGGTGCTTTGAGAGGCTCCAGGTCCCAGAAGGCCAGGGCAGATGGGGGGAACAAGGAGAGTCATGTTCCAGTTTCCTTTTTTCACCCAGACTTGTGAATCTTGGACTTGTGTGTTTGGATTTGAGTGGATGCATGGTGCAAAAAGGAAAGGCAGAGCTTTTCAGGGGAGAGAGTCCCAGCTACTGGCAAACTCTTTTCTTGATTCTTTTAAAATACAGCATTTAGAATTTGGTTGTTCATAAGCCCTAAATAATTTGGTTTGCTTCCTTTGTTTCCTGTTCTGGAACTTTTTCTAGAAAATTAAGGCTAGGGAAGAAGACAGGAAAATAACAAAGGAACAAAATCTCCCTGCCTCTTGCCCAAAGATGGACATTTGGGCCAGAGGACACCCTTACTGAAGAGCTTCGTCAAGGGCACTCTGCACTGGAGAGAGTAGTTTAAAAGCCAGGAGATGTCCTTCCTTGAGAAGCTGTGCCTTGCACAGCCCAATCTTCTGGCCAGTCTCAGTGTCGTGATGCAACACAATAAACATGGAACAAGCAGTAAATTGGATCCTGTGCATGGTTATGCATTGTGTTTACATTCCACCTGCAATAAAGTCAGTACGATTGCATTCATTAATGAACTACAGTCTCACAGTATCACTAAAGTTGGAGGAGACCTCGAGGATCATCGAGTCCAACCTATCAACACAGACCTCATGACTAGACCATGGCACCAAGTGCCACATCCAATCTCCTCTTGAACACCTCCAGGGATGGGGACTCCACCACCTCCCTGGGCAGCACATTCCAATAACGAATGACTCGCTCGGTGAAGAACTTTCTCCTCACCTTGAGTCTAAACCTCCCCTGGCACAGCTTGAGACTGTGTCCTCTTGTTCTGGTGCTGCTTGCCTGGAAGAAGAGACCAATCCCCTCCTGGCTACAACCACCTTTCAGGTAGCTGTAGAGGGCAATGAGGTCACCCCTGAACCTCCTCTTGTCCAGGCTAAACAATCCCAGCTCCCTCAGACTCTCCTCACAGGGCTGTGCTCAAGGCCTCTCCCCAGCCTTGTTGCCCTTCTCTGGACACATTCAAGTGTTTTGATGTCCTTCTTAAACTAAGGAGCCCAGAACTGGACACAGGACTCAAGGTGTAGCCTAACCAGTGCTGAGTACAGGGGCACAATGACTTCCCCTGATCCTGCTGGCCACACTATTTCTCCTGCCCCTCCTAAATCCATGCTGGCTGGACCTGAGCCCTTGGCCGTCCTTCAGGTGTGCAGTGACTGCCCCCAGGATAATCTGCTCCATCACTTTCCCTGGCACTGAGGTCAGGCTGCCAGGCCTGGAGTTTCCAGGTTCCTCCATCAGACCCTTTTTGTGGATGGGGACCATAATGGCCAGTTTCCAGTCAGCTGGGAGTGAGCCAGGACTGGAGGAAAATGATGGAGAGCAGCTTGGCAGCTCATCTGCCAGCTCTCTCAGCACCCTAGGATGGATCCCATCCGGTTCCATGGACTTGTGAGTGCCCAAGTGGCTCAGCAGGTCCCGAACCAATTCCTCATGGATTTCCAGGGCATTACACTGCTCCCTGACCCTGTCACCCAGCTCAGGAGGCCACTCGTCCTGAACTCCTCCTTCCTTGCTGTTAAACATTGAGGCAAAGACCTCAGCCTTTTCCTCATCTTCAGTCACAGTGTTCCCCTCCAGGTCCAATAAGGAGTGCAGGTTCTTCCTGCCCTTCTTTTTAGTGTTAATGTATTTGTAACAATGCTTTTTATTGTCTTTCACAGAGTGTTCAGCTTCAGTTCCAACTGGGCCTTTGCCTCTCTAATTTTATTCCTACATAGTCTAACAACTTCCTTGAACATACCTCGACCCTGGTATTCTCCAGGAGAGAATTCAAATATTGAAATGTTACTCTTAACACTAATCATTGTCTATGAAATGCTGTGGGTTTGATTAAACTTGGGTCTTCTGCAGGACTCTTGTTTCTACTCAACTCGATGCATAGGGCAGCTGGGGAGGCAGAGGCTTTAACACTGCGCTTGCCTTTCCTGCCTTGTCGGCCTCCAGGTAACCAGGACCAGGGCTCTTCTCTTTCATGAGCATTTAGTCATTTAGCTAAAGCTGAGAGGCGGCACCCAGCAGCGTTCGATCGGCTCCGCTGTCTGGAGCGGATTTTTGAAGCCACCTGGTGCGATGCCGAAGTATTGCAGCGATGCCATCCCGATCGCGGGCACCCGGCAGCCATCAGGAAAGCTGCCTGGGGGACAAGGACTGCAGGGGCAGCTCCTGAGGCTTAGCTCTGCCCGTGCCAGTCCTTGTGTGCGTAGGTAACTGGGTGGGACAAGGAATGAAGTTTTGGGTCACTCCTCAGGCTCTTGGTTAACACCAGGGAGGGAAGATGGTTGTGGTGAGGAAAGGCTTGAAACTGCCTGGCTTGTCCTGAGCACCTGCAGGTGAGATCTGGGACCCTCTTGGAGACATGGGAGACTGAAGGGGTTGATAATGTGCCAGCCCAGTGCCCAAGGAAGCAGCTGCACTGATCTTGGTCAGGTCCCCCTTCTCGGTAGCATGGCCACAAACACTGAGTTGCTCTAAAGGCTTCATAACATGAGCAGCTTCATCTGGAACTGGTGGGCATGCACCCACCTCTGGCCTCCGTGTTTGTCAGTGTTTGTGATATCAGACTGAATCCTGTCCTGCTCTTTAGGGCAAGTCTTGCTCTTCCTTGGGGTGTGTGTGGAAAATCTTGGGGTGATTTCTTCCCCTCCCCTCCCCTCCCCCCCGCCTCCAGTGCATACACTGGGACTGCTCTTTGTCTTCTCACCAGCTGAGCCTCAGCTGCAGATTCCAGGCATCTCTTTTTTCCCTTCTGTTCTCAGCAGTGATTTAATAAATATATGTAAAATCACTTTTTCCTTTTCCTCCACCCAGATGCCCAGCTCCCACCCCCATA